>NC_035435.2:97102128-97848802 GCF_002127325.2 Helianthus annuus | reverse complement strand
GCTCCTGCTCAATGGATTAAACTGGTCATAAACATGTTGACGGGTTGAGCTTAATAAACATATATTTTTATTTTAAACGTGTTGATGGTCATCTTGTTTGATTAAACGGGTTAAATAGGTGAACCCGAACACCACCAGTATGTTAAACAAACGATTTATATGCAATTAAACAGAGGATTTCGGTAAACGACATACCTTGAAAGGTTCATTATCAGTTTTGAAGCTGATTCCAGGAACATACTTCAGCCAAACAGGCAAACCCCTACATAAACATCAAAATAATTATTAAATTTAAATACATCAAAATCATTATTAAATTTAAAAACATAAAAAATTGCAAGTGGTTCTTGATAAAATTACCCAAAATTCCACTCTGCATAAACAAATGGCCCAATCCTTAGATGCATATACATCCCAACTACTTTACAAACTTTACCAAATCATATCTTCCTTCAAAATTATACTACAAAAAAATAATAATAAAAAAGAATTCTCCCAAAATTTCCATTATTTGAGTTTCTTAACGAGTATTTAAGTATTTGATTTTATTGTTTAATACATCATCCTCTTCCCTCCCATGCTTTTGTATGTTAAATCTATATGATCTACTCATAAATCAACAAAAACCCACCTCAATTATCAAATTAGGCACATAAATTTTCAATCTTTATCCTCTCGGAACCGGTTAAAAGATCACAAACCAACAAACACACTATCTGCATAATAATAAAACTGCTCATACCCAAAAAATAATAAAAAATCAATATAACAAACAATAATATGGGGATACCTAAACGCCATAGATTTTGATGCGAACAACTGATGATCAATGAGCGGAACCCTGGCTGTCATTGCTGGAGAAGAACCTGTTCTTGCATCCCACAGAATAGGACAAGAATCATCATGAATACTACAAAATTCTTGTGCACTGCACCAAGGTCAACAAAAGTCAAACCAGCTTCTAGATAGTCAGATCTATCATAATTCAAACCGTATGTAGACATTGAGTATTTAGGGTTTTTGGGACAAAAAAGGATTAACAAGATTCGAATTACATAACAAAAAAAATCAAAGATCAAGAGGGAAGAACATACCTGTGATTAAGATTGATGAATCCCCTTCATCTCCGACCACTGTCAAATCAACAAACAACAACACACCTTCATCAGATTCAGCCGCCACACAAACACACCTTCATTCTTCTTCAATCAAATCAACAAACAACAACCGCAATCAAAAATAACCACCGTTTGTAAACATTGACCATTTAGGGTTTTCACAATAAAAAACAAAAAACAGGATTGTTATGACTGGCATCACATAACAAAAACATCAAAAATCGGAAGGGATAAACATATCTATGTTCTTGATTGATGAATATGAGAGTGAAGAACACGAACTTGCACTTGTTGATCTAGGGTTTTGAGAGAGAAACTGAAAGCAGAGGCGCCTAGTATTTTCTTCAACCATTCAATTGCTCGACGACAGAAGAAAACTGACCTTGTTGCTTGAACCGCAGACAAATGGTTTTAGGGTTTCTTTGAAGTGATTTTGGAAAGAAGAGAGAATTAGGGAAAACAGCTATTGATTGAGAAACAGGTGAACAAATTAGCGCTCGTGAAAGTGAATAAGAGAGGAGAGAAAGGAAAATGCGGCCCAAAAAACAATTATCTGGCCAAAGAGCATTGCCACATCAAGGTCAAAAAGTCAACATTATTTTTCTTTAGTATAAGAGATAGATCTAGAGGCCGGCTTCTGTATAAGACAGAGTCTTGTACGAAGCATACATGAGTATGTGAGCCATTGATCTTTCAAGATTAATGGCTAAAAGTAATCCAGTGGCATTTTTGTAAATATGAGATTCAAACAGTTGAATAAACAAATAGCAAAAAGGTATTCTGGTCATTTCCCACTTGAACTCTTTTCCTCCTTAATTTTCAAATGCCTATAACTTTTTCATACGTTAGTATTTTTTTTTTAAATTACACCATATTAACGGACATTTCATCCTCTTTAATTCGAACAGTCTATTGCTATAGTTTTCTTAAATTTTTTTACATGATTTTGAATACCTATTACGTGATTTTGAAAACCCAGCATGACTACGTGATTTCATTATATTATGTCAAACCTCACTAAGTGATTACGTAGTTCTGTAACAATAGCTGACTACGTATTATTACGTGACTACGTGATTTTGAATACTCATTTTGTGATTACTTGATTTCATTATAGTATTTTATATGATACCACACTGAGTGATTACGTAATTACGTAAAACAAAAACATGTAATTCATATTATTTCATATGAATACCAAATATTTCAGGTCCAATCACGTATTAAGGATAAATTATATACAAAACAATGACCAAATCAACCTATAATAACCACATAATGTCGTATATTAGAGATTTAATCACATAATAAAAACATAAACAATCAAGTTCTTATTATTGAATGTGTAGTTACATAATAAGCATAATTGTAATAAAATCAGTTATAACAAATCATGTTGAATGTATAGTCATGTAATGAATTTATACTGAATGTATAATCACGTAATGGTTTGTGTTGAATGTGTATTCAAAATCACGTAATCACGTAATGAACTAACGGATATTCAAAATCCTGTAATTTTTTTTAAGAAAACTATAGCAATGGGGTGCTTGAATTAAAGAGAATGAAATGCTCGTTAATATGGTATAATTTTTTTTTTAAAAAAAATATTAACGTGTGAAAGAGTTATAGTTATTTGAAAATCAAGAGGGAAAGTTGTTTATGTGAGAAATGACTAAATTACCCTTCAAGGCAAGGACACTTAGACTATCTCCAATGCATCCTTTAAAGGATGCCCTTGAAGGCCCTTACAAGCCCTTACCCATTGTAAAATTCTATCCCTAGAAGCCCTTAGCAAGTATGCCCTTCCACAAGGGTTTTGCTTTTCCTGGTTTTTGCGTTTGGGTGGGTCCAAAGTAAAAGAAAAAAATGTTTTATTTAAAAATTGTGTGTATTGAATAAGTAATGAGGTGGAAATTAAGAAGAGTAAGAATATTTGTAGGGTTGGAGATGAAATAAGAGTTTTTAAGGATTTATAAGGATATGACGTGACAGCTGAGGGCGCCTAAAAACGCACGTAGCATTGGAGATAGTCTTATCCTCCTCCCATGATCACATACACGTCGTACAAATCTTATGTCTTGTATATGATCCGTTACCGATAAATCTAAATCCATATAACCCACAACTCTATTATCTCGATATATTAAACTTCTTACAGGTCTTGGAAACTAATCAAACATCTATAATCTATTCGGGTTAGGATAAAAAGAAAACTTATATGAGTTTTGATGACATACTTATGTCATCAGCTTTTTACAGTTGCTGTAAGGGGACGAAAAACACCACTTCGAAAAAAATTAATTTTTTTATGGCAATCTTTTCTAACATTTTAAACATGAGGGCAAAACTCGTACAGGAAGACCCAGTTCTCTAAGTTCTCACAATTAGAAAGAGTTTTCCTTTGATCTTGATCCTCGTATATATTATGTCATTTATAAGAAAAAAATGGATAAAAAATATATAAGCGTACCATGACGTTTACATAGCAGAAATTCGAAAACTTCTCTACATAAATTTAAATGCAAGTTTTATTTTCATATGTATTAATGTTTATAAGACCATGGGGTGCGGGGGTCGTCTCATCCCCGTCTCGGCTCGTCCCCCACGTCGCACACCGCCTCCTTGGGGCTCGTCACGTCGCAAACGGAGGCAGGAAGACGGAAACGACGAGGCTTTTGATTGGCTGATGGTTGATAGTGGGTCACCACATAGAGAGAGATAGAGAGAGTTTTTTTAATTATTTAATTAAATCAAACAAAATAATAATAAAAAAAGGAGGGAGGACTATCCTCCACACCCTTGTAGTCCCCAAGGGTAGGGGCGGACTTATGTACAAAGTACGGGTTCCCGGGAACCCATTCGGTTTTTAATTTTTAGTGTAAATATATATAAGAAGCTGAAAAGAAACCCATAAGTATATTATAAAAGGAACCCATAAACATAAAAAGCCTTGGTTCCACTGGTTATGTCTGCGTTTTTCTTCCTAACCCACTCGAGTTCGAATCCCGTAACTGCTGTTTTTTGTCCTTTTTTTTAATTTCTCTTTTAATTATTTTTCCTTTAATGTAATAAAACCCATTTAGGGTTATATCACAAAAACAAGCAACGAAGCACGCAGCAGCTCCACCTCCTCAGTCACCAGCGCCGGCTGCCGCTGCTCCGCCTCCGCCCTCCGGCTGCTCCGTTTGCTCGAAGCAATTTGGTGTAACAATGAGATCAAACATTGTTTTTGAGGCAAAACATCAAACACCTTGCTTGCTTCAGTTAGTTACAAAGCAATCCGATTTCGATTTTATTCACTTTTCTTTGGATATGACTCATATGCAGAAGTATGATTCTTTCTCTCTTCGCCATTTAAATGGGTTCCATCCGTTTCTTGATTGAACGACTGCATGATTGGCTTTCATTGTACATGTTGATTGATTTTTTTTATTTTATTTTTTTTATTTTAGGCTTATAAAGACAAGATTAACTGGTGTTCTATTTTGTTGGAAATCAAAAGCAAGAATTTAGATGAAAGAGAATTAACACAAAGAATATAATGCACTTTGTATCATCAATCATTGAATACAAACAGATACTATCAGCTCCACATCAATGATTACAGCTTTTGATTAGTGATTACATCAGTGATTAGTGATTAACTGATTACAATTTATAATCTGTTGATTACATAAAAATTGGGTTTGAAATTGGATTTTTAAGTTAATATTGCTGCTGAAAGTTTCAGCTTTTGATGTTTTATTGCTGCCGAAACAGTTCGATTAAGTTAATATTGCTGCTGAAAGTTAATATTGATGTTTTAAAAGACGAAACACTTTGCATCTTGTAGATATATCAAAGCACCATTGGCTCTTGTTCATGATGAAATCGGAGGAATAACATGGGGGAATTCAACAATTGTTGATTGAATTGTGTGCACTTTTTGTTGCTCCATCATAAATTTACATCTTGTAGATGCATATTAGGTGATCCCTCTTCTGTGATGTAATCTCATTTGGTTTAAAATATGATTGATTATATGTGAATTTAGTTTTTTGTCTGAGACATCTAGAGCAATTTTACATTATAAAGTGGTTGTTGATGATGATGGTGTTGGTGACAGAGGGTGCAAAAGCAGCTTGTGCTTTGATATATTTCGAGTCCTCCCTGTATTCACTCGACGGTTTTAAGCATCAAAGTAGGCGATATTTGAGGTAAAGTTTCTTTCAATTTTTAACTCGTTACTTATGATTTGTGGTTTTCGTAGGATAGTTATTTGATTTGATATGAGCTTTGGCTCTTTAGCAAATTTAGTTTTATGAAACCTGAATTTTGGACTAATGCTAATAGAAATTTGATATGAAATTTATATCTTTCGTATGTTCCGTGACCCGACCCGACCTTACCCGGCCCGAAAATTATAACGAATGTCATAAAAATTTGACCACCCAAAAAAGTGAACCCATAGGAAAAAAATCCTGGATCCGCCACTGCCCAAGGGGATGGTCCTCCACCCATGGTGAGGTGACGCTTACGTGGCGGGTAGTCCCTTTGGGGATGAAGCAAACCACACCCTATGGTGTAAATGTTATCATTGCATAACTTAACAGAAAAATCACATTTACTAAGACTGGAGGGTATGGAGAGCCTCATCCTCAAGGGGATGGGCCGCCACGTAAGCGGGCCCTAAAGGGGATGGACCAAGGGGGTGTGGGATGAACCCCTTTATATATATATATATATATATATATGTATGTATAGGTGTGTGTGAGGGAGAGAGGCGTCGACACCGGTTTGTGGAGGACGAAGAAGCCGGGCTTGGCCCGGCGCCTGAGTAGAGAGGTGGGGAAGACGGGGCGGCGAGTAAGGGACGGGCATAAGGACGGCCCCCGTACCCTCCAGTCTAAGCGTAGAAAAATATGTAACCAAAGGTGCCCGCCAACATAGAATATAGTGCCGTTGAAAGTATCCTCTGAATGACTCAAAGGCTATAGTGCCGTTGAAAGTATCCTCTGACTGTCTCAAAGTCTATTGGTCAATTATTATGATTATTGATTAACACAAAAACCTAACATTTTATAAAAATTCTTTTGAAAGTAATAACTTTGTATAGAGTTGTTTCTTTTTAGAAATAAAAAAGCGTTCTACAAATAGCTCATAAAAAAAATAATAAGGCGGGGTATTGCGGTCTCAAACCACTAGGGGCTTTATTACGCCACGTTAGGCGACACATAAACGGGGAGCTTTATCGTTAACTTGCATGGTGTAGAAAAATGCGTACTATAAAGCCTTTTTTAACTATAATAAAAAAAAGAGAAAGAAAATAAACTCAAATATGATTGGTTCAAGCAATGGGCCCATCCCCTTCTTTCAATTCACGCCCGCTATGGCTTTGGCGGAGGCCAAGGATAGCGCCCCCCTTGGCGGAGGCAAGATGTTGTAGGGTGCCAAAATGGCTTAGGCGGCAGGGGATGTGAGACATGCCGAGTGGTCTAATTATATTGAGCGTAACGTTCCGTTTATTGAAACAACATATAGTAGTTCTCTCATAATCTTAATATCATCTATAATAAAAATTAAAAATATAATCCGGACAACTGTCCATGTTAATTACGCCAACAATTTGTCCAATTATGCCTTAGGACTTGGTGACTTGGTCCGTTCCCACCACGAGCCTAATATATTGTGCACCACTTCTCACCGGCCTTTTATATAAACCCAACCACACATCCAACTTGAACTCAAACCACAAAATGGCTCAAAAGATCTACTTTCTCTCACTCCTTGCAATCCTAGCAGCCTTACAACTGGCTACGGCCGTGGACTACACAGTCACCAACCGGGCTGCAGCTACCCCTGGTGGTGTCAAGTTCAACAATAACATCGGGGTCACATACACCAAACAAACTTTAGCCTCAGCAACAAGCTTTATATGGAACACATTCCAACAAAACACACAAAGTGACAGAAAGAATGTAGCAAGCGTAAATGTGTTCATTGATGACATGGATGGTGTTGCATATACCTCCAACAACGAGATTCATGTCAGTGCACGATACATTCAGGGGTACTCTGGTGATGTCAAGACTGAGATCACCGGAGTACTTTATCATGAGATGACACATGTTTGGCAGTGGAACGGTAATCGTCAAGCTCCAGGTGGATTGATTGAAGGAATTGCGGATTATGTGAGGTTAAAGGCTGGGTACGCACCTAGCCATTGGGTTCGGCCCGGACAGGGAAATCGATGGGACCAAGGGTACGATGTGACGGCTCGATTCCTCGACTATTGTAATGGTCTTAGAGGTGGGTTTGTTGCCCAACTTAATAAGAAGATGAGGAATGGTTATAACAATAGCTTTTTTGTTGAGTTGTTAGGAAAGACGGTTGATCAACTATGGGCCGAATACAAAGCTAAATATAAAGCTTAAGCTAATTAAGAGTATCAATGTTTAGCTTCAAGATAATGTCTTGAACTTTTATTTACATATTCCTAAATAAAATAATGGACCTTTATGTTTCGTAAAAAGCTTTGATGAACATATATTTAAACCATATCAAACAAGTTATATATGATGCCTTGTGTTTATTTAATAAGTAAGAACTGTATAAAGCATAGTAGAAACTATTGGTTTTAGATCACACCAAAGTCATAAAATTGTCGAGTTTTAGTTACTTCTAAAAGCATATTAGGTAAAGTTAATTACATCTTTTTCATGCGTTTACTAAAGTGAAGTGTGTAGGAGAGACATTGTGTACACTTTGTGCATAATGACTATTTCACATGACTTAAAAATAATGTTCATCTATACTATACTAGTCTAAGAACCCGCGAATTTCGCGGGTGGCTTAACACAAACATTTTATTATTTAATAGTGTTACATAAACTATTAAAAGATTATTTTTTTATTTCTTGTTTGTAATTTCTTTTTTATTCTAGTTTTATGGTAATTTTTGTCTTAATTGTTTTTTTTAATTGTATTTTTTTGTTATAAATTTATTATGTTTATAATCTAATAAACAAAATTAAATTAAATTAACTGATTTATTAATTATGACATGAGTTTTATCCCACAATGAGCCCCTTGTGCAATTGGCGTTAATATGGCGTGCTAAAGCCCATAGGGGCTTTATTCCACACCACCCATCCTAAATGAAAGACGCTACTGAATGGCACAACAGTTGACAAATGTAGCGGCAATTAACTAACTAAAAATAGTTATCTACAGTTGAACTAATAAATTATATTACCAAACAGTGTTGACATAGTCTTTGGAATGAAAGACACGTCCCACTACTTATGTTAATATAAAATCACAATAAAGAGTAAAGAAAGAACAGCAAAACATCACAAGTCGTTAAAGATTTCTTTATACACCACATTTGTAATCGCGTATTTCATATACGTGTCAACTTCGATAAGTTCATCATGAGTAAACGGGCCGATATGTTATATATGTGTAGCTTCTTGCTAATTTGAATAAAATTAAAGAACAAAAACTACATATGCAATATTGGAAAGAGACTTATTCCATTAATAATCAGAATGTGTCCTCTATCCCAAAAATCATGTATACTTTGAACTTTTTGGGTCAAACTTCTTACCTATTCTGATCTAAGAGAATCTGGATTTCTTCATGAAACTAAAATTAGAGATTTAGATTTTGTAGTGCTTACTCATGTATAATTCAACCTAGAGTATATCCATTAAAAAAATAACCACATGTTTTTTTATTAGTGAGACAACTTTTCAGAGATTGTTTGAAAACTAAAGTAATTAACTTTCTTAGCTACTCAAATCTATATATCTAATAAAGCAAACCATTGGGGGACACATGTCACCCAATGGTTGATGCCACCTAATCAGCCATGTCATCATCCACTTGGCACATCTCATAGTTGAGGATTAGTGAGGCTTCTTATGTAAGTTTCTATTACACCGTAACCTTCATTCTAACATTTACCCCTAATTATCATTCTCTCTCTCTCTCTCTCTCTCAATCTTCACTGACAATCTAAACCCAAACCCTAGATCAAAATTCGTCCGCCTCTTTATCTTTCTCAATCGTCTGCGAACAATCTTCAATCTATCTTCAAATCGCAATCCTCACCTGTTTTATAATTCCATCGTAAGTTTTCTTCACCATCGCCATCATCCTACGTTTTTTTCATTCATAGATGATATAGATCTGAGAGTCGGTTGATTCGTAAAATTAGGTTTTTCGTGTGTTGAATATACGAACTGGTGAAACATTTCAGGCTTAATGATGGTAAGTCATCTGGAATTCAAAAAAATGTTGCTTTAAAGATTTTTTGTGTGAATCAAAATTGCTCTCAAAATATGTTTGTATTTATATTAATAGATATTTTATGGACATGGTTGAACGAATGCTGCAACTTAATGGAAAAGTGTGATAAAAGTCGTCTATACTGGCAGTGAGTATGTGGAGCATGTTGGTGTTGGTGATTATATTTTAAAGGTTTGTGATGTTATGATGAGTTATTCTTTCTGTTTGGGGTTTCAAGGGATTGGATTTTGAAAAAGCTTCACATATTCATGAAAGACATGTTGTGAATTGGCTATTGGCTGCTGGTTGTCATCCGTTTGGACCATATTCTAATGTTTATCAAGTCACTGGACTGTTTCACTAAACTGTTTCTAATGTATATAGGCACTACGGAGGTGACAAGGAGCTTAAATTACTGTCTAAATTGGTCAGCAATGTTTTGTATAATCTGCCCTGGTACTTGAAGTATAAATTGGTCCAATTAGTCAATTTATATGAAATTGTTGTGATTAGTTGTAGATACCTTATAAATGTTGTTGTTTGTAACACTTTTTATGAGTTTATGTTGTCATAAGTTACTACTGAACGTTACTTTGATGTTTATTTTGTGTTTCCGTTTGCTAATTTGATTGTGGTATCACCAGATTTATTTGGAGTCTCGAATGAAGAAAGGTAATTGTATCTCCACACATTACTTTTATAGCACCTATCACTTTCCTGTTGAAATTGGATATTAGACCTGATGTTTTCATTGTTTCAGATGTGCAGGTTTAAAAGATTTAGGGTTTGGTGAGGCATAACCGACGTTAATGGCTCTTCTTAGGAAAAACAACGTTTTTGAAGATCGGGTGGCCAGAGTCAACGCATTTGACTCACATGTTTTCGTTTTGAAGTGATGTATTCAATTATACGCATATAAGGTCACACTAGAAGATGGAACTCATTCAAATGAATAGACAATCTGAATGGGATTACATCCACCAGGCCTTTCAGCTGCTAATGCATTCGTATCCGAGGTATATTAATGTATTAATTGTGGGTATTTGCTTATTTTTTTCATTTCCCTAACCCTAATTTTGTTTTCTTTAGGAAGACTGGCGCATTTCGCCACCGTGTCATATCTCGGAATTATCTTGCAATACACATATCTTAGTATCCGGTGTCTCTTTCGCGGTTAGCTTCGCTCTCAAACTAAACAAGCCTAATTCATGCTTATATACTATCCATGTTTTTCTGATGTGTATGATTTATTATGTATCCGAACCAAACTACCGCTATATGCCACAACCATCATAGCTCAAGTTCAAAACACCACCGATCTGCGTAAAGATCTCTCTCCCTGTATAGTTTAATTATTCTCCTTATATGTGTGCAATTGTAAATAAAAATATTCGATCCTCATTTTGAAACCTTAGTTTATGAAGATCGTGAATCGAGTTTGTTTAATCGAGCTCCATCTTCACTTTTGTTTAGTCAAAGGTCAATAATTGCAGTCGGTACAACTACAATTGCATCCGAATTCTTATTTAGTTGGTTTTCTTATTTGGATAGTAATTTCTTTTGATATTTTTTTTAACACATAGGACATGCACCCATCAAAGGGCATCCTACCCTTATAAAGTACCTAATATATAGAAATAATTGCATATGACACCTGGTTATTCATTTGTTGAGTTTGACGATCACATGCTTGCGCTAGATGCTATTCGAGCCTTGGAGAGTATGTTCATTGTTTACGTAGATGTACCAATGTATGATCACCATGTTGGGTTATATCGTTGGGTTTCTCTTAGAGTTTTATGATGAATTTTTATTGTGATTTTAATTTATATTTTATTGATTGCGGCTTTGTGTTTTTATATATTTTCATCACTCATGTTTAACAAATAATATCACAAGTGTATTTCAATATGTGCAGGGAAAAACATGTGGCGTGTAGATCTCTTTCACAGCTCAGGTGGGCGTGGTGGTGATCGGGTGGTCATGGTAGTGGTGATCACCTGAAATGTTATCAGTGTGGTGAGCATGGTCAGTTTGCTCACGAATTCCGCAACCATGGTGGTTCATGTGGTGAGCCTGGTCACTTTCTCAGTCATCAAACTAAATAAAAAAAGTTTGATGGCAGTTTTTGAAACAAAAGAAGATTACACTAACTCTTGATTAGAAGTCATTGATGTTGGGTTCTGAGATAGGTAAATTTATATTTAACTGATTATATATTATCTTTTTAGTGTTTTTTTTTTTTTTTTTGCAGTCTAGAAGCTTCTATCTACCAGAATCAACTTGACTGTTTTATAAAAGCAAATATGGACATATATCGGATGCGATGGAAGTTGTTTTGAAGGTATCTTATTCCTAATTTGTACATTGTGTATTGGTTATGTTAGATATTTAGATTAGAGCACTTTATGTTGTGGTAAATTGGATTAGAGGAGGTAGTTTTTTTGTTGTCAATAGTAGAGGCTAGAGAACGATTTATATTGTTTTTTTTATGACAGGCATTCATATCATTCATTTTGGTCAAGGACTTATTATATAATATCTTATGGTGGATTAAATGTATTATGTTCGCAGGAAAACCAATGTATATGTACAGTATGGGAGGGGGATGGCTGCACACAGGTTAGCTATTCTACCTTACTCATTGACTTATTTAGAATCTGCTATAATTGGTTGTGCAGTTTTACCGCTTATGGTGCCATGGCCCATGCAGCCCAGGTTCATCCTAGCGATGTTATTGTAATGCTCGGTCCGAAAATGCAATTGCAAAGATCAAAGTACATATACCCATTTCTTATTTTACTTTACTTTTTGTTATGTCACTATGTTTCTTCTTTAATTCAACTTGGATTTTGTACCCGGTTGTTAAGTTTGATTTATGAGTTATTATCAAAGCCCTAATCAAGGGTTTGCATAATATCCTCTTTTTTCTAGATTTTATGTTTTCTTTCTCTGAATCTAACGATAGGTTATCACAATATTTATATGTTATTTGAAGCCAACAACTTAAATTTTTGTCATTGATGCTTCAATTGTGGTTATTAACCATTGGGCTGGACCAGGTGCGTTTCTCATCGATTTGATCTTATTTTAGTTCCATTTTATTGATTTATTGTGATTTTAACTTTGGGTGTGATGTTTTCATTTGATTTGATTTCAACAGGGATTGTTCTCTCCATTGATCACTGCTTTATTCTTACCATAAATTTAAACGACCTTTGATCAACTTTAGATATATTGACGATGGTAGCAGCGAACTTTATTTAGTTTTTTGTTGTAATTAACTTTAGATATATTGACGATGGAACAAGTGGTTTGTGCAAAAGTTCGCGAGGGTGATAAACGAACTGTACGGGTTAAAGAAGGTAATCCCAGTGGTTGCCATGTAGTTATCGTTTATGATCTGGTGCAATCTGGACGTACTTTAATCGAATGTCAGGTACTTTTTCAACATGATGTATGCTTACTTATTTGTTTTACTATGTGTCTGATGCAAGTTGTGTTTTACCTTATCACTTTGGTTAACAGGGTATTTGTGGATTCGAGTGAGTTTACATGTACGGGTCCAAAAAACGAAAAATAGTAATAATAACAATAATAATGCTTTTGTTGCAGAAAGTTTTGGCAGCTCATGGTGCAACCAAGGTCAGTGCATATGTCACTCATGCAGTGTTTCCGAAGAACTCTTGGAAGAAATTTGTTCACAAAAACGGTGGTAAGCCTCTCTCTTTAATGCTCTTTGTGTCTTTCTATTTTACATTACTCATGCAGTGTTTTCGAAGAACTCTTGGAACATTTTTGGTAACTCGAAGGATATGCATCTTTAAAGGGACTCGACTATTTTTAAATTGTGTATCCACTGTATCACTAATTTATGTAACATGAGACTTTGTATTTTATTTTATTTATACACTTGATATTTATCTTAATAGTTTTCTGTTTTTTTCTTCCAATGTATGCGTTTGTACAAAATATTATATTTCAAAGTAAATAATATGGTTTTGGATGAAGCCGCGCATCGCGCGGGCATTAACCTAGTAATCTATATCTCTAATAAAGCAAACCATTGGGGGACACATGTCACCCTATGGTTGATGCCATATAAGCAGCCACATAAGCATACATGTGGCATAGGTTATAAGGGAGGACATATGGCATAGCTCTAAGTGTCTGATTGAATTTGGCTTCTCACATGCGCTATACTCTCTCTCTCTCTCTCTCTCTCTCTCTCTCTCTCTCTCATTCTTCAATTGTCTTCTAAACCAAACCCTAGAATAAAATTACTCTGCCTCTTTATCTCTTCTCATAGAGTTTCTTCCAATTTGAAGGAGCAGAGCAACATCTACCAACACATATTAACTATTAAAAGGTTGGAGAAGAGCAACTGCTACCAACAAACGTCTGGAAACCCCAATTCCTTCCCAGTAAGTAATTAATTCAATTGAAATCGCCGATAATCTCTTTCAAAAACATGAATTTCTCAATCTCTCCTCAGCCGTTTCTCTAATTCCATTCGGTAGCATTTCAAATCCAAAACAAATTTTGAATCAACACACACAATAATGGAGTTAAAGAACGGTGATGAGAGTATTCGGCATTAAAATGACAAAGAATTGTCTTCTTCTCTTCACGATGCCTCTGATCGGGTAATCGCTATATGTTTCTTCTTGAATTCGATGTGTTTTTTGTTACCAAGTGGTTTAGTTTGATGAATTTTTTATTTAGAGGTTCTTATTATGATTAGAAATTGTTAGGGTTTCTATAGTTTTAAATTTTTAACAATTGTGAAGATTCTGATGTATTTGTAATGCTCAATTAATTTGCTAGAATTCAATAAAGATCACCAAGTGTTCGATGAAATGACCAAATGAAGAAGACATCAAGCACATGGTTTTAGAGGACTTGCTCAGCAATGGTGCTTTAATCATTGAAGGCTCTAAAAATGAAGATGAAGACATTAATTTCGTTGACCATGATGATAATTCGGAAGGTTATTTTCTTCTTTTTTTCAGTTGTTTGATATGAAGCATTAGGAATTTTTTATACAAGTTTTTGATATTCATCATAAATGGAACCAGCTGGTTAGTGTTCTTTTATACACCAATGAATTCAAAAATCATATAATAGATTTACAAAGCTCCTATCAGGTTTAGTTATGAAGTTATAATCAGTTCACCTGAGTTGATAGAGTCGTTAATTGAGTTCAATTTTGTGTTGTTGTAAATTAGCTAGGATTGTTGTATATGTTTTCTAGGTTGCTAACTTCACTTGGCCTGATCTAGATAGCTCTCTTCAAGCGTCAACGTGCTACATATTCGAAACTCTTTGAACTAAAGGAGCGAAAGGAACGATGTGGCTATCAACTAGAGGTGCCGCCCTATCTACTCCCGTTGATGCCAGATATGATGATGGGGAAGAAGAAAGGGAGGTGAGGCACACACAAAAATCATCTACAAATGACTTGCCGTCCAAGATAAGTAGATTTACCACATATAAGTATGTTGTTTTTCTTCTAAAAACCTCAAATTGTTTTGCTGGAAGATGAAATGATTCGTTTGCTTAGCTTCGTATATGTTGGTAGAAAACTCGAATTGATTGAATGTTAAGTTGTTCTTGAATTAATTTTGTTGGGATTGAACCCTACCAGAGGAACAGATAATGAAAGCCAAAACCGGATCACAACAGTGGACTCATATTAAACAGCTGCTTACACTTGGGCTGATGGATCTTAAGTACTGCTCACTATAACAACTGATGAACCAAACACTGATGAGATTCTAAAGACTGCTGAAGACAAACACTGTTGCTCTATCTACTACTGTTTCCTAAGTACTGCTGAAGACACAAGCACTGTCCATTCAAAGACTGATCACCTTTGAAGAAAGCACTGAAGCTCAATGATGCGTGCGTAGTGTAATATATTTTTAGATGTATATTTAAGCCTTTTTTACACTTTTAGCCAAGTTTTAAATTTATAAAACACGATATTCACTAACACTAAACACACATATGGGCAAGTGCACCCATCGTGGACGTAGTATAGTGTTGGTAAGATACCGAGGTCGTCCAAGGACACAAGAGCTTTTAGTACCGGTTTATCCTCAACGTCTAATCAAATAAAAAATGTTAGAAAAGATTTTTAAACTAAGAAAATGAAAACTAACTAAATGCTGAAAAATAAAATAAAAATAAAAACAGATAGACAAGGTGAATCACTTGGATCCGACTCGTGTATTAGTACAACCTTTGATTATTTTCGCACTTTTGCACTTGTTTAAGAGATTATCTTAGTTTTTATAGTAGGCCCCTCTTTTGAAGGCGACGTTACCCTCAACCCAGTAGTTTGAGTCAGCAAGGATACAATCCTAAAGGGTCGGATTATTGAAAGATAATGAATTAAGTTATTAATGCAAATTATGGTAGGCCCCTCTTTTGGAGGTGACGTTACCCTCGACTAAGTAGTCTGAGTCAGTAGGGATACAGTCCTAAATAGCCGGGTTATAGTATTAATAGTAGTTAACTTATGAGGGGGTCAAAGAGTTTGGATCCCCGCCATCCAATACCTATGGGTATTGAAGGAGATCCTACTAAATTTGGCCCAGGTCCCTTGCAGGACCTCTAAACGCTGAACAAGGGCAAGACCCTTACCAAACCATTCCCTTAACCCCCGACCAGGTAGCCAACATACCTCCATATAGACCATGGAGATATGAATGGTGAAAATCTTTTATTTTATATAGTCAGTAAAATAATGCCAAGACACCACGGACAAACGATATGGAAAGATCACCTTCAACATAAGCAACTAGTTATTAAAGTCATTAATACAAAACCAAATAAAAAGTGCAAAAGATTAAAAATAAAAAGTATTATACTAAACACTTGTCTTCACCAAGTGATGTAAGAGACTTAGGCAAACATGGCCTTGATTGTCAAGAACTCTTACGATCAATCTTGGATCCCGAGACGACTCACACACTCTATGATGGACAATGGATGATGGTGGTGGATGATGGTGTTATGGTGGTGGTGGGTGGTGGATGAAGTGTGAGAGAGGTAGTGTGCCAAGGGATGAGTTGCAATGAAACCAAGCACTCCTATTTATAGGCTGAACAGAAGGCTGGGCATGGCCCCGTGTCCGCTGGGCATGGCCCCGTGCCTGTCTGACACTCTCTCTCTTCATTAATTGTAATTCGCAATTACAATTAATGCGCCTGCTGTACTTTCGCCACGCCCCCGTGTTCACTAGGCACGGCCCCGTGGTGGGCAATAGAAGTTTCTATAGGTTTGTCTTTTCTGCTGCTTCTTGGGCACGGCCCCGTGCTGGCTGAGCATGGGGCGTGTTCAGTCTTCTGCCTTCTCTATTTGGCTTGGGAGGATGCTGTTGAGAGGTCGGGCAATCCACTTATGTTCCTTTTCTTGTATTTATGTTAGATTTAGCTGTCTTTTTGCTTCTTTTGTGAATTTGAGCTCATTTAATCCTGAAAATACAAAAGGAAGACAAAAACACTCTTTTTTCCAACATTAGTACTTAAAAAGGGTTAGTTTTATGCCTCATTTGATGTAATTTATATGTTGCATTTTACATACATCAAATACCCCCACACTTGAATTTTTGCTTGTCCTCAAGCAAAACTCTTTAATATGTGGCTTACACTCCCAAATGGAATGGGTAGAAGAGAAGGTTTTGGCTTGTCATAGAGTGTCGAGGAATCCAAGATCTTTTTGGGTTTTATTTTTATTTATTTACAATCCTATTCGTTATGATTTATTTAGAACGTTTCATAGGATAAATTACTTATTTGGGCATAGCATGCCTTTTTTAAAATTCCATTTATATACAAGTTCACATACCTCACGGGAGATCACTCAACACTCGGCCGAAGGTGTATTTTTAGTGAATCACTCGAGAGCGGCGTGGAACTTATCCCTGCCATAGGCTTGCCAAGCAATCAATCCTCCTCCTTTTTAACTTGTTACCTTTGTAAATATCAAGAGGACTTTTTGGGTAAAGGCTTAGGCTAAAGGTGGGTAGTTGTGTTAGTGGTTAGTAGAAAAGGGCGAAAACCGTAAAAAGCGTCGGTTTTCGTAAAACACTTTGTTTTTTTTTTAATGAAGCATTTTTCAAACAAGGTTTCTTTTGATGAGCTTGTTTGTTTATTGCTAACTTCATCCCTTTTTTTGTGTGTGTCACAAGAAAACCGAGCTTTGTTACTAAAATAAAGGGTTTAAAATGAAAATGGTTTTGGTGGGTAAAGGGTGTTTGTTTTGGGGAAAGAAACGAAAAGGTTTAGGCTCAAAGGGGCTAACTAGGGGATTTTGGGTAGGTGGTAAAAGAAAAAAAAATAATGGTGTTGAAAGAAAAATGGTTAGTCCAAATGCCTCCATCATTTACTTACTCGGGTTTAAGTTGGTAAGGACCGGGAATGTATCGTCATGGCAAGTTCTAGAATCGTAAGAAACCAAGCGGCTATTCACACAAGAAACGAAAAATGAGCATTTAGTTTAAAGATGTATATTTGTATGCTCAATAAAGGCTCAAAACTCACTTTTGTGGGAATGGGTTTTTATGTGATTAAGTATATATAATCAAATTTTAACTAAGCTTGTCATGCCGTTTCATAATTTTCTTATGTTGGTTCTTTTTATCACGATGCTATCGGTTGTAAATTTGTAAAAATATAACCTTTATTAATCTTAGAAATCCAAACTTAAACTTTAGACAAGTAAAAAAAATGAAAAAAATTTTTTTGAAAAAAATTTGGGGTGAATAGCGGTTCCAATAGAGTTTTGTGTAAGGCTTGTTATTAGGACTTGCAAAATTTCAAGGTTTTAGCATCCCCCGCACTTAAATTACACATTGTCCTCAATGTGTCCCAAAAATAAATTTTTAGGTTGATTAAATGTATAACATGGTGTTTAAAAGCAAAAATTTATGTTACTGGCAGTCTGGACACGGCCCCGTGGGGACCGGACACGGCCCCGTGGGGACCGGACACGGCCCCGTGGGGACCGGACACGGCCCCGTGTTCAGGTGCCAGTAACGATAATTAAGAAAAAAAAACAGAAGCCTGGACACGGGGGCGTGTCTGGTGAACACGGCCCGTGTCCAGTTACCTGAACTGGGCATTTTTCTGCAGGGGGTTCAGCACGGGGCCGTGTTGGCTGGGCACGGCCCGTGTTGAACCTACTGTAACGGAGAAATTGTCGACGTGTGGCCTTGTTCTTGTGCATGGGGCTATGTTTCTCATTTCCCTTATCATCCTTTACCACCATGAGTGTGTTTTATTCCTGCAAATTAAAACTAAAAGATTAGACTAAACTAAGGATGGTTCCGCGGAAGGCCTCCGTGGTGCGCCACGTTTATAAGGGTCCTTGGCTAGACCCAAAGTGAGGTTATATAATTCCTGAGTGGGATGTTTTGCATCCCATGTTGCACCGTCGGAGAGCAGCATCCAAACTCGAATCAATAACCTTCATGTAGTTGACCGGATCATCGTCCTCTATTCTCTTCCCAACCCCGAACTTTACTTCATCATCTCCGTACCTTAAGGTGAGCGTTCCGTCATTCATGTCTACCACTGCTTGTGCGGTGGCTAGAAATGGTCTCCCTAGTATGAGGGGGACTTCGGTGTCTTCTTCCATGTCAAGTATAACAAAGTCGGTCGGGTAGACAAATTTGTTTACCTTTACTAGGACATTTTCGATGACACCTTGTGGGAATTTGACGGACCGATCAGCAAGTTGTATGCTCATTTTTGTAGGACTCGTTGTTCCTAGGTCGAGTCTTTTGAACATTGATGAGGGCATGAGGTTAACGCTAGCCCCAAGGTCGGCTAGTGCATTACGAACGGGGGAGTCCCCGATCGAGCAAGGAATTGTGAAGCTTCAGGGATCGATTTTCTTTTGGGGGAGTTTGTTGAGTACGAGGGCGGAGCATTCTTCGCCTAAGTTAACTAATTGCAACGTTTCAATTTTCCTTTTATGAGTGAGGAAGTCCCTCATGAACTTAGAATATTTAGACATTTGGGTTAGGACATCAATAAAAGGAATGTTGACATGCAATTGTTTTAGTAGATTTTCGAGTTTTGCGAATTGCTCATTGGTCTTTTGACGAATTAACCTACCGGGGTACAGAACTCGAGGAGCTTTGGTAGGCTCTGATGATGGAGGGGAGTCCTTTTCTTGCTGAGGTGGTGGTATAGTCTCCTCTGTCGGCGGTGGCGCTTCCGCAGGCCCCACGGTGCGGTTTTGTAACGTGATGAGATGAACTTGCGCTTTTGGGTTTGTTTCGGTATTGCTTGGTAATGCGCCTGGTGGTCTCTCGGAAAAATTTTGGGCTAGTTGACTTAATTGTTTTTCTATGTTTTGAATACTAGCTTGTTCATTTCTAAAATTTGATTCTAATTGTAGAAATCTTTCCGAGTTTTTCTTTTCAGTGTCGGAGATGAGGCGAGATACAGTATCTTCAAGCCTTTCCCGTCCACCTTGTTGTTGAGTGAAATTTTGTGACTCATTTCTTGGTTGTTGAAAGTTTGTTCGTTGGTTTTGTTGGTTACTACTATTGCCGGGTTCTCTCCAACCAAGGTTAGGATGATTCCGCCATCCTTGGTTGTAAGTGCCCGTTGGAGGACCCGACGGCCTAGGTCTATTGTCAATGTAGCTTACCGACTCTTGTTGATCGTCCGTTTCTTTCATACAACTCCAATTTTCATGTGGCCCACCACACCCTTCACAAGCCATAACCGAGACCGTTTTTGCCATTTCCAATTTTTTTATTTTTGAAGAAAGGGCCTCGATTTGGGCTTGTAAAGAAGTGTTTTCATCAACCTTATGGGCGCCCGGGGGCAATAGATTTATTGCCTCGGGGAGTGTGCCACTGGAAATCGGTTTGAGCAATTTCCTCAATTTGGTTATATATTTCATGCGGGCGGCGATTACCTAAAAGTCCCCCGGAGCTAGAGTCAAGTGTCTGCCTTGTGTGTGGCAACAACCCATTATAGAAAGTGGATACTTGTTGCCATATCGCAAGGCCGTGATGTGAACACTTTCGCAATAGCTCCTTGAACCTTTCCCAAGTTTCATATAAGGATTCCCCGTCCTCTTGTGAATACGTATTAATTTCAGTCATTAATTTAGCCGTTTTAGCGGGAGGGAAATACTTATATAGAAATTTTTGGGCTAGTTCATCCCAGGTGTTTACCGATCCAGCTGGGAGGGCGTTAAGCCAAGCTTTTGCTCGGTCTTTTAGTGAGAAAGGAAACATTCGAAGGCGGATGGCGTCATTTGATGCTACATTGATCCGAAAGGTATCACATATTTCTAGGAAATTAGTAATATGTAGATGGGGATCCTCGTCCGCAAGCCCATGGAAGGTTGCGGAGTTTTGGAGCATTTGTATCAAATGCGACCGAAGTTCGAAGTTATTGGCTTCCACATTCGGTGCATTGATAGCGGCGCCGAGGTTACCTACGGTGGGTCATAGATAATCCATGAGAGTACGTTGATCCACCATTGGAAGTGGATTTCCCGAAACCTTCTCTTGGTTTTTGGCTTTTAGTCTTTTTCTGAGAAAGCGTTCGGGTTCTTCTAGAGGTTCTTTTATGTCCTTATTAGAACTGGAGCTCATACACTACGTAGGGGTGGCATCTGGTTCCAAGTCCTGCAATAAAAACAAAAAAGAATGCTGGTCAGAAGGTTCACCACGGCCCCGTGCTCAGTGAACACGGCCCGTGGTCGGAGTTACAGTGATTGTTTTCCAGATCCCAGTTACTGGAGAGTTGGACACAGCCCCGTGTTGCACCGACACGGCCCCGTGGTCAGCCTTCTGTAACTTGGAAAACTAAAAACTGCCAGTAACAACGCTGGGCACGCCCCGTGGCCGACCAGGCACGGCCCGTGCTGAGCTCTGCAGAAGCTGAAAAACTAAGAAAATCCTAAAAAATTAAGAAGAAAAGTAAAAAATATGATTAGGCCGTTGATTCCTAACTTTCTTAAAATCCTTGTGTCCCCGGCAACGGCGCCAAAAACTTGATGCGTGCGTAGTGTAATATATTTTTAGATGTATATTTATGCCCTTTTTACACTTTTAGCCAAGTTTTAAATTTATAAAACACGATATTCACTAACACTAAACACACATATGGGCAAGTGTACCCATCGTGGACGTAGTATAGTGTTGGTAAGATACCGAGGTCGTCCAAGGACACAAGAGCTTTTAGTACCGGTTTATCCTCAACGTCTAATCAAATCAAAAATGTTAGAAAAGATTTTTAAACTAATAAAATGAAAACTAACTAAATGCTGAAAAATAAAATAAAAATAAAAACAGATAGACAAGATGAATCACTTGGATCCGACTCGTGTATTAGTACAACCTTTGATTATTTTCGCACTTTTGCACTTGTTTAAGAGATTATCTTAGTTATTGTAGTAGGCCCCTCTTTTGAAGGCGACGTTACCCTCAACCCAGTAGTTTGAGTCAGCAAGGATACAATCCTAAAGGGTCGGATTATTGAAAGATAATGAATTAAGTTATTAATGCAAATTATGGTAGGCCCCTCTTTTGGAGGTGACGTTACCCTCGACTAAGTAGTCTGAGTCAGCAGGGATACAGTCCTAAATAGTCGGGTTATAGTATTAATAGTAGTCAACTTATGAGGCGGTCAAAGAGTTTGGATCCCCGCCATCCAATACCTATGGGTATTGAAGGAGATCCTACTAAATTTGACCCAGGTCCCTTGCAGGACCTCTAAACGCTGAACAAGACCCTTACCAAACCGTTCCCTTAACCCCCGACCAGGTAGCCAACATACCTCCATATAGACCGTGGAGATATGAATGGTGAAAATCTTTTATTTTATATAGACAGTAAAATAATGCCAAGACACCACGGACAAACGATAAGGAAAGATCACCTTCAACATAAGCAACTAGTTATTAAAGTCATTAATACAAAACCAAATAAAAAGTGCAAAAGATTAAAAATAAAAAGTATTATACTAAACACTTGTCTTAACCAAGTGATGTAAGAGACTTAGGCAAACATGGCCTTGATTGTCAAGAACTCTTAGATCAATCTTGGATCCCGAGACGACTCACACACTCTATGATGGACAATGGATGATGGTGGTGGATGATGGTGTTATGGTGGTGGTGGGTGGTGGATGAAGTGTGAGAGAGGTGGTGTGCCAAGGGATGAGTTGCAATGAAACCAAGCACTCCTATTTATAGGCTGAACAGAAGGCTGGGCACGGCCCCGTGCCTGTCTGACACTCTCTCTCTTCATTAATTGTAATTCGCAATTACAATTAATGCGCCTGCTGTACTTTCTCCACGCCCTCGTGTTTACTGGGCACGGACCCGTGGTGGGCAATAGAAGCTTCTATAGGTTTGTCTTTTCTGCTGCTTCTTGGGTACGGCCCCGTGCTGGCTGAGCACGGGGCGTGTTCAGTCTTCTGCCTTCTCTATTTTGCTTGGGAGGATGCTGTTGAGGGGTCGGGCAATCCACTTATGTTCCTTTTCTTGTATTTATGTTAGATTTAGCTGTCTTTTTGCTTCTTTTGTGAATTTGAGCTCATTTAATCCTGAAAATACAAAAGGAAGACAAAAACACTCTTTTTCCAACATTAGTACTTAAAAAGGGTTAGTTTTATGCCTCATTTGATGTAATTTATATGTTTCATTTTACACACATCACTCAACATCAGTGCTCAGGCTACAACAGTGGAACAGTTGTTATCTCTTGTTTTGTATTGTACTAATAATCAGATGTTACACATCAGTAGTTTTTTGAGAACAGTGTTTATAGGTTGTTAGTTTGTTAGATGTCACTATCATGGTGACGTCAGCTAAGATGCTTCAGTGGTTTGGTTTGCCTATAAATGGAGCAGTACCCTGTACTGTTACATTTGATTGACTGAGTGGATTCTTCTTCTTCAGTCCAATCCTTTCATCTTGTGCAACCAACCTTGGGGTATCAGGCTGAGGGGGAGCTTAGTTCTGTAAACATGCTGTAATCATTTGCTTTGTATCTCAATCATTCAACTTAATGAAAAGCATTTGTTTACGAAACTATTTTCTCTTCTGATTGTGTTCACAAAGTTTGTTTCTCATTTCCGCTGCACTTAATCTCATTTTATATTCATTGTTCTGTCAAAATTATACAAACGAACACAATCATGTCAGCCTCCGATCTTAACAATTGGTATCAGAGCCTGGACAGTCAAATTCGATCTAACAATCAATTTGACATAACAGTTTAGCTCAAGAATTTATTGATACTAACGTTGATTGCATTTTGTTGAAAAACAGAGCAAGAGAAATCATGTTCAAGATGATAAATCTGATACTCTGTAAAACAACCAAGATGTCATAAGATTCACAAATCTCATACAACTAGTGATGTCATGCACAAATCACTCATAGTCCCCAGATCTGGTAACTATGATATGATTATTTTCACTCAAAATTGATTTCAACTGTTGTTATGGAATTTGTGACGATTTCATCATGTTTTATGCTAAAGTATGAACCTCAGATTAACAAAACCTATGTTCAAAATAAACACTAGTGTTTTGCTAACTTGAAAGAGGGAAATAAAACTTTAGTCATGAAATCCTATGTGTTACAAGGCAGGTTGAGAATCCTAAAAAGGACCAAATCAACTCTTTTAAAACACATGAAGAAAATCTGGAGTCAAAGTTGTCCAAAACATATGTAATGTGAGAATTGGTAATAAAGCATGTACAAATGTGGCCATATTTCTCAAAACATTGCTGAAAATGATTTTGGATTGAGGATTCTTTCATAAAAACCTCCCAGTAAGTAATTTATTACTTATGAATGGGAAGGGTAAAAAGGGAAGAAGAAAATGAACAAAACTCTAAAGTGTGCTTATCTCAAAGCTTTTTAAACCAAAAGAAAAGGAGTATAAGCATAAAACACTTATGAGGTCAAAGTTGGGTAAACAGTGGTCATCATGCAACTGTGTGCTTTCATCAAATACAGGAATCATTCGGGTAACAATGGCATCTCCAGTGATTGGCCTTAAAAGATGTATTTAGAATCAATTGTCAAGAAAATGACCCTAAACAATGGTCAAAATAACTTGAGAATGATATGACCATATTCTTACTTGAAAAGCTGTCAGATCCTTTTGATGTTATTTTCAAAACATCCTTTAACTATTTCTTAAGGTGTTTTTCTCAAATAAAACCGGATATATTACTTCAATTTTTTTTGAATAATATATTTTGGACTTTTACTCATTTTTGATAGTAAAAGTTTCCTCACCGATCAGGATATAATTTCCTTATTTTTGTGTGAAATTTCTATCCCTAAATCTGATCAAAAGGAAATGGCACACATGTCATAGTCATGTTAAGCTCAAGTTTGTTTGTCACAGATCAAAAATTGATTGCAAATTGATTTTCAACTACTAAGATACTCATGTTCTAATTCAAATAATTAGACACAAATTGAGTAGCCTTGGTAGAAAAGACTTCATCATCTGGGATGCTGAACCACTGTCAGGAATAATGAACATGTGGCAAAGCCTTGAACAAAGATTTCTGAGATAACTGCTGGCAAGTTAAACTTGAGAATTTACATCCAAAATGTAAATTGTTGAGTATAGCATTTCTAAAAACTAAACAGAGGTTGGACATGATATTGTGTTTACACAAGACAAGACAAGACAAAATCAATACCCACATCTGATCAAGCAGATGCTAAAATTATTTGTCAAAAGTCAAAACACTGCTGCACAAACAGTTGTTATACTAATGACCTTCATTATTGCTTTCTACCACTGTTGTACCTTACATGCTGTTGTGCCTCAACATCTGCTCTCTAAAGTCTGTCCACTGCTGAAAGTTAACCCCTGCTCCTTAAAAATCTTGAAAAACACTGATGTTCAAAATCATTGTTCTATCCACTGATAGTAAAAATCATCCACTGCCTCATTTTGTTACCGTTGTAACTACTGATGGTTGATCCATCAGTGGCTGTCAAAACAACTGTCCTCCATTACTTACTCTTTCATCAGGTGTTGACACGTGGTCAGCTTTTTAGTCGTCAGATCGTTATAACCGCTGCCACATCAGCATTCACTTTTTCCCTAAAATAAAACCCTGATTAAACCCAAACAGGGGCTCACACTATCGAATTGAATTCCAAAATTCTCTTCTCAAAGCAGTTTCCCACTTTTCTTCCCAAAAACTTTCTTCGATCTTCTTCATCAAAAATGACGAAACCAAAATCGAAGTCAAAATCAAAACCATCTTCTTCCTCCACCCCAACAGACGCCACTCAAATGGCCGCTGAAACCACAGAAATCCATTACAAAGCCCCTCACAACTATGTGGGTATACTCACAAAACCTACAACCGACAACACCTTTGACACCATCATTGACACCTTATCTGCATCAAAGTACAAAACTTTGATAACAACAGATGCTCCCATCTATCTAAAAACCCAGAGAGAGTTCTGGAACAATGCCACCCTTGAAAAACAAGGAGACACTGTCACAGCCATCAACTCCTCGATACAGGGTAAAAAGATTCAAATCTCTCCACAAACTATTTCTGAAGTCTTCAAACTCAATGATCTGAAAGGTAAAACTTCTTTTTCGAAAACTGAGTTGAAAAAGGATTTCATAAATAGGGGCTATGCAGAGCAACCAAAAAGGGATACCTTACAAAAAGGTTATTTCCCTTCTGCATCCAGATTTTTGTTTCACACTCTATTGTTGTGTGTTTCTAATAAAACAACGTCTTTTAATGAAATACCATCGAAAATTCAATGCCTGGGGTATGCAATTTTAAACAATGAAAATTTTAACTATTCCCAGGAAATATTTGATGATTTGGTAAAAAACGTTGATAATAAAGCATTTCTGCTCTTTCCAAGATTTTTAAGCTACTACTTTGAACAAAAATTTGTAAAGGAAGATGCAGAATTGCCCAAACAAGGTGCTTCTTTTAAAATAAATTGTTTAACACCAATAAAAACAAAAAGCAGAGGTACCTAAGCAGAATTTAGCTGATGAAACTGCTCCTCAGGTATCGGCTGCTGAGCCCACTGCTCCAGGTGATCAAAGCAGCACACCCACTGTTTTGAAACCCACACCTGCCACCACAAAAAGAACCAAAAAGAAATCATCCAGAAAGCCCACCAAACCCAAACCAAAGGCACCTCTGGAAGATGAGATCCCAGAGTCAATGCCAGTGAGAGCATAAAAGTCACCAATAACCACTGCTGCTACTTCCTCACAGCAGTTGGAAGAAAGATCTCAACCCTTGCCTCAAACTCCTCCTGCATCCTCACAAAAGGATCAGGTTGTAAACACAGGGACACCACAATATGAAGCTCTGGACCCACTCGGATCCATCTTCCACAGTCCTGATCCCAAGGACATGTCTCTTTCAACCCCTCTACCCTCACCCCACATAAAACCACTATCCACTATACCCTTGTTGCATGCAGCTGATGTTACGCAGACACAGACCAGTTCCTCTCAAACACCTATCACTGAGAGTATACTTCAACAGGTGACTGGGTCTGATGTTGACATTTCTACTATCCCAGCAACAACTGAGGAGGTTACACTGCAGGAATTACAAGTAATTCCTGTCAGTAGTTCAACTGGAGCAGCCACTACAAATGTTGGACCCACTGGTTTGCATTTGGACAGTGATTACATTCTTAAGACTCCCTTGAAGGCAATTTCTTCAATAGCACCACTGAGAACCACCAGTGAGTTCGTTTTAACTACTGGCAACATCAAAAGGTTATCAAGTGCTGAAGAAAGAAGTCCCCAGTACCAAGAACAAGGGGCATCAATGACTGACTTTTGGGACACTGTTCCTAAGTCATACATTGGTAAAACCACTGCTGGTGGGGATTCAGATGATCCTGTTAATTCAGGTGATAATTCAAAATATCAGGAATTGACGGGCAGGGTTGAAAACCTGGAAATCTCAGTTGCTGAAATAAAATATATGGTGCAGCAGCTGTTAAAAGCTCAGAAAGCCCAATCCACTGCTCCTCCTGCTCAAGCATCTGCTCAACAGGCACCTACTGCAAATGACTTATGGAACATGTTCCAACCACTGCTGGAAAGACAAAAGCAGATGGCAGATCAGCAACATGCTATACATGTTCAAAAGCTGACAAATATGGTGGAATCAAGATTCAAAGATACCCAGGCAGATATCAAAGCTATCAAAGCTCACATTTAAAGTGCCTCTGGAAAAGTTCCCTCCACTGTTCTCTTCATGAACGAACCCTTCTCAGATAATGCCAAAATGGGGGAGAAGATCAAGTGGAAGAAAAACGGAATTGATGATGGTATATATGTTGAGCCAGAGAATAGCCAAACCAAAACTGCAGTATCAACACACACCACATCACCACACACCACCACAACTACTGCTCCACCACCATCTGTGTCTACAGCACCAAAATCATCATCACCATAAAAAACAGCCACCCCATCATCACCTCCTGCCAAAAAGCAGAAGACAACAGATGTTACAACATCTGTTGTAATGACAACAGTGGTTGAAACATCTGTTGTTCCAACTACTGTTAGTCAGCCACTCATCACAACTCAAACAACTGCCGTCACAACCCCTGCTCAAAAGCAGAAGACATCTGCTGATATATTAGTAGTTTTAATGACAACAGCGGTTGAAACACCAGTTGTCTCAACAGCTGTTAGTCAATCATCCACCACTACTCTCATCACTCCTACATCACAACCAAAGCTCTTCACCAGAAAAAGAAAGCCAATCTCTGCCGATGAGGACATACACGATCCTAATGCTGCAAAATATCCACTAGAACTAGAAGCTATCAAAAATGAGATGAGGCAATTTTATACAGATGAAGATCCTTCAAAAAGAAGATTCCCCTCACTCATAGGATTTATGGCACCAGAGGATATGGATGATTATCTCAAGCTCAAGGAAAGACAGGCTAAAGTAAGAGCTAAAGTTGAAAGTGAAGGTCTAAGTGACGAAGCCATTGCTGAAAAACTGGAATTCTTCCTCTCAAAAGTGAAGCAGATAGAAGAGTTTGCACAAGAACCGAACAAAGAAAAGGCTGATCAACGAAATAAATTAAGAAAAGAATATCTAGCCTATATCATGAAAGAAAAGTTCTATCCTGCTGAAGAAAAACAGTTTGAAGAATGGCCAATAGTCGCTCTAAAGCATGAGGCTGATAGGATTGACAGAATCAAGAATGATCCTAAAAAGAAGAAGAATGCTCCGAATTGGAGTAAATACAAAAAGCTCATTGCTGACCTAACTACTGAGTACAAGAAAAAGAAGAAGGAGCTGATGGATGCTAAAGTAGATTCTGCTGAAGCCATATCAAAATGGTCAAAACAGCAGACTGATGAAGCCTATGAAAGGCTGAAGAAAAGAAAGATAACTGTTTCAGGCGCTTCAAAGAAACGTGAACAAATGATGAAGCTTGAACAGCAGATTGAAAGCCTCAAAACACTGTTCAAATCAGCAGATAATCCTACTCTTGTGACAAACCAAGAAGAAGGAAAACAACTATCTGAAGAAGAGGTCAAAGAAAAGGAAGCTGAGTACTTCAATGATGCCATCATGAAAATGGGACTAAAAGAAGAGAACTCAACAAAGCTTCAGAACCTTTTTAAGAAGGTATTAACCAAGCCTGCATCACCAAACACTTCGACAGGCATGACAGACTTTGAAAGGCAAGAGCTGATCGAAAAAGAGACTGCAGAAGACATAGCTGCAGCTAACAAAGTCATTGAGATGGCCTTCAAAAGAATGTCTGAAAGTCTGCAAGTTTTCACAAGGCCAACATCTCCAAACTCATCTTCAAATAAATCTCTCCCAAGAAACCCATTAGGATTAAAAATACAGAAGTGGATGTCTAATCAAAAGACCCACGTATTAACCTTGGTCAGATCCAATGGCGAAATGAAGTATATATCAAGGAAAGAAGCACTAGGCCTTAGTGTTGAAGATTTGCAGGATCTCCTTGAACTTACATTGTGTAGGGATGAAGATGACCTGAGTTCCAAGAATTTTGAAGAAAAATTTAAAGAACAAGCTAAGGAACTTCTGATGAGGAATAAAGGTCCAGAATAATGAAGGGTTTGGCATTATTTGTTCCAGGGGGAGATTGTTGGGATTGAACCCTACCAGAGGAACAGATAATGAAAGCCAAAACCTGATCACAACAGTGGACTCATAATAAACAGCTGCTTACACTTGGTTTTCCCCTTGACAGTGGTATTCTAACGGCTGATGGATCTTAAGTACTGCTCAATATAACAACTGATGAACCAAACACTGATGAGATTCTCAAGACTGCTGAAGACAAACACTGTTGCTCTATCTACTGCTGTTTCCTAAGTACTGCTGAAGACACAAGCACTGTCCATTCAAAGACTAATCACCTTTGAAGAAAGCACTGAAGCTCAACATCAGTGCTCAGGCTACAACAGTGGAACAGTTGTTATCTCTTGTTTTGTATTGTACTAATAATCAGATGTTACACATCAGTAGTTTGTTGAGAACAGTGTTTATAGGTTGTTAGTTTGTTAGATGTCACTATCATGGTGACGTCAGCTGAGATGCTTCAGTGGTTTGGCCTATAAATGGAGCAGTACCCTATATTGTTACATTTGATTGACTGAGTGTGTTGGTGCACGAAGTGTCTGCTGACTACGTCTTATCAAGTCTTGTGTCAAGATAGATTAAACAAGTGTTCAAACATGATTTAATTAGGGTTGTTTAGGTTAGAAATGGCCCTGGCCGTTTGATCATATCCTGGCCGTTTGATCACATCCTGGTCGTTTGAACATGCTGGCCGTTTGAAACACTTGTGTTATCTTCAAACGGTAGGGCTGTAGCACTATAAATAGATGTTCAGCTCAAACGGTCAGGTATCGATGTGTGTGTTTGTGAGTCGAGGTGCTGTCGGATTTGTATCAGAATCATTGTAAAGACTCGCAATCAGTAATAGAAAGAGAAATTGGAAGGAACAAGCTGTTTTGACTTAGTTTACTTTGTTTCCGCCTTTGTAAACTGAGATGAACTACTTCTACTGACGTTTAAGGTCATCGGAACGGTCCTACAAGTGGTATCAGAGCTCAGGACGAGGAGTTCATACCAAATACAGCTTGAAATCATCGTACATTCACGATGGACGATATTTTCTTGAACCCGTTCAGCGACATGTACGCATTCACGGGAAATTCCGGAAACAATGATACGTCTTCGAGCAATACGAATGAGGATCCACCAAAAGAGAAAAAGAAAGAAGCTTGGGAGTCGGAGACCGCATTTGGTACATTCAACAAACCTCCGAAGCTGATGGCTATAGAAGATTATAGTAGGTGGTCAACAAAATTCGAAGACTGGCTGATGGCATTCGCATTTGCAAGTTGGAAAAGTATGAAAAACGGATATGCAAATGGAAAGAAGAATGGCGAAGCATTGAGATCAGCTGAAGAAATTGAAGGATTTGTTGCCGAGCAAAAGTGTGTGGCATTGCTGTTTCAGTCAGTGCGGGAAGACATCATTTCGTTGATAGACTACTCCAATGCAAAAGATTTATGGGAAAAACTCAAGAAGAAGTGTCTAGGAAGTAAAGAGATTGTAAAAAATAAAACGAAACTTCTTAGAAAAGAGTTTGACATGTTTGGTTGTCTTAAAAATGAATCGGTTTGCAAAATGATTGAAAGGTTCGGTCATCTGAAGCTGGAGCTTGCACGACATAAGATCACGTATTCTGATGAAGAACTTGTTGACAAACTGTTCGATTCATCACCAGATGAAGTGGATTGGAGATATTACGCACTGATGTTGAAGAACACTATTGCTCCTGAAGATTTGACTCCAGACTTGGTGATTGAGAGACTTGAAAGTCATGAGCTAGAACTGAAGAAAACATACAAAGTCAATCACTCATCTTATCAGCAAAACCTGGATTTGTACTATCCGAAAAGCTTGATGCCGAAAGCTTCTTCTCCAAAAACTGTATTTTCTGCTGAAAATGTTTCTTCAGCAAGCAAAGAAAGTCAAAGCAGTCCAAGCAGTGGAAGCCATAGTGGTTATCATAGTGGATCTACGTCTTCTGCAAACCGTTCTGATGCGAAGTTTTCTTGCAACATCGCGATAGATTTGAAGAACGCACAGAATTTTGATGAGGAGTCGGCTAAGCAACAGATGGTTTTCTTGGCATCTGTGTTGGAATCATATGAAGGGTTGGTGGCTGGTAAGATCGGGAATAAAAATCTAACAAAAGAGGATTACGATCAGATAGATCCCGAAGAAATGGAACTGATCGACATTCGTTGGGCGATGGCAAGTGCAGTTGGACGTGCACAACGCTTCATGGAGATTACAGGGAGAAAAACGATCGGTGGTCCGTCTACAAAGTTGGGATTCGACAAATCCAAGGTGACGTGCTTTAAGTGTAAGCAGAAGGGTCACTTCAAGCGGGAATGCAGAAATGCATATGCTGATGAGTCGGAGAATCCGTTTCGAGATGATTACTACAAAAAGGCAATCTATCATCAAAATAAATCCGAGCCGCCGAGATTGAAGCAGACTGAAGATAACAGAGACAAATCAAGGGCTCTCGCTGTGATTTACGATGATGAGGGGTACGATTGGAGTAAGGAAGTGTTACCGGAAGAAGATGCGGTTGGTTACGCATTCATGGCGAATGATGATGAACCGATTCCGTGGAAAGATGATCGTACTGACGAGCAGAAGTACTGTTATCGAAAAATGTTTGCTGAAATCAGAATCTTAAGGATCTCTCGCATTTATCTGGAAGCAAGAAGAGAAAATAGATGGGATCCAGACAGAGAATGCTATCTTGATCGGTATGGAAACATTACGATTGATGACAGCACACTCGATATGGAAGCCATCATCAAGGAGATAAAAGAAGATGATGAGTACTGGCAGCACAAGTGGTGGGGAATGCCAACTGAGAAGATGATTGAAGAAGAAAAAGAGAAAGAGGGAAAGGAGAAAGAGATGAAAGAAAAAGAAGAGTTTGAGAAAACAAAGCAGATTGATACTGGCTTGATTGATACTCCGCAGGAGTTGACGGCAGAGAATCAGGGAAAAATGGCTGACAAGGTGCTGGCTGCGAAAGCACTTGAGGTAGACCTTAATTCTGTTACTGAGTCAAAGGGGCTGGTCAGTCAAAGTGTGTCAACAAATGCGTCAGGTAACAAGATTGATGGAAATACTGACTGCAAAAATTGCACCAAACAATGCAATTTTTGTAACACTGTCACGTACTTAAACAATGAGAAAATTAAGAATTTGACAACGAAAGTTAAAAGCGTTGAGGATCAGATTCTCGGTCGTGACAAAACCGTAAAGGCTTCAACTGAACGGATTAAAGAATTAATGGCTCAAATTGAACATGATAAAACTGAATGTGAGAAAATAAAATGTGAAAATGAAAAGTTAATTCTTGAAAACCGTCAGATTTCAGAAAAGTTTGAAAAACTTAAAAGTATTGTGAAAAATAGTGATGATCGAAATGGCAAAACATATAAAGAAAATGAACATCTAAGAGCTGTAGTAAGAATAAAAGAAGAATCAATTAACGAACAACTAGATGAAATTGCTAAACTGAAACTCAAAGTTCAAGAAGCTGAAATTGAAAACAAACGAATTCAGTTAAAGTTAAACAGCTATAGCTCAGCAAGCTTTGTTTTGCAGCATATTGTTCCTAAACCCATAGGAAAAAACAAAGCTGGTGAGGATGTGTTTTCTGATGGAACGGGTGTAGGGTTTCACAAAGTTCCACCGCCAATTTTAGACAACTACACGAAAAAGCAGTCTAGTTTGGTGGAAATTGAGGAAGAAAGTGATGTTAAACTTCCTGAGAACATTGATGTCACGTTCACGTCTTCCAATGACGAGGGTGTCCAAAATGATGTGGTGAAAAGTGTGGTAGACAAAGTGCTTAAACCGGATTGTGACACTTCTGAGGAGGATGGGTGTTTCTTGGATAAATACATTCCAAAACAAAAGTCAAGAACAACTTAAATGATGAGCCTGGTCTTGTCATGTACAAGATGTCAGGATCGGATAAGTTGTTTTCGGATTCAGAGTTTCCGATCGAGAATGTAAATATGAACAAGTTGACAAATGTTTTTAAACTGGTTGAAGTCGAGTTGTCAGTAGTGAATAATCTGAGTCGAAAGAAAGATAGGGTTTACAACAAGAAATCTGTTAATCCACCACGTTCTTACAATAACAACAGAAACAACTGGCCGGGTGGTTATCAGGGGGGTAAACCATATCAGAAAATAAATGTTCCAAATAAGAGGTTTGTCGAGAAGAAAAAGTTTGTGAACAGTTCGAGTTCACTAGCTGATGAAGAGAAACAAATTTTTTCGAAATCTAATAAAGAGTTCTTTGAAAAGAGAGCTTCACAGGCTCAGTCTGAAGGCACGAGTCGGGTAGCTGATACTCGTACTTGTTTTAGGTGTGATCAGGTTGGTCACATTGCACGAAAGTGTACTTATGTGAAGCCTAAGACTGAAGCTGTGAAAGTTCAACAGAAGAAGGTTGATGTGAAGGGTAAAACACCGATGTTTGTTGAGAAGATGAATGTAAAAATTGATAACATCAAAGTGAAAAATGAACCCGTAAAGAAGTTGGTAACTCAAAATGGTAAATTTTACAAAAGGGTTGCAGTAACTCAACAGGCATGGAAACCTAAAATTGGATAAAAAGTTGAGAAGAAAGTCTCAACTTCTGAGGTGAAAAAGGCTGAAGAATCAATTACGGTTGATTAAGAATCAAATACGGTTGATTATGATGCAAATTTTCCACCTCTCAAGGCTGAAAATTTCAAAATTCAAATTGCGAGAGTCAAGGTTACACCTAAGGCTGATGAAGCCTAGGTAGACACCATGTTTGATTAAACAATTTGAATTGTCGGAGCTTCCTGGATTGCGAAGCATGAATCGGCATCTTTCTTGAAGTTGTTTAAGTGATGATTTGTTATGTGCAGGATCTTCCAAAACTTGTATCCAGGTGGATCATGGATAGTGGAGCATCGAGACATATGACAGGGAAGACTGCGTTGCTGTATGATGTGAATAACATTAACGGTGGTTACGTGGGTTTTGCGGGTAATCAAGGAGGAAGGATCATAGGTGAAGGAACGTTATCGAATGGCATTGTAACGTTTGAGAGAGTTAACTACATCGCTGAGCTGGAGAACAACCTGCTAAGTATCTCCCAGATATGTGACAGAATGTATACTACTCATTTCACCAACAAAGAATGTTTGATCTTGAAACCGGGATTTGTGATACCTGAAGAGTGGATCATCATGAGGGCACCAAGAGTCAATGATCTGTACGTGTTGGACATGAGCGTCGCTACTACAACCACGGGTCAGGCTCATTGTTTTGTGTCTAGAGCAACGGAAAAAGAGTCAAGATTATGGCACCGAAAGATGGGACATATTCATCTAAGGAAGATGAATCACTTGGTGCATAACGATTTGGTCACAGGAGTGCATGTCAAAGGTTTTCATCTGGAAGGGGAGTGCATAAGCTGCATCATAGGAAAGTAGAAGAAAAAGTCACACCCTACATAGCAAGTCAATTCAGTTTCAAGACCTTTGGAAAGACTTCACATGGATTTGTTTGGTCCAGTGAATGTCAAGAGTATAACAGGAGATTCCTACTGTTTGGTCGTGACTGATGATTATTCCAGATTTTCGTGGGTTTCATTCTTGAAATCGAAAGACGAAACGTTTGACAGCTTGATGGCTTTATTTAAAAGAATTGAGAATCTGTACCAAAGGCCTATCTGTAGAATTCGCTGTGACACCTGTGTCACCGCGACCATCAAAAAAATACCAAGCCGATGAAATATTGTATTTCATACTTGGGATCTTGTATAAATATGTGTATCTTTTGCTCATATCAATTCTTGTTCAATTTCAAACTCTACTACGCTTTCTGGAGAATTATACGCAAACGGGCGCATAAACGTACTCAGTTTAATGCGACAAATACTCCAGAACATCAACCTATACTCAACATACCTTAAATAACCCTTACATAACTTAGAAATAAGTTTTGAAGGCTTTGGTATGGCAAAAACAAGTTAATTCGCTTACAGGGACTAAACTTGACAAACTGCAAAAGTATGCCAAAATGAACTGTAACGAACATTCCAGAACATGTCCATAAGATAAACATACCATAAATATCCTTTACATAGCTTAGAAAGAGGCTTTGAGGGGTTTGGTATGCTAAAACAAACTTTTGGATCATTCAGGGGCTAAAAGTGTCAAAGAGTGCACAAGTTTGCACTTTCGCGCATAACTTACGTCCTGAATACATCCGGACATCCAAAAATTTATGTAAGCATCCTTATATTATGCCTTAGTGTTTGGCATGAGAAAAATCCAATCGTCGCGTCATTTGGATCGTCTTTCACGCTTATGCGCATTTCGTCGTAATTAAGCGAACACCGCGATCATACGGCCAAACAAACCAACATCCGACATATTTCTGAGCATGTTTCATGTCCACAATGTTTAGGCATCATTTTAGGGCCTTAAAGTTGGCTTTACGGGCCTTAGAAGTGTCGGAAATGGCATAAATACGCAACAGCGACCAAAACTGCCATTTTTGAAACTATGTGCAGATCAGACAGGCCCAGGCGGCCCGCCTGAGTTTTGGCAGATCCTGATGCGGGCCGCATGGCACCTTCAGTAACAGAATTTTTGTTTTTTCTTGCAACTTGGCCTTTCAAACCCACCAAAGGGCAATGCCCTTTCACCAAATCAAGAGCCAAGGGCCATTTTCAGTAACCACAACATTTTGACAAGTGGACGCTTAGGATCGTGGCACGAAAATCAAGAAACAATCCTAACGGCTCTACTTTTCCTATAAATACCCCCCCCCATTCTTGCAAAAACCCACACAATCTGATCAAGAGCTCTAAGTTGCAACCTTTGTTTCATACCTGAGCCATTTTGATCAAGATTAGCATTCGGGGACCCTCCGTAAGTATTCTTTCGTTCTTTTATTCACTTTTCGAGTCCGAAAGTCAAAGTTTTGTTTGACTTTCTGTGTGACCAGCCTATGGTCGACACGAAGTTCATAACGTTAGCGTGATCACGAAGGTTATGGTCTGTAGTGACTATACCTACTGATTACCACGTTATCTAGGCTCAGTGACGAGTCGTAGTTTCGGCCAAAATGCGCATTTTTGCGTGTTTTGTAACCAAACTACTCGTGAGCATCAAAGCCTTTTGTTTTGATGAAAAACCTGTTTTCTAAACTTAGTTAAGCATGTTCTAACATGCTTAGCTCGTCACTTTTAGTATAGTGCTTATATAGGGTCGTAAGGTAAGCGATCTAAACCATCGCTTATACTTTCGAACCCGACCCATTTGGTCGATCATTAGGATCCAACCAAGCGCATTAGGTGACCATAGCTATAACCTTCCGAGGTTATGCCTTGTGGTCACGATGTTAGGCGTTCCAAACGCGTTCTACGCGAACGACGCGTTAAGGTAGCATAAGCTACCTAAATGGGTCGTAATGGATCGTAAGCACATAGCTTAGGTTCCATTTTAGTATGTAGGTTTTGTTAAACCATATTACACGAGCCTCCATACTCGTTTGGTTTACGAACCTGCATACTATCCGATCCTTCCGAATTAGGTCCGGTATATTAACATAGCTACCTATTAGGTGCCGTTTGATATTCCGTGATCTAGCATTGTTTGGTTATTATTCAAGAACTCAAAGCAATCTCAGGTGAGTACATTGAACCCCTTTTTTACTGTTTTCCAAACTGTTTTGGGGTGAAACACATGTGCCTATCTGTTACTTTCATGCTTTCCTGTTTTCACATCATATACTTGCTATGTTCGATAGTACATATATAGTACATGATTTCATTGTGTTCATGCTATGTATGCCCATTATGTGCGTACTTAGTACATTGCTTTACATTTTATGCTATGTATGCCCATTGTGTGCGTACTTAGTACATCGCCTTACATTTCATGCTATGTATGCCCATTGTGTGCGTACTTAGTACATCGTTTTACATTACATGCTATGTATGCCCATTGTGTGCGTACTTAGTACATCACTTTACAATACATTTCATGCTATGTATGCCCATTGTGTGCGTACTTAGTACATTGCTTTACATTTCATGCTATGTATGCCCATTGTGTGCGTACTTAGTACATTGCTTTACATTACATGCTATGTATGCCCATTGTGTGCGTATTTAGTACATTGTTTTACATTGCATTTCTGTTGCATATGCTCATCCAGCATATGAACACATTATGCTACATTTTGAACACTTGTGACCATTTGACTATGTGAACCGTCTAAACCCGTTTGATTATATGAACCGTTTGTAACCATTGAACCGTGTGAACCAGTTGTATACGTTGACATGATTTACATTTGACAATAGACATTTGACTATACATAAACATTTCCACAATTGTTAAACATTTCATTCTGATGGTTTGGTTTGAGTAAGTGATTAAGTAACGAGGCGTGTGTAATATGATACAAGCATGGTGGATACGCCGCTGGTACTTCCTATATATAAGTGTTTGTATGGTATTACATATCGTAGCGTTATTTGAATCAATTCAATTTGAGACATATGACATTTTATACAAATAACACACTTTTCACGAGACATTATTTTACAAACAACTTATCTTATACAAACACATTTTACATGGTTATCCGTTTAACCATACAGTGTTCTCTTATTTATACATATCATCTGATCATATCGTTTTTCAAATGATTTACAAGACAAAGCAAATTACAAGGTTCATGACTAAACATTTTCTCAAACATAGGTCATGAATTCCGTTTTCACCAAACCAATGTATCTCACAGGCATTTTTATGCTGACGTACCTATTTTCACATGTGTTTTCAGGAAATGATGCATAGGACTTATCAAGACATACTTAGGCGGACCTGTGCCTTAGTGACTTAAAACGAGACAAGAACTAGTTAATTTATGTTATGTACTCTTTGGTTCTTGTTTAAACAATGTATACTTTCATATTTGATTAATGAAACGAAACTTCATTTGCCATGGATTTGAAACAATTGATTCTGTTACAACACTCCCCGACGTTTCCGCCACGTTTTGTATGTTCTACGTGGTCGGGGTGTGACAGAAAAGTTGGTATCAGAGCCAATGGTTATAGGGAATTAGGTTATTAGTAATGCTTTGACCTAGACTATAACCTTCTTAGGACCCTAACGCGAGTTCACTTGCGTTTAGTCATAAAACAATACCGTCACCTATCCTTAGGCGACGACCACAACAAGAACATAAATTTCAAAACCGCTTGAAAACTAATCATCTGTTCTAGGATGATTGATTACTAGGTTTTGAACCCTCTATTGTAAGGTTTTGAACCCTCTGTTATAAGGTTTTGAACCCGTTTGAATTTTCAAAACTCTCGTCAAAGTTTTGGGTCCTAAATAGTGTGAACACGTGCAAACTGGAAGAGTGAATGCCTGTACCCTGGGTTTTCTGTCTAAGGTTTGAGTGTTCGTACAAATCCACATAATCGGACCAGTCACTCTTACCTGGGAACTCTTGGGGTGAGTGTCCACTTATAGGCGAGCATGTCTTCGCGATGCACTATGAGGATCTATTTGCTTTGACTCAGCCTTGGTGTTGTTTGTTTGCTTCGTGGATTCAAACAAATGACCCTCAACCATGATTATGGCCGGTAATTGTAACATCCTATTCTTACCCAATGCCATTACATTTGTTTTCTTTCTTGTTCCTCTTTTAGAATGCCTCCTCGACGCGAAAACCAGATAGCGACTGCCGAACTGGCAAAGATCATTGCGCAACAAATGGCTGCTCAATTCCCAAACCTCTTTGCTCAATGGAACCAAGCCAACAACAACAACAATAATGCCCACTGCAATTTCAAGGCATTCAACTCGGCTAAGCCATCAAAGTTTTCTGGGTCTCAAGGAGCGACTGCACTGCTACAATGGTTCGAGAGTTTAGAGAACACCTTCCGACATGTTCAATGTCCAAACGAGCGAAAGGTAGAATTCGCATCTAGCGTCTTTGAGAAACGAGCTTTGACATGGTGGAATGGTGTGATGAGAGATAGGGGTGCCGATGTGGCCATTGCTCAAACATGGCAAGAGCTTCGAGCTCTGATGATGAAGGAATTCTGTCCTCGTCACGAGATCAGGGCTTTGGAAACGGAGTTCGACGATCTTAAGCAAGTTAGTGGTGAGCATCGAGCCTACATGGACCGTTATGAGGAGTTAAGTTTGTTATGCCCGGATATGGTTACACCTTTGGATAAAGCAATCGAAAAGTACATCGATGGCCTCCCTGACTCAATACTAGACATTGTGACTGGTAGCAACCCTACTACAGTTAGACAGGCCATTGAGCTATCTGCAACCTTGACTGAATCAAAGATCAGGAAAGGTAAACTTTTCTGAAAAGGTGACAAGAAACCGGTCGGGGAATCGAACCCAATCGAGGAATCAAAGACCATGGATGAACAGACTGAATCTCCTAAGAAGTCAAAGAAGCGGAAGGCTTCTCAGAACTTCGCCGTGGTCGCTCACAATGGTCAAGCCGCCCCAACCAACCAGCTCAGCCCCCTGCTAGAAAACCATACAATGGAACTGCACCTTTGTGCAACCAATGTGGCCTCCATCATCACGCCAATGTACAGTGCCGCAAATGCCAAACTTGTGGAGTCATAGGCCACACAGCAAGAGTCTGCCCAGCTGCAGCTACGCCAAACCAAGCTGGCAACAATCCTGCTCATGGTCGTTTTCTACCAGGATCTTGTTTCAACTGGGGCGAGATGGGTCATTTCCAAAGAAATTGCCCAAGGCTTGCTAATGCAAATCCAGCACAGGGATAAGCATCTGACTGACTAGAAGACAACATCGTTTAGAAATAATCACGTCTTATGTATTATTTTCTTTTGTTGTAAAGATCCAAGAAACAGTTGTTATCGTTGTTTATTAATAAATCTTTTATTTACATTGCAATGTATTTCTGTGGTTGCATGTATAAACGACATATCCCCTTACAATACCGACAATCAAGAACCGTATTCCTTGAAGAACAAACTACCCCCAAAATTCTCCCATTCTATGACCTCTTGCGTCTTCCACAAAATTCCTAAGAACCCGTTTATTCTAAGGAAACGAAGTACAAAGCACAAGTTACAACATGAGACGAATACCCAAGGCACCACTATAAATCCTTAATAGGGTACCTAAGGATTTCCCGTAAGTCCTTAATTGTTGCATACCTTAATTCGAATGTGGTGATTCCTTGTAATCAAAAAATCGAATTTTGGAAGATCTTCCTATCTTCTTAGATAGATTCCAGTGAACATTGAGACCCGTCGACGGGTTTCCATATCCGTGTTCAATCAATAACAAGTTAATAACAAATTATAATCAAGTTAAACAATTATGTGACTTTGTGCTTATGTGTTCCCGTATGTGTTGTTGTGTGATCCAAATTATGTTATCCAAATCTTCGTAGAATCTTACATATCCTTGTACAAAGATTCATAGTAGGATACCCAAAGGTATTACTTAAAATCCTTAATGGACTTCTACGCTGTAGTTAAAGTTCCTTGGATTATAAAGTACTACTTCATAATTAGACCCCTTGAGTGGTCTAGTTAAACAGATTCATCTAAAAATCTGGTTAGGGATATCATGTGATGAATAGCTGAAAGGACTCCTTGGTGGCCTAACTAAGAAGATCCCCTGTAGATCTAATTAAAGGGAACCGATGGAAGTCTATTCACCCTCATCACAAGTTTGATATCCTTCCCCAAAACATTACAAAACAAACTGTGCGGACTGTGCAAGGGATTACGTAATTATGGATGCATACATAATTATGGAATTTAGTGCACAGAAATCACAGCAAGTTCTGTCATGTGTCTAGAGTTAACCCTATTCATTTCCAACTCTGATGAAGCAACCGTTGAAAATGACTCCGTTGGTTCATTTTCGTTTCTGAAGAATTATCCGTTGGGGAAATGAATATCCGTTGTGTAATCCTTCATTTCCATTTCTGATGAAGCAACCATTGAAAATGACTCCGTTAGTTCATTTTCGTTTCTGAAGAATTATCCGTTGGGGAAATGAATATCCGTTGTATAATCCTTCATTTCCAACTCTGAGGAAGCAACCGTTGAAAATGACTCCGTTAGTTCATTTTCGTTTCTGAAGAATTATCCGTTGGGGAAATGAATGTCCGTTGTATAATCCTTCATTTCCAACTCTGAGGAAGCAACCGTTGAAAATGACTCCATTGGTTCATTTTCGTTTCTGAAGAATTATCCGTTGGGGAAATGAATATCCGTTGTGTAATCCTTCATTTCCATTCCTGATGAAGCAACCGTTGAAAATGACTCCGAGTTCATTTTCGTTTCTGAAGAATTATCTGTTGGGGAAATGAATATCCGTTGTATAATCCTTCATTTCCAACTCTGATGAAGCAACCGTTGAAAATGACTCCGTTGGTTCATTTTCGTTTCTGAAGAATTATCCGTTGGGGAAATGAATATCCGTTGTGTAATCCTTCATTTCCATTTCTGATGAAGCAACCGTTGAAAATGACTCCGTTAGTTCATTTTCGTTTCTGAAGAATTATCTGTTGGGGAAATGAATATCCGTTGTATAATCCTTCATTTCCAACTCTGAGGAAGCAACCGTTGAAAATGACTCCGTTAGTTCATATTCGTTTCTGAAGAATTATCCGTTGGGGAAATGAATATACGTTGTATAATCCTTCATTTCCAACTCTGAGGAAGCAACCGTTGAAAATGACTCCGTTGGTTCATTTTCGTTTCTGAAGAATTATCCGTTGGGGAAATGAATATCTGTTGTATAATCCTTCATTTCCAACTCTGAGGAAGCAACCGTTGAAAATGACTGCGTTAGTTCATTTTCATTTCTGAAGATTTATCCGTTGGGGGAAATGAATATCCTTAATGTAAACTTTCATTTCCAACTCTGAGGAAGCAACCGTTGAAAATGACTCCGTTAGTTCATTTTCGTTTCTGAAAATTTATCCGTTGGGGGAAATGAATATCCGTAATGTAATCTTTCATTTCCAACTCTGATGAAGCAACCATTGAAAATGACTCCGTTTGTTCATTTTTCGTTTCTGAAGATTTGTCCGTTGAGGAAATGAACATCCGTTTGCTTATTCCGTTATTTCCATTTCTGAAGAATACTCGTTAAGGAAAATGACTCCGTTTGTTCATTATCGTTTCTGAAGAACGACCGTCAAGGAAATAACAGGATATTGCCTTGCATATCGCTGGTGGGTATTGGGCAAAGTCACTAATAGACTCCTACGAATAAATTTCGGGACGAAATTTCCTAAAGTAGGGGAGACTGTGACACCTGTGTCACCGCGACCATCAAACAAATACCAAGCCGATGAAATATTGTATTTCATACTTGGGATCTTGTATAAATATGTGTATCTTTTGCACATATCAATTCTTGTTCAATTTCAAACTGTACTACGCTTTTTGGAGAATTATACGCAAACGGGTGCATAAACCTACTCAGTTTAATGCGACAAATACTCCGGAACATCAACCTATACTCAACATACCTTAAATAACCCTTACATAACTTAGAAATAAGTTTTGAAGGCTTTGGTATGGCAAAAACAAGTTAATTCGCTTACAGGGACTAAACTTGACAAACTGCGAAAGTATGCCAAAATGAACTGTAACGAACATTCCGGAACATGTCCATAAGATAAACATACCATAAATATCCTTTACATAGCTTAGAAAGAGGCTTTGAGGGGTTTGGTATGCTAAAACAAACTTTTGGATCATTCAGGGGCTAAAAGTGTCAAAGAGTGCACAAGTTTGCACTTTCGCGCATAACTTACGTCCTGAATACATCCGGACATCCAAAAATTTATGTAAGCATCCTTATATTATGCCTTAGTGTTTGGCATGAGAAAAATCCAATCGCCGCGTCATTTGGATCGTCTTTCACGCTTATGCGCATTTCGTCGTAATTAAGCGAACACCGCGATCATACGACCAGACGAACCAACATCCGACATATTTCTGAGCATGTTTCTGGTCCACAATGTTTAGGCATCATTTTAGGGCCTTAAAGTTGGCTTTACGGGCCTTAGAAGTGTCGGAAATGGCTTAAATACGCAACAGGGACCAAAACTGCCTTTTTTGAAACTATGTGCAGATCAGACAGGCCCAGGCGGCCCGCCTGAGTTTTGGCAGATCCTGATGCGGGCCGCATGGCACCTTCAGTAACAGAATTTTTGTTTTTCTTGCAACTTGGCCTTTCAAACACACCAAAGGGCAATGCCCTTTCACCCAATCAAGAGCCAAGGGCCATTTTCAGTAACCACAACATTTTGACAAATGGACGCTTAGGATCGTGGCACGAAAATCAAGAAACTATCCTAACGGCTCTACTTTTCCTATAAATACCCCCCCCCCCCATTCTTGCAAAAACCCACACAATCTGATCAAGAGCTCTAAGTTGGAACCTTTGTTTCATACCTGAGCCATTTTGATCAAGATTAGCATTCGGGGACCCTCCGTAAGTATTCTTTCGTTCTTTTATTCGCTTTTCGAGTACGAAAGTCAAAGTTTTGTTTGACTTTCCGTGTGACCAACCTATGGTCGACACGAAGTTCATAACGTGAGCGTGATCACGAAGGTTATGGTCCGTAGTGACTATACCTACTGATTACCACGTTATCTAGGCTCAGTGACGAGTCGTAGTTTCGGCCAAAATGCGCATTTTTGCGTGTTTTGTAACCAAACTACTCGTGAGCATCAAAGCCTTTTGTTTTGATGACAAACCTGTTTTCTAAACTTAGTTAAGCATGTTCTAACATGCTTAGCTCGTCACTTTTAGTATAGTGCTTATATAGGGTCGTAAGGTAAGCGATCTAAACCATCGCTTATACTTTCGAACCCGACCCATTTGGTCGATCATTAGGATCCGACCAAACGCATTAGGTGACCATAGCTATAACCTTCCGAGGTTATGCCTTGTGGTCACGATGTTAGGCGTTCCAAACGCGTTCTACGCGAACGACGCGTTAAGGTAGCATAAGCTACCTAAACGGGTCGTAATGGATCGTAAGCACATAGGTTAGGTTCCATTTTAGTATGTAGGTTTTGTTAAACCATACGCTAATCGAGACAGCAAGAACGATGCTTGCAGATTCTAAGTTACCAATTAATTTCTGGGCTGAAGCTGTTTCTGCTGCATGCTATACTCTCCACAGAGTTCTTACTGTCAAGAAATTCAACAAGACGTGTTTTGAGCTTCTCAATAAACGCAAGCCGAATTTGAAGTATCTAGAACCGTTTGGGTCACCATGTACGATGATAGAGCCTAATGGCAAGTTTGGTTCAAAGAGCATTGAGGGAATCTTTGCTGGATATTCAAGTCCTACACGACGTGTCTTTGTTCCAAGCGAGAAGCGGATTATTGATGCAGCAAATGTTGAATGTCAGGGGTACACTATGCCGCCACAGAATCCTGGTGATTCATGGCGATTTCATTATGACAAACTTTGGGATTCGTTTGACATGAGGGAAGAATCTGAGGAAGAAGAAGATTTCTTTGATGAGCTGGATATTTTGCGAGAGTATGAGTCGCAGCTCAGGTTCCCAGCGGAGTATTCTAGAAGACCTCGAGAAACTTCAAATAACGATGAAGCAGGTCCTAGTAATGCTGGTGAACATGATGATGAAGTTACTCCTGGTAATCAGTCGGAGGTGAATGATGATCAAGAAATTGATAACATGCCAGTTTTGATCATGGTGATTCAGATCTTGAGGGGGAGCAGATCCAGTTATCAAGTCAAACAAACCAAGTTGGTGAACAAGATGCAGAGCAGAATGTTACTAATCTGGAGGGAAATGTAGATGTTCCAAGCGAAGTGATGCCGCGAACTCTTTCTTATCATCCAGAGGAGTTAATCATAGGAGAATTGCAATCGGGCGTTCGCACGAGACGTCAAATTGACCATGGCTTAACATGTTTTTATTCTACAGTAGCACCTTTACAAACTGAATTTTCATTAAGTTGTTTTATCTCGCAGGTTGAACCGAGAACTTACAAAGAGGCGCTTACTGAAGACTCTTGGGTCATAGCAAGGCAAGAAGAGTTAAGTCAGTTTGAAAAGTTGGGGGTGTGGAAGATAGTTAATTTGCCGGATGGTCAAAGGAAAATCAATACAAAATGGGTTTTCAAGTGTAAGAGGGACGACAGAGGAGTGGTTGTAAGGAACAAAGCTCGACTCGTTGTTCAGGGCTTTAGTCAACAGGAGGGGATTGATTTTACCGAAGTCTATGCTCCTGTAGCTCGACTAGAGGCTATCAGAATTTTCCTAGCATTTGCGTCTTGGAAGAATTTCAAAGTATATCAGTTGGATGTAAAGTCAGCGTTTCTTTATGGGAAGGTCAAAGAGGAGGTTTATGTTGGTCAGCCGCCGGGCTTTACTGATCCAATCCACAAGAACAAAGTTTATCTGCTGGACAAAGCGTTGTATGGTCTACATTAGGCACCGAGAGCCTGGTACGAGACTTTGTCTCAACACCTACTCGCTAACCAGTTTATACGTGGAAAAGTGGATGCTACTCTCTTCACTAAAGTCGTTGATGGTCATCTTCTGATAGTACAAATTTATGTGGACGATATAATTTTTGGGTCAACAAATGAGAAATTGTGCAAAGATTTCGAACAGGTGATGAAGCAGAAATTCAAAATGTCATCAATGGGGGAGATGAAATTCTTTCTGGGTCTACAAGTTGAACAACTTCCTGAGGGAATTTTCATTCATCAAACGAAGTACGTGCATGATATTCTAGAGAAATTTGGAATGTCAAGTTCTACTCCAGCTGCTACCCCACTTGCGACTAATCATGGGATTCACCCAGATCTCACCAGAGATGGGGCTGATGAAACGTTTTACCGTTCCATGATAGGTTCTTTGATGTATCTGACTGCTTCACGTCCTGATATTATGTACCCAACGTGCCTCGCAGCAAGATTTCAGTCTAACCCGAGAGCATCGCACATGATTATTGTCAAGAGGATATTACGTTACCTGAAAGGTACTCCGTCATTGGGGTTATGGTATCCTAGGAAAGGCGATTTTACGCTCGAAGGGTATTCCGATTCAGATTTCGGATGCTGCAAAGTCAACGCGAAATCAACAACTGTAGGATGCCAGTTCTTTGGTCCTAGATTGGTTACTTGGCAGTGTAAGAAACAAACATCTGTGGCGCTATCTACATGTGAAGCGGAGTATGTTTCTGCTAGCAGTTGCTGCTCTCAGATCCTGTGGATACAGCAACAGATGCGCGACTACAGTTTGCAGTTTCTTAACACACCTCTGTTTGTTGATAATGAGGCCGCAATAAATATAACTAAAAATCCAGTACATCACGCTAAAACTAAACATATAGAAATTCATCATCACTTTATTCGCGATTGCTTCGAGAAAAAGTTGATACGAATTGAAAAAATCCACACTGACGAACAAAAAGCTGATTTGCATACCAAAGCTTTTGATAAAAATCGGTTTCAATATTTGTTAAAACTTAATGGTATGAAATTGCTTTCGGTGTCGGATGGGGTTGTGAGCGTTGATGAGAGTATTGTTGCGGATGAAGACGAGAAACAATCTGCAATGGTTTGTCGCTTTTTTACGTGTTTTGGTATTTAGGGGGAGATAGTAGTTGTACATAGTTATACTTTCAGAAAATACAAAAACAGTAAAAAAATGAAAAAAAAATACAAAAACATGATAAAATCGGAAAAAGAGCTTGTGTATATAGGGAAAATGATAGTACATCAGCTAGACAATTACAGTATGCTAAAGATTTGGAAAGACAAAATAAGTTAAACAGTCTCACTAACGATGTGTCGATAGGTTTTCGTACATTTAGTAAATTTATTCGGGATATAAACCTAAAATTTCAAACTGGTGAAATTCGTGGGGAACACTACTTGGATATATAGGTAACCCCTGAAATCTCGTTTGAAAGGTCTCGTATTCTGATATACTAGGTGTTTATACTCTATGATGTCTGGGGTATTATTCCGGGACTTCTGTTGAACGGTAGTTCTGACCTAGTCCTTGGCTAATACTTTATCCAAAATGCTTGAAATATAGCATAAAGCCCTCAGCTGATTAGACAATAAAATTGATAATCATTTGTTGTAGCTGAAAAGATCCTCTAAAGGGGACAAACTGCAAAGTCGAAACTGATATCTCTCTGCTGAACGGAAGTTCTGACCTGAGATCCCTCAGTTCTCGCATTTAACCCCTAATTTATGAACAGATATCATTGTAGTATTCTTGCCTGTAAGACTGAATATTGGGATTCTGGATACGGGAGTATATTCAAGAGGTGGGACACATGAATTGATCTAAGTTCTTAAGACACTTAAACGGTATCCTGAATAGATTGAAGTTTGTGTGAGAATTTAAGATGGATCAGTATATCGACAATCGAGGTGAATTGTTTAAGTCTGAGTATGTAATGTAGCTTAACGGTACTAGTAATTTGTCTGAAAAGCTGATATGATTCCCTGACATGCTCGCCAAAAATAAATTTGTAAATAGTTTACTTTCTTCAATTTAAGTTTTCTGTTATTTCAATTCTTAGTTTAGATCACATTAAAAATCCAAAAAGATTTTGTTTCTGCTTTATTTTAGACAAACCAGAGTGGAAAGTTGATTGTCGGATTCTAGAAAGATGAAGCAGATGCAGGAAATTCTGAGCTGAAGAATGAGGAGAGCTTACATTGTTGGAAGTTGAATTGTTTCAAAGACAAAAACAAGTTCATTAACTTGATACTTGTTATTTTTAGAAAAAGTTGAAAATGATTTTACTAAATCAGTTTGATTCGTCAAAAGATCAACCAGGGTCATTAAATTGAACTTGGTAGATAAATCAAGTAATCAGGGTCATTAACTTGAACTTGAATACTTGAGTGGATTTCTAGAGCTGATTGAATTTGTGTTTATTGTTTGAAAAGATAAAGTCTAATGTTATTGGTTGAGTAACAGGTTTGGAGACTTCATTATACCCACGGAAGCTAATTGTCAAAGCTTGAACCAGAAACCTCAGATCCCAGCATACTGAGAGGGGGAGTCTGTGAGAGGGGGAGTCTGGATCAACAACAAAAGGGGAGTCTGAAGATGGAGTCAGATTGTGATTTAAAACCTGTGAAGATTGAGTGGTTACAATGAAGAGACAAAGTTGTAAAGAGACCAAGACTAAAGACTCAGGAGTTGAAGACTACGTCAACATCCAAGGGGGAGTCTGTTGGTGCACGAAGTGTCTGCTGACTACGTCTTATCAAGTCTTGTGTCTAGATAGATTAAACAAGTGTTCAAACATGATTTAATTAGGGTTGTTTAGGTTAGAAATGGCCCTGGCCGTTTGATCATATCCTGGCCGTTTGATCACATCCTGGTCGTTTGAACATGCTGGCCGTTTGAAGCACTTGTGTTATCTTCAAACGGTAGGGCTGTAGCACTATAAATAGATGTTGAGCTCAAACGGTCAGGTATCGATGTGTGTGTTTGTGAGCCGAGGTGCTGTCGGATTTGTATCAGAATCATTGTAAAGACTCGCAATCAGTAATAGAAAGAGAAATTGGAAGGAACAAGCTGTTTTGACTTAGTTTACTTTGTTTCCGCCTTTGTAAACTGAGATGAACTACTTCTACTGACGTTTAAGGTCATCGAAACGGTCCTACAGAGTGGATTCTTCTTCTTCAGTCCAATCCTTTCATCTTGTGCAACCAACCTTGGGGTATCAGGCTGAGGGGGAGCTTAGTTCTGTAAACATGCTGTAATCATTTGCTTTGTATCTCAATCATTCAACTTAATGAAAAGCATTTGTTTACCAAACTATTTTCTCTTCTGATTGTGTTCACAAAGTTTGTTTCTCATTTTCGCTGCACTTAATCTCATTTTATATTCATTGTTCTGTCAAAATTATACAAACGAACACAATCATGTCAGCCTCCGATCTTAACAAATTTTTTAAACTTAACTAAGCTGGGTATATACATGTGTGAGATGCCATGTGAAAGGAAATTGATGCTGGCCAATCATGTCAGCAAACTCCCAAACAAATTCAGCAAACTCTCAAACAAATATGTTTCAAAAAGCACCAGTTGGGTGCTTTTTCTCGGTATTTTAGTTTGTTAATATCAATATTTTCATTTGCCATTAATTTCTCAATATTCACATGTTGCTTTGATAGATTTTTACTGCAAATTGCCAAGGATGGATGTCATATCATAAAAGTTGCTTGATATGACTTTTTTTAAATTCTATCCTTTGATTTTTTTTTACCATTATCAAAAAGTATATGATGAATTGATTCACATGTAAAAATGGGTTCGGATTTAAACAAATAGTCTTTAGTGCGGGACTACGGCTTAGGTTAGGTTGGGTTGGGATGCCAACAAGCACTTTATAGTAAGAACTGTAAATTTCTATATAGATATTTAGTGCAATGATCATGATTACAACATCAATATTATTGTAACAGTTATTTGAATCTTTGAAGTAGGAATGAGCAAATGGTACCGAGTACCGGTTCGACCTGATACCGAATTTCCCAAACCGACTTGATTTTCGGTACCGATCAGTACCGACAATTAGCGTTTTCTATACAGGTCTGGCACGGTACCTATTGATATTTACCGGTTGTTACCTACTTTGAAAAATACACTTTTGGCAAATTTTAATCAAACTCATTTCCCTTTGAATAAAGTTTTTTTTTATTTGATTGTTTGACATAAAACATAACCCATATCGACCCATGGTATTCTATGTTGAACATTATTATGAGGGCAGATCCAAGTAAGTAGCTATTAAAACTTCTATACTAATGATTGAAGTAGAATCGTTGTTGAGTAATTATATATTTCAGAAGAAAAATGGGAAACAAATCATTAGAGAAGTATGAGAAAAGGATACGAGAGCTGGCCGTGCAAGTCAACTAGATATGAACATGACAAGGTCTGGGACATTTGTTGCAAATAAGGAGTTATCACACAACTAAGGAGTTAGGGGATGTTTATTAAGTTCCTAAACCTATTGATTGTTTATTAAGTTACCATCTAATACCAAAATCTGATATCCGTACAAGACCCCAGCCACTTGATGAGGCTACTTCATGGTCTTTTTAGACTATGGGGTGTGGAGGGGCTTGGGACAGGGGCATTGCTCGACACGTGGCTAGGGTGGGATCCACAACTTCATTAGTGTTATTAATATTTTTTGGATCTAATGACCAACTTAAATTTTTTTCGTTTACCAAATTTTCTACAGGAAATGTAGAGGTTTCTGAAAATTTGATGTTAGTATGAAGATTTTTTATGGTTAGTTTATAATGCTATAATTATGTATTATTTAATTAGTTTGAGGTGATGTTTTATTGTCCTTTTTTTTAACTTCAACTACCAACAACTTCACATCTCGAGGCTTGCCAATTTTTTGCTAAAGATCATACAACTCGGCTCATGAACTCTTGCAAAATTGAACATTCAAACACCTAATTCAGGTTTGGTTTTGGAGCATCGCAACCAGCAGAAGTAAGAAATATGGCATTACAATTACACCAGGGCTATATGCACCTATTCATCAACATATCTTTGTTTCCCAGATGGACATGGTTGTTGATTGTAAGCCTGGAGAAGCATACAATTAGGTATGAATCATCATCTTCCTCACTTACAACATCTTTAAACTAACCAGTACATTAATTAACGCGTCAAATAAATGGAAAAAAGTAATATATTCGGTGTCGTCTTGGTTTCTTGTGATCAGAGAATTTATTTACATTTTTGGCGGTTGGTGTCCTTATTCATGGAAAGGGTTTACAGTTGCTGCATTTAAAGATTTGGTTCCTGTTGTGAAGCTTTCAATATCATCTGGTGTTATGGTCTGGTAAGTAGTTAATAATATTTATGATTCATTATTCGATTTGAATGAGGGGAATAATATTGATGATTAATTATTCCATTTGAGTTGTCATATTGGCTTTTGAAGTCAAACTTCTTGCTTCTGAAATTCAGTTTTAATACTTCTTTTAAACATGAAAACTGAAAAAGAAATATATATTTGTATTATTTGCATTAGAGAGTCCAGTTAGTAATCACAGTGTTTTTAGAGTTAATTTTTTTAAGCCTCAATTTGATGTTGAAAGGAAGACAGTTTGACCCTAAAAATCAAATTCAATTTCTATATGATGTTGAGTACATACTCAATGAACAAATACTTTTGACTTTCATGGTCAAAACTTTTTCTTTCAAATATATATTTTGATCCTTATAATGAATCGGTTTGACCACCAAAGTTAAATTCTGTTTGAACCTAAACATAACCACCCTCTTTCTTCATCGTTCCCTTTTGTCAGCTTGGAGCAATGGTACAACACGGTGCTGGTCTTGCTTGCTGGATACATGGCGAATGCAGAAGTTGCCATATCTGCCTTTTCCATATGGTACATACCTCACTTTTTATCTTTTTAAAAATTAATATATACATATAATTATTTAATATCCGAGAGTAAAACAACAAATGTAGTCTACAAGGAAGTTTTTTCCAGTATTTGAATAGTTTTCTGTATTTTTCTTCCAATGTATGTATTTGTACAGAATATTTTATTTCAAAGTAAATAATATGGTTTTGTTTGAAGCCCGCGTATTACGCGGGCATTAACCTAGTTGAAACATATGAACTAAATATATAAATACTAAAACAATTTGTAGTGCTAAATTACCAACTGAACACATTAACCAAATAAAACCAGCGATGCAAATGCTAGGAAGTCAATGTTACCTTCTAGCGGCCTACCATAGACCTGTCAGTATGATCATAAACTTCCGGTGGCGAATAGATGGTTGGATACGGAACTCGAGCTCCATATGGTGGCAACATAGATTGTAAAAATAAGTTACATAAGCATGCATCATTATATCTATTAATCTCAAAATCTAACAAACAACTAACTAACTAACTCTGATTGATGATGATAAATGAGGAGTTGGAGACGCAACAATCGAGGGAAAGAATGGTGGAGGAGCTCCACCACCATAATATACCTAACAAAAAATGCGGAAACCTCCATAAGAATCAATGTCAATAATCATAAACTCAAGAACTATAAACAAACTCATTACATCACATCATACTATAAGTTCTTAGAAAATTATGGTAATCACCAAAATCTTACAGTTCTTAATCATCAAAAGGATTAATATATTAAAAGATTGATTATTTATGTCTTTTAAAGACAAACCATTTATTAAAATCTAACTCTTAAAATAAATTATGCTTTTAGTTTATCTTTAATGTGAATATACTTTTAGTTGCATCTAATCAATGATCAGGAAAGAGGTTGGCGTAATATATCATAGCAGATGAAAGTCTGATGCCTGTTATTTCATGCATTTCATCCACATCGCCTATCCTATATACGGATTCTATACAAAATACAGCCTTCCGATGGGCATAAAACGCAGAAAAAAAAACATTATACAAATCATTGAAGCATATTCACATTTGTAACATTTATTTTGGTATGAATCAAGATGTTATTGACTGCAAATCTAATGTTAATGGCTGCAAATCTGATGTTAATGGCTGCAGTTATGTCTTCAAATATCATGTTAAATGTTTTTTTTTGTATTCCAAACAAATCATACTGCAATATATGTACACATGTAGCACACTATAAAATACCAGCAGCTTGAGTCTTGTGGGAACGGCCAACTTGTCGTACAACAATTGAAATGAATGGAACAACAACCAAAGCCAATACTAAAAATAGCAAAAAATGCAAGTTAAAAGAAACATGTTGGAACCGCTAGAATCATGAAAGTTTATTTTTTAATTGCAATGTCTGTATTACATGTTAGCTTCCACGACGTAGCAAACATGAACCCGAGACCAATGAACGCAGTAGAAAGATTCCGGAGAATCTCGGAAACATTTGAAGTTGCAGCTCTGTTTTTAATGATTTGGGTATCTTCAGAAAGCCTGCTAAGAAGCTCTTCTGTTCGTGTAACATCGAAGAAGGCTATTTCCTACGATCACACGTTAAAAAATAACAAAAAAGGAAGAAAAATACATCTTTTTGCTAAGAGGAAGTGATATATACTTGATTGATGAGGTGTGTGAACAGGTTCTTTCGCAATGTAGCAAAGATTCTTTCACTTGCAGAAGAAAATAACCATGCTCGAAGTGCTGTGTAGATGGAACTAAAAACAGCAAATGAGTCAAAATTATTAACAGAAGATACTATTAAAGATCAAGGTACTAAGGTATAAAATGTCGATACCCGATAATGACAATCAAGAAGATTCCAAGAATGGTTCTATTGACTTTGCTTACAGCTTCACTCTTCTGTTCAGGTGTTTGGAGATCACCCAAAACGATATCGATTATCGTCCCGCCAAACTGTGGCTGCAATGTAAGTAACAAAAGTTGCTTAACCATATAATCATATCCTAAAATTACGCATAATTCATGCATTTTGATACACTCATGGTTCATATGCACATTTCAAATTTCAGAGAGGAAAAGATGTAGACATATAATCAGTATACTCAGTATGATGCAGACGCAATCAACAACGTTATAGTACCAATAATCAATTTCCCCGCCTCGGGTTTTGCCTGTATAATAATAATTTCTTAACATCTAAATAAATTCACAAACACAACATAGTTACATATTTAAAAGCCGTTTCAACGACACAATCGTAAAGTAATATAGCATCCACTTACCAGAGCAAGCACTCTAACATAGCTCCCATTAGCAGCCTGTTAAATTCCCAACAACCAAATTAGAATTACGTTTCTCTCAGGCATTTCATCAAACACCTGGTATGCGTAAACTAAAACTCAAAAAAATCAAAAAAAATAAATAAATAATTACTGGCACTGCATCTCCAAGTTCAAGACCCCCCTGATCATCATTTCTCCTCAAACCCTGTAAAAATCAAGATTACACATCTTCATGTTGGTCTAAACATACCCAAAATTTAAAAAATATATATATACATAAACACATATTATAACTCAATAATTTAATAACTCATCCGCATTACAGTTCAAATTAGTGAGAAAATAGAAGTGGAACATTCAATTTAAGAGTTGTATGATACTTACATTCCTGTTAAGAAGTGGAGTTCTTTCACCTCTCATACCATGCATATCACCACCATGGAATCTCTCCATTACTGTGAGAAATTAGAATTGTCAATATTGTCAACAGTTTTGATAGTGAATCATCTGAAAACAGAAAAGCTAATGACTGCAAATTAATGTTAATGGCTGCAAATCTAATTTAATGGCTGCAGTTATGTCTTCAAATATCATGTTAAATGTTTTTTTTCTTTTTGTATTCCAAACAAATCATACTGCAATATATGTACACATATAGCACACTATAAAATACCACTATAATCATAGCATTTAAAATGCAAAAAAACCTTGAATCTCGTATGACCCATTACCCAACAAAATTAGTTAGAACCTGTTTTGACCCGAACCAAATTGAATCTTTTTTTAACAGCCCACTTGACCAGAACCTGTCTGACCTGAACCCTGGTATGACCCGTTACACATTTTTATTTAAACATATAACATCATAATCATGCAGTTAAGAAGCGACCAAGAAATTTCAAGTATTTAAGAGAAACCATGATCATTAATTCATTACCTTGGGACTTTACATCCAAATGGTTGCCACCTCCATTTTACAAAGTCATCAAAAACTTTGTGTAGATAATGGCACGTACCAACTGGATTCCATCCAGGTTCGACTTAGGTGTATAAAAAGATGTTATCCAACACACCTTACTGAACATGTGTTTTGATGTGTGACTTTCAAAAGTGTAGGTGCTGAGAAACAATTTCAAGCCTTCTAAAAGCTAGAACCTTTCGGAGGTGCCAAAAGTTCCGTATGAAAAGAGATGAGGGTGAAATGCGAAATTAGCGGGTCATCTAGTTTTACTTTTAGATAACTAAGGCTAGAATAGAGTCAAAGAGATAGTACCGTATCCAATGGACCATCATAATGAGTCATAAAGATAAGAAATCAACAGGCTACATACTTCAACATGTCCAACATGAAAAAGATCAAACCCTCCATCAATGTACACCAATGTACACGACACGAGCATTTGGTCGTAGCCCCTCACATGCAAAAAACGACAACATCAAATACATATACGAACCAAATCATGACTACAGAAATTGAATCATCAAACAAAAACACACCTTCCCATTTGAAAACTGCACAATTCTTCTTGTTGTAGGCAAAAAATTAGAAGCATGTTTGGATTTCAGATAGCTTTCTAAATTCATACCAACTACATTAAAATCTCCATTTACTTGTCTATCCTCGATTAATAACTCGCCGAAATACCAGCAAAACCACTTAAATAACTCGTCTAGAAACCAACCAATGTAGCTGTTAGCATAATAACACCGAATAGATGTGGATGTTAGTATACTACATCCAAATTTGAATAATTAGCATGATAATCCATGCTAATACAAACAGGGCCATATAGAACCCTAATTTATATTGCACAAGAAGACACAAACCCTGCAAAAACATATAATGACCAAATTTACATAAAAAAAACTAAAATAACCGGTGAATTCTTCTAATCCGTTTAAGAAAATTCTCTTTATATAAACTATACGAAACTAACTGATTGTCTGTTTACCAGAATTATTCATACATTTACACAATCATACAAATTTCAAATCAAGATCGGTTTTAAAATCTGCAACCGAATTGAAGCGGAAACCTTAACATCTAGCTAAATTGATACAATCACAAAAACAACCTAACAGCATCAGATTCAAATTCTACCTGATCACAATGTAATGCATGGATAAAATTTTAAAAGCAAAAAAACCCCAAATTGTAACGATCGCAAGCTAAAAACATAAAAAGTCTCACTCAACAAAATCAAGAAATTAAACTTGTAATCACCGGATATAAAACCAATTTTATAAGAAAAAAACTGAAACACACACACATATTCGTTCATCAATGGGTGATGTTGAATTCGGATAATAAAAAACATAATTGATGAAGATTATAACCGGAAAAATAAGCAAAAGAGAAAACCTACGACATGAAAACGTAAGTAGCTTAAGTCGACCACCATCACCGCATCCTCGGTAACCAAGATGAACAACACTTAAACCCTTGTAATCAGCGACAAAACCTACAATCGTACCATCTCTAATTCCCCATTTGTGGTTTGGATTTTGGATGAAGGCTGAGGGAACGGGAGAGAAAAAGAGGCGTAGATGAAGAATGAAATTAGGGTTTCTCTATCTCAATTCTACAGAAACTTTGATAAATAATGACTTACATGCCGTATGCTTCGCCTCCAAACATTTGATGTCTTGTTCGAAATTCTATAAAATCCAATTAAACAAACAATACAGAATCAAAAATTAAGCAAATTCAACATAAATTTAAAGACATTCATTTCAATTAACTTAATAACAAAACTCCCACGCTTAATGATACTATTTTTGTTGTCTTAAGTATACAATAAATCATACCCGAAACTCCGCAAACTTCTTCTCAAGTTGGTCGATAATGGCATCATCATCACATAACTTATAAATAGCATACCCATTAATCTTTTGATCAACATTAAACTTTGCCAACCCATATTCTAAAAGCAAACTTTTTGTTAACCAAACATTCAAACTCGGTTGGGTTGATTTTCTCGTCATCACCCTCTTTTTTTCCTTATAAATATGTCAAATATTAAAAATATTGATGACAGAATCAAAATTAAATTTTACAACACATTACATGCTGATATGTGTTGATGGCAAAGATAAATAATATTGATTAAAAAACCATACTTGCTGATATTGTTGAAGAAGCTGTGTTGCCGAAACTCCTAAAATCTTAGCAGCCTCCCTGTCAAATAAAGTAAAACTTTTTGTCCCAGAACAATCCTGCACCGGTATGAGAATCCTGAATCTACAAAGATTTAAAAATGATTATTAAAACACAAAACTTCCTAATAAGAATTATAATAAATCATCTAAATTTATATATGAAATATAAAATCATCACCACATACATCGCAACTCCAGTAACTTCCTCAACTTTACAGTCTTCATTGTTACAAATCAACACTTGTTTCAAATCACCATCAACACTTCCATCAGTATCTTCAGGCGTTACAAAAGAGAAAGTTTGAACTTCCTATCACCCAAATATTGTAACACAAGAAACGAAGCAAATTTGATCGATATCTCCTCTACAACTTTCACCCAGTCACGACATACGAAAAATGTATTCCCGGACCTCCCAAAGTATGATTCGCCGCGTATAACCTTCATCAACCACAACATTGTACACCCTATTGTAACATTTCAAACCAAGATGATGCCTTACTATCGCGGATAATCCAGATAATCCAGAATCGTACAAAAATATCCAATCGTTCTTGTCTTCTGAAACCACACAAATTGAACAAAACAAAAATGGTAAGTGCTTAAATCAACAAAAAATCAAAACCCTAACCCTAGTTTTTGCAATCAAATAAGAAGCAAGAGAGATGAACTCACGGGACTAATCCAACCCGCTCCCGAGGAATCCGTATTTATGCTTGAATCAACAAAAAAAATACAATTTGTATTTGCTTCAACAAAAAAAGATATCTATATGGTAGAATATAAAAAGAATTCATTACACACATACCTGTAATTAATTGAAGAACATTGGTCATGAATATGAAGAACGAACGCATCATCAGATATCATTTAAAAACTCTTGATGCATCATCATATATCATAATCTTGATGTTAATATTGGGATTTATGAAACCCAAATCGAAAAAAAAATGGTTTTATTCAATATCATGGTGAAAAAGAAATGAAAAATCGAAACAACAACTAGATCTAAAATAAAACACAAATGAGAAATCAAATTAACCTAAAATTGAAATCAAACCTGAGAGCTTTAACGAAGCTGATACTCGGCTCCATTCACGGCTCGTTGAACGTCATTGCTTGATTTGACTGGAATCAGGGATCCTCTCGTTTAGACGCTATTGAAGGAATTGTTGAGAGCACAGCGGCGTGGAATCAAAATAATGGTTTTAAGAAGCCATGTGAAGAATCTGGACTTCATCATCCATGGGGAAGGCAAGAAGAAAAATAGAGCGTGGTAGAGGCAGTGATGAAAGTGAAATTAGGGGTTTAAGGATTGATTAAAGAGACGACATGTTGGAGAAGATTTCAACTGATTAAGAATTGATGAGGGATTCCATATAGAAGATCATATTTAGGAGGTTTCACAAATGGTGGAGGAATGAGGAAAAAGGATTTGCCGCTCATCACTGAATTCTCTGGCCAAAGACATATGCCACATCAAGGTTAAATGGTCAACACTATTTTGCTTTAATATAAGAGATAGATTATAATGCATGAGGGAAGGGTATTTTAAGATACCCAAAAAATAAGAACTTTTCCCTCATTTTATTTATACAAAGACCCCTAAAATGAGGGCAGTTTGGTCTTTTAAACAATATTTATTTTTTAGCCCCTAAACTTATTACACTTAAATCCCTAAGGTTTTAACAAAATTATAGATAATTAGTTACACTTTTCCCCCTCCACAACAAACTTATAATTCTTTTACGTATTCTTGTCATATCTTTTAGACTATGACGTTATACAAGCATTCGAAGGTACCGTGACGACCTGCTCATTTTTGTCGATGTTTCGATGTTTTTCTTGGTCAATATTGATGCGCGGATTAAAATGTACAAGTAGATGATGTTTAGTGTACAAATGATTATTGCAATACAAAACTTAGACCGCTTGGTTTGGAGAGCCTAAAACTAAAAGGTACAACCCATTCAAGCATAGTTATAAGTGTCCTTAACACATGAAACAAACCCACAAATCCAACCTAGAAATCAGGCTGTAGATTCAAAATTCAAAACCCCTCATCCCAATCTCTCTTTCTCCCTAAAATATCTGCAAGAACCCACCCTCCCGCTTAGGGATATTCCTAGAAAACCCTGGCTCACTCGAAAGCTAGGCTAAAGCTGAATCTGATGGTTTCAAGGCTAAAGTTGCTTCAGTTCGTGATAGACAACTAGCCTAACATCATGTTAATTGCTTCCTCCTTAACATGCAAAAAGTTACTGTTGTCGTTATTTAATTCCATACTATTGCTAGCTAATTTCTGTTTTTTATTCATTCCATCTGTTGCATCAGATATTTGATCTTCGATGCTTCTGGTTAAAATTAGGGTTATTAGTTTGTGGATGTTGAAGTTACTATTTGTGGTTTGAAGAGACCGGAAAACAGGAGCTAAAGCTCGATTTGTGGTCGGATCTCACATAACCACCCCTAATCTCATCATCGGTGTTACTCAAGTCTTCCGCTACAAGACGCGTCTTCTAATTGCACACTTTCCGATCCACGACAACATAACTAACAATACCTAAGCGATTGAGATTCATAACGTTCTTGACAAATAAGGTACACACATTTTCTTATTTACGTTTTTAACATTTCCTTGCCTTTTATTTTGTCTGTTTGTGTGTTATTTTCCTTTCCAGTGGCCATACACTTAATTATTTTTTTATGTTCAACATTTGCGTTTGATTCAAATTTATTTTTGCTTTTATGTGACATTATTCTATTACAAATGCTTTTATGGTATATCTGGCCTAGAACTAAAGCCCAATATTAGTAGATGTGTAAAAAGATATATATAGATTGTATATTAGCTATCAAATACGATGGGTGTGATTGAATTGGTCAAATTTCATGTTGATATTATCACTGTTATATGTATGGCCTTTTATGTCTATTTGTAGTAATTTTAGAGGTAATGTTTTTTGGTCAAATCGGTTAAGCAACATTGTTATATGTCAAATTCACGAACTACTAAATTTACATTAGTCTTGTTGGTAGTGAATGGGTCTATTTTTATGCAAACGTTATTACTAATTTTGACCCGTTCGCTTATGAATAGCTATATTAGTACACACTATCACTCAAACGGGTCAACTAAATTAATTCCAAAAGGGAACAAGTCGTTCTTTACAATTTGCTGATCTTTACAGTTGTGATTCAAAGTGTCACACAGGAACCTGTACACAACACGTGTATTCATGGGTTGAAACAGACAGGGAGGAAAAGAAATTATTTAACTTTTTGAAATTCTGATTTACATTTTATTTTAAGTTTTTTGAAGCAATTATGTTTTAGCTATGTCTATTATTTGAAAAACAAATGGCATAAAAATTCCTTAATGGTTTAAGTCATTACATAAAATACATTTTAAAAATAAAAGATATTAAAAAAAGCAAACAAACGGGTTAAAACACGAACTGTAAAGCTAACCTTGTTCGCGGTGGTTCTTCTAATAGGATAAAGCCTCTACTGATTTTGAGACTGCAATAGCCCAAAATGATGATGACAGGATGAATTGAAGAGAATAGCACAACACCGATCAAACCCGGTATTGGCCTTACAGTTGTGGCCAAAATGCTAAATCATGATGTGGGCTTGAGGGCGATGAAGAGTGGCTGGTTAGATAATTTTTATTTACATTGGATAAAATGCCTCAATTGCTTTGACCTTAATACTTGTTTTGTGCATTCTTATAACTTGAAAATTCGGAAAATTTGTGTATTTATATTATAAATGATTTTGGCAGGTAGAAGTCAGTTTTTTGAGTGATCTTTTGAACCCAAATTTGGTCAAGTTGATTGGTTATTGCATTGAAGATGATCAACGGTTGTTAGTCTACGAGTTCTTGCTTAGAGAGAGCTTGGAGAATCACTTGTTAAGAAGTATGTCATGTCTTCGTTGTGTTAATAATTTCTTATCATCAGTATAAAAAGAAAGATCATGTTTCTGATTATTTAGGGGTCAATCACTAAGTTTGGGATGATCTTTAATAACATGCCACTGCAATCCATGATAAAAATGGCCTTTTTGGTCACTTTCAAGAAATACCAATTGCATCCACCAAGATCAATCCATATCGGATGATGGTCGTGGCTCGACTGTTTATTTTCACGATATTTTTCGGTATAGACTGTTGAATACTGTGCATGATGCATTCAGGATATGGTTAACTTCTATAATCTCTGAGATCTGGTTTGCTTTCTCTTGGATTAGTTCCCCAAATGGTTCAATATTGATCGCGAGATGTAACTTGTTCGCCTTTTGGTTTTTCATTGAGTTGTTATGGTCCGTCATTGATAGCTGGTTCGCAAGTACCTTTCTGTCCAGCAGAGGAAAAAGTACTTGATTCTTGGTCACATCTCAAACCACAAGTTTTTAGAGTAAGTGTGAAAATTTTTAGGTAAATTAAATTACTATTGGCATATGCACACATCCTAGAGTTTGTTTGGTATTTTGTTAAAAAAAATTATCTTTATGCTTAGTATGTACCTTAGAATAATGACTATAATGAGGAAAAAGTTGCAGGATACATCAATCTGTTTATTGTACATTAATGATATGTGGGCATAATGCCTACTGCTGCGTTTAATCATTATAGAAAAAAATTCTAATTTAACATGTTTCACTTTTTTGGAAATAAATTAGAACCCAAAGATGCGTCAGGTTTTTGCGAAGATGCGTCAAAGAAGAGATTGGGTTGATAGGCAGGTTCTTGATCTAGAAACTATTGACAAAGATGGAGTTTTGAGTCACGTTTGTACAAACCATGTTTAGGTTGATGCTATGCTTAGAAAGAAATAGATGATACAGATGCAAAGATTGATGATCCTTAATAGGTTGGCGTTTTTTTTTTTTTTTTTGGTCGTTACCTAATCACACTGGAAGTTGCTCAGATGATTTCTTTAACTTTTCCTCTGTTTTAAAGATATCTAGAGCACTAATTATACATTGTATTATATTTCTTGATCAAGTAAAAACTTCTTTCTTGATCAAGTAAAAACTTCTAAATGATGCCTTGCAATACATCATGGGATATTTTCATTATAATTGTTACTTAGTCAACACTTACTATCTAACACCTTGCTCAAATTTTAGATTTCCATTGCTAGAGGTGTTAAAATGGTAATTGGTGATATTTAATACGGGTCAAAGCGGTGGGTTAAATTCTTTATTTTATTTTAATGCAGGTTAAAGATATATTATTTAGGGATACTAAGATAATATTGTTAGATGTAGAAATATTATTGTATTACAAAGGTTTAGTTTCTAAGACTTAAGTTGTCAAGTGAAAAATAGAAGTTTATATTTGTGCTCAAAATCGTTAACCAAATTTTGATGTTTAGAGAAATTAAAATAAAAGCGTGATTTAAATTGAGTTTTCAAGCACAAGTGTGCTTTTTTCAGTTTTAAGATCTAATCATGGTGTCCTGTTGATTAGAATTACCACTGGAAAAATATGTTAACAAACAAATAAGGTTGAAACAAAATGATCAAGTAATTTAAAAACGATGATATTGTAGGGTTTCATGACATCTAGAGGAGATGAGAACTAAAGCAATGCAAAGTGTCCACCCGCCGCATCGCGCGGGCACCATACTAGTTCGTTATAATGGCCAAAGGCGCTACAGTTTCGCAAAAACTTATGGCAATGAATTTTTCATTTCCAAGAACAAAAGACTAAATTCATTGTAGAAACACGTTCCGATACGGGTATGTATTCTAACGATGAAGATGACACGGTCACCTCGCCTACACCGTCTCGTTTCAGATCTGCAAAATAGTAAACACGTTAGAAGGGGTCAGAGGCCGGAGTCTCTGGACCACCCTCTGACGCTCAAGTCAGTATTGGGTTCAATGTAGAAAGAGTTTACGGTTCAAGAATATCATGTAGAATACTGAGGGGAAGTCCTTTATTTATAGTTGGTGGTGATTAGGGTTTCCCTTTTGATGGAGAATTAGTTGCATAGGGATCATGCCCATATTTAGGAGATTTGGCAGATACTTTATCTACATAGGAATATCTCCAAGATATTCGTTGTATTTATACTACATTTATTATAAGTTTGACCGACCCGGAATGAACGAACCGGGTCATACCTCTACATGTCCCGTCAGTCCGGTGTTATGGTTAAAAATAATGATACCGGACTACAATAAATCCAAAAATGGAAAAGGGATATCTTTATTAAATTAATGATGCGAGACTGAAACAGCGTACTGCTAATTGTCTCGTCAAACCATTATTAGGCTGCTAGAATGTAGTCAGCCCCTAGATGTTGTCAGGAACGATGTTTAGCCTAATAGAAGGGTTGTCGTTTCAAGAATAACATGTAGTACTGAGGAGAAGTCCTCTATTTATAGTTGGTGGTGATTAGGGTTTCCCTTTTTGATGGAGAATTAGTTGCATAGGGATCATGCCCATATTTAGGAGATTTGGCAGATACTTTATCTACATAGGAATGTCTCCAAGATATTCGTTGTATTTATACTACATTTATTATAAGTTTGACCGACTCGGAATGACCGAACCTGGTCATACCTCTACATGTCCCCTCAGTCCGGTGTTATGGTTAAAAATAATGATACCAGACTAGAATAAATCCAAAAATGGAAAAAGGGTTATCTTTATTAAATTAATGATGCGAGACTGAAACTGTGACAATTGTCAAAATTCCAGGTATCCGTACAACTATTAAACCATGATTAGTGCTTAATGACTATGCTGAATTACAATTAATGACTTGAATTGCTTTCTGATTATTGCCATATGCATACATGTGCATCACATATTGCTTAATCTCATATCATTATTGCATGAGAACTTTATTGACTCAAATGATGCACGAAACACAGTTAGCACAGTTATCAGACAAACCAGGAAAATGCTGACGAAGTTCAGTACATAGACAGACAATGTGTTGAGACACAGAATGAGCCAGAAACCAAGTATTACACTAGTATAGTGTGTAGGAAAGTAAGGATCACAAAACTGCCTTTCTAGTGATAGTTTAAGTGCCGGAAAGTGCCTAAAACTCACTTAAACTGCAGAATTCTGCAGAAAATCAGCAAATTCAGCATTTAAACACTCTTATAACATGCCAAAATATGCTTAAATGGTCCTGAATGCTTTCCTAAGTGTCGGGAATCAAAACTGTCACAAAAGGGTACATAAAGCACACTAAACTGCATAGTTTATCAACTTAACAAACCGGTAACCAACCGGACACTACCCGAAACACCAAATTTTCACGAGAAACACTGGTTTAACATTACCAAGCTAGTTATGGTCCCCGAACATCATAACACCCCATATAAATATCAACTAACTAGATATCTAACTATATACTTACAATTCAACTACAAACTAATCATATGGTTATAACCTAAGCCTACTACCCCCCCCCCCACCTATGGGACGGCCAACATGGCCCCCACCATCTTGATTTTATTTTGATAAAATATTATATTATGTTTCCTTCATTTAGACACAAAAACCATGAGATAAAGTCATGTTATTGGATTATAAGTATGCACATCAAGATCATAGCCACATAACTTCACACACTAAACACACACTTTCTCTCCCTCTCCCTTGCCTTGTTCTCCGCCGAACCCAACACCACACACTCACCATTTTCGATCAAGTCTCATCCATTCCAAGCATATACAAGAGTGCTAGAGGTTGCATAAGGAAGTTAGGAGCATTCGGAAGTTCAAGGACCTTCTCTATTTGCTTTTATCCATCTCTTTTCTTCTCTTGATCATCCCTAGCCTTGAGCTAGTGGTAAGAACATCATACACTCCATTTTTCATCTTATCATAGTGGTTAAAGAATGATACATGATGATAAACTTGAAGAACACTAAGAATCAAGAGAATGAAACTTTAACATATGCTTAAATCATGAAGAAACTATGTTGTTTATGTGTTAATCTACTTGTTGGTCATTGTTTGCTTATGAAAATGATGTAGATCATCATATGATCTTGCTAGATCATGATTAAAAACCTAATCTAGCAAGATGAGAGGATGGAAGTGTTAAAGATCCATAGATCATCCTCACATAGAACATGAACTTGAAAGAGTATGAGGTTTTCTTGTAAACTAATGATCAAAGTGAGTTGTAATACTTGTAGATCTAAAAATTCATGGACGGTTTTTCAAGGAGCCAAGCTAAAAATACAAGTTTTACTTAACCTTGGTTCTTAAATAAATAACCCTCATTTTTTTAAAGGTTAAACAAGTGTAGAAACACTTATGTAACAAGAAAAATCCATGAAGAAACATTTTTAGAAAATGTGACTACAAGTTGTGAAGATCTATTTTCTCTAAAAATGATGATTTTTAAAGAATCAAACACACTTTAAAGGGTAACAAGGCTTACTAAAAACACTAGTAAGTTACTACAAATTTTTATAAGTTTTCAAGTTCATGAAGTGGTAGTTTATGCTTGTTTTTTGGCAAAATTGGTAAGTGTAGATTGTTTATTGTTGAATGTGGATTGATTGTGTTGATTTACAAAAGAAAATGATATACCTTCAAGGTATGGAAACCTCCATTTTTAGGGGAAACTATGGCAAAATTTTTCTAAAAATTAAACACTTAGAAAAATATTTCTAAACAAATATTCACAAGTATATTTTAAACCATGGATTTTTCACATAAAGTTTGCCATAATTTTTGTTACAAAAATATAAATATTGGAGGTTGGTTTTTATAAATAAAAGTGACTAAATATGTTTTTAGAAAATATATATTTAGATGTCACCATGTGTGTGATTATTTGTATATTATGTGTATTAGTTATATTATTTTAGGACTTGAAATAATATAACTCATCCAAATACCAAAAATTACAATCCAAAATATTACCAAAATTCCAAGGAATAAATATACCAAGAATACACAAAATATTGGTGAAACCGAACAAAGGAATATAACTCACAAAAATATTCCGGAAAACTTATTCACAAGGATATTCTTGGTAAATAATATTTTGGACACCAAGTGAATAAAAATATGATTTTTTAATTATTACAAATTTATATCATATTTTGACAAGGGAGAAAATATATTGTTTTGGGTGAATAGAAATATATATATTTTCTTGGGATTATTAGAAGGTATATTATCTTTGGAAGGAATGTATATTTTCTCAAATAAATATGAAATATATTATTTTTGGAGAAAAATAAGTTTATATATATTTTCCAAGTTAGACTTGAAAATATATTATTTTTGGAACATATATGAAAATGCAAATATTTTTGCCAAAGGAAAAATTATAAATAATTTTTCTAAGTAATATTTCTTAAAATATATATTTTGGAAATATATATTAATGTATTCTTACTAGAAATATTATTCCGAGAAAGTTAATACAAAAAAAATTAAGTATTAGAATACTTAACAATTACAAGAAAATACGTATTCTCGTACGTATAAATACACTCCGGAATACGACACCGATAAATGGCAAAAATATACAAGTATAAGGATACAAATACAAATACACCCATCCTTGGGAAGGAAATACATGTATAAATACTTGAAGAGTATTAAATTAAAATCTATCGTTTTAACCATTATTCCAAAATTTCATAAATATAATTATTCTAACAAATAATTATATAACTTGGAATAATATTGAAGACACAAAGAGACGTAACTCAAAGACACTAAGTAATACTAAGTCAAGGCACGACCCGCTCGTCTAATAGATCATAGTACGTTGTAGGTAGTCATGTACACACGAAGGAGCTTTGAGTTACCATTGGTACGAAGAACCCAAAACTGTGAGTTCATGTCCCACTTTTCTTTTAACTGTTTTCAATTTTATAACTTCGGGGTGAAGTACATGTTACAAACTGTTTACAAACGTTATTATTTGGTATGGTTAGCTAAGGAAGGGTACTGCTAGATCATGTGAGTGGTGGGTATAACGCTTAAGACCATTAATCCTCGTTGTAGGACCGAGGGACATGAGTGATAGATCTATTTGGGTGTAGCGAGCCCCGCCCATGTTGGACCAAGGTTTGGCCCATGGGATGACTATGTCTTACAGCCGGAAGCCCGGTGCAAAGTCTGCTAGGTTTGAGCTTCCTGCTTCACGTCACACATATTAATGGCCTTGCAAACCATTAATGATCTGTTTTTCCTTGTTGCTTTCATACCAGGAGTTTACAAACATACATACATACTTTCACTGATTTCAAAGGTTAATTCGTCCACACAAACAAACACATGAACTCGCTCAACTTTTGTTGATGTTTTCAAACTACATGTATTTCAGGGAATTAAATGTGGATCTGGCGGGCGTTTGGAAGTTCTAAGAGGTGTTGAGAATAAAAGACGTCAACCGAGTCTGAGGATTTGGAAAGTGTGTCTTATCCTAGATAAGACACATCTTTCAAAGCCTGTTTTATTTAATGTCTTTTGTCGAGTCTTTGTGAACTCTAAAAACAAGTTGCATGGGTTGTAATTCGAATTTGAAGTCTATGTCTCAAGACAATGTTGTTATGTTTTTAAACTTATTCAATAGATGATCATCTTTAGTTTTATCATATAGTTGTTATGATTGAATGCAATGATATTAAGCAAGTCACACATAATCACGCTTCCGCAAAAGTCAGGGTGTGACAGAAACAGCGTACTGCTAATTGTCTCGTCAAACCGTTATTAGGCTGCTAGAATGTAGTCAGCCCCTAGATGTTGTCAGGAACGATGTTTAGCCTAATAGAAGGGTTGTCGTTTCTAATGGCGTTCAACCCATTGAAAGGGTTGATGTTGATGTGACAGCGATCCCTGCCACGCGTCCGTGTCACCGGGATCTTCGTCGTCATAATGTGCAACCGTTGGCGATCATAGACGCATATGTGGATGTTGTACCACCTCAGGCAAATGCATTGGTGGTTGCACAAGTTGTTGTATCATGACCCGGTTATGGTAATCGACGTTGTAGTCGGAGAGGATGATATGCAATATACCCCTGTAGAAGTGCTTGCTATGCTCAGTAATCTCGGATGGGTGTTTAGAGCGTTATTTATACTTCCCACAATGTTTTTTTATAATAGTGGGACAAGTACTTGGTTTTTCATTAGTGGTTATGTGCATCTATTACCAAGATACCCACTGGAATAGTAGTGGTTGTATACATCTATTACCAAGATGGCTATTTTTAGCGTTATATTTTTTATGACTAATACTATTTTGTATAGTATTGTCATGTTATGTTTTTCCATATTGTGTAGTTTAAATGCGATGGTAAGTTGCATTATCAGTGTTTATATGAACACTTTCTAGTATAAGAAAATGTTTTATAATGCATGTGGCATTAATGAACACTTGAAGAATACGGTGTTTTATATGCGCTTGGTGTGAATGAACCCTTTGTTTAAGTTACTACGCATTTTTCCTGCGTGTGGAATACTCATTTGAGTTATCGGGTATATTAGTTTTTCCATGCATTTGTCTCAACTACGAAATGGCGTAAGTCGTCCCACATGCTATCATCGTAGGACTTGCGATATATGAAGTACGTTTATCCTATTGGCAAGGTTCACAGTTAGCTGAGAATGTGGAGCGTAGCCAAATGAAGACAGAGCATGCAACCAAATAACCATGTCGTGCATAGTCAAATAACGACATGGCGCGTAGCCGGCGAGTAAGTCGACCCGTAGCAGAACCTTCAAATGGTCAGTGACCTCTACTCTTGCAAAGAGCTTAAACGTTCAAGTACAATATGAGCCTATTATCAAATGCCCAACTTTATGTTAGTATTTAAACTTAAAATAAGTTTATAGATAATTTACAATAAATAATGCAATATATAAAAAAAGGTTGCATCGAAACCTCAATATTTTTGAGCTAGGATATTTGGTGTTTCAATATGTCCATGATATATATAATCGTAGTGAATTTCAATCTAATGTGCGGTCCAAAAGTAAATAATCACTTTAAGTCACAATGGTATTATACCCTACTAGTCCCCTAGTGCATTGTTGTTGAATTATGTCAATAGCATTGAACTTGAATGATAAGTATTTAGAAGCGGTATTGTAAGTACATATAAGATTATATCGTATGTAAATCATGCTTTTCAAACAAAAGATTCACGTATTTTGGTAATATACCGTAATCTCATATGAGAGCAGATAGTCTAACTATAATACAAGGTCACATGTATAATGTAATGAATATAAGGTTTTACCTGAAGCTAGATCCTTAAATAAGGATTGCTTATCTTGTTAGCTGCAATGGTTGGGTTAAGACGCCCAGACCTAGTGAGCGTGTCCGGAAGTAGTGGTCTGTTAGTCCAATTCCACTCGATATGTTAGTAGTATTGAACTTGTAAAATAAAGTGTCAAGCAATTTTTAATAAATAAGGCAAACCGGAATAATAGTGCCCCACGAGGGTGTTACATGCACTTAAATGTGGTGTCGCAATTGTCTAGTGTGTGAAAAATCCCATTTCATGTTCATTACGGATTTTATTTGTCACATTTAGTTTCCTGTGACTAGTAGTAGCCTTTTGTCATCCTTTTTGTAGTCCAACATTTGTTGCCAAGGTGAGCTTTGACAATTCATGTGTAGATGGTTCCTGCATGTCCTAATAATACTCACAATTATGTAAATATTAAATACGAAGCAGACTTTGTGTAACTCTATATTAAATCACGTAGGTGAGTTTTGGTGTAATCCTCGTAAAGGTATTAGGATAGTATGACTGTTCATAACGGCATACCTTGCTTGACGAGATATCGCGGTAGGGCGGTTCCCCACTTCGATGATGTGTGGTTGTACTAAGGGGCGTCCGTCATGAAAGTAGAATTGGCCAATGCCATCCCCAGGTTCAATGCTTTTGCTCTTGCCTTTTGTATTTAGGAGCGTTGACCCATGTTTGTAAGTAGCCCCAAAATTACGTTCTTGGATGAAGGTCTTTCGGCGTGTGAATTGATTGATACGTCCAAACTAGGATACCTGGATTTGGTGGTAGCGTCCAATAATAGTTGTGCCCACTGTGTCATACTGTTTAAGTTGTACAGTCCTATGATGCAAAATTGTATTAGTAATTTCCAACCAATAAAGTAGATATTTAAATAATGGATACGTGTAAAAGATGTACCGAACCATATCGTTGTATAAAGGTTTCGGTGCATAAACCGAAATATCGAAACTGAATGCTTGCCTTTATTTTGCCTATTCAGTATCTAGTTTATCAGGCAAAGCGTTTGCCTGGTAAGCGTATAAAGTGGCAAATGTCATGCGATAAGTGCTCAATTAGGAATATAGATCAGCGGGTAAGCATATAGCGTGGTATGTAGACCATGCCTAATGCTAATAAACAATGTTAGTAATATTTGAACTCATAAATAATTTCAATAAACCAGATAAGTATGAGAAGTTATATCGCATAACGGTGTTGATCGTATCTAAATGCGGTGATATATGTCTTTGTTACGTTAAAACATAAACTATGTTAATGTTTAGACATGTAGCCTTTAGTTCAAAAGTTGGCTTTGATTGGCCTACTTTGTAAGTCACAACTGCCATTAGAATTGCGTTATCCTACTTGTGATTTGATAATTATTGACAATTACATACTACCCAATTAATTGTAGGCATATACGGTACTTAAAAGTTTTATAGTTGTGCCTCTTAAAAATTTGTTCTGGAGCGTAGTCTTGAATAGATGCATATTAAATACAGATATAAGAAGTTTTTGGATTTATCTTATAGATGAGGCTCATGACCAGGTGAAATACACATTTTGAGTGAGTTTCTTGGTTTGTCATGGGCCATAAACATTGAGTTGAAGATGGCCTACTCTGTTCTGTAGCAACAAGCTTTTACGTGGTAAAGCTAATTTAATGTGTAACCATAATCCTTACTGGTCAACCAAATGTCATGGCCAAACCTTTTTATACTATACAAAAATTTTATCTCATACTATACAAGTGCATTTATGAAACGGAAAAGTGGCAAAAGTATGTTTGAAAGATGTACTGAGGCGTCGAACATGTTAAAGATTATTCGCCTTTTAGTCTGTGAGCTTCCCATGCCATCCATTTGTAGGCGCCTGGAAGTTATCTTCTGTTGTCTTTGTCTAAAAGTTCAACCCTGCTTTTCCAAAAGGTTAGTTGGAACTATAGATAAGATTGGTATAAATTCTAGTGATGGAGCGACCAAGCGAGTCGTTTGCATAAGGTGGCGTGACCTAATGAGTTATGAAGATTAGCGGCATGGCAAAGTGACTATCCAGCCCATACGGCATACGCCACCTGATATGCACAAAATGCAACATATAAAACATATGAAATGAAGTATAAAAACAATCTTTTTTAAGTACTAACGTTGGAAAAAGTGTGTTTTTTTGTTTGCTTTTAATTTCCAGGATTAAAAGAGCTTAAACAGACAAAAGGAACAAATTAACGGCAAAAACCAACATAAATACGAAGAAAGGAAGTTGGGGCACTATACCAACCCTCCAAGCTTCACCCCAAAGACAAAAATAACAAAGCCAGAACCCAAGCACTAGGTCGTGCCAGTCGGGCATGGGCCGTGCCCCATTCAAGATTCTTAGAGAATAAAGACAAACAGAAAACGATAAGGGACACGGGGCCGTGTCCCATGGGCACGCCCCCGTGTTTGCCTTCTGGAAAAATTCGATACTGGCACTTTTGACACGGGCTCGTGGCTCCCACACACGGGGCTGTGTCAAGTGCCTGTTTTCTGAAAAAAAAAAATATTTTTAACACACATCTTACATATTTAATTAATTTAACAAATTTTGGACACATTAAGGACAATGTGTAATTTAAGTATAGGGGGGAACTTAATAACTTGAAAATTGTTTGTCCTAAAAACAAGTCTTACATAAAACTCTACTTGGAAACGCTAAAACACCCCAAATATTTTTCAAAACTTTTTTTTTGTTTTGTATTGTTTATAGTTTAAGTTGACAAATCAATTTCTAAAAAATTCAAGTCTTTATAAATTTACAATCGATAGCGCTGTGATAAAAAAAGGAACCATATAAGGAAAAATTCATAAAAAGGGCATAACAAAATTTTAGAATTTGATTGTATATATATACTTTTACATTTTTACCCTTTTCCCACAAACTTGTCAGTTTTGAGCCTTTAACGAGCATCCACTATCATATCTATACTAAATGCTCATTCTTCATTTCTTGTGTGAATAGCTCGTACGGTTCCTATAAATCTAGGACTTGACAAGACAATACATTCCCGTTCCTTACCTACTAATCCATGTAAGTATATGATTGGGGCATTAGAATTTTAACCCTTTTTCCATTTCAACCTTATTTTCTATTTTTATCTCCCCACAAAAACAAAAAAAAAATCCCCTTAGTTAACCACTTTGAACCTAAACCCTTTCATTTCAAAACCCACAACACACCATCACCCAAAACCATATTTTTACCTTTACACCCTTTCTTTTAGTAAAAATCGGTTCTTTTGGAAAAAAACGCAAAAATACGTGACTAAGGCTTATAAAAAAAAGTATTGCTTAAAGTGATTGAAATAAATAAGCGAATGCATAAAAGCACTTATTTAGGTCATAAAGTCACAAATAAAATTTTCAAAAGAAAACCGACTTTTTACGCTTTTAGCCACTTTTAATAAAACTACCATACCCTTAACCAAAAACCTACCCTTTCAAAGTCCTCTTGATATTTGCAAAGATCAAGTAAAAAATGAGGAAGCTTGATTGATTGTCAAGCTTATGGTAGGAGTAAGTTCCGTATCGGGACCGAGCGTTTCATTTATACATTTCCGGCCGAGTGTTCAGTGACCACTTGTGCGGTATGTGTTAAAATATATGTTATGCTTATAAATATTTATTTTCTTAAAAATTTCCAAATAAATCATGTCGAGTAGGATTGTAAATAAAATAAAAATGAGAACAAATAATGAACTTGGATTCCCGACACTCTATACACAAGACCCAAAACTTTTCTTCTACCCATTCTATTTGGGAGTGTAAGCAATAATATAAGAGTTTTGCTTGAGGACAAGCAAAGATTCAAGTGTGTGGGTATTTGATATGCACAAAATACACCATATAAAACATATCAAATAAGGTATAAAATCAACCCTTTTTTTATATGTTGGAAAAAGTGTGTTTCGTTATTTACTTTTGATTTTCAGGATTAAAAGAGAATAAACGGACAAAAAGAACAAATTAACAACGAAAACCAACATAAATATGAAGAAAAGAAGTTGGTGCACTATACTGACCCTCCAAGTTTCACCCCAAAGACAAAAATAACAAAGCCAGAACCCTAGCATGGGGCAGTGCCAGCCGGGTGTGGGCGTGGGCGTGGGCCATGCCCCATTCAAAAAGGGACACGGGGGCAGTGTCTCCTAAGCACGGGTCGTGGTCAACTCTCAGATTTGCAAATCTGGGTTCGTACAGCAAGTATAGAAGACACGAGGCCGTGCCGTTGACATACGGAGCCGTGTGTGCAGATGGGCTGACAACAACACTAAATGAAAACAGAGAAGGGAAGGACACGGTATCGTGCCTGGTGGGAACGGGGCCGTGTGAAGCTACTGTTTTCAGCTATAAAAGGAGGTGCTTGGCTCATTTGTAACTCATCCCTTGGAAAACCACTTCTCTCACACCTGCCACCACTCCACCACCACAATACCACCATCATCCACCACTTTCATCCATCCTTAGAGTGCGTGTGTAGTCTCGGGATCCAAGATCGATAGTAAGAGTTTTTTTTCAAACATAGGCCATACTTGGCTAATCTCTTACATCACTTGGTGAAGACAAAATCATTTATGTATTACTTTTGATTTCGTAGTTTTGGTAACTTTTTATTTGGGTTTGTATTAATGACTTTAATAACTAGCTTTTTATATTGAAGGTGAACTTTAATTAATTATTTCTTCATGTTTTGCTGACTCGGATCAATATGGCCAAGGGTAGCGTTGCCTCCAAAAGAGGGACATGTCACATTTTGCATTAATAACTTACTTAATTATCTTTCAATAATAATCTGGTCTTGTGGGATTGTATCCCTGCTGACTCAGACCAACACGGCTGAGGGTAGCATTGCCTCCAAAAGAGTGACATGCCACAATAACTAAAATAATCTCTTAAAAAACCCAAAGCGATGAAATCATCAAAGGATTCTATCTTGTCTATCGATTTTATTTATTTATTTATTTATTCTGTTTCTTTATTTTTATTTATTAAAAACAAAAAACAAATATTTTCTCTCTATATTTGGTTAGGTTAGACGTCGACGCTATTCCGGTATTAAAAGCTTTTGTATCCTTGGACGACCTCAGTATCTTACCATCACTATACTACGGCAACGATGGGTGCATTTGCCCTAGCGTGTTGTAGAGAGTGATAGTTTTATATCATGCTTTATAAATTTAAATCTTGATTAAAGATTAAAAAGGTACTAAAAGTATATTAAAAATCCATACTCGCTCCGGCACGCCACCACCCGCAAAGGAAGGTACCATAGCCGAACCCGATTGAGCGTTCATCACGTGCCTATTTTTAAAATAGCATGCGGGCACCACTTGTAGTGGGGTTTACACCAGGATAATTCTCTAGCTCATTGCTGCTGAGTAAGTATCAGAAGCATTGATCTTTAATAATATTAAGTAACTAGGAGGTTGCCAGATGCCGCGCGTTGCGGCGGCCTTCTCTAGGTGGTGTATAGTTAGCGGACATGACGGGGTTCGGGCGATATTAGTTCGATTTGTTACGATACTGACACACGCTATAGCAAATGAAAAAGAAAACATATAGAATAAAACCCTAATATGACAAAAACGATATATACAAGTGTCATATCGAAAAACAAATAAAAAACATTACGTAGTAATTAACATAAGACAAGATGATATATCCAGATTTATTATAATTAATAATATAAAACAAGATGATATATCCAGATTTATTATAATTAATTGAAAATCTACTCATAAGACTATTTTTGTAATGAAAAGAAAATTTCTCAAAAATTGAAAAATATATAATAATTGTCATGGCTTTTTAGAAAATACTCAAAATAGTAACCAGTGAATTTAATAAAATCAGTTACATATCAACAAAAACAAATTGAATTTTTTTATTTGGAAATTTATTGAATGTATTAGTTTTTTCCAGTTTTTTTATTAGACTTTATCTCGGCTTTCTTCCACTATTTATATTTACATTTATATTAATTAATTGGAACAATATGATGGAAAAAGATTTAAAGAGCATTCACATTCAATCCATCATATTTTCACTTTAAATTACATTAAAAAACATTACATTTTCTCTCTCCTTTTCAATTAAATAATATTTTTTATACCTTTATCATTATCTTTTCTCTCTCTTCCACTCACAACCACTTTCAAAATATATTAAAAAATTATAGAGGGTGAACAGTGTCCCCCCAAATATACAGATGAACAGTAACATTTTCTCTCTACTCCACTCACAACCACTTTTTATACTCTTTATATTTTAAAAAACACCACACACATAATTTAGTTATTTGGATGTGAATGCTCTAAAACACTCCATCTTCACACCCACTTTATCAGTACCATAGCCCTCATTCTCTCTCCTCATTGTTTATCATTCCCAATTATCCATAAAAAGCAAAATACCTAGCCAGACCTCCACGGTGGTTCAGTGCCCAATGCGGATGATGATGATGATAGCGGTGGGTCCCGTGTTTACATAGTGACCTCCGGCGACCCAAAACATTGGCTAAACGGTGGATGAGAGCGGCATCTCGGTTAAACCGACGACTGCGTACGCTATTTCTGATGTTTTAAGATCAACGCAGTCCCGATCTAGCGTTGCATGTGTTTTCTTGACCTGACCTGTGTTGGCTAGGGTTCAACGGTAAGCTTCCGACCTCTTTCCGATCTTCCACCTACAGTTTTTTTCTTTGCCGGCGTTTAATGACATTCCCGTCGTATAATCGTATTTGGGACTGTTAACAACAATGAAGTGGGTTGCATAGTTTTTTTTCCTTTATCGCCGATTGAAGACATTGCAACACAACGCGGTGTTGTGTCATCGGACTTGGGATGTCCAGACCTACAATCGATTTGTTAATGGGTGAAGTTTTGGAGCTCCGATCAAATTTCTGGCGAGGCACAGCCAAGCAATCCTTCATCATGCATGTTATAGATTCGTGTAGTTCGGCAATAGTCAAGTTAAACTCAGTCAGTGCACATTTCCAGTGAGCCGGCTTCCGGCATGTGGTTAAGGTGGTGGTCACAACGAAGATGCACACAGAAGGTGATGACGTTAGTGGTGGTCTTGGGTGCTCAGACGACTGTAGGAGAGAAGAGAGAGTGAAAGCTGACAGACACAACACCAAACCTTGATCTCCGTAGTAAAGATTTGAGGACGAATCAAGTTCATTGTAACCGTCGCTTGTACACGGACCACTTCTGCAACTGTGTTGATTTGAAGATGCATGGTGAATGAAGGCTAGTTCTATAACTTTAGACAAGGGGTAGATTGTAATGTGTGTCGGTGGCATTGTAGCCACCGACCTTTCATTTTAATGTTATATAAATGACACAACTACATGTAGCAAATGTCACATGTTTATTAATCATTTAAACAATGAACTCTTAACCGTATCCTTAGATTGATTCCATTTGCTAAGCTTTAACTAACTTGGTGTATTGGGAAAAATATAACACAACCCTACTAAGCAATTCGAATAAATATGTGTATTGTACATATATATATTTTATATGATGACATCTTGAGCATGTCAGTGGAGTCACCAAACCCATAACTTTTATTTATTACTAGTATTTTCACCTGTCACGCGTTGCAGCGGCGTCAAAAGTTAAAGTAACTCGAATTATCCATTTGTTTCCGAACAAAATTTACGTCACAACACAGACCAACTGAAAGTGCACATAAAACTAAACATGAAAACATATTATATTTAACCCGGCTCAAAAAAATTATGTCGAACATAAATCAACTTAGATTTGTACCGAAACGTACTTAAAAATAAGCACGTAAAAACAATATATTTAAGTTAAAAATTAAAATATGGTACCACACGTTGCAACGACATCAAAACGTAAAGTAACTCAAATTTATACTGCCTATTTGTATCCCTACAAAATTTATATCAAAACGTAGACCAACCGAAATTGAACATAAAAATAAGCACGTAAAACTCAAGAGGATTAAAATGACATTTAAAAAAAAAGAAAAAGACAACTTAGATGGCATTCTTAAGTTAATCAAAATTTTAAATTATGATTCTATAGATAAACGTGATTTTATAACTTTTGAATATAAAAAACAAAACAAAAATATAATAAAACTTAATAAAAAAAATTGGATTGTAAGAGGTATTGCCATGTGACATTAATTGGAGTTCTTTATTAGAATTTAAATTAGATTAGATTATGCCCATAGTTTCTATTCACCATTATTTATTTATTTTTTTCAAAATCTCATCTCGTGAGAAAGAAAAAGGGTTTTACGTGATACATACAAACTTTAAATATGAAAGAACAAACCTAACTATGAAAAAGTGGAAAGCCACGACTCCCATAATCACATGAAGTGTATTAGAATTCTCAAGAGATTACAGCAAAGAAAAGCATGAGATTTTAGTACCTGGTTAGTATCGGGAAGTTGATTGAAGAAAACATAGTAAATTATTGGAGCCAAATGACACTTTTTGAACGATTGGGGCAAAACCATTAAAACAACCAAACCATAAGGAGCAAAACGAAAGTTAACTCAATATGTTACCATACCAGTACTCTTGAAAAATGTTAATAAGAACGAGCCCTAGGTCCAACTTAATTAAAATATAATGCACGCCATTGACAATATATGCTTTAAACTACAAAGAGTAAAGCAATTAAAATGCCAATAGCTTACACCAAAGAACGACAACAAATACAACAAAATGCAACTAATCAAAACGTCAAATCAAGATACTAATTTATTTATTCTCTTATCATAATCTCTGTATCGACATACAAATAGTTATAATTGAGAAAACTGTCCAGGGTTCAATTCATGACATGGGGTATGTTTATTGTCATTTAGAAGTAGGGATTATGTAACCTTTGCCGTTAAAAAAACTATTTTACAATACTAGTTACAAATTAAATATTTGATCAAAGAAAACAAATTTAACATAAATAGGAGAATTGACAAGACCGAATGGGGCAAGTCGGTCACGATTAATTTTCCATTGTGGGTGGAACTTTATGACTTCGTAGCCTATGGTCAAAGCTAGACCAATTAAAATTACAGGCACTTAGAATTCAAAACTCAAAAGTCGTTGTAACGTTTGGCTCACAACTCTCTTTCAAAAGCATTTTGTTTGACAATGCTTTATTTTCTCCTCAAAATTATATGAAAAAAAGATGTTTTTTTAGGACGTTTCCATTTCTTTCTTATGAGCACTAGTATAGGATGACAATTGGTAAACTTATTAGGAGAAAATATCACATATACTAGAACAATAAATTCCATCTGTTTTTTTTTTTTTTTTTTTTATCAAACAAAGTTTCAAATAGAACGGTTAAATATTTACATGTGTAAAAATACACACGAGGCACAAGAAGGATCCTATCACACAACAAGCTTCCGATCAGCTCGATAAGGATGGAAACATGTTTGTTTCTTGTGGGGTGGTAGGTCAAATCAGCGCAATAGGGTCATGTAATGGCCGTAACTTCTTGGTGGTCCGGGGGTGCTCTAGCGAGTCTAGCCCCTCCTGATTTTTCGCTTGTAATATTACTTTTACTGAAATTTCAAAAAAAAATAATAATAAAAAATATTAGATTTTTAAGAATTCGGACCACGCTGATTTGGATTTTGAGAGTCTGACCCTCACTAATTTTCCGTTCAAGCAACGGCAGTGCATGTCAGAGCAATTGTTGGCTCGTCAACGCAATGCAACTCTTTCCCTTCAAAGGCGCAACACATTCAAGTCTTTGTGCCACGAGGCAGGGGTTAGCCTTAGTTTTAAAATATCATTGCTATTCAAACAAATTGTCAAATAATTTTGACAAAACTAGAATGTCAATGACTCTATTCGCAATACTAGTACTAACACCCTTGAATTTCACGGTACTGAATAAATTATATGTTGTGAAAATAGAAAACTTCCTTAATATAAAATTATAATGCCAATGATCTCTAGATTAAGTGGTGGAGAGCTTGCATCTCTCTTAAGAGATGTAGGTTCGACTCCCACTTGGTGCAGAGTGAGGCACTGGTGGGCAATGATAGGAGACCCAGGGAAACCTGGGTTGGATCCTTGAGCCAAATGGGTTTTACCGGTAATTTCACCGTCGTGCCTACGGGCGGGTGGGTTACCGGGTTTTTCCCGGAATTGGTGGTGGACTCGGGTTACTCTCGGAGTACTCCGTTTGTCCAGTGGGTGCCTCAAGAGTGCTCGGGTTTGAGTTTGTTGGCCGTTTAAAAAAAAATATAAAATTATAATTTGTTTTTATTTTCATATAAAACTGAAGTTAGAACCAAATCAATCAAATTGATTTCATATGAATATATGAAAAACAGTTAGAATCATACGAGACTAAATTGTTTAATTTAATTGGTCTCAAAGTATAGATATTATTTTCATTTGATAGTTGATGTATTTTAGTGGGTTGAGTTATAATACAAAGTGGTTTATAGATGAGAAGGGTAAGTACTACTAGAGAGTGGCAAGTGTTCAATAAAACATCAAGTGCGAAAGGTAGTTTCGTCTAAGTTAGTGTTTGGTATGCAGGAATGAGAGGTGGAATGGAATGAGTGATTACGAGGGAATGAAGAAAAGAGTGTTTGGTTGGTCAATGGAATGGAATCACTCATTCCAAAAGGCATTTCATTCCCTCAAAATCATTCCTTCCACCCCTCATGTTTTTTTCCATTCCATCCCCACTTGCACCATTCATCAACACCACCACAACCCACGACCTTCGCCACAACCCACCACCACCACCACCACCCACCACCGACGCCATCGCCGCCACCCGCCACCACCTCACCCCGACAGCTACCGCCGCCACCCACTCGCCACCCACCACCATCGTCGACGCCACCACCACCGTCACCACCAACCGCTGCCGCCGCCACCAACCGCCACCTTTGCTGCCACCCACCACCAACGGCCACCTTGTCACCACCACCGTCACCACCAACCGTTGCCGCCACCTTTGCTGCCACCCACCACCAACGGCCACCTTGTCCCCACCGCCACTCGTCGTCACCACCGCACAGCCACTCGCCGCCACCACCACCACCCATTGTCGCCGCCGACACCCACCACCGCCACCAATGACCACCCACAATCACTACCACCGACCACCACCACCACTCACCGCTAATTTTATTACTCTGTTTTTCTTGTCTACCGAACAATACACAATAATAATTCATTCCATTCACATGGTAACAAAACAAGACATGTAATGGTAATGATCCATTGCATTCCCTCGTCCATTTCATTACCTCGTCCATTCCATTCATTCGTCCATTCCATTACCCCATACCAAGCAGACCCTTAAGAGAATGAACTCCATATGAAAATGCTTCTCACACGTGGAGAGAGAAAGTCAATAAATGTATGATTCCATTTATACTCTTCCACTATTTTCTTTTTCCTAAAACTAATCTCAACCTTCAAAATCTAATCTAAGATCAATGGTGTATAATTCTTTTTAACTTTCTTATTTATTTTTCCCCTTGATCCTATTCCATATTTTAGTATATCGTTATACTAAAAAGAATTAACTTTAAGTCTATAATAAAAAGTAAAACTCATATTTATGTAATAATTATAGTATGTAGTTAGAATACATGATCCGAAGTACATTAACTTTTAATAATAATCGAGTTGAGTGACATATTGGCATATACCATTAATGAATATGACAAGTGATACACATTAAAATTTCAAATCAAACATTCCCTAGTTATGGGTCGTTATAATAAGCTAAATCTATAGCTATATTGAATATTTTGGTTCTTTTTAGTAACAAACGAATCGAACAAAAATATATAGCTTAACGGGTAATTTCTTCATGCCATGTTCTTAATCGCACAAAATAACGATAACTGTAATAAAGTAAGGACAAATGGACTATAAGCAATTGAAATAATCTTTCTTTAGTACAATTTTATATAGAGTTAAATGCTATTTTAGTCCCTTGATTTGGGCCTCACCTGTGGGTTCAAAAAGGTTTCACTGTTGCCATTTTAGTCCACTGGATTAACTTTATCCATTTTTTCTATTAACGAGAAGGGCAATTCGGTCATTTTATATGGCCGAATTGCTCTCCTAATTAACAGAATTACATATAAATGACCGAATTGCCCTTCTCGTTAACAGAAAAAATAGATGAAGTTAACCCAGTGGACTAAAATGGCAACGGTGAAACCTTTTTGGACCCACAGATGAAAAATAAAACATTTGGACTAAACTGACAAAATGGCCCAAACCAATGGACCAAAATGGCATATAACTCTTTTATATAAAAAAATTGAATATCTTTCTCTTTTTTGATTCTCTAATCCGCAATTAGATTTAACACTTGTAAGTCAGGCCTCAACTAATAGACTTGAAGAGCTTCCCGCTTGGACACCCACTGCCGGTTCATACACGGGTGAAGCTAACTTCACGAAACCAATAATGAAAAATAGCAAACCACCATACAATAAGATTTTGAAATGAAAGAAATGTTGCATTAATCTTTAGAATTTAAATTACAACTAGTAAAAAGGTTCACGTGCGTTGCGGCGTGGGTACAACGCAAAAATCGAATGAATTAGTCCAAACGTTATGTGATGCGTTAACGATTCGAATGCGCATATCAATGTATCAGATTGAACTCAATGTAAAATAAATCGAATTTATACTGCACAATCATAACGTATTATATGGTATTAATTAGGGCTTTTAAAAAGGAGAAAAACCACAATTTGACTCCGCTCATTTCGGAACAAAATTTACGAAAGGTACATAAAATAAGCACGAAAATGTATTATATTTGACCTGTCTCGTTTCCCAAAAAAGTTTACGTCGAAACGTAGAACAACTCGAATTAATAAAAACACATACATAAAAGTATGCACATAAAAATGGTTTTTCTAAACGAACACGTATTATATTTGACCAGACTCGTTTCTGAAAACAATTTACATCGAAACATAGACCCACTCAAATTTATACCGACACGTACATAAAAATATGAATGTAAAAAAGTAATTAACAAAAGAGATTAACGAACGAAAGTTATTTAGAGAAAATTAATTTAGTAAAAAGCCAGGGGCTAAAAATGATAATTGCTAAAGTAAAGGATATTAAAAATAAGAAAAGGACTAAAATTGTCAAATTCAAAAGTTGAAGGGCCAACCAAAGCCGGTGGAAAATTCCACCGACTTTGGTTTTTAAGATAGATAGAATTAGTTCACAATTAAAATAAGCAAAAATCACAGGTCTCTAAAAATTTCCTTGTACACCACATGAATTGTCGTCTTATTCGTAAGTTTTTCATATTTGTCTAACATTAGTAACTTGACTCCTTCTCTGCTTTTTACTCTTAATAGTGCGACAAATAATTGTCCATAAGTGAAAACCGGTTCTTTCAAGGGCAAGCCAACCCTCACTTCTTCCTTCTTTATAATATAAATAATACAAATATATACCATCAGCAACCCAGTCGATCAGATCACAAAAGTGGCTGCAGAGTAGAGGTAGCCTTGGATATCAAATGGACTCCATGATGAGAAGCAAGTAGTAATTCGTTCATTTGAGCAACTCTATTGTAAATGATGAATTATTTGCAAAACCAATATTGTAATTGTTAGCAATATGAAAATTCTCTGTTGGTTTGAGAAGAATTCCATCTAAGAAGTATGTGAACCGAAAGAGAAACCTAAAATATATAGGTTTGGATTAGAATCAAATACAAAGGCTCCATAAAATAAGAAGTGTATAAAGGCTCCTAAAAACTCATCACAAAAAAAAAAAAAAAAAAAAAAAAAAAAACCCTAAACACCCACCACCACCCAAAAACCTAAACCCCCCACCTCCCACCCAAATTTTTTTTTCCTACCGAGGTGGGGGGAGGGGGTTGGGGATTTAGGTTTTTGGGTGGTGGTGGGTTAGGTTTTTTTAGGTTTTGGGGGGAGGTGGGGGAGGGGTTAGGTTTTTTGGTAAGGTATAGTTTTTTTTTTTTTTTTTTTTTTTTTTTTTTTTTTTTTTGCGAAGGGCGGGGGGGGGGGGGGGTTAGGTTTTGGGTGGTGGTGTAGTGTGTTTAGGTTTTAGATTATTGGACACTTGTCACTCTAGAAAATCTTTTTACACTTCTTACAATTATGAGCCTTTGTAAAATAACTTAACTCATATAGGTTTACATTATTTACCTTTTCTTTTTGTGGGAACTATCATATAGTACATTCTTGGGTTAATAAAAATTTAGAGTTAATTACACAGATGGATCCTGTGGTTTATAGCTAGTTTCGTCTTTTGGTACTATCTTTTTTTAGCAGGTTTGAGGCTTGTGATTATCAGTTTGTAACGAGTATGGGTATTAACACTAACTTTTGTTAATTTTTCTGTTAAATTTGAGTAGAATAACTAAATTACCCTTTTGTAACTACAGGGACCATTTATATAATAAATCATTGTTAATTACAGGGACCATTTGTGTAAATTTTTAATAAATATAAAAAGAAAAGAATCCCAACCCACATGAAATCAGATTTTTACCCATTTCTTTTATGATCTCGACACACAAATTTTTTATGATTTTAATCGTCTGTGTAATTAACCACCCCTAACAAACCTCTGCTTCTAGTCACTCTCCCCGGCTCCGACCCATCACCCCCATCAGTCCAGTCCTACTCAACTCCCACCTTGACTCGGTCCCTGCTGAACCATCCAAATGGTCCCACCCCTTTTTTCGGCTCTCAAAACCCTGATGGTAAAATATATGCTAGAGGTGCACAAGATGATAAGTCTATAGCTAGGTCTGTAAATGAACCGAACGAACACGAACATATCATTTAACTTTAGCCGAGCACGAACATGAACATGAACATATAATCGAACACAATTTTCGTGTTCGTCTTCGTTCATTTAGAAATCGAGCATGTTCGTGTTCGTGTTCATTTATGTTCGTTTGTTTAAAGCCTAAATGAACGTAAACAACCACAAACGAACATAAACAAAATAAACTTAATTGAACATATTTGAATAAATATAAATTAACATGATTGAACAAATATAAACGGGCACAAATGCACGTAATTCAACAAATATAAACAAACAAAAATTAACACAGTTCATCCGAAAACACATCTAAATTAGGGTTCATAAACAATAAATTAAGTAGCTTTTTTATATAAATATTAAGTAAATGATCAGTTACATTTTAAATTCTCATTTTTTATTACTAGAAAACTCAATTACTAATTAGTTATATTTATATAAGTAGTTAGAAAACCTAATATTTATATAAATATGACTATTTATGTATTTACTAAAATTTAAACGAATGTAAATAAACGAACGTTCACGAACATAAATGAACGAACATAAACGAACGTTCACGGACATAAATGAACGAACACATGGTGTGTTCATGTTCGTTCATTTAATTAAACGAACAAAATTTTTTGTTCATGTCCGTTCGTTTATTAAATAAACAAAAATAAACGAACTTCCCGTCGAACAAGTTCATGAACGTTCCATTCGTTTAAGGAAATGAATGTTGGGTTTTTTTCTAGATGAGGGGTAGGCGTCGACCAACAATCGTTAACTCATTAAGTGTAATGACAATTTAATTAATTAAATTTGATTTCATGTGGGTTGGGATTCTTTTGTTTTTATATTTATTAAATGACTTATTACATAAATAGTCCCTGTGGTTACAAAAGGGTAATTTAGTCATTCTACCCAAATTTAATAGAAAAATTAACAAAAGTTAGTATTAATACTCGTACTCGTTACAAACTGATAGTTCCCACAAACTGATAAACCACATGGTTCATCTGTGTAATTATCTTAAAAATTTAAAATTAGAAAGAATATAATAAATAAATACATAGGACATGTCTGGGCTAATGAGTTTAATCCACTAACCACAAAATTCATTAACCTTTTAACCCGTCAACCCTACATGATTTTCAGTAGCATAGTTTGGGTCTGAAGGCATGTGACAAAATTGCGCTAAAGAGTAATACCTCAAGCACCACCAGATGTTGCAATTGTAAGTTCAATATCTTTTTGATAAATCACCACACCCGATTGATAGTTCAATTTGTTATGTATACCAATGTTTTAAAATTTGTTTTTTTAATCATACCGGATTAGGCATAAAAAATGGTTTAACTGGTTGAACCGAGTTGTATCGGACGGTTCAACCGGGTTGACTAGTTAACTGTATAATTCCATAAATTACAACATCAACTCAAAAAATAATCCAAAATTGGATGTAGATATAAATCTGGAACGAATGATGGAGTGATGGAGGTCTGGAACAAGTCACGAATGATGGATTGATGAAACAAGTTTTGAATTTTGATCGATTGAGATAAAATATTAAAAGTCGTTAGGTTAAAGTTGAGAGTAAACATGAAGATGGACCGATAAAAAGTAAAATCCTAACCCAAAAACAGACCTGAGCCGGTACCGGTATAACGGTTCAAACCGGTATACCGGATTTTACCGGCGGTACAAAATCATTGCCGTTTCTCCTACTTATCGGGGTGTTTCGTACCAGATTTAAATCCGAAAACAATAATACCGGTATAACCGGCCGGTATTTACGGTTTTTAAAACATTGATATAATACCATAGCACCTCTAACTTCCACAAGGCTTGTATCCTCCTCTTTCAGCCTTTAGAAAGATAAATTATAAAAACAAATTTTATTAATTATGAAAAAGAAAGAACATGCCTACCTACAAACCTTGTGTAAAACAACATGCCTACCGAATCAGTAAATCTGGTCTAAATGTATTCGATTTAAATTTTCTAACTCAAAATCAAGAAAACTGATTTCAGTGTCCGTGTCCTCTTTAATAACACATTTAAATAAAACAAAATAATACATTTATCTGTAATAATATTATAATATATTAAGATTAACTAAAATAGTGATATTGACTATAAGGTTGGAGGGTATGGAGGGCGCCACCATGCCACCTCACCGTCGATAGCGCCCCCTCCCCCCCCCCCCCACCCCACCCCCGGCGTCACCATCCATACCCTGCAAGTTAAACCGACGCATAGGGGTGGCAAAATGGGTGGGTTGGGCAGATTTGAGTAATGATTTAGAATGAGTATGGTTAGGATGAGTTTATTAATAAATGGGTTATAATTGGTTTAGGTCAAGATAGGTTTTTGTTAAGATGGATTTTGGCATAATAGGTTAAAAATATATATGAATCAAAAAAATTAAAAATCAAAAAAATTTAAAAAAATCAAAAAAATTCAAAAAAAAATCAAAAAAACTCTAAAAAATCTAAAAAATCTAAAAATTCTAAAAAAATCAGAAAAATCTATAAGTCTTAAAAATTGAAAAAAATTCTAAAAAATCCTAAAAAATAAAATAAATCAAAAAATTGAAAAAAAATCTAAAAATTCTAAAAAGTCAAAAAAATTCTAAAAGATAATAAAAAAATTATAAAATCAAAAAAATTCTAAAAAATAAAAAAATTCTAAAAATTCTAAAAAAATAAAAAAATTCTATAAATCTTAACATTAAAAAAAATATATATAAAATCAAAAAAAAAATCCTAAAAAATAAAACAAAATAAAAAAATTGTAAAAAAATCTAAAAAGTAAAAAAAAAATTATAAAAAATCAAAAAAATTATAAAAAATTATAAAAACTAAAAAAATCATTAAAGTTCTAAAAATACAAAAAATTCAAAAAAATCGCAAAAAATAAAAAAGAGTTAATTACATACTAGTCCCCGTGATTTGCACAAAATAACATACTTAGTTACTAATAGTTTAAAATCTCCTTCTAGGGTATTAGCTTTTCATTTTGTAATGTTTGGAGGTATTAACTTCTAGGGTATTGACATAGTTAGTCCCTAGGGTTTGCACAAAATAACATACTTAGGTACTAATAGTGTGACAACCCTTACAAATCCAGGTATCGGTACAAATTAATTAATATTTAATTAGTGCTTAATTACTGTGCTTGATTACAATTATGATTAAACTGCTTTCTGTTTTCTGATACATACATACTCATGCATCACATGTTATGCTGTCACTCTATTATTTACACACAAACAATAGTGACAAACCTGATGCACAAAAGCACAGTTAGCACAGTGAACGGATAACCCAGTAAACATGCTTACATTGCCAGCACCTGGACAGACATTGTCTTTGAGGCCAGTATGAGCCAGGAATAGAATTCTACACTAGTAGGGAGTGTAAGGAGGTGAGAATCATAAAACTGCGTCACTAGGTGATAGTTATAGTGACCGGAAGTGCCTAAAACATACTTTAAGTGCAAAATTCTGCACTAAATACCAAAATTCAGCATTTAACAATGCTAGTAAGGTGCAAAAACTTGGCAAAATAGTCATAGACACTTTCCAAAGTATTGGGAATTTAATGTGTCACTAAAAACAACATAAAAGACACTTTAAAGCTCTATTTAGCACTTTAACGGATCAGCATCCAACTGAACAACCGGACTTTACCCGGAACATAAAAATTTTGCCAAAAACATTGTTTTTACTTTTCTGAGCTAGTTAGGGTCCCCGAACACCCTAACACACCTTATATTAGATAACACACTAATATCCTAACTAAAATCCTAACTAATTAGTAACCAAGAATTACAACCCCCCCCCCCCATCGACGGTCACATAGGGGTGACCCACTCTTTGCTTTCTTAATTAAACTATTAGCTTATGTTGGGTGATTAGAGACATTTAGCACAATGGGTAAAGAAGGAACATGGTCTATATAATGATACAAAGGTCTTGATCATCTTCATTTCATCAAACACTCAACAAACAACTTCTCTCTTCCTCTTCTTCACCACTCACGGCCGCCACCCTCCTCCACCATATCACCACCATCCAACTTCCATACAAGTGTTTTTCATACACTCAAAGGTGCAAGGAGTCCTACAAACAAGCTTGGTGCACTCGGAAGTTCAAGAACCACTCTAGTTTTCTTTTATCCACCACTTTTACGCCTTGTTTCTTCCCTAGCCTTGTGCTAGTGGTAAGTGTTCTAAAACTTCATCTTGTTCTTGATTTTAGTGGTTAATAGATGATTGAATGGTGAAATATTAAGAAACACTAATGAGCATAAACTAAGTCTTGAACATAAAGTGATAAAGGGTGGATAAAGAGAAGATATATGGGTAAATCATGTAGATCTTGTGTAGTTATGATTATTCGATGTTGTTTGTTAGTAGAAGTAGGATGGATCATCATCTATACTTGCTAGATCATGTTTAAGAAGATGAACTAGCAAGATGTAAATGCTAGAAATATGAAGGATGATGAAACCATCCACCCATGAACTGGAAACTTGAATAAATGTAATTTTTCTTAAAAAATAAGGTTATAAACTTGTAGATCTAAAGATCTACAAGTGGTTTTTTCGAAAGAACCAAGTGAAAGATACAAGTCTTGTTAAAACCCGGATCTTGCATAAACTAAATATATTTTTAGAAGGTAAACAAGTGTATGAGCACTTGTGTAACAAGAAATTTCACAAAGAAATATTTTTGGAAAATAAGACTAGAAGTTGTTAAACTTCAAATTCTTTAAAAATAGAGTTTTTAAGAAACTAATCATGTTTTTAAAGTTAACAAGATCTACTAAGTATGTTGGTAATTTTACTACATATTTTTACAAACTTTCAAGTTCAGGAATTTATGGTTCATGTTATTTTTGTCAAAATTAGTGATTAAAGATCGTATATATTGTTGATTGATGATTGTTGATTGATTTTTCAAAAGAAAATGATATGCTAAAAGCATGGACACCTCCATTTACAGAGAAAACTCTGGCGAAATTTTTCTAAAAATATAACACTTGGAAATATTTTTATAACAAATGGTTACAAATACATTTTTAACTTGGTTTTCAAAATAAACTTCAGCATGATTTTATTTCAAAAATAACCAAGTACCGGAGGTGGATTTTCATAAATAAAATCTGTTAAATATATATTTAGAATATATATTCTATTATAAAACGCTTGTGTGATTGCTTGTTTATTATGTGAACCAGATATATTATTTTTAGGGTAAAAATAATATAACTTGGAAATACCGTGAAATTACGACTCCAAAATAATACCAACGCTCTCACAAAATAAATATTTAAGTTACACAAGTATTATTGTTACAACGCGAACTTTAAAATGTAACTTATATATTTTTCAGAAAAATACTTTTATTCGTATACTTTGGTGAAATATTATTTTGGAAAACTTATGAAATAAAATATAATATTTTTGGAAAAATATATATATTTTGGAATTTAAAGCATTTTAGACAAGTGATTAAAATATATTTTTCAAGTGAGACTTAAAAATAAATTTTTGGAATTATAAGTATACATGTATTATTACCCCCATCCTTGGGAAGGAATATACTAATAAAATAATTAAGAAGTGTGAATGCGAAATAGTTGACTAACTATTTCCCAAGAACGTTAAACCTTAAGCCAAGGCACGGCCGTCCGTCTAATAGGAATTAGTACGTATAGGTCGTCACGCAGCAGGTTGAGTTGGAGACTGATGTTTCTGGATACGCACTTTTGTGAGTTCATGCCCCCCTTTTTCTCTTTACTGTTTTCAGTTTTATACTTCGGGGGTGAAATACATGCGACAATTATTACAAACATTTATTACATGGTATGGTTAGCGTAGGGAGGGTTTATACTACTAGATCATGTGAGGGGTGGGTACAACACTTGAGGCCATTAATCCTCGTTGTAGGACCGAGGGACACAAGAGTGATAGATCTATTTGGGTGTAGCGAGCCCACACCCGTGAGGCCGGGGAGGCCCATAGAGGTGACTGTGTCTTACAACCGAAGCCCGGAACAAATTTGCTAGGTTTGAGTTTCCCTGCACTTTCTCACACATACCAGTGGCTTTGCAACCCATTGGTGATCTCTTTTTCCTTATTGCTACATACCAGGGACTTTTATACATACTTTAAAGGTTTATTCATACTCACTTTTACATGAACTCGCTCAACTTTTTGTTGATTTTTCAAACTGCATGTATTTCAGGAAATTAGGGGATCTGGCACGGTATGCACACGTCAAGCTGCGTAGGAATAATGATGTCATCTGAGTTTAGGAAATGTGGCCTTTGCCTGGACGGGTCACAAGTCTTAAACTGTGTTTTATTTCATGTCTTTGGTTATGTCGTTGAACATGTTTTAAATTATGTCCTGTTTTAAGTGTCGACTTTTAAACAATGTTGTTGTGTTTACTTTTTAAACTTGAATGAATGGATGAACATCATGGTTTTATTTTCATATAGCATTGTTGTGGTTATGCTATGGTATTAAGAAGTGACACCAAATAAACCCACGCTTCCGCAAAGCCAGGGTGTGACAGCTTGGTATCAGAGCATTGATCATAGCGAACTAGGATTCTTTCTCGAGTCTAGACTATGGTCACTAGGGCTCTCACGAAAACATTTTTACTTTGCATACACTAAAACGTCCAGATCCAGGGCACCAAACATTTTTACGAACAAAAAGTACGGGCACTTTTTGACAATTCATGGTTCAGTCTTAAAGACTGAGGGAGTTCAGCCCTAAAGGCTGGGAAGGTTCAGCCTTAAAGGCTGGGAAGGTTCAGTCATGAAGACTGAGGGGCCAATCTTAGAGATTGGGGAGGTTTAGTCCTAGAGACTGGGAGGTTGGTCTTAGAGGCCAGGGAGTTAGTCTGAGAGGCTAGGAGGTTCAGTCTGAGAGGCTGGGAGGGTAGTCTAGAAGACTAGGAGAATTAATTGTTTGCTTTATGGTGACTTACATGTTTATTTGATGTTATGTTGATATTTGTGCATATGTATGGTTGTGTTACAGACATCATGCCTTCTTCATCAGATACAAGAGTATCGGATACCTTGGATCCTATGGCAGTTGTGTTCGATGACGAGATTCCATCCGAGTGAGAGGTCTACACATCAGACACCACCAGCACTGATGACAACGATTTTCAGCCCTTCGCGCTACCAAACGTCGGAGTTGAGCCTGCTGATGGCCTTCCTGCCGGGGATTTTCCACTTGCAGTGATCCCTGCTCCTATACCTCTTGCTGCTTATCCAGTAATCGACATGCCACTCGACGTCGTTTCTGATGACGACATTGATCTATTCGAGGCGGACCCACCTGAGGCTGACTATGAGGGCGGGGTCCCTATTGCTGCTGACGTCATTCTACCCATTGCTGAGGCCCCTGCAAAGGAGCTTCCTGCTGATTCACCGGTCCCAGATTCCTTTGAGTCTGTGGCATCTGCGACCTTACACACTCAGGGAGTGCAGCATCACTCTTCAGACGCCGACCCTGACATAGCGTTGTCAGCTGCACCCAGTCCCGCACACGACTTCGAGTTCGACCACGAGGTTGACGATGATTTTGATCCTGTCTTTCCCCCTGGTTTTGATCCTGACCAGGAGATCGAGTTCATTCACCTGCATCAGCCTCTAGAGGCACCCGTAGCCCCCATCGATCCTTTATTTGATGATCCTGCTGATTTTGATATGGATTTTGTTGACCCGGAGCCTGTCATGGCCCCTGAGCCAGTCGTTGCTCCTGATCCTGCACTAGAGCATGACCCTGTTCATGATGATGCACCCGCCATTGCACCTCTTGTTGATGATATACCCATAGCTGATCATCCTGTTGTTGCTCCACCGTTGGTGGATGATCCTGTACCAGTTTTGATTGACCGTGCACCATTCGCTGCTCATATAGATCCATGTTACGCCGACACCCACAACGGGTGGATTGATGACGATGACGATTACCCACCATTTGTGCGACCTGTCACTCCCCCAGTAACACCCATTTCTGCACCCACTGATATCCCACTGTTTCCCCCACACACCATAGACGCACACCGTACTGATCTCCCTATTACGTTCCTTCAGGACATACCGCCACCGCGTCCTGGAGAGGGGTCATCTAGGCAGCCACCTGTTCCTGTTCCACCCATGTTGTCATCACCTTTTCCATTCACGACTCAGTTCCCTCATGTTGCACCACCTACTGCACCATCTTTCACTCCATCGAGCGAGCCATTTTTATGGACTACGCCCCCTATCATGCCACTGTCTGATCCGTATCACCCATACCATGTTGGATACTCTATGGAGGACATACTCACATCTTTGATGATACAGCAGGAGGCATTGACACGTCGTATACAGGAGTTGGAGAGAGCTCCACGACCACCTTGCCATTGTCAGACCCCATTTGCAGCACCGCAAACTCCTCGTCCACTTCCACCCGACTCAGACGTTCGTTTCATGACATCTGAGCAGCAGATAGCATATTTGCTGCGTGTCAGTCGTGCTTTAGAGGAGGATTTGTTACTTATGCGTCGCTTGCTTTTCTCTCGTTTTCCCCCTCCTCCTCCGCCATCAGCATAGGCATTTTTGATCCGACGCAGGTAGACTTTTGGTGAGAAGATCGCGATTGTGCCGACTATACAGCTTTTTGAAGACCGCATTTTGATGCAATGAATTTTGATGTTTAGCTTGTGGTTGTTGTGGTTGACTAGACAGTTCAGACAAGGGCAATGTGGCCCTTGGTCACTTTTGATGTACGATACAGATACAAAATTTGTAAACATTATTATGGTCTTGATTGATGATAGCGCAATCGCAGTATTCTCATTATATGTGATGTTGGATTTATTGTTTTAAATTTTATAACATGAGATGTTATGTGCTTGATTAATTTGTAACATGAGATGTTATGTGCTTGATGAATGCTGTTACATACGTATACCATTTACTTACTATAACCTGACCAACGTGAAACATCTTTTAGAAGATGCCTCCAAGACGTGATCCGCGCATGCCCACTAATGAGGCAGAACTCCAAGGAATCATTGCCGCCGCTATCGCACAGTACGCTGCTTCTCATGCAGAAACGAGTGGAAATATCTCGCATAATCACGGCAATAACAATCCACCTAATGGTAATGTTAAGTCGTTTGGAATATACTATGATACATTTGGATATTTTTAGCACGTTCGCTAATACCATTTGTAAATTCAAATGTATGTGCAGGGTGCACTTACAAGCAATTTCTCGATTGCAAGCCCGTGAAATTCGATGGCACAGTAGGTGCTGTTGCATTTGTTAGATGGGCTGAGAAGACTGAATCTGTTCTTAGAATGAGCAAGTGTGCTCCCGAGCAACAAGTGACCTACATCTCAGGGTTATTTCTGGATGGAGCCCTATCCTGGTGGAATTTGCAAGTGCAAACTCTTGGTGAAGCTGCTGCTTATGCAATGTTATGGAATGAGCTGAAGGAGCTCATGAGAAGGAAGTACTGCTCACGTGCTGAAATTCAGAAGCTAGAGACTGAATTCTTGCATCAAAAATGGAAGGTCCCAAGATTGCTGAGTATGTTCAGAGATTCCACGATTTGTCCCATGTAGTGCCATACATGGTCACACCGGAGTTTAAACGTATTGAGCACTTTATCTGGGGATTGGCACCTCAGATCATGAGTATGGTTACAACATCCAAGCCTGCGACAATCACAGAAGCCATTGATCTCAGTGTGGCTCTTACTGAGGAAGCCATTCGATTGAACAAGTTCTCGAATTCTGAACCAAAGAAGAAAGAGACTCATGTGGAGTCGTCTGGTGAAAATAAAAGAAAATTTTCAAACTTCAAGCAAGGTACAAGCAATATGAACAAGAAGGGTGAAACGAGCACACCGGTAAGAGCTGCAACCGGTGTTGAGAATAAAGGAAAGGGGTATATGGGTACTTTGCCCAAGTGTAATACGTGCTAGCGCCATCATACTGGCCAATGTAGATTGAGGAAGTGTGAATCATGTGGAAGGAACGGCCACACGAAGGATACGTGTTGGGCCGGAACTGGTGTTGGGCGTACTGGTAATCGAGGTTATGGGAATGGTAATGGAAACCGCCAGCAGGGAGGAAACGGCGGAAATGGAAACCGGGGAAACGTTGCGAATCAAGCTGGGAATGGGAATCGCAACCAAAACAACACTCAAGCTGGAAACAGAGGTGGTAACGGTCGAGGACCAGGCTGTTTTAGTTATGGAGAAGTTGGGCACTTCAAGAAGGAATGCCCAAAGCTGAATCAAGCTCGTGGAAGAGTGTTTAACATTGGAGCAAGGGAAGCGCGCCAGGATCCCAACGTTGTCACTGGTACGTTCCCTATAAATCAACGCTTTGCATCTGTTCTGTTTGATACTGGTGCCGACTATAGTTTCGTATCATTAGAATTTAAGAATATGCTTGGGTTAACTGCTAGTAAGTTATATGTACCGTACTCAATTGAACTAGCTAATGGAAAGCTAGTTGAAGCAAATGAAGTTATCTGAGGTTGTGTAATTGAGCTGGGAGAACGCGAGTTCACTTTGGATCTACTACCAGTCGAGTTGGGAAGCTTCGACGTGGTAGTAGGGATGGATTGGTTGTCAAGCAACAAAGCCGAGATTGTGTGTCACGAAAAGACCATTCGCATCCCAATAGAAGATGGAGAAACGATCGTGGTTCACGGAAAGAAGCGCGATACGCCTCTGAGAATCATCAGCTGTCTGAAAGCTAGAAGGTGTTTACAGAAGGGATGTGTTGCCTTCTTGGCACACATCGTGGATAAAGAAGCTGCTGAGCCGAAGATCGAAGACATCCCGGTGGTGAAAGAATATCCTGAGGTCTTTCCAGAAGACTTGCCAGGATTGCCACCTCAAAGGAAAGTTGAGTTCCATATTGACTTAGTTCCAGGCGCCGCGCCTGTGGCTAAGGCACCTTATCGACTTGCACCTTCAGAGATGCAGGGGTTTTCGACGCAACTTCAAGAGTTGTTAGACAAAGGATTCATCAGACCAAGCTTCTCACCTTAGGGAGCTCCAGTTTTGTTTGTCAAGAAGAAGGACAGCAGTTTCCGTATGTGTATCGACTATCGAGAACTGAACAAGTTGACTATCAAGAATAGATATCCTCTGCTGAGAATTGATGACCTATTCGATCAGTTGCAAGGTTTAAGTTTCTACTCGAAGATCGATTTGCGATCAGGTTATCATCAGCTGAGAATTCAAGAGGAAAGTATTCCCAAGACTGCTTTTAGAACTCGATATGGACATTACGAGTTTCTGTGATGCCGTTTGGGTTGAAAAACGCGCCAGCTGTTTTCATGGATTTGATGAACAGAGTTTGTAAACCGTACCTCGACAAGTTCGTAATTATGTTCATTGACGACATTTTGATCTACTCGAAGACGAAGGATGAACATGAGCAACATTTAAGAGCTATCTTAGAGCTACTTAAAAAGGAGAAGTTGTATGCCAAGTTCTCGAAGTGCGAGTTCTGGTTACGTGAAGTCCAATTTCTTGGACATGTGGTTAATGGAGATGGAATCCATATGGATCCCACAAAGATCGAAGCAATCAAGAATTGGGAAACTCCAAAGACGCCAACCGAGATTCGACAGTTCTTAGGTTTGGCTGGTTACTATCGAAGATTCATTGAGGATTTCTCAAAAATCGCTCAACCTTTGACTTTCCTCACCCAGAAGGATAAGAAGTTTGATTGGAGAATCAAACAGGAAGAAGCGTTTCAGTTATTGAAGGACAAGCTCTGTAATGCACCGATTTTATCACTACCAGAAGGAACGGATGATTTTGTGGTATATTGTGATGCCTCGTGTCAAGGTTTGGGTTGTGTGTTAATGCAGCGACAAAAAGTTATATCATACGCGTCACGCCAATTGAAGGTTCATGAGAAGAATTATACCACGCATGACTTGGAGTTAGGCGTAGTAGTATTTGCGTTGAAAATTTAGCGACATTATTTGTATGGTACGCGATTTACAATCTTCATGGATCATAAGAGTCTGCAGCACATATTCGACCAAAAGGAGCTCAACATGAGACAAAGACGCTGGGTAGAACTGTTGAATGACTACGACTGTGAGATCAAGTATCATCCAGGGAAGGCGAATGTGGTCGCCGATGCCCTAAGTCGAAAGGAAAGGATCAAGGCCATAAGGGTTAGGGCTTTAGAGATGATTGTCCAGACAGACCTTTCATTGCGCATTCGTGCCACGCAGAAAGAAGCTCTGAAAGAGAGGAATATTGAGGACGAATATCTCCGTGGGATGGAGAAACAGTTGGTACCAAATGAGGAAGGAACTTTATGTTTCATGAAAAGAATTTGGGTTCCTCTGTTTGGTGGTTTGAGAAAGGTTAGTTTTGATGAAGCTCACAAGTCACGGTACTCAATTCATCCAGGAGCGGATAAAATGTACCAAGATCTTAAGGATTTCTACTGGTGGCCTAGGATGAAAGGCGATGTTGCAGTTTATGTTAACAAGTGCTTAATGTGCGCCAAGGTAAAAGCCGAATACCAGAAGCCTTCAGGACTTCTGCAGCAACCTGAAATACCCAAATGGAAATGGGAACAGATTTCGATGGATTTCATAGCGAAACTGCCAAGAACGCCCAAAGGTCACGATACTATATGGGTAATAGTAGACCGGTTAACTAAATCTGCACACTTCTTACCAATCAGAGAGAAAGATAACACGAGCAAATTAGCTGAGATATACATGAGAGAGATCGTTGCACGTCATGGAGTGCCTCTCTCGATCATCTCTGATAGAGATGGAAGATTTGTGTCAAGGATTTGGCAATCCTTCCAAGAAGCATTCGGATCTCAGTTGAACCTGAGTACAACTTTTCACCCACAAACGGATGGACAGAGCGAACGAACGATTCAGACATTAGAAGATATGATGCGAGCTTGCGTTATGGATTTAGGTGGAAGTTGGGACACTCACCTACCATTGGTCGAATTTTCATACAACAACAGTTATCACGCAAGTATTCAAGTCGCACCGTTCGAAGCTCTTTATGGACGCAAATGTCGATCACCGATCTGTTGGGCTGACGCAGGTGATAGACAATTAGTTGGTCCGGAAGTGGTCCAAGAAACGACCGACAAGATCACACAGATCCGAGAACGCATCAAGGCGGCTCGTGATCGTTAAAAGTATTTTGCAGATCGAAGAAGGAAACCTCTGGAATTCGAGGTGGGAGACATGGTTTTGTTGAAAGTTTCACCCTGGAAGGGTGTGGCACGCTTTGGAAAGTTAAATCCCAGATACATTGGTCCATTCAAGGTTCTGAAGAGGATTGGTTTAGTAGCAAACAAGTTGGACTTACCTGCTGAACTTAATGGTGTTCATGATACATTTCATGTATCAAACTTAAAGAAAAGTCCAACACAAGAAACTGTTGTCATTCCTGCTGACGAAATTCATATTGACGACACGCTCCACTTTGTCAAAGAACCCGTTGAGGTTACTGATTGGAAGATAAACAAAACACGCAGGAGTAGTGTCAAGCTCGTCAAAGTTCGTTGGAATGCAAGACATGGTCCAGAATTCACATGGGAACGTGAGGATCGAATGAAAGAGAAATACCCCCATTTATTTCCAAAGACCCCTGCGACTAGAAGCAGAGCCTAAAATTTCGGGACGAAATTTTCTTAACGGGGGGAGAATGTGACAACCCTCACAAATCCCGGTATCCGTACAAATTAATTAATATTTAATTAGTGCTTAATTACTATGCTTGATTACAATTATGATTAAACTGCTTTCTGTTTTTCGATACATACATACTCATGCATTACATGTTATGTTGTCACTCTATTATTTACACACAAACAATAGTGACAAACCTGATGCACAAAAGCACAGTTAGCACAGTGAACGGATAACCCAGTAAACATGCTGACATTGCCAGCACCTGGACAGACATTGTCTTTGAGGCCAGAATGAGCCAGGAATAGACTTCTACACTAGTAGGGAGTGTAGGGAGGTGAGGATCATAAAACTGCGTCACTAGGTGATAGTTATAGTGACCGGAAGTGCCTAAAACATACTTTAAGTGCAAAATTCTGCACTAAATACCAAAATTCAACATTTAAGGTGCAAAAACTTGGCAAAATAGTCCTAGACACTTTCCAAAGTATTGGGAATTTAATGTGTCACTAAAAACAACATAAAAGACACTTTAAAGCTCTATTTAGCACTTTAACGGATCAGCATCCAACCGAACAACCAGACTTTACTCGGAACATAAAAATTTTGCCAAAAACATTGTTTTTACTTTTCTGAGCTAGTTAGGGTCCCCGAACACCCTAACACACCTTATATTAGATAACACACTAATATCCTAACTAAAATCCTAACTAAGTTCCTAACTAATTGGTAACCAAGAATTACAACCCCCCTACCCCCCCCCCAATCGACGGTCACATAGGGGTGACCCACTCTTTACTTTCTTGATTAAACTATTAGCTTATGTTGGGTAATTAGAGACATTTAGCACAATGGGTAAATAAGGAACATGGTCTATATAATGATACAAAGGTCTTGATCATCTTCAGTTCATCAAACACTCAACAAACAACTTCTCTCTTCCTCTTCTTCACCAGTCACGGCCACCACCCTCCTCCACCATATCACCACCATCCAACTTCCATACAAGTGTTTTTCATACACTCAAAGGTGCAAGGAGTCCTACAAACAAGCTTGGTGCACTCGGATGTTCAAGAACCACTCTAGTTTTCTTTTATCCACCACTTTTACGCCTTGTTTATTCCCTAGCCTTGTGCTAGTGGTAAGTGTTCTAAAACTTCATCTTATTCTTGATTTTAGTGGTTAATAGATGAATGAATAGTGAAATATTAAGAAACACTAATGAACATAAACTAAGTCTTGAACATAAAGTGATAAAGGATGGATAAAGAGAAGATATATGGGTAAATCATGTAGATCTTGTGTAGTTATGATTATTCGATGTTGTTTGTTAGTAGAAGTAGGATGGATCATCATCTAGACTTGCTAGATCATGTTTAAGAAGATGAACTAGCAAGATGTAAATGCTAGAAATATGAAGGATGATGAAACCATCCACCCATGAACTGGAAACTTGAATAAATGTATTTTTTCTTGAAAAATAAGGTTATAAACTTGTAGATCTAAAGATCTATAAGTGGTTTTTTCGAAAGAACCAAGTGAAAGATACAAGTCTTGTTAAAACCCGGATCTTGCATAAACTAAATATATTTTTAGAAGGTAAACAAGTGTATGAACACTTGTGTAACAAGAAATTTCACAAAGAAATATTTTTGGAAAATAAGACTAGAAGTTGTTAAACTTCAAATTCTTTAAAAATAGAGTTTTTAAGAAACTAATCATGTTTTTAATGGTAACAAGATCTACTATATATGTTGGTAATTTTACTACATATTTTTACAAACTTTCAAGTTCAGGAATTTATGGTTCATGTTATTTTTGTCAAAATTAGTGATTAAAGATCGTATATATTGTTGATTGATGATTGTTGATTGATTTTTCAAAAGAAAATGATATGCTAAAAGCATGGACACCTCCATTTACAGAGGAAACTCTGGCGAAATTTTTCTAAAAATATAACACTTAGAAATATTTTTATAACAAATGATTACAAATACATTTTTAACTTGGCTTTCAAAATAAACTTCAGCATGATTTTATTTCAAAAATAACCAAGTACCGGAGGTGGATTTTCGTAAATAAAATCTGTTAAATATATATTTAGAATATATATTCTATAATAAAACGCTTGTGTGATTGCTTGTTTATTATGTGAACCAGATATATTATTTTTTGGGTAAAAATAATATAACTTGGAAATACCGTGAAATTACGACTCCAAAATAATACCAACGCTCTCACAAAATAAATATTTAAGTTACACAAGTATTATTGTTACAACGCGAACTTTAAAATGTAACTTATGTATTTTTCAGAAAAATACTTTTATTCGTATACTTTGGTGAAATATTATTTTGGAAAACTTATGAAATAAAATATAATATTTTTGGAAAAATATATATATTTTGGAATTTAAAGCATTTTAGACAAGTGATTAAAATATATTTTTCAAGTGAGACTTAAAAATATATTTTCGAAATTATAAGTATACATGTATTATTACCCCCATCCTTGGGAAGGAATATACTAATAAAATAATTAAGAAGTGTGAATACGAAATAGTTGACTAACTATTTCCCAAGAACGTTAAACCTTAAGCCAAGGCACGGTCGTCCGTCTAATAGGAATTAGTACGTGTAGGTCGTCACGCAGCAGGTTGAGTTGGAGACTGACGTTTCTGGATACGCACTTCTGTGAGTTCATGTCCCCCCTTTTCTCTTTACTGTTTTCAGTTTTATACTTCGGGGGTGAAATACATGCGACAATTATTACAAACATTTATTATGGTATGGTTAGCGTAGGGAGGGTTTATACTACTAGATCATATGAGGGGTGGGTACAACACTTGAGGCCATTAATCCTCGTTGTAGGACCGAGGGACACAAGAGTGATAGATCTATTTGGGTGTAGCGAGCCCACACCCGTGAGGCCGGGGAGGCCCATAGAGGTGACTGTGTCTTACAGCCGAAGCCCGGTAACAAATTTGCTAGGTTTGAGTTTCCCTGCACTTTCTCACACATACCAGTGGCTTTGCAACCCATTGGTGATCTCTTTTTACTTATTGCTACATACCAGGGACTTTTATACATACTTTAAAGGTTTATTCATACTCACTTTTACATGAACTCGCTCAACTTTTTGTTGATTTTTCAAACTGCATGTATTTCAGGAAATTAGGGGATCTGGCACGGTATGCACACGTCAAGCTGCGTAGGAATAATGATGTCATCTGAGTTTAGGAAATGTGGCCTTTGCCTGGACGGGTCACAAGTCTTAAACTGTGTTTTATTTCATGTCTTTGGTTATGTCGTTGAACATGTTTTAAATTATGTCCTGTTTTAAGTGTCGACTTTTAAACAATGTTGTTGTGTTTACTTTTTAAACTTGAATGAATGGATGAACATCATGGTTTTATTTTCATATAGCATTGTTGTGGTTATGCTATGGTATTAAGAAGTGACACCAAATAAACCCACGCTTCCGCAAAGCTAGGGTGTGACAGCTTGGTATCAGAGCATTGATCATAGCGAACTAGGATTCTTTCTCGAGTCTAGACTATGGTCACTAGGGCTCTCACGAAAACATTTTTACTTTGCATACACTAAAACGTCCAGTTCCAGGGCACCAAACATTTTTACGAACAAAAAGTACGAGCACTTTTTCACAATTCATGGTTCAGTCTTAAAGACTGAGGGAGTTCAGCCCTAAAGGCTTGGAAGGTTCAGCCTTAAAGGCTGGGAAGGTTCAGTCATGAAGACTGAGGGGCCAATCTTAGAGATTGGGGAGGTTTAGTCCTAGAGACTGGGAGGTTGGTCTTAGAGGCCAGGGAGTTAGTCTGAGAGGCTAGGAGGTTCAGTCTGAGAGGATGGGAGGGTAGTCTAGAAGACTAGGAGAATTAATTGTTTGCTTTATGGTGACTTACATGTTTATTTGATGTTATGTTGATATTTGTGCATATGTATGGTTGTGTTACAGACATCATGCCTTCTTCATCAGATACAAGAGTATCGGACACCTTGGATCCTATGGTAGTTGTGTCCGATGACGAGATTCCATCCGAGCGAGAGGTCTACACATCAGACACCACCAGCACTGATGACGACGATTTTCAGCCCTTCGCGCTACCAGACGTCGGAGTTGAGCCTGATGACGACGATTTTAGAATTTGTTTGATTTTTTAGAATTTCTTGGATTTTTTAGAATTTTTTAGGATTTTTAGATTTTTTTTATTTTTAAGATTTTTTGATTTTTTTTATTTTTTTAGAATTTTTATGATTTTTAGATTTTTTTTTATTTTTTAGACTTTCTTGGAATTTTTAGAATTTTTCTGATTTTTAGATTTTTTTTGATTTTTAGAATTTTTTAGAATGTTTATGAATTTTTTTTATTTTTAGAATTTTATTTTTTTTAGAATTTTTCTGATTTTTTACAGTTTTTCTAATTTTTTTATTTTTAGTTTTTTGTATTATTCCACCTACTCGGAGTAGAAGCGGTGGAATGGAGGTTGTAGGATGGTGGTGATTTGGGTGATTTGAGCGTGGGAGATGAGAAAAAGAAAACGATTTGAATATAATAAACCAATTACTAAAACGGTGTGTATTTGTTTTATTTTCAAACGAGCAAGTTTGAAATTGTTTTATTTAATAAACTATTACAAGGTTTATTGTCTTGATTTGTAATCAAAACTTAAATATATATAGTTTAATATTTTAAAACACTTGCAAAAATGAGAAATGTTTTGAGCAAGTAAAACATGGCTTGTTATTTATAAATGATTTTATGCTCCCACGAAAAGTATTTCATATTGAATCATACAATCGGCTCGGAAAGACTATTTGGTGAAAAACAACTCAATGCTGTTATAAATATAATAAGTTGCTCAACTACTTGCGAGTAGTTAATTGTAAACAACTTTGTATTTTTGGATAATTTGTGATTATTCAACATTTGAGTTTCAAGATGAAACAAGTTATATGTGTTCCATTGAGGGAGTACCTCAAAACATGATACGAAATGATATAATTGTGTTTATTTTGCTCGAAAGTGTTGAAGAAAATAACACTTTGGGATTTGATGTTTAGATATCATTGGTGTATCCTTATTATATATGTCTGATTTTATTTTATTTAAAATGGTGGACTACCATTTGGTTTTATTTTACATAAACAAATGGATTAAAATATAATAAAAGATAAATATTTATTTTGGACTACTAATAATTTGTCAAAAGGATACACATTTTGATACAAAGCGTAAAAAAATATTTTACACGAACACAACGAGCGGGTTATGATCATGACTTATGTAATAAGTCACAAATTAAACATCAAACATATAACGACTTCGTGAGAAACGTGGTGAATGGTTTGAGATGAAATGCACGAAAACGGGATATGTCATCTAATGTTGAGATAATCAACATGGAAATGCACATGTAACTTTTTGAAGAATATAACATACGAAAGAAATATATGTTATTATTGTAAATGATTTTAATAAATTTAGCAAATTTATTAAGGGAAATTTACAATAGTGATGGACTTGTAGATGCTTCTACCAACATCAATGTTGTTTAAACTAAGTGGAGGGTTGGTCCTAAATTTGGGAGAGTATCCCAATACATGGTATTAACGAAACAACAACATAAATGTATATATCACAATAGGCATACGTGAATGCCTTGTTGTTGAGAGTCAGTCTAATTGACTATATCTCAAGATTGGAGTGATTTTATACAAAGATCATTCATCAAAGTGACTTGGATTAAGACTTATGTTTAAGTCTTTAGAAAGTCAATGGTGAAGCCTTGGAGATAAAGGGCAAACAAGTTATGATCCTAATGGATGGTGTTAACTATGGTTTTGAGACCTTCCTAAAACTAATGGTTTCGGAATGGTGAAATAAAATTTCATTATTGTGTCTAAACTAAGAAAAGAATGTTCGGAAGAGATAGTGTGTTATCTCTTAAGGCTGTGAAGAATCAGAATAATGCATGTTCTATTCACATGCTAGAGTATTGTGGTTTAAAGCATGCTAGACTAATACTTGTTAATTTATATGCTCGATGGAGATTGAATTAACTTCAAACATTCAAAATATGTTATGACATAAGAACGTTTTTTTTGCCAAAACAAAACTATAAGTATAACTTCATTTAGTCCAAAGGGATAACTTGAGAGGACCGGCTAAATAGATCATTTATAACGATTCCATCCGGTTTCATATGTGAAGAACTCATATAGATCAGAAGCTCTTATGAGCAATATTAATTTGAGTGGAGTTATATAACTAGACGACTACATTAACAAAAAAATATGGATAATTTTATCCTATCACCCGGTTCTAAAAAGTCATCAAGAGTGATATTACTCAATCTTAATTAAAATTCAAGCAATGTGGGGGGGGGGGGGGGGGGAGAAACCATTTAAGAAACAAACCCTTTAGGATATGTAGAAATGGTAGTTGAGAAGTTTTCTCAAACTCGAAATAAAAGGGGGAAACTTTCATCACCCCATTTGGATGCTATCCAATTACACTTAAATGTGGGGGGTGACTTGCATTTGAATATGGAAGGTTTGGCAATAAGGATTTTAGCAATCATAGTATATATTGCAAACACATGACCAAGTGGAGTACACAATGGTTAGATGGGGTCAATCGAGTAGATTGGACTCGAATGCTAATTGGTTAGATTCAAAATCTAGTAAGATATCAATTATGACATACCAAAGGCATCATGGAAACGTGTATAGCCATGAATTGAATTTCTTGTCATTCTAAAGATAAGATATATAACTAGATCCAAGATGAGATCCCGAGTTATAAGTCTTACGAATTGACTAAAGGGCAAAATTGACTAGTAAGTCAAGAACACGTTAGAACAACAGATCTAAACTGAAAATTATTGTTGTTGACTTAACAAAGTCAAAGATAATTTTGGATCCAACAACCAACGGTTTGATAACAGATAAAGTTGTGGAATGAGACTAAAGCCATAGAAAAGGGGCATGAGGGAAACCTAACATAGTTGACTGGAGATCCCAAGATCTAGGTTCAATAGGACAACTTAATCATGAACTGAATGGTAGTCACTGTGGGGCAAAGCTAATATATATACATATATATATATATATATATATATATATTTATATCTCCCCCTAAACTATAAAAGGGTGTTTAAATACATCCTAGTCCATTCATATAATATTCAGTGACATGGTTGTGAGGTTAAGCATAATATGTGGTTAAATGGTTCGTGTAAATCATAACAAACCATAATGCTTTTAATGATTTAAAGGGAAATCACCTATATTGGAGAGAAGTGTGGTCGCTTCAAATGGAATTAGGGCATAATCCTAGAGCTTCGCAGAACCAGGAAAGTGCTCCATTATTGGAGACGAAAAATGAGGAGATGGTCCGGCTAGGGAAAGTATTGTGTGAATGCATATTGTCATTTACACAAATAGGGGTTGTTCAAGGACATCACGTCTACAAAACCCTAGTAGGCTAAGTATGCTTCACAAAGGAAGGTTCTAAGGCTACACCTACCTATCCTCCAATACTCGGCTGTCGAGTTTTCATCGAGGAATTTTGTGTGTTTTAATCGATCTCATGTGTGGATTGTTGAAAATTTAGTGAAAATCAGTTTTTCACTATATATTTTGGACATCAATTTTATTTATATATGTGTTGTATAAATAATTATTTATGGGTTTGTGTTCAAACTATGTCCAAATAGAGCTAAGATGAATGAGATATCGAAGCTTGAAGTTGTATGTTTGGAACAAACAAATAGGAGAAAAATGGATTGAGATTTGTCACCTTGTCCCACATAGGTGGGATGACGAAACTTAAAGTGGTATATAAGGAGGAGCACTCCTTGTAAATTGTTTCCTTAAATGCAAACACTAGTGGGGACCCAAAGGGTGCATCGCACCCGCACATATGCGCGTGTGATGTGGGCTATAGGCCCAATGTAGTGCACTTTGAGCTTCGCACACTGCCTTTGTATTTTTGCCCATGAGCGCATATGGCAGGTCCGTTTATGGCGCACCCTTGAGTGGCGAAGGCGGATGCCATGGCATGTCGATGCGGCGCGAGCTCCTTAGGCGCATGGCGCACGTCATTGGCTAGGGCGGAGAATGCAGGTGGCACCCACCACCTGACATCCTCGCCACCGCCCACCACCCTCCGCCCCGACACCACCACCCGACATCACCACCACCATTCACCACCTCACCCGACATTATTACCACCATTTACCGCCCCCTGACATCACCACCCCAATTACCATCAACCACCACCTACCTTACAAACCACCAATACCTTGAACCATATTGAAACTCTAACCTACACCCTTCCCCGTCCGAACCCTAATTTCATGTATAGCGGCAACAAATCTGTACATCCCATTCATCCTTCTCTAATTGTAGATATGAACAAAAAAAAACCTCACCAAAAAACCCTTACAAAAAACGAGATTACTGGTACCTTTTCAATCTGCCCATTTAAATATTTGATTTATAGTTGGTAAAGATTAGTTTTTTTCGTTCAGCCACCGTTAAACACCTGATTTGCATGTGGTACTTTTTCAACGAAACCCAACCAAGAAATTATATCTGAGCAAACCCTAGTCCCTTTTTAATCAGATTAGAGAAAATCCATTAGTGTATAAACTTGGCCAGGTCTAAAACTTTTGGTGGCCGTAGAGACGTTTAGAAAGAGAGTGGTGGTGGTGTCAGATGTAGAGAGAGACACGTTGATGGTGATGGTAATGGTGGCGGTGGCGGCGGCGGATTATGGTGGTGGCGACGGATTATGGTGGTGGTAAGAGTGTTTGTGTGTGTGTGTGTGTGAGAGAGAGAGAGAGAGAGAGAGAGAGAGAGAGAGAGAGAGAGAGAGTGAGAGAGAGTTTTGGTGGTGGTGGCGGCGGATTATGGTGGCGGTGGCGGATTATGGTGGTGGTAATGGTGGTGATGGGTGATGTTTGAGGGTGAGAGCTGATGATTGATAAAGTGGGTGATGTTTGATAATGTGTCTGTACATATCTGAATAAATAGTAATGTTTTTTATTATTATTATTATTATCCAAAAGTTTACTCCTTTAGGAATTAGCAATTAGTAATAAGTAATTAAATACTCATATATAAAATTACCGAAATACTCCTACTTTCAACTGAATGTTTTAACTGAGTTATAGCCTTGGAGCAAAGTGGAGACAAAATCAAAACACCAGGGATGAAAATGACTATTTTTAAACGATTGGGACAAAACCGTTAAAACGACCAAAACACAGGAAGCAAAACGGAAATTAACTCTTTATTAATTCTCTTAAGATCTCTGTTTATTTTTAAATATCGTATCATAAATTCGTATAAAAATTACACCCTAGTCATCGATTAAAAAACAATTATAATCGGGAAAACTGTTTTTGTTCAACATATTTTTTCCAGTATTAAAAACAAATTAAACACCTAGGTTGGGAAGTGAAAGATCTTGGGTTCAAATCTCACAAACGAGAAGGGATTAAAGAAATTAGCCGTTAAAAAAACAAATTAAACATCTTCTCAAAAAAAAAAAAAAAAAAAAAAAAAAAAAAAAAAACAAAAGATAAATAAATCGAGCATTAACAAATAAGATTGACGCGACTAAATTTTGCTAGTCGGTCACCATAAATTTTCAAATAGTGGAGCCTTTTTGACTTGGTCTACTCAAGTTATTCCCAATTGAGTACGTAATGTGCACCATTAGCCAGTAGCCACCTTCTATTTAAACCCAACCTCATATACAAAAACACAACACAAAATGGCTCACAATATCTCCCCCTTTCTCTCTTTCCTTGCAATCCTAGCAGCCCTACAACTGGCTACAGCCGTGGATTATACAATCACCAACACGGCTGAAGCTACTCCTGGTGGTGTCAGGTTCACCAATGACATCGGTGTCGAATTCACCACCCAAACTTTAGCCTCAGCCACAAGCTTCATATGGACCACATTCCAACAAGACACGGAAACCGACAGGAAGAATGTAGCAAGCGTAACTATGTTCATTGATGACATGGATGGTATCGCTTATGCCGTTAACAATGAAATTCATGTTGGTGCAAGATACATTCAAGGTATCACTGGTGATGTCAAGACGGATATCACTGGTGTTCTTTATCATGAGATGACCCATATTTGGCAATGGAATGGTAATGGTCAAGCTCCGGGAGGATTGATTGAAGGAATTGCAGATTATGTGAGGCTAAAGGCTGGGTATGCGCCTGGCCATTGGGTTCAGCCCGGGCAGGGAGACAAATGGGACCAAGGGTATGATGTGACTGCAAGATTCCTAGACTATTGTAATGGTCTTAGAGATGGGTTTGTGGCTGACCTTAATAAGAAGATGAGAGATGGTTATAATGATGGTTTTTTCGTTGACTTGTTAGGAAAAACGGTTGATCAACTATGGGCCGAATACAAAGCTACTTAACGAATATATATGTTTGGCTTCTAGATGTGTTGAAGTTTCATATACGTATTTCTAGTTAAAATAATGGACCTTTATGTTTTGTGTTACTATGGTATAAGTATTTGATGAATGATAATCTAAATCGTTATTAGTTAAACAAGTCATGGAGAAAAGAGGAATAACATTGTCAAGAAAGTTAAGAAGCAAGGTGGGTAAAGGAGATAAAACAAGTTTCTGGACAGATGTATGGCTAGGCGAAACAACACTACGGGAGCAGTATCCTTTGATTTATCAGCTCGTGAAGGAGAAAAAAGCAAAAATACAGAACTACTACAAGTTATCACGTAATGGCAGAATATGGGACTGGGCTTGGAAGCGAGTACCATGTACGGATGAGGAAAGGCAACAAATGGAAGATCTAAAAGAAAGATTAATGCAGTTTCAACTATCGGATGATCCAGATGTATGGATGTGGGGTAACGAGGGAGACCAAAATTTTACGGTAAAAAGCGTGAGAAACTCTCTAGCAAACCAATTGAATATAAATGAAGTTGCGGAAGACTTCCAATGGAATAAGTGGGCTGCAAATAAGTGCTGTTTGTTTGTCTGGAGGGCACTACAGGGTCGGATCCCCACGGCAACACAGTTAAGGGGGAGAGGCGTTCAAATCCCATCTGTCATTTGTAAGTTATGTGGCCGAGCAGATGAAACGCCAAATCATCTACTTGTGTCGTGTTGTCATGCAAACTCGGTTTGGGAACAGATTCGGAGCTGGGTAAAGATCACAGGAACAAGGAAACCTGAAACGCTGAAGGAAGTAATTGAAGACATAAACGTCTGCCAGTGGCCGAAGGTTAAGAAGAAAGCAGTTCACGCAATAGTTATGTTAACAGCTTGGGTGATTTGGAAGAATCGAAATGCAAAGATCTTTAAAGATAGGTGTGATGCAGTCTACAAACTAATTGAAGAAATAAAGGGAGAGTCGTACCAATGGATGAGACAGAGAACGAAGGTGCAAATTGAATCGTGGGAAGAGTGGAAGCTTTTTACATGGTGTAAATAAAATCTTTGGATGTTTGTTGTTTTTTTTTTAAAAAAAAAAGAGAGAGAGAGATGTAACTGAAACAATGTAGCATTCGGTTCTATAATTTCTTGCTGTAGGTCCGAATGCAATTTTGATGAGGAATAAAGTTCGTTTGGCTATTCAAAAAAAAATCAATCGTACAAATAAGTGATGCATATACTTAAGTATATAATTACTAAATATTTATAAAAATAATGATACCCACATATAACTATTAAAGATTTATAACAACATTTTGTGGTGTATTTTATCTTGTGTTTGATGTGATTTGAAACTCTTAGAACATAAGTTTTACCGTTGTAGTTGGTCTTAATGGCAGCGGGGATTGGCGAAGAATTTGTTAACAGTTCTATTAAGATCAAGTCATCCTGACCCTATAACTATTACAAACTTTGTAAGTCAATCTTCTAATAGATAAGTTAGTTGTAAAATGTCTTTGTGGCACCCTAATTCGAAGCTTTCTGATGGTTACTCTTGGTGACAAGGTTGGCAATTACTACACCAAAGTAATGAGAAATTATAACCATGTTTTACATGAACCGGGGCACGACCCTACCCTTATAATTTGGTTCTGGCATATGAATTCGAACAAGACACGAATGTTCACAAGTTGATTCGAACACGACCTCTTAAACCCAAAAAAAAAATTAATTCTTTTTCGTGTACTAGCATTTTTAAATTAAAATTTTACAACAAAAATTACAAACGTAAATAAAAAAATTACATTGTAATTATAAAACCTTATGTTAATTTCTCTTTTAGATTATGATTATGGCATGAAATATCCAACCAATTTAATTTATCACATAAAACACATATTTAAAAAAAAATTAAAATAAAATACAAATGGGTTAAATGAGAGAACCTGCCAGATTAACACGAACCCAACCCATTTAGCCAAACGGTTCACATGTTCAACCTGAAACTGACCCTAACATGTTTAGACTAAACCAAAACCTGTGAATTTCGTGTTAGGTTCGTGTCATATTAGAAATTCACACTCCTGGTACACGAAATGGCCAAAGAGTCCATCTCTAGCATTAGGCTGGACGGTATGGAACCGTCTCCCAGCCCGTCTTGGTTCGGCGATGCGCGGCACACCACGCTGGCCCCCCTTCGTCCCGTCCTCATCGTCCAAATGTTGCCGTTTGCGACGGACCAAACATGTGGGCCGCCATCTCAAAAGTAGCCGTTAATAAAAAAAAGTTAAATTCGCATTTATTTGAAAAGTCCAACGGTTATTTTAAAAAAAAAAAAAAAACCAATTCACTCCCACTTTTATACATACTCACCTCTTTTACACATTTTTTCACAACTTTTCACCCACTACAATCTCATATCTCTCTCACATTTTATAACCCTCTTTCCTTTTTATAAAAACTCATTTATTTTTATATCATTTTTTACCTGCTATCACCCCATCTCTCTCTCAAAAATTATCATGGCTTCACCTTCTTCCATTTCTTCAATTTCTTCCATCTCTTCATCATCTTCGTCTACGTGGTATTCATCATCTTCGGAAGAGGATGCTATTATGCACAATATGATTATGAACGCGGCTCAGGTCTTCATGGCGGGTGATGAAGCGTCGTCCCAGTGGCTAACTAGACGAGCAAAATTAAACCGAGACCAAGAAGGTATTTTACTATTTTTTCCTTATGTTTTATATAGATTTGAAAATGTATTTTATAATTAATTTCATTTATGTTTCGTTTTAAATTTATAGCCGCCCACGTTAAAACTATTCCGCACCCGATAGACGAAAAAAGAAAAAAGTTTGCGAAGTATCAAGAGGGTGCGAGAAAAGATATTGAACGGGCTTTTGGTGTTCTACAAAAAAATGGCAAATCATTGAACATCCAGCACGTTCGGCTACACCAAAGCGGTTACGACACATTATGTACGCTTGTATCATCCTTCATAACATGATCATTGAAAACGAAGGTAGAGCGATATGCAAGTACGACGAAAACGGGTCTACTGGAAATTCTGTTCCAGTTAGTGGGGAACAACAAGATTTGAACATGTTCGCTCTACGTAACGAGTACACACATCATAACCTACAAGCGGACTTGGTGGAGTACATTTGGAACAACGCTCAAAACGAACCCGACGACATGGAAGACGAAGACTAGTAGCTTATTTTAATATATTAGGATTTTTTTTAGTTTATGTTGTTTTAAGTTTATTTTTTTAAGTTTATTTTTTATGTTTTTTTAAGTTTATGTTTTATTTAAGTTTATGTAATATTTTTTAATATTAATGAAAATATTGTTTTAGTTTATTTGTTAAATGTTAAAAAAAGTAGAAGATAAAAAAAACATAAAAATGGTGGGGAAGACTATAACTAGGACCATCCTCCTATAACCTCTACTTTTGGGGGATGGACCATCCTTAAAAAGACTATGACGTGACGCTTACGTGACGGATTATCCTCCCTTGAAGGACCATCACCATACCCTCTAGCCTTATAGTGCTGCACATATTTGACTACTAATTATCAGTACCAGATCTAAGAATTTTCTATTAACTAAGTTCTATGACTTCTATCACTTACTGCTTAAAGGTACCAGTATATCATGTGTTTGTTTCCCGCCACAAAATGCAGAGTTCGTACCTGAGTAAAAATTAATTTAAAAATAACATTTTTTACCTAGCTAAAACAAAATATGTATAAAATAATAAACTCCGTATTACTTAGGAGCTGTTTGTTTACCTCTTAATGAGGCTCTTGTTTGTTCAGACCTCTTACTGGTTCAGCTCTTAATTGTTTAGACTGTTTGTTTCACGAGCAAATATCTGAATGGTTCAGACATTTGACTCTGAATGATTAAGCATTATACAGAGTCTGAATGGTTAAGACTTGTAATCTGAATTGGTCAGACATTTGCCTCTGAATGAATAAGCATTATATTGGCTCTTAATGGTTCAGACCTCTTACTGGTTCAGCACTTAATGTTTCAGACCTTTTATTGATTCAGCACTTAACCATTCAGATCTTGTCAAACAGCCCCTTGGTGCTGCATTTAATATGTATGTGGTTAGTTTAAATAAAAGTAAAAAAAAAAAGATACAACTCTTTATTATATATTTTTTCTTTAACAAATTTTATGTAAGAAATCTTTTTGAAATTAAAAGGTGCACCTCGACCCAAAGTGGAACTGTAGAACATAATGGCATTGTCGAAGTATGTTACGTTTCGTTGGGTCAAAACCGTTTGTTCTTTTTTTTTGAACGGTCAAAACCGTTTGTTCTATAATTCTATTATTATTATTATTATTATTATTATTATTATTATTATTATTATTATTATTATTATTATTATTATTATTATCAAATAAACCTTTCTTTTTATAAAAAAATGATTTGTAGACATTTATTTAAAACTAGTGTTAAGCCCCTGCGTTGCAGCGTTCGTTGTAAAACTGTGTCAAGTAGTACCAATGCTATACCACTGTCAGCGACCACCAAAATCGGAAAAGCTCGTAAAAACAAATTAAATAAAAACGAAAAAAAAAATAACGCCGAGCGAAAAGCAGACATGAAATCGTTGAATCACGAACGCTCGTTGCAGAAAAATTAAACCGAAACATAAAACATAGAAAAAAAATAACTAAGTCAATCCAGGACTCGGGCGTTGGTTGAACTTGTTAAACGGAGAACAATAGATGTGCTGCGACGGGCCAATTAAACGGGAAAAAATATACGAAAAAAATGTTGAACCTCACAAGCACGTTGCGGTGCATTCACTCAAAAAATTTAGAACGAAATGAAAAACTTGGGAAAAATGATAAGTATGGTGGACCAAAATGGAAAATAAAAAGAGTTGTGATTAAATTGCAAAAGATGAAAAAATTTGGGTTAAAAGTAAGAAAAACAAAGGGTCTAAATTGCAAAATTGAAGTTATTTATTAATCCTATATAAAGATAAGGATAAAAATAAATGATATCTATATATTAGTTATTAATATTAATATTAATATTAAAAGAAATTTATTAAATAATTCTAAATAAAATTTATATAGTTGAAGGAAAATGACATGTGGCATTATTTGGACTCTTTTATTATAATTTAGATTTAGATTAGATTCGGTTTCACTAAAAATCTTAAAGTTAAAGAATAAATTTATAACTTTGTGAATAAAAATTTCATTTAAAACTCCTTAATATAATTAGTGGATACTCTGAAATTTAATAATGATCTATAACCCTAGAAAAAGTTAATTCTGTTCTTCAAAAGAATGTTCCGTTGATTGTTTCAAATTGAAAAATCGTATAAAACTATACGTGTTTGACATTTTTTTATTTTTTCAACATTTTCTGAAAAATCAAAAAGTAATTAAATCGAACATTAATAAATAAAATTGACACGACCAATTTGCAAGTAGGTCACAATAAATTTTCAAATGGTAGAGCCATTTTGACTTAGTCTATACCTAATTGAGTAATTGTGCACCACTAGCCACCTTCTATATAAACTCATCCTCATATACAACTTGAACACAACCACAAAATGGCTCACAAGATCTCCTCCTTTCTCTTATTCCTTGCAATCCTAGCAGCCCTACAACTGGCTACAACCGTGGACTACAGTCACCAACACGGCTACGGCTACTCCCGGTGGGGTCAGGTTCACCAACGACATCGGGGTTGAATACACCACCCAAACTTTAGCCTCAGCCACAAGTTTTATATGGACCACATTCCAACAAAATACAGAAACTGACAGAAAGAATGTAGCAAGTGTAAGCGTGTTCATTGATGACATGGATGGTGTCGCTTATGCTTCCAACAATGAGATTCATGTTAGTGCAAGGTACATTCAAGGGTACTCTGGTGATGTTAAGACTGAGATCACTGACACTTTATCATGAGATGACACATATTTGGCAATGGAATGGTAAAGGTCAAGCTCCGGGAGGATTGATTGAAGGAATTGCCGATTATGTGAGGCTAAAGGCTGGGTATGCGCCTAGCCATTGGGTTCAGCCAGGACAAGGGGACAGATGGGACCAAGGGTACGATGTGACGGCCCGATTCCTTGACTATTGTAATGGTCTTAGAGATGGGTTTGTGGCTGAACTTAATAAGAAGATGAGAGATGGTTATAATGATGGTTTTTTCGTTGACCTGTTAGGAAAAACGGTTGATCAACTATGGGCCGAATATAAAGCCACTTAAGAATATAAATGTCTAGCTTCGACATGTGTTGAAGTTCATATACTTATTACAAATTAAAATAATGGACCTTCATGTTTTGTGTTTTCACCATAACTATAGTATTTGATGAATGATAATTAAATCGTTATTAGTTAAACAAGCCATGATGCCTTGTGTTGAGAAAGTAAGCATTAATGGTGTAAATAAATATGCATATTGTAAACAAACGGTATTAGATGACACCAAAGTCATGTACTTTTCGTGTTTAACTTGCGTCTAAAAACATATTAAATAAGTTAAAGTACATTTTTATCATGTGTATATTATAGTGAAGCATGAGAGATAGAGATTCACTAATGATGAAGAAGAAGGTTGCTCAATACCATTCAAGTTGGTGGTCAAAGTAGTCAAAGCCTTTTAAAACACCTAAGTGTGATGTTCGGGGTTCAAGTCTCAAAAAAAGTAAGAAATTCGCTATTAAAAAAAAAGTTGGCTCCATGGTCCTTAATTTATTTTTCGTTTTTATAATAGAAGGGTAAAATGAATGTCACGTTACTCTTCTTGGTGATAATAACCAAACACGTTACACTTTGCCAAAAGTTAAAAATCCCTTACTAAACCCCTATCCTATAAATTGCTGCTGGATATCCAACTATATTTTATGGCGTTTGATGTAAGTTCAAACTCTTAGAACATATGTTGGTCTTAATGGCAGCGGAGATAGACGAAGAATTTGTTAAAAGTTTTATATAGATCAGGTCTTCCTAACGCTAAAACCCTATTGTGTGTGGTGTGGGGGGGGGGGGGGGGTTACCCGTTCGGGTCACGCCGCTGCCAGTCACGCGGGTGGTCCTCCACAGGTAGGGTTGGGTTTGAGTGGCTGCCGCTTGTGGTTTGTTGTTTTCAAAAACAATTTGACCGTTCAACGGTCGAATTTGTTACTTTATTTATTATTTTTTTAACTTATTTAAACCCTATAAATACATACACAAATAACACCAAAATTATAAAAATTCAAACACAAACTCTCATATACTCTCATCTTTATACACTCATTTTCTCCCAATTTTTCTACATCATGTCTCACGAATTTTTCACTTCACCATGTTATACTAGACGATAATAGCCTACAATATATTTTGGATATCGCCGAGCGAGCCGAAATGGAAGACACGGAAACATCTAAAAAAAGAATTATGCCACGTGATCGTGAAAAAGAAAACAACGTTTTGTTTGAAGATTATATTTTCGACGATCCCAAACACCACGAAGGTATATTTAGAAAAAAGTTTCATGTGACCAAGGACTATTTTCAAAAATAATTGTCACACCCCCAAAATACCACATGCGGAACCACCGCGGGGCGTGTGACGTACCAGGATCCAAGCCACCAATCACATTGAACTACGCATAATATTTAAATAAAACATTCCAATAATTTCAAAACATAAATCCAAGACATAAGTTAAATCAACTAAGTATTTAGCGGAAGCATAATGTAAATAGTAATTCAATTGTTTCAAAACATGTGATCACAATCAACAAAGCGAGTAACCAAGAGTCTCGACCCATAACCATTCCAGCACTCCCAGATAGCAAGTTCCAATCCATGTACCTAAGGACCTGCAAGCATGCAGAAAAAGTGTGTCAGACAGGCTGGTGAGTTCACAGTTTGCTTTAACCGATTAATACCAAGTAGTGTGTTATGATTTGTTATGACTGTTATGTCGATAATAACTCGATACCGTAGATGGCCCGTTTTGCCCTTCTCCAATGCTCTATCAACATTGGTCAGTTTTAAGTTATTAGTTCACGCCCGTCCTCTCCAGGTATGTCGTGAGGGTGCCAAACCTAATAGCGCTATCAACTAATAACCCGTTGCCCTACAAGCAACTTATCAATGGTAGGATGGGACTTAAGTGATAGAAAGTGAGTGTATTATCTAACGTTAACCTTTACTGAAAACGGCCTCATATCCCCTACGAGGATATGGGTTATTGAAAACTGCCTCACATCCCCTGCAAGGATGTGGGTTTATGAAAACCCGTTTAACTGTTTTGTTTGTTTGATTGTCCCCACTGGACGCATGCTTGTTTTGAGAGAAGTGAACTCACCTTGGTTTGCTCGGTATGATTAGTTACTCGCACACACTAAATCAGTCAAAGCCTACGGTATTCATGTATGCATGATCAGTTTCACATATGCAAAGTTTACATACAATTAAAAGTCATAGTGTTCATTCATTCAGCGATCACCAGCTAGCACACAGAAGTTACACAAACTAATTCAAATCCTCAACTCTCATGCATGTATCGTAATAGTGCCTTAACAGTTAAGTGTGTCATACATTGCAACCAAATCATGTTTCCTCGACCATAGTTAATCATCATTAATGGTAAGTAATATGACTTATACTAATATAATCATTCCTCCACAAAGTCATGCATATTACCCAGGTTCCAACCTCAGACTGTTATAAACTATTCACGGGCGACGAAACCTCAGATGGCGAAACTCCAATGAGTTTCGTCGACCGTGTGTGTGGCGAAGCTCCATTGAGTTTCGTCAACCATATGTGTGTGGCGAAACCCCAATGAGTTTCGTGGGGAATGGACATTCGTCGACAAGCATAACAGTTCCAAGTTGCACAGCCCTAAACATGTTATTGAAAACCATAATCAACCGATTGCCATCATCAACAATTTGACAGTTTCTTTTCAGATCCAGGCAAGATCATACATGATAGATGACATGACATACATGTTCTCGTCTAACCGACTAATCAATAACTAACAAAACCCTAATCAACACAAGATCACAATCATCAGAATCCCATCAATCAAAACCCTTAACATACATTCGACAATAATATACAACATATAACATAACAACGTTTAGCAATCAGATTTACGGAACCGTGTGGTGATCATGAGAGTGCATACCATCTCTATACTTAAACAATGAACATTCAAAACCCTAATCACACAATATGAATGTACAGTTTCTAGAAAGACCCTATATTCACAATGCATCACAAACAATCATCAATCAACTGTGAAGTGTGATAGAACGCTAACCAAATGATGGGGTGTTCACAACAGTGCAAGATGATTCAAGGAGGATGGAGAGTGTTGCGTTGCCGTCGGTTGCAAGAGAGGAGATACTAGGGTTTCGCTAACTAAGACTCCGTACACAAATACGTAGATATATAAACAAATAGTGGTTGGGCCTTTCGTGGGCCAGAAGCCCATCTTGGCGAAAGAGGACTTCGACGAAAACCCACTGTTTCGTCGCTAAGGGTGCGACGAAAGGGTAGTGTTTCGTCGCATAGAAGTGATGGTGAGAGTCTAGTGTTTCGTCGAGTGGGATTTCATGTTTTAAGTTTATCTAATCTGCAACAGTTTATAAGCTTACATTCATTCACCAAATATTAAGACAATTCATTTATCATAACACAAAGGTGCACATTTTACAATGAAATGAATCATGAAAATACAAGTAACGTGTCAAGGAAAGGTCTTGGAAATTCGGGTTGTCACATCATCCCCAACTTGAAAGAAATTTCGTCCCGAAATTTGATAAGCAATCCCAAAACAACAAGACCTTAACTCAGGATGACTGTGGATTTTCCACGGGTACCACATCATCCCCAACTTGAATGGGAATTTCATCCTGAAATTCACTAGTCGCGTTAGATTTAGATTTGCCAGACTTGGACTTGTCAGCTGGGAATAAATGTGGGTACTTAAGCTTCATCTGATCCTCGCGTTCCCACGTGAACTTCGATCCACGTCTTGAGTTCCAACGAACTCTCACGATTAGAATACGGCTGTGCTTACGGACCATCACCTCGCGGTCCATAATTTCTATTGGTTCCTCGACAAACTGAAACTTGTCGTCAATCTTCAGCTCTTGAAACGGTACCACCAGTGTTTCATCAGACAAACACTTCTTTAACTATGACACATAGAACACATCATGGACGTTACCTAACTCAGCAGGTAACTCCAACTTGTAGGCCACTTTACCAATTCGCTCTAGAATTTTAAATGGCCCCACATAACGAGGGTTTTGCTTGCCGCGTTTTCCAAAACGCACCACACGCTTCCAGGGTGATACCTTCAACATAACACGATCACCAACTGCAAACTCCAAAGGTTTTCTACGCTTATCAGCGTAACTTTTCTGACGGTCGCGTGCTGCTGCCATCTGATTCCTGATTTGAACAATCTTTTCTGAAGTTTCCAACACAAGTTCAGGGCCTGTAACTTGGCTGTCACCCACCTCAGCCCAACAGAGAGGTGAACGACATTTTCGTCCGTACAATGCTTCAAATGGAGCTGCCTGAATGTTGGTGTGATAGCTATTGTTATAAGAAAACTCTATCAAAGGCAAGTGTTTCTCCCAACCCTTGCCAAAATCAATAACGCACGCCCGCAACATGTCTTCTAGTGTCTGGATAGTTCGTTCACTTTGACCATCCGTCTGTGGGTGATAAGCAGTACTCATGCTGAGTTGTGAGCCAAACGATTTATGCATCGACTGCCACAAATCCAAGATGAAACGCGGGTCACGGTCAGAGATAATAGAGGTTGGCACCCCATGCCTAGAAACCACTTCCTTCAAATAGACGGCAGCTAGCTGTGAGAACTTGTCCATTTCCTTGATTTCCAGAAAGTGTGCTGACTTCGTGAGACGATCGACGATTACCCAAATGGTATCGTTTCCGTTTTGAGTTCTCGGCAAACCTGTGACAAAATCCAGTGCGATTTGCTCCCACTTCCACATGGGTATTTCTGGTTGTTGTAGCAATCCAGACGGTTTCTGATACTCCACTTTAACTCTTGAACAGGTCAAACACTTATTCACATAGGTTGCGATGTGAGCTTTCATCTTCGGCCACCAGTACATGACTCTGAGATCTTGATACATCTTATCCGAGCCCGGGTGAACAGAGTATCGAGACTTGTGTGCTTCGTCCATCACAAGATCTCTAAGGTTGCCAAACAACGGAATCCATATCCGTTACATAAAATAGTAAATGCCATCAGATCTCTTCTCGAGTCGTTTCTCCATGCCTCTTAAGTACTCTGCTTCAATGTTTTCCTCTTTCAACGCTTCGGTTTATGCAGAACGAATCTGATCAGGTAGATTAGAATGGATAGTAAGCTGCAAGGCGCGAACACGTTTGGGTTTCGATTCCATTCGACTGAGAGCGTCAGCTACCACGTTAGCCTTACCCGGATGATACTTGATTGCACAGTCGTAGTCATTTAAAAGTTCCACCCAGCGACGCTGTCGCATGTTCAAATCCTTCTGGTCGAAAATATGCTGAAGGCTCCTGTGATCGGTGTAGATGGTGCATTTGGTACCGTACAGGTAGCGCCTCCAGATTTTCAACGCAAACACCATAGCCCCTAATCCAAGTCGTGGGTCGTGTAATTCTTCTCATGAACCTTCAGTTGTCGAGAAGCATAAGCTATCACATTGTTGCGTTGCATCAACACGCAACCGAGACCCTGAATGGAAGCATCACAATAAACCACAAAATCTTCTGTTCCTTCAGGTAAAGACAAAATCGGCGCACTGCAAAGTTTCTGTTTTAACAACTGGAAAGCCTCTTCTTGTTTCGTTCCCCAGGAGTATACAACGCTTTTCTGCGTCAACGAGGTAAGAGGTTGAGCGCTCTTCGAGAAGTCTTTAATAAATCTGCGATAGTACCCAGCGAGAACAAGAAATTGCCGCACCTCCGAGGGATTCTTCGGTGCAGCCCAATTTTTGACAGCATCGATCTTAGCAGGGTCTACGTGTATTCCCAATTCGTTCACAATATGACCAAGGAAGTGTACTTCTCGAATCCAGAAGTCACACTTAGAAAACTTCGCGTAAAGCTGCTCCTTCCTCAGAAGCTCCAAGATAAGACGTAGGTGTCGCTCGTGATCTTCCTTGTTCTTCGAATAAATCAGAATGTCATCGATGAATACGATGACAAAATCATCTAGGTAAGGTTTACATACTCGGTTCATGAGATCCATAAATACCGCTGGTGCGTTAGTTAACCCGAATGGCATGACCAAGAACTCATAATGGCCATACTGCGTGCGGAAAGCTGTCTTTAGAACATCCTCTTCTCGAACTCTCATCTGGTGGTAGCCCGATCTTAAGTCGATCTTCGAGTAAAAACTGGACCCTTGCAACTGGTCAAATAAGTCATCGATACGTGGCAGAGGATAAAGATTCTTGACAGTCACCTTGTTGAGTTCTCGATAGTCTATGCACATGCGAAAGGACCCGTCCTTCTTCTTCACAAACAAAACTGGGGCTCCCCAAGGCGAAGAACTGGGTCGGATAAAGCCTTTATCCAACAGTTCCTGAAGTTGGTTCGACAATTCTTGCAACTCCCCTAGTGCAAGACGGTATGGTGCACGAGCAATCGGAGCTGCTCCTGGTGTAAGATCAATGTGGAAATGTGGAACTCCACCTGACGATGTGGAGGTAAACCTGGAAGTTCCTCAGGAAAAACGTTAGGAAACTCCCGTACGACTGGTATATCATCGATTTTCTTCTCTTCATGCTGAGTATCAGTAACAAGTGCAAGAATAGCAGGGTAGCCCTTTCGTAAAGACTTCTGGGCTTTCATGGATGAAATGATGTTGATAGTTGCACCGCTTCGATGACCCTGGACAGATAATGATTCCCCGCTAGGGAGAGGTACACGCACGATCTTCTCCTTGCAAAGTATTTCTGCTCCGAGTTTGGACAACTAGTCCATACCAATAACTATATCAAAACTACCAAGAGTGATGGGAAGAAGGTCAATGTCGAACACTTGACCTAGAAGATCGAGTTTACACCCTAAATATGCATGTATGGCTTCTAATGACTTGCCATCAGCTAATACCACTACATGCTTGTTCACAAGAGGCGCGAGACTTAACCCTAGCTGATGACCGAATCCCAAAGACACATAAATCCAGTCGGCATCAGAGTCGAATAATACAGAAGCAATAATACCATTAACAGAGAACGTACCAGTCACGACGTTGCCATCGTTTCTTGCATCGCCTGCCCCAATAGTGAATGCCCTACCGCGAGCGCTATTCCCACCGTTATTCCCATTGTTGTTGTCTCCCCCGTTGTTGTTGTTGTTGTTGTTCTGGCGGTTACCCTCATTGTCGTTATTGGCATTCTGGTTCAACTGTGGGCAATCCTTCTTGAAATGCCCTTCACTGCCACATTGATAGCATCCCCTATTGTTGCTCCGATTCTTCTGGGGTTGCTGCCTCTGTTGCTGGTACTGGGACTATTATTGTCGATTAGCAGGGTGTGGAGCTCTACAATCTTTCGCCATGTGACCCACCCTACCACACCGTTGACATGCTCGGCCACACGGGCCATAATGATGGAGACCACACTTGTTACATTTGGGCTGTTTTCCCGCATAAGAGCCCAAAGTGTGGCTGTGACCTTGGTTCTGGTTGACTGATGATGACTGGCTAAAGCTACGACTGGGGTTGTTGTCAAACTTTTTCTGTGACTGATTTGAATTGGTCGCCTTATCTGTGTCACCCCACTTACGATTGTTGTCATTGGCAGGTGCAGTAGCGGTAGCAGTAGTAGCAGTGGGAACAGTAGTAGCAGAGACACGCGGTGGTAGCGAACCACACTCCACCTCCTGATCGGTGATCTTGTGAGCTAAGCGGACAATCTGAGGTAAGTTGTTGAGGTTCGCTGCAGTAACCAAACCCTTCACTCGTGGAGCTAATCCCTTGATGAACAGTTCTATTCTCTGGTGCGGAGGTCGGGACAAGTTCGGGCACATGATAGCCAATTCATGAGACCGTTTCACGTATGCCTCAATCTCGGATCCCACCATCTTCAGATCATAATACTCATTCTCTAGTTTCTGAATCTCATCACGAGGACAATACTCCTCCCTTATCAACTCCTTAAAATCCTCCCAAGTAGTGGCATTCGCCACCTCGATGCCCAACATCTGAACCTGGGCATTCCACCATGTCAGGGCACCATCCTCAAGTGTGCCCGTAGCATACTTCACTTTGTCCCTAGCAGGACAGTTACACATTGCAAATACCGATTCTGCCTTCTCAAACCATCGTAGGAGTCCTACAGCCCCTTCAGTCCCACTGAAGGTCTGCGGCTTACAATCCATGAACATCTTGAACGTACAAGTAGGTGGATTGTTTTAGTTTTGCGCTTGCTGACCTAAAGGACGAAAGAAAACACATTACAGGGGTAAGAGTTGTGTACACGACACAAGAACAAAAGGTAATTGGCACATATCGTACCAACTTGGTAGGCTGCCAAAGCCTCAGCCACACGTGTGTTGATTAAGTTTGTCAGCTCAGCCTGGGTCATCGTGATGTGACCACGTCCATGACCTCGTCCACTCATGATTCTATATAACGAGAGGGAACAAATTTAAGAGTCGAGATGAGGTAAAAGTCAAGTCTCACGATGAAATCTACAAACTACCAAGTTTACACACAATAGGGCAGAACCCTTCTCTCACTCGTTAAGCCTCACTGGGACTTACATGCACCTTACGTTATTATTATGTGTGCAACCATAATAATAAGGCAATTTGCATGCTCATCTCAGTGCCTCTTAACTTGCGCTAAAAGTTTCCCCCGCATTCAAGTAACAAAGCAGAAGGTATTACAGAATCAAAAATCGAAGAGTAGTGTCACACTATCAAATCACCATAGTATCTAGTATGTCATTTCATGCAAACTGTGAGTGCGTGGCTGCTAAACAAGTAATGGATAAAGTAAACAGAGGACGAACCTTGCAATCTGGAGCTGAGTGTCATGGTCGATTTTCGAAGTTGTTCGGTTATAGTCTGGTTTTATAAGAACGTTTTAAAAACCTAGTTCACTAAAACCAGTGGCTCTGATACCAAACTGTCACACCCCCAAAATATCACATGCAGAACCACCGCGGGGCGTGTGACGTACCAGGATCCAAGCCACCAATCACATTGAACTACACATAATATTTAAATAAACATTCCATTAATTTCAAAACATAAATCTAAGACATAAGTTAAATCAAGTAAGTATTCAGCGGAAGCATAATGTAAATAGTAATTCAGTTGTTTCAAAACATGTGATCATAATCAACAAAGCGAGTAACCAAGAGTCTCGACCCATGACCACTCCAGCACTCCCAGATAGCAAGTTCCAATCCATGTACCAAAGGACCTGCAAGCATGCAGAAAAAGTGTTTCAGACAGGCTGGTGAGTTCACAGTTTGCTTTAACCGATTAATACCAAGTAGTGTGTTATGATTTGTTATGACTTTTATGTCGATAATAACTCGATACTGCAGACAGCCCGTTTTGCCCTTCTCCAAAGCTCTATCAACATTGGTCAGTTTTAAGTTATTAGTTCACGCCCGTCCTCTCCAGGTACGTCGTGAGGGTGCCAAACCTAATAGCGTTATCAACTAATAACCCGTTGCCCTACAAGCAACTTATCAATGGTAGGATGGGACTTAAGTGATAGAAAGTGAGTGTATTATCTAACATTAACCTTTACTGAAAACGGCCTCATATCCCCTACGAGGATATGGGTTATTGAAAACTGCCTCACATCCCCTGCAAGGATATGGGTTTATGAATACCCGTTTAACTGTTTTGTTTGTTTGATTGTCCCTACTGGACGCATGCTTGTTTTGAGAGAAGTGAACTCACCCTTGGTTTGCTCGGTATGATTAGTTACTCGCACACACTAAATCAGTCAAAGCCTACGATATTCATGTATGCATGATCAGTTTCACATATACAAAGTTTACGTACAATTAAAAGTCATAGTGTTTATTCATTCAGCGATCACCAGCTAGCACACAGAAGTTACACAAACTCATTCAAATCCTTAACTCTCATGCATGTATCGTAATAGTGCCTTAACAGTTAAGTGTGTCATACATTGCAACCAAATCATGTTTCCTCGATCATAGTTAATCATCACTAATGGTAAGTAATATGACTTATAGTAATATAATCATTCCTCCACAAAGTCATGCATATTACCCAGGTTCCAACCTCAGACTATCATAAACTATTCACGGGCGATGAAACCTCAGATGGCGAAACTCCAATGAGTTTCGTCGACCATGTGTGTGTGGCGAAACTCCATTGAGTTTCATCGACCACATGTGTGTGGCGAAACCCCAATGAGTTTCGTGGGGAATGGACATTCGTCGACAAGCATAACAGTTCCAAGTTTCACAGCCCTTAACATGTTATTGAAAACCATAATCAACCGATTGCCATCATCAATAATTTGACAGTTTCTATTCAGATCCAGCCAAGATCATACGTAATAGATAACATGACATACATGTTCTCGTCTAACCGATTAATCAATAACTAATAAAACCCTAATCAGCACAAGATCACAATCATCAGAATCCCATCAATCAAAACCCTTAACATACATTCGACAATCATATACAATATATAACATAACAGCGTTTAGCAATCAGATTTACGGAACCGTGTGGTGATCATGAGAGTGCACACCATCTCTATACTTAAACAATGAACATTCGAAACCCTAATCACACAATATGAATGTATAGTTTCTAGCAAGACCCTATATTCACAATGCATCACAAACAATCATCAATCAACTTGAAGTGTGATAGAACGCTAACCGAATGATGGGGTGTTCACAACAGTGCAAGAGGATTCAAGGAGGATGGAGAGTGTTGCGTTGCCGTCGGCTGCAAGAAAGGAGATACTAGGGTTTCGCTAACTAAGACTTCGTACACAAATACGTAGATATATAAACAAATAGTGGTTGGGCCTTTCGTGGGCCAGAAGCCCATCTCGGCGAAAGAGGACTTCGACGAAAGCCCACTGTTTCGTCGCTAAGGGTGTGACGAAAGGGTAGTGTTTCGTCGCATAGAAGTGATGGTGAGAGTCTAGTGTTTCGTCCAGTGGGATTTCATGTTTTAAGTTTATCTAATCTGCAACAGTTTATAAGCTTACATTCATTCACCAAATATTAAGACAATTCATTTATCATAACACAAAGGTGCACATTTTACAATGAAATGAATCATGAAAATACAAGTAATGTGTCAAGGAAAGGTCTTGGAAATTCAGGTTGTCACAATAATAGCTGACATAGAAGCAAAATTCGAGTGGTTTCAAGAGAACTTGGATCGGAGGATGAAAAAGAGTTTTACGGTTGTACAAAAATGCGCATTCACCGTTAAACAACTTGCAAACGATAATCTTCCTTACGAGTACGATTTGTATTTATGTGTCAACCCCAACCAATGGCGGAAACATCGAGGCGAGACGTAATAGATTGTTCAAAGATATCATAACACTAAATTTGCGATATATTAAGATTTAAAATTTACATTATCATATAATCAAATAAACATTACACTGTTCAACAACGAAAACACAACATTTGGATATTACATGACTATAACATCATAATTGAATAGATAGTTTAGGTGAGTATCTAAATCCACCCTAAGTAGTTTCTTGTGATAGCATCTTAAACGTTTCCTGGAACATGTATAAGATATCCGACAACACATAAATATGTCGGTGAGCATACTAGTTTGGTTACATAGCATAGATAAGAATAAGTCTCAAATCCACATGTTTATCGCATATTAAATTATGTATCATACTAGCATGCAAAAGCTAAAAATTAATCCGAAGTTTGTCACAGCATATCCTTATCACCGAAGCAAATAAGGCCGAATAGAATAACTTAATAATGACCCATAAAACAGGGCGGTGTGCTAATCCAATAGCGCTATTGATGTGCTAAAAGTAGTCTAATTAAATTAACTAAAACTAACACTAAATTAAACACTAAGTAATACTCTAGATTCTCTAAAAACTAAACTACCGACAGGCAAGTGAACCTATCAAAACTAATAAAGCTAAAATAAGTCCAGATATCGAACCCACGAGACTTCTATTGGATACGTGAACTAGACTCGATTAATTATCTACACGATTGACTTATTTATTTTTATTGTTTGGTGGAGGGGGTCTACCAATTCTAATATGAATAATTAAATTATTACCTAGAGCAAACTTAAACATGAACTCTACCTGCAGACGAGATCAGATGATGATAAAAGCACTACCCAGGTTAGAATCCTACACATGAATAATGGAACTTTTGTGGAACCGGGATCTTATTATGCTAAACTCAAAGGGTATCTAAAAGATCCTCGACCCCTTCTCAAGGTGTCACCTAAAAGATTCCTAAAAGCTCTTAAAACTACTAGATTTGTGGATTCCCTCACAGTTTCTCCAATTCTAATGGTGAAGTACCCTATAGACAATCTACCTAACAGTGTAAAAGTCTCAATACACTAACAAATCCAAGGGGTACACTCATGAAATACTGATCAGACTCGATAGCAACATATGGCAAGTAAACTAGGGAAAGCTTCTCACAAAGCCTGTACTCCTAGAAACCTAACATGCAAGACAACCCAACAACCTTTCACCTCACGGATATTGATGAATACTTAGACCTACTCAATTCACAAAGATCGTTACTATGGGTTACTACGTTTAGAAAACTATTTTACAATCGAAACACAAAGTAAACGACCTAGCATGCACTTTTAACTGAAAGACATTCAACAAATCACACTTATAACAAAGTCTTTACTTTAACATTCATCCACAAAACAAGTTCCAAAAACAAGTATATTACAATTTACAAGTCAATCATGTGTATTCATCAAAAACCTAGGTAGTTTAGAAGTTCTAGCCAATAATCATCTCAAAATAGAAATCATTTATCAAATCAAGTTCAATAAACGTGGTGTAAATCAAAAGAATCAAAGAAATGAGAAACTGGATGGTTTACACCCGAAGAATCATGATCGTTCAAAAGTCTGAGAATACCCATCCAAATTCGTCATTAGCGTTTTTATTTGATTACTTGAGTTCTAGTTCACTTTTCTACGAAAACATCGCACTTGCATCGCACATGGGGGATTGGTTAAAGCTGACGCGTGACGCGACAACCTTATAAGCGCGGTGGCATCTTCTTTGTAATAAACCATGACTCTAGGGGCAATTTGGACATTTTACTGGTAATTAGGTCCCTTCGCATCGTGCGAGGATAAGCTCCAAACCCTGTCGTGCGACACGAAAGGTATTTTTTTGCATATTTTATTACTCGAATCACCCGATACGCTTTGGCGATGTTACCTACCAAATAAAAGGCCTGCTAGGTGATCGAAATCGCTCACTTGTGACACATCCGGAAGCACGGTTTTTTCTTTTGTTTTTTTTCCCATTTTCACTTCTTTTTTTTATCTAGACACCTGTAAACACAAAAGACTAAGTACCATGCGAAATCCCAATCAAAACGACACAAAACTATTTGAAAACTATACAAACTTTACATTAACAAGGATGTATTTTACAATACATCATCTATACATGTTAAGGGATGCTTGCAAGGTTAATGATAGATAGCTAAGCATAAGAATATTCTAGCATGTATCTAGAATTAGCATAACAAATATGTATGTTTAAGGATTGAGTTTTTAAATAAATTTACTTGTATGTGTGTGAAGTACGAATACATGTTGCAACCCAAATAGTGTTTAAAACATAAAAGGATCTAGTATGAACTCACGGTTTTGCGAAGAAAATCCACAAGATGCGAGCGAGCGGGTTTGGGGGATGGAACACCAAAGCCACCCTAAAATGGCAAACCAAGGTGTGTGAGTCTAAGGATTAGGAGATTGGAAAGTAATCGGAAATTACAGTCTGAAAATACATAAAACATATCCCGCCTAGACACTTATTTGGACACTGTTATTAGTGTGCGCTTTTCATGAGTGTTAAATACCCATTAGAAGTCCAAAATAAGTAATCTAAGACTAGGATATTCTCCACCTTAACTAACACATAACATTCAACCATGGGTTGGTTAAGCACTGGTTGGTTGATATTATTTATGGTTTAGTTTTGGGGAAAGTATTATATGTATGTATTATTATTTATATAGTCAAGTATTTGAAGTAAGGAAACCCACAATCATCAAGAGTTTCACAATTGGACAAAATCACCAACATAGTTGATGATTCGGATGGTCATGAATACAAGGAAAGAATGCATAATAAAAGCTAACCATTTTGCTAAGTAACTAAGTGAGGGATGGTGGAAATTTTAGTTATAGAACCAAGATCCTTAATATCACCATTGGTACCTTAACACAAGTCTTCCAACATTGCTTGTTTGGAGACTTGTTGGTAACTTGGTTTGCTGTGAACATGTTCGAAAAATAAAGTAAGAAAACATGTATAAAAGTTTTAGAAAGAAAATCCCAACTTTGTCCTCAAAAAATGGTGGTTTATCATCCTCATTTACCTTCATAAACAAGTGGTATAACTCTTAGAGGCTTTTCAAGTATGGGGAAGAAGAAAACAAGTAAGAAAAGTGCAAGACGAAAGCGAAAAATCACTATTTTGGTCTTTGGATTCACTGCCCAAAGTTAGCGAAGTGGATAATTTGAGAGAGCTTGAGAGAGTTTTTAGAATGGTGAAAGTGTTTATGAGGTGTTAGGGCTTAGTATTTATAACCAGGATTAGGGTTTGGGGTACTAAAGTAGTTGGTTAGGTGTTAGAAGGAGGGAAATGTTAAAAAACCATTCCTAGTCCCCATATTCATCATATACGGGAGGAGAATCATAGATAGTGTCGCCATTGGTAGGATGCTCCTCGTCCCCGGATAACTCGTCCCCGACGAATCCTTCCGATTCCGTTTCCTCCCATGCCTACGGACGGTGCCTCAAGATCGTGGATCCGTTGCTTGAGTCGTTGGATCTCATTAAGTAATTCGAGGTCTCGGACTCGTTGTCGGAGTCTTCTAATCTTAAAATCCCGTGGTTCAGCACCAACCCTTCCACTGCCTCGGTCGGCGATTCTGCGGGTAGGATATCTGTCTTCTCCACGAGCACGTGATTCGGGACCATCTCTGCCGTTGCCTCGGACGGTGATTCTACAAGCATAAGAGTAATCACTATCACATCAAGCCATTTGAAAACCAAAGCTCTGATACCACCTAATGCAATTTCGCATGCGATCAAATGGTTCAAGAACGATTAGTACTCAATGACGATAAAAGGAACCACAAAGGTTCAAGAACATTGTTCTTTTTATTCAATAATCAACATAAACTAACTAACAATAAGCTCTAGACCCTAATTCATAGACTAGGAAATAAAAAGATAAATTAGGAAATTTGAATTTTAAATAAATAAAAGATATGCGTGCTCCTCCATGAGTATATCTGGAATAATATGTGGGGAAAGAGGAAAAAAAGTGGTTTCATGTGCAGACAGTATAAGATTTGTAAGATTGTTTTTCAGTGGATGTGGTGAGATCAAATTGGGGAAGGGGTGTTATGATCTTAGTGATATGCAGGTGTTGTGGCAGGGGCATATTGGGAAAGTTGGAGTTATTATAGTTACACAAAAGATAGGACTAAATCTTTGTGTTTGCAAGAGCATAGTTGATTTTAGTGGGCAGATTGTGTGTGCTAATGGCCTTTTAGTGTGCAAATGGATTTATGAAAAGAATGAAATATGGATGATAACTGATGTCCTTATACAGTGGAATGTGTGGTTGGAGGGGTAAAACATCTATAGAGGGTCATATTGAGCAAAAGATAGTGCACGAGATTAAGTTATACAATTATATAATGCATTGGCACAGATTAAGTAGGGCGGGAGGGGGCGGCCGACCCCCCGAACTTTTCGCTCAGTAGTGGAGAGTATATAGTTTTCATATAGAAATTTTTGGGTATCTACGTTTTCGACCCCTCGGTTTTATTGGAATTTTTAGGTCTGGTGACTTCCGCCCCTCTTGTCGGAAATCTCAAGCTTTGCCACTAATATAATGGGCAGTGTTTGGTGTTATTGGAAAATAAGGAGATGTGGTAGTTAGGGAGAATCAAGCCTCTGGTCGAAGTCAAATTTATAAAAGTCATCAACGGAAATCATTTTGGGCCATGAATAAGGGGCTTGAAAGCATAAACCATATAGGATTTCAGAGATTTGGGCTTGGAAATTATGGGCTCAAAATTATAAATATAAACTGGGGCGTGATTATATGTGTGGTACTAAGCCCAAAGGAAGTTATATGGAACTGGGTTATTATATTTGGGTTGGGAATGAGTTGAGTCCTGAAGAAGACCAGGATATGTTAAATGCTGATGTTTGGGCCTGGAGTACGTGTGTGAAGAGCTTTATTTTTGGGCCCTGCGAAATGTGTGGGTTCGAAATGTTTGGGCTGCGAAAGGAAAGGATATGGACTGTTATTAAAACTATTGGGCTTATTAGTCCAGATCAGTGGTGGGCCTTAAAAAAGTGTAGCAAAACTGGTGCTGTATATTATCGGAATAGGAGGATAAGAGGGATGGATGTTAAATATATCAAATGGATCTGGTTATTGTTTGGGGTTGACAATTGGGCTGATGTTATGTTGGACTGGTGTGTGTTGAATGGCCTGCATACTAGGCTTGTGTGTATAAGGAAATGGTCCAATGGGAATTGGATCTTGGAAGGTTCCATTATCAAGGAGAATAAGACTAAAGGATTGGGTATAGTAATAGTCTATACAACACAATTAGGTAGTTTTTTTTAGACTAATTGGGCCTATATCCTAGGAATGCCTTAAGTCTTTTTTTTAATTCTTACATTCTTTATTAATAAAAGTTTGCCTGGGTTCTCCCCGTTTCCAAAAGAAAAGACCACTATAATTAAAAGTCAATAGCCCACTTTAACACAAAATATTAAAATTTCATTGGTTGGTTGAAAGGTTGTCCAAAAAGCTCGTCGCACGAAGCTCACTTGAATCTCGGTCGCATTTAGCTAAAAAAAGCTCACTCGATATGGCTCGGTTTGAAACCGATCCGAGCCGGCTCGGCTCGGTTAGAAAGTGACCCTGGCTCGGCTCGTATGAGCTGGATTGGCTCACTTGTTAGGTCGGAATATTTATACACATTTAGGAGTGTAATTGTATATCTATGATGTATTTGAAGGTTCATTACCATGCTAATGAGCTTATATTATATTTTGTTGAAATTTGAAACTTACTTTATGTTGTTAAACTTGATTTTGGCTTGTAATGTATTAAAAAAGGGTAGATGCACGGTACCCCCGACCGCGGAAGTGATCCCACTTCCCAAGCTAGCGACCCGACAACGCTGCCTGGCGGAGAAACCCCTACCAACTCAAGGGGAACTGAATAGCCTAGGGTTACCAGGTTTCGAACCCGTAACCTCACAGGGTCCTCGAGCCGGATTAAAGTGGGGGTCGGTGGCCACTGGGCTAACACCCAATGGTTAGGCTTGTAATGTATTAGGTCCAACTAACTGTGGATATTTTAAACTATTGAATAATATTTTAGACTGTTGAGTTTTGAGAGATATGTATTAGTTTCTCTTTTAAATTTGAACAAAACCAAGTTGAGCCCGAGTTTAGACTTTCAACTCCGTTTCAAATCTGAGAAGAGCCGGCTCGGTTTATAATCGAGCCAAGCCCGAGTTTGCCTTTGCTTGGCTCGTGAATAGTCCTAGTTAAAACTTAAAATCACAATTAAAGCACAATTGTGACAACTGGCCCAAAACCGGTAATTTCCGTATTATTTTAATTAATATTTATTTCCTGCAATTATGTGATTACACGTCAACATTTTGTGCTTATTTGATATGCAATTGAATTCATGCATGTTTCATATATTAACTGTCACATTATACTATACTTTAAGCGTTGCTTTGAATGATTAGTAAGCTCACCGGTTAGACAAGCTGCGTCAGCATGACTGCAGAACACAATCAGACAATAGATTTAGGACTTAGATGTAGGTCCAACATCAAAAATACATTGAACACTAAGTAGGTGAACAAAGGTTAATATAAACACTTCTCGGAAGCTAAAACATGCACTAAAAAGTACCCGAAACGCACTTTAAATGCAGAATTCTGCAGAAATTCAGCAAAAACAACAAAAAAAACACTAAAATAACATGCAGAATTAAGGTTTAAATGTCCAGAATAACTTGTAAAGTGTCAGGAATGAAAACTGTCACAAAAGGTACTTCATACCTTGCAAAATCCACTATTTAGCACTTTAACGAACCGATAACTGAACGAATAACCGGACACTACCCAAAACACCAAAAATAGACTAGAAGCATTGTTTTAGTGGTTTAAAGCTAGTTATAATGCTAGAACACCTTAAAAATCATAAAAACACATAAACACACTTAACCTTCCAATTAACCTTCCAACTTATTGTTGACTGAAGCCCACAAGTCTCGATATTCCATTCATCCCGGTGCCGACAAGATGTACCATGACCTTCGTCTTCGGTATTGGTGGCCAGGAATGAAGAAGGATATCGCTATCTATGTTTCGAAGTGCCTGACTTGTTCGAAAGTCAAGGATGAGCAACAACGACCCTCTGGCTTACTCGTGCAACCCAAGATCCCTATGTGGAAATGGGAGAGTATAGCTATAGACTTCATAACAAAACTCTCGTGAACGCCATCAGGTCACGAAAGCATTTAGGTTATCGTTGATTGTCTTACTAAATCTGCTCACTTTCTACCGATACGAGAAGACTTTAAGGTTGAACGATTAGCACGAATCTATACCAACAAAGTCATTTGTCGACATGTGACACCTCATGATATCATCTCTGACCGCGATGGTCAATTTACCTCGCGTCTTTGGGAAACTTTTCAATCCGCTCTCGGTACTACTCTCAATCTAAGTATCGCTTTCCATCCCCAAACCGACGGTCAGACTAAACGCACGATTCGCACCCTTGAAGATATGCTTCGTTCGTGTGTCACAGATTTCGGTGGTAATTGGGATTCGCATTTACCTTTAGTCGAATTCTCGTACAACAACAGTTATCACTCTAGCATACAAATGGCACCATTTGAGGCATTATATGGAAGAAAATGTCGATCGCCTATTGTATGGCACAAGATCAGATATGAGCAAATTACCGGTCCTGAGTTATTGTAAGAAACGACTGACAAGATCCTCCACATACGAGACAATCTGTTGAAAGCTCGGAGTCGTCAAAAGAGTTATGCCGATAAATGCCGCAACCCCTTGAATTTGACGTTGGCGATCACGTACTCCTAAAGGTTTCACCTTGGAAGGGGGTGATCCGATTCGGCAAGAAAGGAAAGCTCGCGCCTCAATACGTTGGACCCTTTAAGATTCTTGAAAGAATTGGCAAGGTGGCCTACAGACTCGAATTACCAGAGGAACTCAGCAACGTCCATCCGACTTTCCACGTTTCGAACCTCAAAAAGTGTCTAGCCGAGTAGAATTTGTATGTCCCACTTGAAGCTCTACAAGTGGACGAAACATTACACGTCGTGGAAAAGCCAGTCAAGATCATGGACCGAGAGACCAAGAAACTTCGACGCTCACACATTCCTATAGTGAAGGTTCGCTGGGAAGGCAAACGCGGCACCGAGTTCACTTGGGAACTCGAGAGTGATATGAAGGCTAAGTATCCACAGCTATTCGTTACGCCTGCGCCTTAATTTCGGGACGAAATTCCCTAAAGTTGGGGAGGCTGTAACAACCTGACTTTTAAAGTCAAAGTCAAAGTCAAGAAATGTCAACGTTCAGATCTGTCATTTCTTACTTAATTATTGCTTGTACTCTCGAACCTCGATAATCGATACTTTAGTTGACCCTATTTTATACTACGCTTTGTAATAGGTGAAATAACAATGCGATAAACGTAATTAAATGCTATTCTACTTAATGCTATCACATCGCCCTCTCATTGCAACTCGAATCGCAATTATGGATTTGGTTCTATGTATGTGTTATTATGTGCTTACTTGTGTGTGCTGATGATATATGTTTGATGGTGTTATTCGTAAACGCAATAGCAACGCAATCTCATCGCAAACCCTAAACGCAGACTTACTTTTATGTTATGTGTTAGTTATGTTATTTGTGTAACTATTGTTTAATACTATCGCATCGCCTACTCGCAACTCGCTCAAACCCAACACTCAACGCACGAAACGAAATTCGGAAAACTAACTCGCGACAGCCAACCGATCGAACGACCATTCGATCGAATGGACATCCGACCGGATGACCATATGATCGGATGGCCATCTGATCGAACCGTCATCCGACCCATTTACTATCCACCGCCTTTTCACCTCTCACACTATAAATACCCCACGGTCACATCAACTGTTCATTGATGTGACAGCTCCATTCGACCCGTGCACTTTCAGCCTCTTTTCTCTCAATTCCTCGCGATTCTTGTAAGTTTTCTTCCTAAATCTTGTACTTTCATCTTCATTACACACTTTCTCATCAACTTCTCCAACAAATCACTACTTTTCACCGTGAAATCGCCGGATTTGGGCTGTTCTAGGGTGACGTCACCATGGGTTCTCATGAACACTGAAGCGTGACCTCATCTCATCAAGAATGGTTCGGATCTCAAGGATTTCCACATGTTTTTACACTAATTTCAACAAAGATCTAAACACTTGTCACTGTTTTCAAACTTTTCTTCAACATCTTTCACTTTTCACTCAGAGCCGTTAGAATCTGAACTTGTTCGGGCTCTCTACTCATTCTCTAGTGGAGAACCGGTCTGGGAATGGATTACTACCGGAGAGACGACCGATTCACGGGTTGAACATGAAACTCCGTCAAGAACAGTTAAGGCTGGTCGAACGGGGTGATTCCCGTCCGATCGGACGAGTTGGACTTGATGTGATTTCCGTTGTTTAACATGTCGTCATGCCTGTCTCTGTCAAACCGCAAACTTTTCAACTTAACTGATTTTACAAATTTTCAAACAAACATGTTGCTCAATCGAATAGCCGTCTGATCGGATGACCATCCGATCGAACGACTATTCGACCGGGTGACTTGTAATCTCAAACACTTAAACAATTTTCAAAACTTCAAAGATTATTAGTTTCAATCGAACAGCCATCCGATCGAACGGTCATCCGTCCGGATGACCATCTGATCGAATGACTTTATTTATACTACAACGGAAACTTCAAAAGTTCAACGTCTTCACAACACACTCCTCAGTCGAATGACCCTCCGACCGAACAGTCATCCATCCGGATGACCATCCGTCTGGACGGTAATCCGATTGAACCACCATTTGCCCACTCATCGCACCGACACGTTGTTTTACGCACTGTTCAACGCTTATACTGTCGTACTGTGATCAGGCTAACTCTCAAGCGCTCCCTTCAATCCAAGACTATGTTTATTTACTAAACACGATCTGTGAGTATACTCGATCCCTTTTACTTAACGCACTTTTGGGTGTTACATACGTTACCTATATTAAATCACATCGACACACAACGCAAACACTTTTGTACGCTAACCGCTCTGCATGTTATACATGTTTTCGATGAACGCTTGTATGTTATGTTTACACAGTGATTGTTGTCTGACACCTTAGCAATGATAGTACTATAGTTTGGACTCAGCACCTGTCTTGGACAGGGGTTGTTAAGTGTTTTACTTCACGTGTCACAGTGGTGATATGTGTTGCGCATTCTACAACTCGCAATCACGTCTGTGCATATTTCATTGTCGATAGCTTACTTGCTTCACATTTCTACGTGTTATATGCTGGTTATGCGTAAATCGCTTTCGCTACTATATGCTATTAAACTTACGTACTCACCTTTACACTATGTGTATTGACTTTTATTTTAACGTATGTGACAGGTGTTTAGGATGCTAGGATTGTTGAACTTTTGTGGAATCAAGTTTAGGTGGTCTAGAAACCCACGAATAATTTATGAGTTGTCGGAACAATTATTGTCTTTGAGAACAATGTCTGTAATAACTATTTGTGCTTTATAAGTTTATGGTATGAGACATGAATGTTAGTTATACTGTCGCTAATAGTGTTATGGATTTTCTTGGACAATCTGTTTCGCTCAGTGCCTCACCCCGATGTTTCTGTCACACCCCCAAAATCCAGACGCGGAGTACCACCGCATGGAGGCGTGACATGACCAAGATCAAGCCACCAATCATATCGAACATTATAAGAAATAAGTAAAAGTCATTCATCAATAGGAAAGGTGTTCAAAAACCAAAACATAATCAAGTGTGTAGCGGAAGCAGTAATGTAAAAACCCAACATAAGTAATAAGTTTAAAATATCATAATTGATTAACATGGCGTCCACGATCCATGTCCCACAACGACTGCTCCTCCCTGTGCAAGCTCCATGAGTACCTAACGACCTGCAAGGCATGTAACAACGAGTCAACAACAAAGTTGAGCGAGTTCACAGTTGATTGTTTAGTTATAGTATTCATTTCGTAAACCGTATGTTTGTTTAGTAAACCATGTATCGTATATACTTGTATCGCGGCCCTCCAGGCATGTTTGCGAAGATTAGTGGGAGTTTCCCATGTATTCTAGACTAGTTATATTTGTATCGCGGCCCTCCTGGCATGTGTGCGAAGTTTAGTATTTATATCGCGGCCATTCCAAGCATGTGTGCGAAGATTAGTGGGGGCTTCCCATGTATTACTAGTCTAGCAGTATCTATAAGTGACCTTCCCCTAACGAGGACAGTGGTACGTGATGCGTGGTTGAAAACCGGTGTTTGTAATTGCTTAATTTGGTGTTATTACACAAGTTTTAATTTCGAATAGCCTACTTTTGATTAGATATGTATTTTGCAGGTATAGCAGAGTTTAAGGAGCTTTTCGGGAGCTTTACAGGTCACCGGGATGAAAAACGAAGCACCGGGAAGCGACACGGGTCAACCGGAAGCAAGGGACGCGAAAAACGGAGAGTGAGACTTGGGGGCACCGTCGCCGACGCCCACATAGGCCGTCGCCGACGGTTAGTGTACATGTCCGTCGCCAAAAATCGTCCGTAGACAGCAACATAGCCCGTCGGCCGAAAATGGAGAAGCAAGCACCGTCGCCGACGGGGCTTCAGGCCGTCGGCGACGGCTTCCAAATATTGACGACGCTGTTTTTGTTCGTTTGGGGGTTTGGAACAATAAAAAATGGTTGGTGGGACATTATTTCGGGAGTTACACATTCTTTAGAAGTTTGAACTTGATCTTGGGGCCAATATCTATCATTCTTCACCCACCGTTGACTTATCCATCATCCCTACAACCCGAATTCTCATCCGAATCCAAACCCTAGTTCATCACCATTACAATCATCCTTCAAACTTCCACCCATTCAATTTCTCCACCACAAACCCTAACCATTCATTCACCTTCAAGCTTCATGATGATCCAATTCAAGTTTACAACATCCGGTGATCAAGTTCCTTCGATCATGAGCGGCTAATTCCTAGGAGGTTTCACCCCGGTGTAGGTTAATTGTAAGTCTAGGGTTAAAACATTGTTCTTGGATTGATTTTGTGACAAATTGCTTCTTGATTTGAAACTTATGATAATTGTCTTGCATTTGTATTGAATTCATAAACCGTCGAGTGAAGATTAAATTTGACTTTATGAAATGTTTATGTGCAATTATGCCTTGTCTAGGTTAGAGTTTACATGTTCTTGGTAACGAAGTGCATTGTGGTCCGTTCTTTATAACGTTGATAGCTCTTTGCACCTAAGCCGTGTAACACTAAACTCGTTAGTCGTTTTTGCAATTGAATCAATCTTAAAACGTGTAGGAACCCTAGGAATGCAATTACCGAACCGGGTGTGAACCTTGTTTTCTCATTATTGTTCAAACAATCATTTCCAATTCTTGCATCTAGTAATCTTGAGTAGTTAATTTAATTAATCATTTTAGTAGTTCTAATTCACATCTTCCAATCAAACAAAAACACAAAAACATATCTTAGCAATCTTCATAATTGTGACAACTTCATAATTCAATCAAATCTGTACACAAACCACATACTCTTCGTGGTTCGACCCCTCACTACCACTAGCTATTTGTTAAGGGTAATTAGGGTATATAAATATTATCTTTGACCGGAGCGCGACACTCCGATCAAATTTTGGCGCCGCTGCCGGGGAGTGCGTGCGCTTTGTGTTTGGATATTGTTTGAATTTGCGTGATTAACTGTTTAATTTGTTTAGCTTTCTTTTTGTACTTGTCTTTTTCTTTGTTACGCGGGGTGTGTTACTTGTGCAGGTTATAGGTAGTGCATGCGTACGCGAAACTCCGGGAGGACTTCACCATTAGTCTACGAACCGGAAATCGAAAGACTCGCAAGAAGGAACCTAGCAAGCCGGTTAGAAGCAACTCTTGCTTCTAATCAAACCAACCAAACACCACATCTCACACCAACCATTGAAACCGATTCAATGGCGAACCATAATTCCAATCAAAACCTCAATTCCAACCAAAATCTCCATCCAAACCAATTTCAATCTCGAGGAACCTTTTATCCCGCCCAAAATGTCCAACCCATACCTCAAGAACAACCAGGTGGTAATACCAACGCTAGACCACCCACTCCACCTTTCCGAAACCAAAATCCCAATAACACCCAAAGAACACCTCAACAACAAACTCTTCACCGACAAGCGTCATTACCTATCAACCTTGATGATCGGAATGTCAATTCCGACCGTAGGGGTAATCGTGATCGCGGCAATCCCGCGGATGAAGACCCATTTTTCAATATCTACGATTTGTGGAATGCAATCCCCGATGATGAACCTTATAGTGTTCCCGGTTATCACTCGCCGGAACACGTAAGCATTCATACGGAAAACTCGGATGATGGGGGTTATTATGACGATCGAGCGAACGATGACGAAGATTGGGGGTACATCAATAGGGGTAATGTTTACAACGCAAGGGATTATGAAGATGAAGAGTTTGGCTATCAAAATGCCAACTACGTTGGGGAGGAAGAGTATGGTTACGGGAATAAAAGGAATAATGGTTATGGGAATAACCGCCAACCACGAAACAACAACCCACGGAACCGAAATGAAGGGTATGACAATAACAATAATAACGGAAACCCCAATCGGATTCCTCGTTTCGTGGGAGGTGGCAATCAAAGAGGTAATCAAGGTGGGAATCAAGTAAGGGGTGATAGAAGGGATGAGAGGCGAGATGAAAGAAGAGATGATAGGGGTGGTGATCGAAGAGGTAACCGAAGGCCGGGAGATCAAGAGGTCAATGGTCCTTATCGTCGTCAACAACCTCCACGGGGGGTAAATGACCGTTTCAGGCCAATCGTCACCGAGAACGACTCGCCTATTGTGTGTGAGCGAAGGATGTTTGATTGTAAGCCACATTACATCAACATGAAGAAGAAAGAAGTAAACGCGGTTCAATTTGAAGTATGTGAAGATTGTGGTGATATTGGGCATAGAGCGGAACAATGCCCAACGGGATCGAGTGACTACACCGAAGAAGTTAATCAAGTGTATGGGGACCGGAAGCAATATGACATGAACTCCAAAACTTACCATCCGGGCTTGAGAAATCACCCTAATTTCCGGTATGGTAATTCTTCGAATCAAATGAACCTGAATTTTCAATCCGGTAATCAAGGTGGTCAAGGTGGATCCTCGTATAATAATCGCCAAGGTGGTAACCAAGGGGGTTAGCAAAGGAATTATAATCAAGGGGGTAACCAAGGATATCAAAGTCGTGAAAGCAACTATCAACGGGGTTACAACCAAAGTGGAAATGGGGGTGGTGCATCAAACTCCCAAGGTGATGATTCGATTAATTCGAAATTTGATGCTATCATGAATGCTGTGAGTACTCTCACCAATTCACACCATGAGTTCAAAGCCGAAGTAAGGAAAGAGTTTGAAGTGAGGGATAAATCCCAAAAGGCATTAGAGAAGCAAGTGGGGCAACTTGCCCAAGAGATGGCTCAAATTCGTGGAAGTGGAGGAGGACTTCCAAGTGATACCACGGTGAACCCTAAGCATCAAGGGTCAAGCTCGAAGAACACACGTGAGGTACCAATTAATCAAATTTCTTTACGTAGTGGTCGAGTCATAGATAGTGGTGTCGAGCCACCATCACCCAAATTTGTTGAAGGGGTGGTGGAAGATGCGAGTGATGATGAAGGTAAAAGCGGTCAAACGGGTCAAAAGAAAAATGATTTAAAAATTAATAATACCACCCCCGTTGTGACCGTTCCCGTCCCAAAGGCTAAGGAAAAGGGTGTGGAGAGTAATACTGCCCCTTATCCCGAAGCTTTGTTGGGACCATCTAAGAAAGTGGTAAACAAAAGAGGTCTACATCAAGAAGAGATGTGGGAAATTTTTAAACAAGTTAAAATTAACTTACCACTCTTAGATGCCATTAAGCAAATACCTTCATATGCTAAATACTTGAAGGATCTATGTACCCAAAAGAGGACTCACAAGTTTCCTAAGAAACTTGATTTAACTGAAAATGTGAGTTCAATTCTTTCGGGTGCACTTCCACCTAAACTTCAAGATCCGGGGGCGCCCATTATTTCTATACAAGTGGGTGAATTCAAAATGACACGGGCACTTTTGGATCTCGGAGCAAGTGTGAGTATCTTGCCGGGTAGTCTATATGACCAATACGATTTTGGTCCACTTCAAATGTCTAACACCACCGTGGTGCTAGCCGATTTGACTCCTTAACTACCCCGTGGGATAGTCACGGATGTAATAGTCAAGGTCGAGGACTTTTACTATCCGGTGGACTTTCTTGTGTTAGATTATGTTTCTTTAGACCGAACCAAGCAACCAACGGTGATCCTTGGTCGACCATTTTTGGCAACATCGAATGCCCAAATTAATTGCAAATCGGGCACGGTCGACATGACTTTTGGTAACCGTCGGTTGCGGTTAAATGTCTTTTCAAGATTAACGGATCCTCTAGTTGGCGATGAATGTTACATGGCGGACATCGTTGACGAGTGTATACCTCTATGTGACACTAGTGTCGAAGAGGAAAACACAATAGAGGAATGTTTCATGTTTGACAGGTTGCAAGGAGAAACAAATCGGAGCATGGACGAAGAAATGAAGGAATTGGAGGTTTTAGCGGCAAGGGAAGGAAGACCTACTTGGACACATCAAGTGGAGAGTCTTCCGGAAAACATCGACACAAAGTTAAAGCCATCATTGGAAGAGCCTCCAGTGTTAGAGTTAAAGGTGCTACCCAAGCATCTTAAATATGCTTATGTGGGTGAAGGTAGCACGCTCTCGGTAATTATTGCATCTAATTTAACCGAGGAGCAAGAAGAAAAGTTGATGAAGATATTGGTCATCCATAGAGCCGCTATCGGATGGACCATTGCATATTTGAAGGGAATTAGTCCCTCGGTGGTGATGCACAAGATCATCAAGGAAGATGGTATGAGTCCTTCCCGTGACACCCAAAGAAGATTAAACCCGAATATGCGAGAGGTGGTCAAGAAGGAAGTGTTGAAGTGGCTAGATGCGGGTATCATATACCCTATCTCGGATAGCCAGTGGGTGAGCCCGACACAAACAGTTCCAAAAAAGGCGGGTATTCAAGTCGTCACAAATGACACAGGTGAAGAGGTCCCCACTCGGCCGGTAACCGGGTGGCGTATTTGTATTGATTATAGGAAGTTAAATGCTGCAACTTCCAAAGATCATTTCCCTTTACCTTTTATTGACCAAATAGTTGAGAAATTGGCCGGACAAAAATTTTATTGTTTTCTGGATGGCTATTCCGGATACAATCAAATTGCCATATACCCGGAAGACCAAGCAAAGAGTACCTTTACTTGTCCGTACGGTACTTTCGCATTTAGGCGAATGCCGTTTGGACTTTGCAATGCCCCCGCCACCTTTCAAAGGTGTATGATGAGTATCTTTTCGGATATGGTGGGGGAGTCTTTGGAAATCTTCATGGATGATTTCTCAATATTCGGATCATCATTTGATACATGCCTTGACCAACTAGAAAAAGTTTTAAAAAGATGAGTTGAAAAGAATCTTGTTTTGAGTTGGGAAAAGAGCCATTTCATGGTTCAAGAAGGGATTGTGTTGGGGCATGTAGTGTCGAGTCGTGGGATAGAGGTCGACCGTGCAAAAGTGCAAGTCATCTCTACTTTACCTTATCCTATGAATGTTAAGGGTATTCGATCATTTTTGGGTCACGCGGGGTTTTATAGGAGATTTATAAAGGGCTTTAGTGATATAACCAAACCTCTTTGTAAGTTATTGCTAAAGGATCAACCGTTTGAGTTTAACCAAGAATGTCAAAATGCTTTTAATGTGTTAAAACAAAAGTTGGTTGAGGCCCCAATCTTGCAATCACCGAATTGGTCATTACCATTCGAAATTATGTGTGATGCAAGTGATTATGCGGTGGGGGCCGTGTTGGGTCAAAGGGTAGATAAGAAACCGGTTGCCATTTACTACGCAAGTAAGACTCTCTCGGATGCACAATTGAATTACACAACTACCGAGAAAGAGCTACTTGCGGTGGTATATGCGTTGGACAAGTTTCGTGCTTATATATGGGGTACTAAGGTCATTGTTTATTCTGACCATTCTGCAGTTAGGTATCTCATGGACAAGAAGGATGCGAAGCCGAGACTAATCCGATGGGTTCTCTTGTTACAAGAGTTTGACTTGGAGATCCGAGACAAGAAAGGAAGCGAAAATGTGGTTGCGGACCATTTGTCTCGGTTGAGTGTGGAGGATTCTTCCTGTGAAGAAATCAATGAGAATTTTCCCGATGAGCAAATTTTAAAAGTTGGAATATTACCATGGTATGCTAATATTGTCAATTACTTGGTTACAGGTGACTTGCCGGCTCATTGGGATAGAAGGAAGAGGTTGCATTTCTTATCTCAAATCAAGTATTACAAGTTGGAAGAACCGGATTTATTCAAGTTCTGTCAGGATCAAGTTGTTCGAAGATGCATACCCGACGAGGAGATTCCTAGCGTCTTAATGCACTTGCATTCATTTGCTTGTGGGGGCCATTTCAGTGGTCACAAAACAGTGCACAAAGTGCTCAATAGCGGCCTTTATTGGCCGACTATTTTCAAAGATGCTTTTAATTTCGCTAAAAATTGCATAGAGTGTCAAAAGTTAGGGAATATATCAAAAAGGGATGAAATGCCCATGCAACCGATCCTTATTGTAGATATTTTTGATGTATGGGGGATCGATTTCATGGGCCCATTCCCTAATTCGCATGGCAATTTATATATTTTGGTGGCGGTCGATTATGTCTCCAAATGGGTCGAAGCGATTGCCACCAAAACGAATGACCATACCGTTGTTTGCAATTTTGTTCAAACAAATATAATCTCTAGATTTGGGGTACCCCGGATGATCATTAGTGATGGGGGATCTCACTTCAAGAATTTTAATTTTGGCAAACTCTTGAAACGGTATGGTGTTGACCATCGAATTGCTACTCCATACCACCCACAAACAAGCGGTCAAGTTGAGGTCTCCAATAGGCAAATAAAAGAAATTTTGCAAAAGACCGTTCAACCCGACCGAAAGGATTGGTCAACGAAGTTGAATGATGCTTTATGGGCTTATAGAACGGCTCATAAATGTAACACCCCAAAACCCGAATGTTTATACTTGTCGTATGTTCCTATATAACTTAGTATGAAATAACTAACTAGGCTAATTAACCTAGTTAAGTGTGTGGTTAAAAGTCTTAAATGACCAAAATAGTGCAATTTATGTTAAGTGACAAAGATGAGGGGCCAAATGGAACAAGATGAAAGTTAAGTTACTAAATAACAAAACTCTCACACACAAACACACATATCGTGTGTTCGAGAATGAGCAGGAAGCTCCCATGGAGCCAAGAACCCTAGCTTCATCCTTTTCATCAAATTGGAAGGATAAATGAAGCTCAAATCCAGAACCGAACGCGAATTTGTGATCACCTACACTAGGGGATCATAAGGTATGTCTTAGATTCTAGATTTGATGATTACCCACGAAGTGGGTTATGTTGTAGATCATGAATTGGTATAAAATTGAGCATGAGTATGTGTTAGATTCATCATTTGGAACATGGATTATGCATGGTTTAGGTTAATTTGATGTTTAAGGGTGAAACCCGTTTGTTATGGTGAAGATGATGACATGGGTAAATCATCTATGTCTAAATTCTTGCTTAAAATTGAGGTATTTTGATTTGTAAGATGGATTCTTATGAGGGGAATTGAAAGAAATGTGATACTAGTATGTTTGATGTTTATGCATGTATGATTCATGTTGATTAGAAGGAAGAAATTGATGAATTATGTATGAGATTAGAAGGATATGCATGAACTAGTTGTACACTATGCTTACAAGGTAGTACACATATCAAAAGTATGATGAAATTATGAAGAACTTAAGATTAGATCACTTGTAAGTGATTAATAAGTAGTTATGAAGTGGGTTTTAGATGATGTAATGTAAATTGATGATTTACTTATGTTAACAATGTTTGGAATCATACATGTGTGTGAGTGTTTAAAGAAATTGGATAAGAAATGGTGAATTGTTGTTAGATGAAGTGAACAAAATGTGATGATAATATGTATGATGTTTAATTTTAAATACCACATGTTGATTAGTAGAAGGATTTGATGAACTATGTATGAATTTAGAAGATTGTGCATGAATTAGTTGTACGTTATGCTTAAAAGATGGTACGCACCCCAATCGTATGATAAAATGTATGTATTGTCATCCGTATAGTCGATTATGATGTTGCGGGTATATAATGATAGGTCGAAAGTTAAACTAAATGAACCGTTGACTTCTAAAAGTCAACCGTGTATAAGAAGGATGGTTAGACGAGTTGTCATAATTGTAATATTAAGGTAAGTTATATGGAGCGTGTTTGACGAATGTGTGTTTAATGCGATGACATGATGGTTTACATGAGTTTGAAATGATACGAATTTGGTCACATGTATTATGCTTGCTAGAAGTAACTAATGAAAGTCAAATAGGAATTATGCGATCGATATGATCGTTAACATGTACAATTATGTATGCTAATAAGAATGTGATTTCGATGACATGGAAGTAAAGGAATCATGTCGAGACGGAATCAAGCACGGAAGGCTAACGGGTCAAAAGTGGCGAGGAAACGAGTATGAACATGGACGCACGAGGTAAGTGATTTTCTGTAATCACTTCGTATTTTGTTTAAGTAATATAATGTTTTAATTAATTAAACATGATGTTGAGATCAAATATGTGATGAAGTCCTCCGTCGTAAATGATGGGAATAAAGTTGATCAAAACGCCCTTGATGGGTATATTGGGCAAACGATCTTAAAAGTAATTTAGAAACAAGCTAATCGATTGGTGTAATGTTTTGGTCAAGTATGAAAGTGAGGAGTATAGCATTTTGTATGTCGTAGACCTTTTTATGCACGAATACCCATAACGTGTAACACCCCAAAGATAAAGAATACATAGTAATATGGTACCTAAATGTGGGATCCTAAAGAATATGTAGTAATATGGTACCTAAATGTGGGATCCTAAAGGATATGTAGTAATATGGTACCAAAATGTGGGATTCTAAAGAATACATAGTAATATGGCACCTAAATGTGGGATCCTAAAGGATATGTAGTAATATGGTACCTAATTGTGGGATCCTAAAGAATATGTAGTAATATGGTACCTAAATGTGGGATCCTAAAGGATATGTAGTAATATGGTACCTAAATGTGGGATCCTAAAGGATATGTAGTAATATGGTACCTAAATGTGGGATTCTAAAGAATACATAGTAATATGGTACCTAAATGTGGGATCCTAAAGGATATGTAGTAATATGGTACCTAAATGTGGGATCCTAAAGAATATGTAGTAATATGGTACCTAAATGTGGGATCCTAAAGAATATGTAGTAATATGGTACCTAAATGTGGGATTCTAAAGAATACATAGTAATATGGTACCTAAATGTGGGATCCTAAAGGATATGTAGTAATAAGGTACCTAAATGTGGGATCCTAAAGAATATGTAGTAATATGGTACCTAAATGTGGGATCCTAAAGAATATGTAGTAATATGGTACCTAAATGTGGGATTCTAAGTTAAGAATTTCCTTAATCCGGAGGTAGGATTTTAAGTTAATATGATAGAATGTGAATTTACAAGCATGTAGGAAGAAACGAGAGGTTAAACGGATAAACGGTTCAAAAGTTATGCGCGTTTTAGCGCGTACGAACGACAAAACAACATCAGTTTTGCCAGACGCCTTATTTAGCTGTTTACGGGTGTTTCTGGCTACGGGTAAAGGCAAGGCCCGTCGCCGACGCCTCTAGAGCCGTCGCCGACGGCCTTCCAAGTCCCAAAAGCTGAAATCTTGTTATTTAAGTTAATTTATGTACCGTGGGCTTCGGTTTGATATCCGTGGACTACGGTGGACTTCCCAAACATGATTTTGATGGTTCCTTAGATGTTTATGGGCTATAAAGCTAAGTCTAAGACCCATGTTAATAATGTATGATTATGTAAGAGGTACGCGTGATATAGTACGTGTTCGTTAAAGTATGTACGTATGTAGATGTGTATGTATGTATGCATGTATAAAGATATGTATGAGTGTATGCATGTACGTAACGATGTAGGAAAGGTATGTATGTGTGTAGAAATGTATGTATGTATGCAAATGTATATTTGTGTATGTATGGGAGTACGTGTGATCGTAGGCATGAATGTAGAGACGTATGAATGTAGGTACGTATGTAGAAGCGTATTTATGTATATATGAAGATACGTATGATAGTATGTATATATGTGAAGCCGTAGAAATGTATGTATGTATGCAAATGTATATTTGTGTATGTATGGGAGTACGTGTGATCGTAGGCATGAATGTAGAGACGTATGAATGTAGGTACGTATGTAGAAGCGTATTTATGTATATATGAAGATACGTATGATAGTATGTATATATGTGAAGGCGTAGAAATGTATGTATGTGTGCAAATGTGTATTTGTGTATGTATGGGAGTACGTGTGATCGTAGGCATGAATGTGAGACGTATGAATGTAGGTACATATGTAGAAGCGTATTTATGTATATATATGAAGATACGTATGATAGTATGTATATATGTGAAGGCGTAGAAATGTATGTATGTATGAAAATGTGTATTTGTGTATGTATGGGAGTACGTGTGATCGTAGGCATGAATGTGAGACGTATGAATGTAGGTACATATGTAGAAGTGTATTTATGAATATATGAAGATACGTATGAGTGTAGGCATGTATGTATTGAGGTATGGATGTATGCAAGAGTATATGTAAGTATGATTTTGGATACGTTAAGTGTTAATGATATTAATCATGTACCTGGAAAACGAATATTTACGCAGGTACATTATTGAAGACTCCCAAGGGAATGGATATGCTAATGATATGCTTAAAGTTAGAGAGAAAGCTGAATGGAAAGTGTACATGTATTGAGTCTTGTTTATGTATTGTATACTAATGTGATGAATGTATGTGGTGAGTGCAGGTTGTACGAATCACGGGTGGTTATCACGAGGAATAGAGCTCGAAGAGCGAGTCACAAGCTAGATTGTACGGGAATAACTGAATATGAATTATTAGTAATCAGGGCTTATGCTTTATTTTTTTTAAAAGATACATATTAAAACGTACTTTCAAGTAAGTCATGACGTTAATAATGAAAGAAATTTTATGGCACGAGTTTCCGCTGCGACTTTTTGTCAAATATGAATTAGGGCGTAACAAGTTGGTATCAGAGCCCTGGTTTGAGAGAATCAAGTAAAAGGAGGTGAATACTTGAACTCAAACCGGTGTGCTCTCGTGACCAAGAACCCGTACAATCCAAGACTCGATCGAGGCCTAAATGCAAAAGCGAATGTAAGTATGTATTAGATTATGTATTTGAAGGAAACTAATAATATGTTATGTGCAAGGTAAGATTAAGAGTTTGAAGAGGGTGATCCGTGAATGCAGAATAGGATGAACGCTAAGGCGGGCGAAGGTGCAAATAGGCAATTTAACCCCAGGTACACAATACTAATATGTATGAGTACCGATGTCAAAAGAAAAAGGAAGGGGTCTCCTTGGGAGAGTAATTATTAAACGAAAGACAATGATGTGGTCTTGGGGAAGTTTTAGAAATATGCACGAAACTGAAACCCATCTCTCGGGCATAAGGCGATGATTACACGAAGGCACGAAACTAGTGTGTGGATTGCGCACCTGGCCAGTACGCAAGAAGCATATGACGTTCGTGAGACCGTGGCAATTATTGCAGGTATGTCCGGTAGAATTGGGTAGCAGGTGGGCGCTATGTTGTAGCGAATGCGAAATAGCAAACCCATTGCGGATTTGGTTATGCTAACGAAGGTTATGATAAGCTATGCGAGCCGACCGGTTCTAGCGAACAAGTCGAGCAAGAATAAGCTACCATCCGTTTTGAACGGGTGACTTTGAATGCTCTAATGAATGCTAGAAGCTTAATCCGTTATACGGATAGAAAGAAGAATTTATGTTAAAAGCGAAAAACCCAATTACTTGGGTAGTCGAATGTGTATGCTTAACTCTCATTGAGAGTGTTTATGCCAAACCCAATTACTTGGGTAGTCGAATGTGTATGCTTAACTCTCATTGAGAGTGTTTATGCCGAACCCAATTACGTGGGTAGTCGAATGTGTAAGAAAGAAGAAAGCTCATATATGGATGGAACTAAAATGAAGTAATTATGATTCGACAACTGAGATGACTAACTTTAAAATCTTGTTGCTGAAGGTAGGTAAAACTTTAAGTTTTTGTTAAACACATGTAAGGAAGAAAAGGTACGAATGATATGTTTGAAACCGCTAGATGGATTCAAACATAGAAGGAATGAAGGGTATGGATGTTACATTTAAATCCGTGGGACGGATTTAAAACATAAAAAGGATGTAATGAATGCCTTTATAAGTAAGCATGAATGGAAGGAAGTACGAATGTGTACCCCAATGCATCTATGATAAGTAAGAAAAGTCAGTTTACCTTGAGAGGTCAAACTACAAAGATAGGCAAAATAAGTAACCTTAAGGAATGAAACATGGAATGTGTAATAGCATGTACATAAGAAGTTGTAAAAGAATTATAGACGAATAATCATCTAGTATAATGAATGTTCGAATGAAATATGCTAACTGCTAAATTGTTGATGATTATGTTAGAACTCTTGATGTGACTATTAAGTCAAACATAAATGTGTGTGTGTGTAAGAGGAAATGAGAAAGGTTTCGGGGACGAAACCTTATTTAAGGTGGGTAGACTTGTAACACCCCAAAACCCGAATGTTTATACTTGTCGTATGTTCCTATATAACTTAGTATGAAATAACTAACTAGGCTAATTAACCTAGTTAAGTGTGTGGTTAAAAGTCTTAAATGACCAAAATAGTGCAATTTATGTTAAGTGACAAAGATGAGGGGCCAAATGGAACAAGATGAAAGTTAAGTTACTAAATAACAAAACTCTCACACACAAACACACATATCGTGTGTTCGAGAATGAGCAGGAAGCTCCCATGGAGCCAAGAACCCTAGCTTCATCCTTTTCATCAAATTGGAAGGATAAATGAAGCTCAAATCTAGAACCGAACGCGAATTTGTGATCACCTACACTAGGGGATCATAAGGTATGTCTTAGATTCTAGATTTGATGATTACCCACGAAGTGGGTTATGTTGTAGATCATGAATTGGTATAAAATTGAGCATGAGTATGTGTTAGATTCATCATTTGGAACATGGATTATGCATGGTTTAGGTTAATTTGATGTTTAAGGGTGAAACCCGTTTGTTATGGTGAAGATGATGACATGGGTAAATCATCTATGTCTAAATTCTTGCTTAAAATTGAGGTATTTTGATTTGTAAGATGGATTCTTATGAGGGGAATTGAAAGAAATGTGATACTAGTATGTTTGATGTTTATGCATGTATGATTCATGTTGATTAGAAGGAAGGAATTGATGAATTATGTATGAGATTAGAAGGATATGCATGAACTAGTTGTACACTATGCTTACAAGGTAGTACACATATCAAAAGTATGATGAAATTATGAAGAACTTAAGATTAGATCATTTGTAAGTGATTAATAAGTAGTTATGAAGTGGGTTTTAGATGATGTAATGTAAATTGATGATTTACTTATGTTAACAATGTTTGGAATCATACATGTGTGTAAATGTTTAAAGAAATTGGATAAGAAATGGTGAATTGTTGTTAGATGAAGTGAACAAAATGTGATGATAATATGTATGATGTTTAATTTTAAATACCACATGTTGATTAGTAGAAGGATTTGATGAACTATGTATGAATTTAGAAGATTGTGCATGAATTAGTTGTACGTTATGCTTAAAAGATGGTACGCACCCCAATCGTATGATAAAATGTATGTATTGTCGTCCGTATAGTCGATTATGATGTTGCGGGTATATAATGATAGGTCGAAAGTTAAACTAAATGAACCGTTGACTTCTAAAAGTCAACCGTGTATAAGAAGGATGGTTAGACGAGTTGTCATAATTGTAAGATTAAGGTAAGTTATATGGAGCGTGTTTGACGAATGTGTGTTTAATGCGATGACATGATGGTTTACATGAGTTTGAAATGATATGAATTTGGTCACATGTATTATGCTTGCTAGAAGTAACTAATGAAAGTCAAATAGGAATTATGCGATCGATATGATCGTTAACATGTACAATTATGTATGCTAATAAGAATGTGATTTCGATGACATGGAAGTAAAGGAATCATGTCGAGACGGAATCAAGCACGGAAGGCTAACGGGTCAAAAGTGGCGAGGAAACGAGTATGAACATGGACGCACGAGGTAAGTGATTTTCTGTAATCACTTCTTAGTTTGTTTAAGTAATATAATGTTTTAATTAATTAAACATGATGTTGAGACCAAATATGTGATGAAGTCCTCCGTCGTAAATGATGGGAATAATGTTGACCAAAACGCCCTTGATGGGTATATTGGGCAAACCATCTTAAAAGTAGTTTAGAAACAAGCTAATCGATTGGTGTAATGTTTTGGTCAAGTATGAAAGTGAGGAGTATAGGATTTTGTATGTCGTAGACCTTTTTATGCACGAATACCCATAACGTGTAACACCCCAAAGATAAAGAATACATAGTAATATGGTACCTAAATGTGGGATCCTAAAGAATATGTAGTAATATGGTACCTAAATGTGGGATCCTAAAGGATATGTAGTAATATGGTACCTAAATGTGGGATTCTAAAGAATACATAGTAATATGGTACCTAAATGTGGGATCCTAAAGGATATGTAGTAATATGGTACCTAAATGTGGGATCCTAAAGAATATGTAGTAATATGGTACCTAAATGTGGGATCCTAAAGGATATGTAGTAATATGGTACCTAAATGTGGGATTCTAAAGAATACATAGTAATATGGGTACCTAAATTTGGGATCCTAAAGAATACATAGTAATATGGTACCTAAATGTGGGATCCTAAAGGATATGTAGTAATATGGTACCTAAATGTGGGATCCTAAAGAATATGTAGTAATATGGTACCTAAATGTGGGATCCTAAAGAATATTTAGTAATATGGTACCTAAATGTGGGATTCTAAAGAATACATAGTAATATGGTACCTAAATGTGGGATCCTAAAGGATATGTAGTAATATGGTACCTAATTGTGGGATCCTAAAGAATATGTAGTAATATGGTACCTAAATGTGGGATCCTAAAGAATATGTAGTAATATGGTACCTAAATGTGGGATTCTAAGTTAAGAATTTCCTTAATCCGGAGGTAGGATTTTAAGTTAATATGATAGAATGTGAATTTACAAGCATGTAGGTAGAAACGAGAGGTTAAACGGATAAACGGTTCAAAAGTTATGCGCGTTTTAGCGCGTACGAACGACAAAACAACATCAGTTTTGCCAGACGCCTTATTTAGCTGTTTACGGGTGTTTCTAGCTACGGGTAAAGGCAAGGCCCGTCGCCGACGGCCTTCCCAAGTCCCAAAAGCTGAAATCTTGTTATTTAAGTTAATTTATGTACCGTGGGCTTCGGTTTGATATCCATGGACTACGGTGGACTTCCCAAACATGATTTTGATGGTTCCTTAGATGTTTATGGGCTATAAAGCTAAGTCTAAGACCCATGTTAATAATGTATGATTATGTAAGAGGTACGCGTGATATAGTACGTGTTCGTTAAAGTATGTACGTATGTAGATGTGTATGTATGTATGCATGTATAAAGATATGTACGAGTGTATGCATGTACGTAACGATGTAGGAAGGGTATGTATGTATGTAGAAATGTATGTATGTATGCAAATGTATATTTATGTATGTATGGGAGTACGTGTGATCGTAGGCATGAATGTAGAGACGTATGAATGTAGGTACGTATGTAGAAGCGTATTTATGTATATATGAAGATACGTATGATAGTATGTATATATGTGAAGGCGTAGAAATGTATGTATATGTGCAAATGTGTATTTGTGTGTGTATGGGAGTACGTGTGATCGTAGGCATGAATGTGAGACGTATGAATGTAGGTACGTATGTAGAAGCGTATTTATGTGTATATATGAAGATACGTATGATAGTATGTATATATGTGAAGGCGTAGAAATGTATGTATGTATGCAAATGTGTATTTGTGTATGTATGGGAGTACGTGTGATCGTAGGCATGAATGTGAGACGTATGAATGTAGGTACATATGTAGAAGTGTATTTATGAATATATGAAGATACGTATGAGTGTAGGCATGTATGTATTGAGGTATGGATGTATGCAAGAGTATATGTAAGTATGATTTTGGATACGTTAAGTGTTAATGATATTAATCATGTACCTGGAAAACGAAGATTTACGCAGGTACATTATTGAAGACTCACAAGGGAATGGATATGCTAATGATATGCTTAAAGTTAGAGAGAAAGCTGAATGGAAAGTGTACATGTATTGAGTCTTGTTTATGTATTGTATACTAATGTGATGAATGTATGTGGTGAGTGCAGGTTGTACGAATCACGGGTGGTTATCACGAGGAATAGAGCTCGAAGAGCGAGTCACAAGCTAGATTGTACGGGAATAACTGAATATGTATTATTAGTAATCAGGGCTTATGCTTTATTTTTTTGTAAAAGATACATATTAAAACGTACTTTCAAGTAAGTCATGACGTTAATAATGAAAGAAATTTTATGTCACGAGTTTCCGCTGCGACTTTTTGTCAAATATGAATTAGGGCGTAACAATAAAACACCTATTGGGACCACTCCTTATCGCTTGGTTTATGGGAGGAATTGTCACTTGCCAGTTGAGCTTGTGCATCATGCATGGTGGGCTATTAAAGAAGTTAGCATGAAATACGATGATGCAGGTAAAGAGCGGAAATTAAAGCTTTGTGAGTTGGAGGAGCTTAGGGAAGAAGCGTATGAGTGTGCCTCGAAGTACAAGGATGACATGAAGCGGGCACATGACGCGAAGTTGAAGCCAAAGGAGTTTGAAGTGGGTCAAAAGGTTTGGCTCTACAATTCAAGGCTTAAATATTTTCCTGGAAAGCTCAAGAGTAAGTGGATGGGCCCGTATGTGATTACACGGGTCGGAAGGCTTGGAGATGTTACAATCAAGGACCCGAAGGACGGGTCGAAGCAAACGGTTAATGGGCATCGCCTTAAACCATTTCTTGATGGTAACAACGAGAAAAAGGATGAGAATGTGGAGTTGGTAAACTTCGTGGTAAGTGCGCCAACTTATGAGGTCAACTGAAGGGCCGGTAACAATTTTTGTAAAGTTATGTACAATTATTTAATTGTTTGAGTGTTTTAGTGTGAATTGTTTTCGTTTCCTACTAACCTTTGTAATTGTGTGAAGTCCGGACATCATAAACAGGTCTTGAAGACAAAAGGTATGTTTACAGACTTATTTGTGTGTATTAGGGACAATACACGACTTTTCGGGGGGTGGTGGGGCCGTTAACGGTTTTTGCATTTCAAAATTTTAACTTATAAAAATTCACAAAAAGATTTTTAATAATTTTTAGGATTTTTTAGTGTACATAGGCCCTTTATTAAAAAGTCATAATTTTCCTCCTAGTTTTTATAAAAAAAAATTAAAAAATTGAAAGAAATAAACACCGTCGCCGACGGTGGGTTTGGGCGTCGCCCATGGCTTCTCAAAATGACCGTAGATGACATTTCACCGTAGACAGCTACTTTAGCCGTCGCCCCAAACCAAAAATCCACTCACCGTCGCCGACGGCCTGAGGGTCCGTCGCCGACGGTGCTTCTAATATCATCCGACGCAGGTTTGGTTTTTGGGTCTTCTTTTGAATTTAAACACTTATAAACCCATTCAAGCTTGACCCGAAACCCCTTTTCACCACATAATTGACCCGAAAACTTTATCAAACATCTCACAACACCACAAAATCAGTAACCACATCATATTCTCTCTCTTGCTTCTTCATCTTCTTCCCTAATTTCTCTCAAGAACCCTAAATCTTCTACTTCTCATAACTTCTTCAAATCTTCACCAAATCACTTGATTCTTGAGTCTATCTTGAGTGATTTTTCGAGAGGAACAAAACCCCCATAACAAATTCCCTCAATTCCTGCTCGTTTGCAAGATTTCTGGACGTGTGTTCTAGGGTTTGGAAGAGTGTTCATCCAAGTTTCTTGTTTTACACTTTTCTGTAGTTCTTCTTGTCAATATTCACCAAAGCCATGTTTCGAGGGGGAAAGAAAGTAAAGACTTCCGGTCAAGGTTCATCTTCGGGAGCCGGTTCGGGCTCCGGGGTATATCAAAGACGTTGGGAACAACTTAGTAACGTAGAAGAGGGTGATGGGCAACTTGAAAGACAAGATTGGAAGTGGGAAGAGGCTAAGAACAGTGGGTCGGCCTCGGCATGGAAGGAAGAGAAAACAAAGGCTCTTTCTAGATACAATAATAAGAGGTTGGAAGCTAAGATGTGGAAGATGAAAATGGTTACGGGCATTTCAAAACCCGTACCCGACAGGGCGGTTTGTGAACGTACGGTGGATGTTGAAGAGTTTAGGAAGATTGGTATAGTGCAAAGGTTTGAGAAACTTGGTTGGGAACGGGTGATTGACTGGTGTGATGACATCACCACTCGCGTATACTTGGGGGCAGTTTGTGAGTGGCTATCCACCCTTCGTTTTGAAAACTCTGATAGATCGGCTCATAGGTGGAAGTTGATTGGTAACATTGGAAAAGCTCAAATGGTCATGTCCTTCGAGCATATGAATGCTATTGCGAGGTTTGATTCACTCGGGGTTGATGCGTATGACTATTATGGGTATGATCAGTTTTTGGACAACAAGAAAAACGATGCGGACCCAGTGAGGCTTTTAGAGGATACATTACCCGGTTCTGGGGGTGCAGGTAATGCAAGGGCAGATATGTCTCTGATGGGAAAGATATTGCAAGGTATCTCGTTGGAGAACATTATGGTACGGTTCGGAGACCGTGGAACGGTGAAGGCACCCGACTGTCGGGTTGTGCATGCATTGTTATATGGGACGCCCAAGCTCTCGTGGCGTCAAATTGTTATGATTAACACCTGGGACACACGGGAATCATTTAAGCGCAAAATGATTCCTTACGCAAGGTTGATTAGCGCCATGATTCTCTGACAAAATGCATTACCGCAAGACTCACTATGGGTATCCAAGCCCATTGATCAATTCAACTTCGCCTCTATGAGGCGACATTGGAACATAACCGTGAAAGCTTTTGGGCATTTGCACACGGTTGAAGATGAGCAAGGGTGTCACAACCCCAAAATCCACCTGCGGAATATCACCGCTTGGGAGCGTGACTGACCAGGATCAAGCCACCAATCATATTGAACATGTATATAAGTAGTAATCATTATTCAACAATACGAAAGGTGTTTTCAAAACCAAAATCATCAAGTGTAGCGGAAGCATAAATGTAAAAACCCAAACATAAGTATTAAGTGTGTAATGTCATAAACGTTTAATAAGCATCCACGATCCATGCCCACAACGACCTGCTCCTCCTTGTGCAAGCTCCATATGTACCTAAGGTCCTGCAAGGCATGCAGCAGAGAGTCAACAACTAGTTGAGCGAGTTCACAGTGTACAGTTCAGTAATTGTAATAGTATGAGTAGAATTATGTTCGTTCGTTAAGTCATGTCTCGTATTAGTTTCCATCGCGGCCCTCTAGGCATGTATGCGAAGATTAGGGGAAATATTCCCAAATATTCTAGACTATGTATATTTGTATCGCTGGCCACCCTGGCATGTGTGCGAAGTTTTAGTATGTATAGTTCGCGGCCTTCCCAAGGCATGTGTGCGAATGATTTGTCATAATATCGCGGCCAACCCCTGGCGTGTATGCGAAGATCAGTTCAAATGGGTATACTAGTCTAGCCGTATCTTATCATTACTCTTCCTCACCCGAGGACCATATCATTAGGTTCTATTAATTTAAGTATGTACGAATAAATCATCCAAATCCCATTCCCACCCTGGGAACCCCATGCCTTGGCTGTGTGAACTCACCTTGGTTTGCTCGGCAGATAATTTACTTGCTAAAATAACTTTTGATCAATCGCGTCCTATTATAATTATTACGTCTAATCAGATTCGCATACAAGTAATTCACGTAACTGTTCACATATTGTACAAATTACACTTAGGAAATATACACATAACTACACATGTTCTAACAGTCAGCTTCATCGTATATTATTCAAGTAAATGTCGTTTATTTAGCCAGCAGATATTCACACCCAGAACATGTTTACTTTACGTCCCAAGCTACAATTAATACCCAACCGTCCACCCTAGCTTAATTAACCAAATGCGGCCCAATGTATAACAACCTCCCGCCCACTGTGCAAATTTAACTACCCGGAATGAAGGTGGTTGTGCTCCCTATTACTCGGCCCTACTTAATGCATATAACTCTTAATAACATGTAATCTACTTTCTGTATAACAAGCAGCCAAGCATCTATTCAGTTTATATTACCCGGTCTTGCCCAATACTCCTTCGGCCCACATCCTGTGCATATGTGTGACAGGCCACCATCAGCCCATCATATTAATTAGGCTAGTTTAATTATTAAATCCCAACCCCTTAAAGCCCAACCGTGTGAGCCCAGAAGTACCCAGCCACCATTCCAAGGGGATGCTTGTGTGTGCGGCCCATCTACCAACAAACAAAACTGATCTCAACAAAACCCAACCTAATCCGCAGTCCACTCACGAGATCCCCAACAGTAACTACTTATTACATTGGCCCAAACTAATTTATATAATTTTATTAATTCAACTGTATATCAACCACATAAGACAAAACATATTACATTCACAGATTCAAAGCATGCAACCTAAAGGTGGGTTGTACCCTATGTACATATGGTTGTACATCTCCATTAGAACATAGCACCAAGAACTTAACTATCTAAACAATCAATACAAAGTCCTCATCATTTTCATCCTTTAAATAGTTAACAGATTTGAGCATAACTATTCAAATATCATGCGTAGGAACAGATTCATCATGCATATATGTCTACGAAAAATAGACCCCTTAGCATTATATATCCATATTTTTCATGGCACGTTTCAATGAAAGTATTTAAACCGAACATCATCATAGATATCCTAATAACATCAAACCAATCATTATCATGCTTGCAAGTATCATAACAATTAAAAGAACGCAACCAAGCAGTGCAATAAACACAAACCGTAAATAACCGAAACACTAACCGTACGAGAGAAAGGGATGCGAGAGAGAGAGATATCGAACTCGAGCTAGGGGGTCGCGACTGGGGTCTGCTGCTACGGCACGTCGAGATGAGAGGGAGGGAGTTAGGGTTTTGGGTTTGTTGTGTACGAAGTAGGTTATTGAAACAATACGTATTATATTAGATTTCATGTTGGGCGGTTTGAGTTTTCCGGCCGATAAACACACAAAGAAACGAATATAAGGGGTGGAGGTTATGGGCCGTGAGGTGAAGTGTGGGCTGCAAAAAGAGATGGCAGGTATCCAACGATGTGCATGATATTGCTATTGTTGTTATTTATTATTTTTTTATTATAAAAAAATAACTAATAAAGATTTATAATAAATCAACTAACATGGATGTATAATATTCACGCTAAGGGTTCGGGCCTCAAAAGTTTCGAGTTACGCGAGTGGGTTAGATCGACAAGCGAGGCATGTACTTTGGTTCAAACGGTTCGGGTCGGTACAACAAGGTAAGGATTTGGTTAATTCCTCAAATAAAATAAGCATGAGATTTGATTTATAAAGACGAAATAGATGGGTTTTTACCTCGAAGTTACGGGTTGTCACAAAGGGGATAGTTACCGTTTCAACGACAAAGAGGGTGATGAAGAAGGTGATGAAGAAGGGGGCGATGAGGAGATGCCCGATGTTGAGGAGGACATTGATCCTTCCGGCCCATGGGGACCGAGGCGTAGGTACAGGAAGAAGCATAGGGAAATCTCTGCCAATGTGGCAGATTTTGTGAATCAAAGGCAAATACCGTCGTATCGGTTGTGGAACCGTGGGGATCAAGCAATCTACGACAATGTGTCGGCGGGTATTGGTGAAGCAAGAGAGTACCATGCTAGTCGGAAGGAATGGGAAGAGGCTCAAGGGGCGTACTCACAACAACAATGGGGTTTTCAATCATCTTTCCGCGAGAGGGTGGAAAAGCAGTTGGAGGAACAGCAGCTGCAATATGCGTTGCAACAATCACAAATGGAACGTATGATACAGCTGCAAGAAGAGGAAAGGGCCAGCAGACAAGCATGGGAGGAAGAGGATGCTAGGCGCCGGAATGCACAGGCAGAGTTGGACCAACGCCGATGGGGGGCCCTTACTGGTTATCCGTACCAGCCGCCACCTCAACAAGAGTCAAGCCCGATGGATAACTATAGGGATATGTTTGAGGCCCTTACTGGTTATCCGTACCAGCCAAATCCGCCCGTGAACCTGAATGAGAGATATCAGCGGTAGAGGCGAGGTACGTTTTTTGTTGTTGTTGTTGTATATTATTACTTTGTTTTTGTTGTTTTTCATTTTGTTATTTAAATTATCGTCTAGTTAAATGAACTTTGTGGGTGTGTTCCCTATATAACCCTCACGAGACCTCTCGTCCTCCCAAGCTATTGGGGGGTTTAAAAGGGCTTGTTGCATAAGCTAAATGCAACCGTGATTCCTACGAAAGTGAGTTAGGTTTGTTGTTGTTGTAAAATATTTTCCACATAAATTGAAGTGAAATAACGCATGATTTGGTAACGTGTTCGTAAAAAAGGGTAGAACTAAGTAACTAACAAATTTTGATGGTTGTGAGAAGCATGCTTCTACACAAGGATTAGAATTTATAGGTACAACATGTTCGCGGGACAACCATTTTTATGAAGAAACGAAGGATATGAGCGTCAAGCGACAAAAATCAGGTGCATGTGTTTCTTTTTACTTTGATTTTTAGCTAAGAATAAGTGGTTTGTATTGTGTATTTTCATTTCCGGGGTGAAAAGTTGGGAAGATTAGTCGTGTCACATTCCTTGGGCATTTTTAAAACTCTAGTTCTTACACATTGAGGACAATATGTGTTTCAAGTGTGGGGATGGGGGAGTAGTAAAAATTTTCGAGTTTGACCCGCTCATTTAAACACTATACATTGAGGACAATGTTTACCACAAGTGTGGGGATGGGGGAAAAATTTCAAAAATTTTTCAAAAAGTTCTTGTCTCAAAAGCGATCATAAAAAACACAAGTAACTAAGTCAACGAGTGATGTCACAAACCATTTGGTCTTTTGTCATGGTCAAGTTCAGGTTAATAGCATGACGGGTATATAGTGGGTGGTTATTTGGGAATAATCCGCCTAAGAAACTAGTAGTTTATGCATGTCACATAACATACCCTTCTAGATATGTGAGAATTTGAGCCACTTTTATATCATTGATTACATGTTTGTGTTTCTTTGTTTGAGTGGACCATTAGTCATATATTGTAGAACTTGCAACTTTTGATACGTTTGAGACTATAGACCGAATACAAGCACGAGAATGATTAAGGCATTAGGTAAACCTTTTCTCTTAAAACCATTTATCTATCCTTACCCAAATAAATCCCCTAGTTGCCCAATTTGAGCCTAAACCTTTCGTTTGACCACCTATAGCCCATAACTATAAGCCTTTTCTTTTTAAACCCGTGTGATGAAAATTCGATTTTAGGAATTCAAGTTTGTATAGTTGCTTTGAAAAAAAATCCATCAAAATCAGAAAATGTTATGAAAAAGAGTAAAAATTGAGAAAAATACAAAAAGAAGTGTTAGTAGTCGTTGAATAAAAGGCGAAAGTTGTTGCCTCATAGTTGATAGTTATATCTAGTTTTGTTTAGTTTAGTGGTTTGTAATAAAAATCGAATTTTTCATCACCTTAGCCACTTTAAATATCCTATTTCCTACCCTTAACCTAGCCCCGTTACAACCCTTACAAAGACCTTTTGACTTGTGCTTAGTGTTCGTGATCAATAGTGGAGAATGATTGAGTTGCAAGCTTATGCGGGTATATGTTCTAATCGGTTTGAGTGCATATTCTTTGAAGTGCTAATACATTATAAACATTAGCCAATTTGTAAGCCGAGTGGAGAGAACATTGTGAGGGATGTGCATGAACTGTTAGTTTCGCGGGCGGGTTAATCTTGGGTAACCATTTGTGCATCTAAAAGCACGTTACCATTAAATACATTGAATATTGTAAAGAGTTTGAACTTTAGCATGACATTAGACCTTAACCTTTGTCTCGGGAATGGGATGTATATTCGTTGTTCGACCCACGTGAAAGTGAAAAACAGATTTGCTTGAGGGCAAGCAAAAGACAAGTGTGGGGATGTGATGCGTGGTTGAAAACCGGTGTTTGTAATTGCTTAATTTGGTGTTATTACACAAGTTTTAATTTCGAATAGCCTACTTTTGATTAGATTTGTATTTTGCAGGTCTAGCAGAGTTTAAGGAGCTTTTCGGGAGCTTTACAGGTCATCGGGATGAAAAACGAAGCACCGGGAAGCGACACGGGTCAACCGGAAGCAAGGGACGCGAAAAACGGAGAGTGAGACTTGGGGGCACCGTCGCCGACGCCCACATAGGCCGTCGCCGACGGTTAGTGTACATGTCCGTCGCCAAAAACCGTCCGTAGACAGCAACATAGCCCGTCGGCCGAAAATGGAGAAGCAAGCACCGTCGCCGACGGGGCTTCAGGCCGTCGGCGACGGCTTCCAAATATTGACGACGCTGTTTTTGTTCGTTTGGGGGTTTGGAACAATAAAAAATGGTTGGTGGGAAATTATTTCGGGAGTTACACATTCTTTAGAAGTTTGAACTTGATCTTGGGGCCAATATCTATCATTCTTCACCCACCATTGACCTATCCATCATCCCTACAACCCAAATTCTCATCCGAATCCAAACCCTAGTTCATCACCATTACAATCATCCTTCAACCTTCCACCCATTCAATTTCTCCACCACAAACCCTAACCATTCATTCACCTTCAAGCTTCATGATGATCCAATTCAAGTTTACAACATCCGGTGATCAAGTTTCTTCGATCATGAGCGGCTAATTCCTAGGAGGTTTCACCCCGGTGTAGGTTAATTGTAAGTCTAGGGTTAAAACATTGTTCTTGGATTGATTTTGTGACAAATTGCTTCTTGATTTGAAACTTATGATAATTGTCTTGCATTTGTATTGAATTCATAAACCGTCGAGTGAAGATTAAATTTGACTTTATGAAATGTTTATGTGCAATTATGCCTTGTCTAGGTTAGAGTTTACATGTTCTTGGTAACGAAGTGCAATGTGGTCCGTTCTTTATAACGTTGATAGCTCTTGGCACCTAAGCCGTGTAACACTAAACTCGTTAGTCGTTTTTGCAATTGAATCAATCTTAAAACGTGTAGGAACCCTAGGAATGCAATTACCGAACCGGGTGTGAACCTTGTTTTCTCATTATTGTTCAAACAATCATTTCCAATTCTTGCATCTAGTAATCTTGAGTAGTTAATTTAATTAATCATTTTAGTAGTTCTAATTCACATCTTCCAATCAAACAAAAACACAAAAACATATCTTAGCAATCTTCATAATTGTGACAACTTCATAATTCAATCAAATCCGTACACAAACCACATACTCTTCGTGGTTCGACCCCTCACTACCACTAGCTATTTGTTAAGGGTAATTAGGGTATATAAATATTATCTTTGACTGGAGCGCGACACTCCGATCAGTACGTAATTCCAGTAACAATGTAAGTACAAGTAATCATTCAATCCCATTCCCAACCCCGGGAATCCCATGCCTTGGTAAGAGTGTGAACTCACCTTGGTTTGCTCGGTATGCTAAACTATGTGCTCATAAGTAATCAATCACGTCCTATAGTATGCACGTGTATTAAATCAATTCAAGTTCGTATGTCATTTATGTCACGAAGTGTGTGTTTAAGCAGTTATCACATATCATATATGCAGTTAGTCAAAACCGTACAATTCATGCTTAACGGGATTAACAGGCAGTTAACATACTTCACCAAGTTAACACACTTAACAAGATTCACACACTAGCAATGTTACAGGTCTAACAGAGTTAATATGTTTACTGAATTAACAACTAACGGAGTTGATAACTAACAGAGTTATCTTGCTTAACAGGACATATTAGTTAACAGCGTTAGCAGAGTTAAATGCATATCCTTAACAGAGTTACATATTGAAAGAGTTAATGACTTAACTAAGTAAACAACTTAACAGAGTAATCATGTCATTACGCTTGACGAAATCACACATGTAACTGGCGAAAACACTAGTTGGGCGAAAACCCTATGGCGAAATCCCTAAGGTGACGAAAACCCCTTTTGGACGAAGACACTTGGGCCGAAATCACTTTTGGGCCGAAAACCATTTGTTGAACGAAATCACTTAGTGGCGAAAACAAAAGTTTGGCGAAATCATTTTTGGACGAAAACCCTTTGGTTTTCGTCGTATCTAGGATGTGACAAAAACACAAGTGTTTTCGTCTGAACCTTGTGTTTTCGTGGGTTAACTGATCATCATCACTAACAGTTACAAGTTTCCCAAAACCCTAAACATCACTCACAGTTGCATGATCAGTTATCGATGGACCCATTTAATCAAACCATGATATGTAACATATAAACTACCAAATCATTGTGAGACCAAGATCATAATTCAATCCGCATATCATTCATTAACAGACACACACTGTTGATCAAATCATCCAACATATCAGACAGTTTGTAGAAAATATATATCAATCATGATTTCTTACGTTCATAAAGCAATCATAACTAACACACCAAAATCAAACAACAATGCGTATATATATATATAATGAAACCAAACAGATACTAGCCACAGTTGATCACTAACCAGCAAGATGAACAACGAGTTGATTCGATACGAGAGGTTTCGAGATCTTAAACTTGCCGTCGGGTTCCAAGGGTAGCGAGAGAGAGAGAGAACGTGATTTAGGGTTTTCTAATTGCTGATCACGCTTACAGGTTAAGCAAATCCTATATTCAAACGCTACTGGGCCAAAGCCCATTTGGTTTTCATTGGGTAGTCAGTGGACGAAAACACTTGAAGTGTTTTCGGCCATGGGTGTTTTCGTGAGGGATGTTTGGCATGTGCTCCATTTTATTACTCAAACAACACATATATTAACCAACCTACAATCATATATCAGCAAACACACTCATGCACATCAAATATAATAGATAAATCCCAACACGATATAACATATTACAAACGTGCACAGTTGCGAAACAAACAAGTCGTGTCAACAAACAATCTAAACAATTAACGTGTAATAGTGCGAAGATGGAATCTTGGAAACTCGAGTTGTCACATTATCCCCAACTTGAAAGAAATTTCGTCCCGAAATTTAGCACGTAGTTACTGAGGAAGCTAGTTGTGTTGTGTAGTTTACTGGTTTTCCTGGGGTGTCACATCATCCCCACGTTGATTTGGAATTTCGTCCCGAAATTCCGTAGGAGCTTCAGCCTCAGTAGTGGTTGCACTGTTTCCGAATAAATGGGGATATTTGAGTTTCATTTGATCTTCTCATTCCCAGGTAAACTCTGGGCCACGACGGGAGTTCCAACGAACTCGAACAAGAGGTATTCTGGTGTGCTTGAGGACCTTAACATCCCGGTCCGTGATTTCAACTGGTTCTTCGACGAATTACAACTGTTCGTCGATAGTGAGTTCCTTCAAGGGAATTATGAGGGTCTCATCTGACAGACACTTCTTCAGATTCGACACGTGGAAAACGTTGTGAACTGCACCGAGTTCTGCTGGTAGATTCAGTTTGTAGGCCACTTTGCCTATTCTTTCTATGATTTCGAATGGTCCGACGTAACGTGGATTGAGTTTGCCTCGTTTGCCAAAACGAACTACACCCTTCTAGGGCGAGACTTTGAGTAGCACTCGATCCCCAACTTGGAACTCGAGTGGTTTCCTGCGCTTATCTGCGTAGCTTTTCTGACGGTCGCGAGCTGCCACCATTCGTTGTCGTATCTGTGCAATCCGTTCAGTAGCATCAACTACAAATTCTGGACCTGTGATCTGACTATCGCCCACCTCTGCCCAACAGAGAGGTGATCGGCATTTACGCCTGTATAATGCCTCAAATGGAGCGGCTTGAATGCTGGTGTGATAACTGTTATTGTACGAGAACTCCACTAAAGGGAGGTGTTTTTCCCAGCTGTTGCCGAAGTCGATAACACATGCCCGAAGCATGTCTTCTAGAGTCTGGATAGTGCGCTCAGACTGCCCATCCGTCCGAGGGTGATAAGCTGTGCTCATGTCTAATCGAGAGCCAAAAGATTTGTGAATTGCTTGCCACAGTTCCGAAGTAAAACGTGCATCACGATCTGAAATAATAGAGGTTGGCACCCCGTGCCTAGAGACAACTTCCTTGAGATATACGTCTGCTAGAGTGGAGAACTTATCCGTTTCCTTGATAGCCAAGAAGTGTGCAGACTTTGTGAGTCGATCCATGATCACCCAAATAGCATCATTCCCACGCTGCGATCTAGGCAGGCCAGTAACAAAATCCATGGAAATTTCTTCCCATTTCCATTGTGGTATCTTTGGTTGCTGAAGTAGGCCCGATGGTTTCTGGTACTCCGTCTTGACTCTCGCACAAGTCAAACACTTACTAACGTAAGTTGCTATGTGGGCTTTCATACTAGGCCACCAATACGTAGTTCTGAGATCGTGGTACATTTTATCCGAACCTGGATGTACCGAGTAGCGAGACTTATGTGCTTCATCCATTACAAGCTCGCGTAAGTTGCCATAAAGTGGGACCCAGATGCGTCCTGTTACGTAGTAGGCGCCGTCTTCCTTTTGTTCTAACCGTTGCCTTGAACCGCGTAAGGCTTCAGCCCTGACGTTTTCTGGTTTCAATGCTTCTACCTGAGCATCTCGTATTTGTGCAGGAAAACTAGACTGAATAGTAAGTTGTAATGCTCGTACGCGCCTAGGCGTAGTATCCTTTCGACTGAGGGCGTCGGCCACAACATTGGCTTTTCCCGGATGGTACTTGATGGCACATTCGTAGTCGTTAAGTAGCTCGACCCATCGACGTTGACGCATGTTCAAATCCTTCTGCTTGAAGATATGCTCGAGACTCCTGTGATCGGTGTAGATAGTGCACTTGGTACCGTACAGGTAATGTCGCCATATCTTAAGCGCGAAGACGACAGCTCCCAGCTCTAAGTCGTGTGTGGTGTAATTCCTTTCATGAATATTAAGTTGACGCGAAGCGTAGGCGATAACTTTATCCCGTTGCATCAATACACAACCAAGACCCTGAATTGATGCATCGCAGAAGACCACAAAATCGTCTGTGCCCTCTGGCAGTGAGAGAATAGGTGCGTTGTGTCACACCCCGACCACGTAGGACAACAAACCGTGGCGGAAACATCAGGGAGTGTTGTAACAGAAGCAATCGTTTCACAACCATGGATACAAAAAGTGTTTCGTTTTATTGATAATATTAAGCATTGCATTGTCTTAACATAGAATAAACAAGTTTTATATTGTCTATCATAGTTATTATGTCACTAAGGCCTCGTCCAGATCCTATGTGACGCATGCATCCTAGCAGTCATTCAAGCATCAACACCTGAAACATATGTAAAAACTTAGTCAGCAAAGAAATGCTGGCGAGTACATAGGTTTTATAGGAGTGTCGAATTCATGGCTAGTTTAAGTGTTGCAATACTTTATTAAAACTTTGTTTTGAAAAGAGTATAATATTGCAACTTAATTGACCAACTCGAATCAAGCGGGTTATAGTTTATAAAACCTCGTAGCCATGATTCTTAACCCAAAAACATTTGCTTTTGAAAATCAACTTGTAAAACATCTCGTAAAAACTCGTATAGTTTATATCTCTTAGAAAAACATCGTTGCGTGATATTGTTTCAAAATCGTTTCCTCGGTGAGCTAAATAACGACACGCAGTGCAATATGATAGAAGCACTTATATATATAAGATGTACCAGCGGCGCATCTACCATGATACTATCATACTACACCCGCCCCATTAGCTAATTATTGCCCAAAACCAATCGTTTAATTCGTTTACTCGTTTCACCTCGTGTATCTCGTTTCAAATCGTTTAACTCGTCTCAAGATCGTATTCGTTTTAATAGTGAAACTACTTTTGGTCGTCTCGCTAATAACATTCAAACCTGTGTGACTCAATTATTGTTCAACTCGTTTTCGCATTAACAAACCTCCAAAGGGTAAGTTAAAAATTATTAGATTCAGTCGTTACCCACAACCCCCACACATAACCATGGGTGTAGTGCAATAACGGGATTTGTCAGATCCTATGGTACCATAACCTAATACTGGTCGGCTTGATCAATGTTAATGAATGTCATTCGTTATGTAATTACAACCAACAAGTCATGTACACCTTATCGAAATCGTTATTAGTTTTGTATAAACCACCTTAATCGTTTTTGAAACCATCGTGAAAACATCGAAATCGTTATTAGTTTTGTATAAACCACCTTAATCGTTTTTGAAACCATCGTGAAAACATCGAAATCGTTATTAGTTTTGTATAAACCACCTTAATCGTTTTTGAAACCATCGTGAAAACATCGAAATCGTTTTGATACATATGAATCACCCCAAAACAATTGAAAACAGTAAAATAGGGGAACTATGTACTCACCTTGGGTGCGTTTTTAAATGTTAACACAATCCCTCAAATTGTTTATGCGTCCTAAATAAAGTAAGGATGATTTTAATAATCAAAATTCTCATAAATACCGAAGTTTCTCCGATACTTAGAATTTTCACATAACTTTGAGTTTTCTCGAAAAGTTATTATTTTTGATTATTTTGGTGTATTTGTATATATACATATACTCAAGCGTAATATGCATAATCTTGTCAACACTAACACATCATCATACACATATTGTAAAACACATAGCACGTTGTGACACATTAAATTTACTTATGAACAACCCATTCTAGTTATGTTGAAAAACACTTATTTTAGCGTTTCGGTAACATTTTTGGACGTCGGAAGCCACGTATGACTAACCAAACACAAAGTAAACTTAATATAAGTTAAAATACTTATTTTTATACCAAAAATATCAGTTTGGTTACTGATCTAAAACAGTTTTGTAAAAGTCCTCCGAAAAGGCGATTTTTAACCGTTTTACCGCATAGTTTTGCATCAAACGTTACCCGAACCATCCGAAATCGAAACGACTTGAAATTTTGACACAACCCATGTTATTTACTGAATAAAATAATGGCTATACTCACAATAGTGCAGGTCTTAAATAGAGCACATAAATCATGCAAATTTCACATATTTTATCACTTTTTAAGCTATATGTACAACATGCAATGCTACCAAACCTATGTCAAAGTTTTATGCCATTATATTACACCAAATAATGTTATTTTTAGTGTTTATAATCTGTTCAAAATCACTTTTGTCATACAACCATTTTTTATCACTTCTTGAGCTTTAAATCAACATATTCCTTCATGTACAAGTGTCTAAAGCACACTATCATATCATCATCTTTTCATATGAGTTTAGATGCATCAAACATGTGATTTATTCATGTTTACTTGCTGATTTAATTGATCATTTATCATATCTTGCACAAATCATCAAATACTTGCATTTTAACTATATTCAAGAACATGCATCAACATAAACAAGTACTTAACAAGAAATCAAACTTCAAGACTCATACACACATATATGTATGTACGGTTATACATACATACATATCACCACCATTTTTTTTTATTTGTTTCAAAACCCATTTCTTTTAGATTTCAAGTTTAGTGAAAATCCCAAGATTCAAGAGAAACTTCAAATCATCAAGAACAACCAAGAATCTAAAGTATGATTTTAACATTAGTGTTATACCTTCAAGATTCAAGTAGGTTGTGGGATGAGATTTTGATGATAGGAAGCTTGAATCACTTGAAAACACCTTGGAAACACCTTTAATTCTTCATAATCACTTGAAATATGCTTGGAAAGGGACTTGAATGTGATGAACAAAGCTTGAAGAAGATGAAGATAGAGAGAGAATAGGGTGGACGGTCATGAGGGAGGAGAGAGAGGAGTTTAAGTGTTGTGAAGATGATGAGTGATCTTGGGGGATTTATAAGGATCTTAGGAAGATATGTAAAAGATTTTGGAAGATATAAATAAGATTTACTAGAGATTTCTTGTACCCACAAAGATCATATATGATATTTTGAGATCTTGCAATATTTTTTTGTGGGGCCACCTATATTGTGATCGTAAAAATGGAAGGGGAAGGGGTTTAGAGTGCAACTTTGATGGTATATTAGATAAAAACAGGTGTTTAACTGGATACCGGGTATTTTATCTAGCGTCTAAATCCCGGTTTATGGCGTTCTAAATTATTTTTATTATTCTATAAAAATAATCTTGCCAAAATATTACTGAAATAAATTTCAGTTGTCAAGGTTGGATGCGTTGTCTACGTTTTGCAGTATAAGCACTGTGTCGCGCAGAAACACGCAGTACGCGCTTAAACTTGAAAAATAACATTCTTAAGCGTTTTAATTTATTTTTCAAAATGAACCTGATTAAAAATAAAATTTCAATCATAACAGAATATCTTCTGGATTTAAATATTATCCGGGCGGTCACCAACATTCGTTTCGCAGTTTTGTTGTAATTAGTTCTTTAATTCAAATAGTCATGTTTTTGCCATACCGAATCCTTCAAAACTTATTTCTAAGTTATGTAAAGGATATTTAGGGTATGTTTAGCTTACGTCACAGTTCCGGAGTGTATGTTGCGTTAAACTGATTGCGTTTAAGCACCAGTCTGCGTATAGCCTTCCAGAAGGTGATCTAAAGCTTGAAATCGGAATCGAATCAAATTGTAAAATTGTCAAACACAAATACACATATATTAACACTAAAACACATTGTTTTATTGATAATCACCATTGTTTTACATCGTACAGAGATTACAGAACACAGTTGTCACAGTCTCCCCCACTTTAGGAAATTTCGTCCCGAAATTTTATTTAGAGGAAACTTGTGAAAGCTTGAAACATGAAGTCGAAAAGATAAAACAACACCGGTTAGGGTTCCGAACTTCTAGTAACTTTAAATAACATTATGCTTGCAAGGTAAGAGGGACACTTATATACAAGTATATGAAGCGTCATTGGTGCGTCCACCGTACCTTCATTACATTGTTCACATTTCGTTATTGTTGTCACTATTGGTTCTTACACATGATAAATCTTGCTGTGGTTTCTGTGCACTTAATTTTTATAATTATGTACGCGTCCATAATTACGTAATTCCTTGCATAGTCCACACAGTGCATTTAATAATGTGTAGGGGAAAAACCAAATGAATGAACCTGTGATGAGTGTGATTGGGCCATCAATAGGGTCCTTTCAGCTGTATCATCACATGCCACTCTTAACCAGATTCTGAATCAATCTTTAACTAGACCACTCAAAGGTCTATTTTCGAATCATGGAATTGTACTATATAATCCAAGGGTCTTAACCACCACCTAGAAACCCATTAAGGATTTAAGATAGTACCTTTTGAATATCCTATTATGAATCCCTCATATGAGGATATGGAAGATTCTATGAGGATTTGGGTAACGAAAATCGGATCTCATAAAAAGAGAACACCTAAACACATAATCGCATTAATCGTTTAACTTGACCTTTAATTTGTTATCTTTGGACACGTGAAAAGTCGGATGAATATTTCCAAGCTCTGGAGGTAGCTCTAGTCGATAGGCAACTTTCCCAATTCTTTCCACAATCTTGAATGGTCCCACATATCGAGGTGCAAGTTTTTCTTTCTTTCCAAATCTCACGACTCCTTTCCAAGGTGAAACCTTGAGCAGGACACGGTCTCCGACTTGAAAGTCTAAGGGCTTGCGTCCTAAATCCGCATAACTCTTTTGACGGCTTCTAGCTGTCACAAGATTATCGCGAATTTTCTTGATTTTGTCCGTTGTTTCCAGAACGAGCTCAGGTCCAGTAAGCTGAGCTTCACCGGCCTCGTTCCAACAGACAGGTGAACGACATTTTTGACCGTAGAGAGCTTCGAATGGTGCCATTTTAATGCTAGCATGATAACTATTGTTGTAAGAGAACTCGATCATTGGCAGATGAGAATCCCAATTACCACCAAAGTCTATCACGCATGCTCTAAGCATATCCTCCAAAGTTTGAATTGTCTTCTCGGATTGACCATCTGTTTGGGGATGATAAGCAGTGCTTAGATTTAGTTGGGTTCCCATAGCAGATTGCATGGTTTTTCTAGAAATGAGATGAAAATCGAGCATCACGATCAGAAATGATATCCAAAGGAACACCATGTCATGAAACAATCTCGTCAACATAAATCTTTGCAGGTTTATCAGCAGATAGGTCTTCGCGAATCGGGAGAAAATGAGCTGACTTCGTTAATCGATCGATAACAACCCAGATAGCATCATGACCTTTAGAAGTACGCGGTAGCTTGGTGATGAGATCCATTGCCATGCTCTCCCACTTCCAAACCGGTATCTCTGGTTATACAAGCAAACCAGAAGGTCATTGATGTTCAGCCTTGACTTTAAGACAAGTTAGGCATTTCGATACGTACAAGGCAACATCTTTCTTCATACCAGGCCATCAGAACTTAGTACGAAGATCCTTGTACATTTTATCAGCACCAGGATGGATAGAATATCGGGACTTGTGAGATTCGTCCATCACTAGGGTGCGGAGATCGTCTTGTTTCGGAATCCACAAACGATCCTTGAAATAAAGCAAACCATCGCTTTGTGCTTCGAGTTTAAGCTCAAGCTGATGTGGTAATTCCATACTCATCAAATTCTGTGAAACACAAAATTGCTGAGCTTGAAGAACACGAGATTGAAGATCAGATAGTGTTTGAACGGAATGAAGCTTGACTCGCTCCTTTCGACTAAGCGCATCGGCCACGACATTCGCCTTACCGGGATGGTAGCGAATTTCGCAATCGTAATCGTTCAAGAGTTCAACCCAACGTCGTTGCCTCATGTTCAACTCTTTCTGATTACGAATATGCTGGAGACTTTTGTGGTCTGTGAAAACCACACACTTCGTGCCATAGAGGTAGTGTCTCCAGATCTTAAGCGCAAAAACCACAGCTCCTAACTCGAGATCATGAGTCGTATAGTTCTTCTCGTGGATTTTCAGCTGTCGAGATGCATATGCAATAACTTTACCTCGTTGCATGAGGACGCAACCAAGGCCTAAGTTGGATGCATCACAATAGACAACGAAATCATCGTTTCCCTCGGGCAGAGATAGAACAGGAGCATTACATAACTTCTGCTTCAGTGTTTGGAACGCTTCTTCTTGCTTGGGTCCCCACTCAAAAGGCTTATTCTTCTGAGTCAAAGCTGTGAGTGGAACCGCAATCTTCGAGAAATTAGAAATGAATCGACGATAATAACCAGCAAGACCTAGAAAAGATCGAATCTCTGACGGCATTGTCGGTGTATTCCACTCCTTAATAGCAGCAATCTTGGATGGATCCATATGAATACCTTGCTCGTTGACTATATGACCTAGAAACTGAACTTCTTTAAGCGAGAATTCACACTTGGAGAATTTAACGAAAAGTTGTTCCTTCTTAAGGAGTTCCAACGTTAAGCGAAGGTGTTGCTCGTGATCCGCTCGAGTCTTCGAATAAATGAGGATATCGTCGATGAACACAATAATGAACTTATCTAAACAAGGTTTACAGACCCTATTCATTAAGTCCATAAAGATAGCTGGAGCATTCGTCAAGCCAAAAGGCATGACTGTGAACTCGTAATGCCCATAACTCGTGCGGAAAGCAGTTTTGGGAATATCTTCTTCGAGAACACGAAGTTGATGATACCCAGAACGCAGATCGATCTTAGAAAAACATGAAGCACCTTGCAGCTGGTCAAAGAGATCATCAATTCGAGGTAGGGGATATCGATTCTTGATGGTAAGCTTATTAAGCTCACGATAATCGATACACATTCGAAAAGACCCATCTTTCTTTTTCACGAAGATGAGAGGAGCTCCCCAAGGTGAATAACTCGGACGGGTGAATCCTTTATCAAATAACTCTTGAAGCTGTCTCGATAACTCTTGCATCTCTAACGGTGCAAGACGATAAGGTGCTTTCGCAATCGGGTTGGCATTAGGTACAAGGTCGATATGAAACTCAACTTGACGAACTAGAGGCAAACCAGGCAGTTCATCGGGAAACACCTCGGGATAATCCCGAACAATCAGAATATCCTGGATACTCTTACTTTTGCTTCTCTCCTCGGTGACATGTGCTAGAAAAGCAACATATCCCTTTCTCAAATATCTTTGGGCCTTTGTACACGACATAAGCTTCAAACCGCCAGGTGGCTTCTCTCCACGAACATCCAAAACATCGCCAGACGGAAGAGGAATACGAACAATCTTATCGAAACAAACCACCTTAGCGTGGCGTTTGGTTAACCAATCCATTCCAATGATGATGTCGAAGCTTCCAAGTTGCATTGGCGTGAGGTCAATAGGAAAAAGATGGCTATCAAGGTTTAACTGACAATCACGAATAACAGAATCGAGAACAAGAGGTTTACCAGAAGCAATTTCGACAGATAAGGGTTTCCTCAATTTAGTTCTAGGTATCGCAAGCAAAGGTTCAAAAGATAACGAAACAAAACTACGATCGGCACCAGAATCAAAAAGAATAGATGCGGGTTGATTATTAACAAGAAACGTACCGTTGACAACCTCGTTGTCGGCCCTTGCTTCGTTTGCATTCAAATTGTACGCTCGTCCATAGGCGGGATTCGCGTTCGCATTGACATTCGGATAAACAAGAAAGGTATTGAAAACATCGACAGAACACAAGGAAGGCGATCATTTGTTCGTTACCTCAAACAAACAAATGACACGCAGTGACTAATCAAAGTAAATGAATCAAAATAATGCGTCGCGAAGACATGCTCGCCTATAAGTGAACACTCACCCCAAGAGTTCCCAGGTAAGAGTGACTGGTCCGATTATGTGGATTTGTACGAACACTCTAGCCTTAGACAGAAAACTCAGGGTACAGGCATTCACTCTTCCAGTTTGCACGTGTTCACATTATTTTAACCCAAACTTTGACGAGATTCTGAAAATTCAAAAGGCACTAAGCCAAATATGAATCAAACTGGAAGGGTTCAAACCGTATAACAAAGGGTTCAAAACCTAGTAATCAATCGTCCTAGAACAGATGATTGATTTTTGAAGCAGATTCGGATTTGTGTTCTCGTTGTGGTTATCACCTAAGGATAGGTGACGGTATTGTTTTAAAATCTAAACACAAGTAAACTTGTGTTAGGGTCCTAAAGTTATAGTCTAGGTCAAAGCATTACTAATAACCTAATTCCCTATAACCATTGGCTCTGATACCAACTTCTTCTGTCACACCCCGACCACGTAGGACAACAAACCGTGGCGGAAACATCAGGGAGTGTTGTAACAGAAGCAATCGTTTCACAACCATGGATACAAAAAGTGTTTCGTTTTATTGATAATATTAAGCATTGCATTGTCTTAACATAGAATAAACAAGTTTTATATTGTCTATCATAGTTATTATGTCACTAAGGCCTCGTCCAGATCCTATGTGACGCATGCATCCTAGCAGTCATTCAAGCATCAACACCTGAAACATATGTAAAAACTTAGTCAGCAAAGAAATGCTGGCGAGTACATAGGTTTTATAGGAGTGTCGAATTCATGGCTAGTTTAAGTGTTGCAATACTTTATTAAAACTTTGTTTTGAAAAGAGTATAATATTGCAACTTAATTGACCAACTCGAATCAAGCGGGTTATAGTTTATAAAACCTCGTAGCCATGATTCTTAACCCAAAAACATTTGCTTTTGAAAATCAACTTGTAAAACATCTCGTAAAAACTCGTATAGTTTATATCTCTTAGAAAAACATCGTTGCGTGATATTGTTTCAAAATCGTTTCCTCGGTGAGCTAAATAACGACACGCAGTGCAATATGATAGAAGCACTTATATATATAAGATGTACCAGCGGCGCATCTACCATGATACTATCATACTACACCCGCCCCATTAGCTAATTATTGCCCAAAACCAATCGTTTAATTCGTTTACTCGTTTCACCTCGTGTATCTCGTTTCAAATCGTTTAACTCGTCTCAAGATCGTATTCGTTTTAATAGTGAAACTACTTTTGGTCGTCTCGCTAATAACATTCAAACCTGTGTGACTCAATTATTGTTCAACTCGTTTTCGCATTAACAAACCTCCAAAGGGTAAGTTAAAAATTATTAGATTCAGTCGTTACCCACAACCCCCACACATAACCATGGGTGTAGTGCAATAACGGGATTTGTCAGATCCTATGGTACCATAACCTAATACTGGTCGGCTTGATCAATGTTAATGAATGTCATTCGTTATGTAATTACAACCAACAAGTCATGTACACCTTATCGAAATCGTTATTAGTTTTGTATAAACCACCTTAATCGTTTTTGAAACCATCGTGAAAACATCGAAATCGTTATTAGTTTTGTATAAACCACCTTAATCGTTTTTGAAACCATCGTGAAAACATCGAAATCGTTATTAGTTTTGTATAAACCACCTTAATCGTTTTTGAAACCATCGTGAAAACATCGAAATCGTTTTGATACATATGAATCACCCCAAAACAATTGAAAACAGTAAAATAGGGGAACTATGTACTCACCTTGGGTGCGTTTTTAAATGTTAACACAATCCCTCAAATTGTTTATGCGTCCTAAATAAAGTAAGGATGATTTTAATAATCAAAATTCTCATAAATACCGAAGTTTCTCCGATACTTAGAATTTTCACATAACTTTGAGTTTTCTCGAAAAGTTATTATTTTTGATTATTTTGGTGTATTTGTATATATACATATACTCAAGCGTAATATGCATAATCTTGTCAACACTAACACATCATCATACACATATTGTAAAACACATAGCACGTTGTGACACATTAAATTTACTTATGAACAACCCATTCTAGTTATGTTGAAAAACACTTATTTTAGCGTTTCGGTAACATTTTTGGACGTCGGAAGCCACGTATGACTAACCAAACACAAAGTAAACTTAATATAAGTTAAAATACTTATTTTTATACCAAAAATATCAGTTTGGTTACTGATCTAAAACAGTTTTGTAAAAGTCCTCCGAAAAGGCGATTTTTAACCGTTTTACCGCATAGTTTTGCATCAAACGTTACCCGAACCATCCGAAATCGAAACGACTTGAAATTTTGACACAACCCATGTTATTTACTGAATAAAATAATGGCTATACTCACAATAGTGCAGGTCTTAAATAGAGCACATAAATCATGCAAATTTCACATATTTTATCACTTTTTAAGCTATATGTACAACATGCAATGCTACCAAACCTATGTCAAAGTTTTATGCCATTATATTACACCAAATAATGTTATTTTTAGTGTTTATAATCTGTTCAAAATCACTTTTGTCATACAACCATTTTTTATCACTTCTTGAGCTTTAAATCAACATATTCCTTCATGTACAAGTGTCTAAAGCACACTATCATATCATCATCTTTTCATATGAGTTTAGATGCATCAAACATGTGATTTATTCATGTTTACTTGCTGATTTAATTGATCATTTATCATATCTTGCACAAATCATCAAATACTTGCATTTTAACTATATTCAAGAACATGCATCAACATAAACAAGTACTTAACAAGAAATCAAACTTCAAGACTCATACACACATATATGTATGTACGGTTATACATACATACATATCACCACCATTTTTTTTATTTGTTTCAAAACCCATTTCTTTTAGATTTCAAGTTTAGTGAAAATCCCAAGATTCAAGAGAAACTTCAAATCATCAAGAACAACCAAGAATCTAAAGTATGATTTTAACATTAGTGTTATACCTTCAAGATTCAAGTAGGTTGTGGGATGAGATTTTGATGATAGGAAGCTTGAATCACTTGAAAACACCTTGGAAACACCTTTAATTCTTCATAATCACTTGAAATATGCTTGGAAAGGGACTTGAATGTGATGAACAAAGCTTGAAGAAGATGAAGATAGAGAGAGAATAGGGTGGACGGTCATGAGGGAGGAGAGAGAGAGGAGTTTAAGTGTTGTGAAGATGATGAGTGATCTTGGGGGATTTATAAGGATCTTAGGAAGATATGTAAAAGATTTTGGAAGATATAAATAAGATTTACTAGAGATTTCTTGTACCCACAAAGATCATATATGATATTTTGAGATCTTGCAATATTTTTTTGTGGGGCCACCTATATTGTGATCGTAAAAATGGAAGGGGAAGGGGTTTAGAGTGCAACTTTGATGGTATATTAGATAAAAACAGGTGTTTAACTGGATACCGGGTATTTTATCTAGCGTCTAAATCCCGGTTTATGGCGTTCTAAATTATTTTTATTATTCTATAAAAATAATCTTGCCAAAATATTACTGAAATAAATTTCAGTTGTCAAGGTTGGATGCGTTGTCTACGTTTTGCAGTATAAGCACTGTGTCGCGCAGAAACACGCAGTACGCGCTTAAACTTGAAAAATAACATTCTTAAGCGTTTTAATTTATTTTTCAAAATGAACCTGATTAAAAATAAAATTTCAATCATAACAGAATATCTTCTGGATTTAAATATTATCCGGGCGGTCACCAACATTCGTTTCGCAGTTTTGTTGTAATTAGTTCTTTAATTCAAATAGTCATGTTTTTGCCATACCGAATCCTTCAAAACTTATTTCTAAGTTATGTAAAGGATATTTAGGGTATGTTTAGCTTACGTCACAGTTCCGGAGTGTATGTTGCGTTAAACTGATTGCGTTTAAGCACCAGTCTGCGTATAACCTTCCAGAAGGTGATCTAAAGCTTGAAATCGGAATCGAATCAAATTGTAAAATTGTCAAACACAAATACACATATATTAACACTAAAACACATTGTTTTATTGATAATCACCATTGTTTTACATCGTACAGAGATTACAGAACACAGTTGTCACAGTCTCCCCCACTTTAGGAAATTTCGTCCCGAAATTTTATTTAGAGGAAACTTGTGAAAGCTTGAAACATGAAGTCGAAAAGATAAAACAACACCGGTTAGGGTTCCGAACTTCTAGTAACTTTAAATAACATTATGCTTGCAAGGTAAGAGGGACACTTATATACAAGTATATGAAGCGTCATTGGTGCGTCCACCGTACCTTCATTACATTGTTCACATTTCGTTATTGTTGTCACTATTGGTTCTTACACATGATAAATCTTGCTGTGGTTTCTGTGCACTTAATTTTTATAATTATGTACGCGTCCATAATTACGTAATTCCTTGCATAGTCCACACAGTGCATTTAATAATGTGTAGGGGAAAAACCAAATGAATGAACCTGTGATGAGTGTGATTGGGCCATCAATAGGGTCCTTTCAGCTGTATCATCACATGCCACTCTTAACCAGATTCTGAATCAATCTTTAACTAGACCACTCAAAGGTCTATTTTCGAATCATGGAATTGTACTATATAATCCAAGGGTCTTAACCACCACCTAGAAACCCATTAAGGATTTAAGATAGTACCTTTTGAATATCCTATTATGAATCCCTCATATGAGGATATGGAAGATTCTATGAGGATTTGGGTAACGAAAATCGGATCTCATAAAAAGAGAACACCTAAACACATAATCGCATTAATCGTTTAACTTGACCTTTAATTTGTTATCTTTGGACACGTGAAAAGTCGGATGAATATTTCCAAGCTCTGGAGGTAGCTCTAGTCGATAGGCAACTTTCCCAATTCTTTCCACAATCTTGAATGGTCCCACATATCGAGGTGCAAGTTTTTCTTTCTTTCCAAATCTCACGACTCCTTTCCAAGGTGAAACCTTGAGCAGGACACGGTCTCCGACTTGAAAGTCTAAGGGCTTGCGTCCTAAATCCGCATAACTCTTTTGACGGCTTCTAGCTGTCACAAGATTATCGCGAATTTTCTTGATTTTGTCCGTTGTTTCCAGAACGAGCTCAGGTCCAGTAAGCTGAGCTTCACCGGCCTCGTTCCAACAGACAGGTGAACGACATTTTTGACCGTAGAGAGCTTCGAATGGTGCCATTTTAATGCTAGCATGATAACTATTGTTGTAAGAGAACTCGATCATTGGCAGATGAGAATCCCAATTACCACCAAAGTCTATCACGCATGCTCTAAGCATATCCTCCAAAGTTTGAATTGTCTTCTCGGATTGACCATCTGTTTGGGGATGATAAGCAGTGCTTAGATTTAGTTGGGTTCCCATAGCAGATTGCATGGTTTTTCTAGAAATGAGATGAAAATCGAGCATCACGATCAGAAATGATATCCAAAGGAACACCATGTCATGAAACAATCTCGTCAACATAAATCTTTGCAGGTTTATCAGCAGATAGGTCTTCGCGAATCGGGAGAAAATGAGCTGACTTCGTTAATCGATCGATAACAACCCAGATAGCATCATGACCTTTAGAAGTACGCGGTAGCTTGGTGATGAGATCCATTGCCATGCTCTCCCACTTCCAAACCGGTATCTCTGGTTATACAAGCAAACCAGAAGGTCATTGATGTTCAGCCTTGACTTTAAGACAAGTTAGGCATTTCGATACGTACAAGGCAACATCTTTCTTCATACCAGGCCATCAGAACTTAGTACGAAGATCCTTGTACATTTTATCAGCACCAGGATGGATAGAATATCGGGACTTGTGAGATTCGTCCATCACTAGGGTGCGGAGATCGTCTTGTTTCGGAATCCACAAACGATCCTTGAAATAAAGCAAACCATCGCTTTGTGCTTCGAGTTTAAGCTCAAGCTGATGTGGTAATTCCATACTCATCAAATTCTGTGAAACACAAAATTGCTGAGCTTGAAGAACACGAGATTGAAGATCAGATAGTGTTTGAACGGAATGAAGCTTGACTCGCTCCTTTCGACTAAGCGCATCGGCCACGACATTCGCCTTACCGGGATGGTAGCGAATTTCGCAATCGTAATCGTTCAAGAGTTCAACCCAACGTCGTTGCCTCATGTTCAACTCTTTCTGATTACGAATATGCTGGAGACTTTTGTGGTCTGTGAAAACCACACACTTCGTGCCATAGAGGTAGTGTCTCCAGATCTTAAGCGCAAAAACCACAGCTCCTAACTCGAGATCATGAGTCGTATAGTTCTTCTCGTGGATTTTCAGCTGTCGAGATGCATATGCAATAACTTTACCTCGTTGCATGAGGACGCAACCAAGGCCTAAGTTGGATGCATCACAATAGACAACGAAATCATCGTTTCCCTCGGGCAGAGATAGAACAGGAGCATTACATAACTTCTGCTTCAGTGTTTGGAACGCTTCTTCTTGCTTGGGTCCCCACTCAAAAGGCTTATTCTTCTGAGTCAAAGCTGTGAGTGGAACCGCAATCTTCGAGAAATTAGAAATGAATCGACGATAATAACCAGCAAGACCTAGAAAAGATCGAATCTCTGACGGCATTGTCGGTGTATTCCACTCCTTAATAGCAGCAATCTTGGATGGATCCATATGAATACCTTGCTCGTTGACTATATGACCTAGAAACTGAACTTCTTTAAGCGAGAATTCACACTTGGAGAATTTAACGAAAAGTTGTTCCTTCTTAAGGAGTTCCAACGTTAAGCGAAGGTGTTGCTCGTGATCCGCTCGAGTCTTCGAATAAATGAGGATATCGTCGATGAACACAATAATGAACTTATCTAAACAAGGTTTACAGACCCTATTCATTAAGTCCATAAAGATAGCTGGAGCATTCGTCAAGCCAAAAGGCATGACTGTGAACTCGTAATGCCCATAACTCGTGCGGAAAGCAGTTTTGGGAATATCTTCTTCGAGAACACGAAGTTGATGATACCCAGAACGCAGATCGATCTTAGAAAAACATGAAGCACCTTGCAGCTGGTCAAAGAGATCATCAATTCGAGGTAGGGGATATCGATTCTTGATGGTAAGCTTATTAAGCTCACGATAATCGATACACATTCGAAAAGACCCATCTTTCTTTTTCACGAAGATGAGAGGAGCTCCCCAAGGTGAATAACTCGGACGGGTGAATCCTTTATCAAATAACTCTTGAAGCTGTCTCGATAACTCTTGCATCTCTAACGGTGCAAGACGATAAGGTGCTTTCGCAATCGGGTTGGCATTAGGTACAAGGTCGATATGAAACTCAACTTGACGAACTAGAGGCAAACCAGGCAGTTCATCGGGAAACACCTCGGGATAATCCCGAACAATCAGAATATCCTGGATACTCTTACTTTTGCTTCTCTCCTCGGTGACATGTGCTAGAAAAGCAACATATCCCTTTCTCAAATATCTTTGGGCCTTTGTACACGACATAAGCTTCAAACCGCCAGGTGGCTTCTCTCCACGAACATCCAAAACATCGCCAGACGGAAGAGGAATACGAACAATCTTATCGAAACAAACCACCTTAGCGTGGCGTTTGGTTAACCAATCCATTCCAATGATGATGTCGAAGCTTCCAAGTTGCATTGGCGTGAGGTCAATAGGAAAAAGATGGCTATCAAGGTTTAACTGACAATCACGAATAACAGAATCGAGAACAAGAGGTTTACCAGAAGCAATTTCGACAGATAAGGGTTTCCTCAATTTAGTTCTAGGTATCGCAAGCAAAGGTTCAAAAGATAACGAAACAAAACTACGATCGGCACCAGAATCAAAAAGAATAGATGCGGGTTGATTATTAACAAGAAACGTACCGTTGACAACCTCGTTGTCGGCCCTTGCTTCGTTTGCATTCAAATTGTACGCTCGTCCATAGGCGGGATTCGCGTTCGCATTGACATTCGGATAAACAAGAAAGGTATTGAAAACATCGACAGAACACAAGGAAGGCGATCATTTGTTCGTTACCTCAAACAAACAAATGACACGCAGTGACTAATCAAAGTAAATGAATCAAAATAATGCGTCGCGAAGACATGCTCGCCTATAAGTGAACACTCACCCCAAGAGTTCCCAGGTAAGAGTGACTGGTCCGATTATGTGGATTTGTACGAACACTCTAGCCTTAGACAGAAAACTCAGGGTACAGGCATTCACTCTTCCAGTTTGCACGTGTTCACATTATTTTAACCCAAACTTTGACGAGATTCTGAAAATTCAAAAGGCACTAAGCCAAATATGAATCAAACTGGAAGGGTTCAAACCGTATAACAAAGGGTTCAAAACCTAGTAATCAATCGTCCTAGAACAGATGATTGATTTTTGAAGCAGATTCGGATTTGTGTTCTCGTTGTGGTTATCACCTAAGGATAGGTGACGGTATTGTTTTAAAATCTAAACACAAGTAAACTTGTGTTAGGGTCCTAAAGTTATAGTCTAGGTCAAAGCATTACTAATAACCTAATTCCCTATAACCATTGGCTCTGATACCAACTTCTTCTGTCACACCCCGACCACGTAGGACAACAAACCGTGGCGGAAACATCAGGGAGTGTTGTAACAGAAGCAATCGTTTCACAACCATGGATACAAAAAGTGTTTCGTTTTATTGATAATATTAAGCATTGCATTGTCTTAACATAGAATAAACAAGTTTTATATTGTCTATCATAGTTATTATGTCACTAAGGCCTCGTCCAGATCCTATGTGACGCATGCATCCTAGCAGTCATTCAAGCATCAACACCTGAAACATATGTAAAAACTTAGTCAGCAAAGAAATGCTGGCGAGTACATAGGTTTTATAGGAGTGTCGAATTCATGGCTAGTTTAAGTGTTGCAATACTTTATTAAAACTTTGTTTTGAAAAGAGTATAATATTGCAACTTAATTGACCAACTCGAATCAAGCGGGTTATAGTTTATAAAACCTCGTAGCCATGATTCTTAACCCAAAAACATTTGCTTTTGAAAATCAACTTGTAAAACATCTCGTAAAAACTCGTATAGTTTATATCTCTTAGAAAAACATCGTTGCGTGATATTGTTTCAAAATCGTTTCCTCGGTGAGCTAAATAACGACACGCAGTGCAATATGATAGAAGCACTTATATATATAAGATGTACCAGCGGCGCATCTACCATGATACTATCATACTACACCCGCCCCATTAGCTAATTATTGCCCAAAACCAATCGTTTAATTCGTTTACTCGTTTCACCTCGTGTATCTCGTTTCAAATCGTTTAACTCGTCTCAAGATCGTATTCGTTTTAATAGTGAAACTACTTTTGGTCGTCTCGCTAATAACATTCAAACCTGTGTGACTCAATTATTGTTCAACTCGTTTTCGCATTAACAAACCTCCAAAGGGTAAGTTAAAAATTATTAGATTCAGTCGTTACCCACAACCCCCACACATAACCATGGGTGTAGTGCAATAACGGGATTTGTCAGATCCTATGGTACCATAACCTAATACTGGTCGGCTTGATCAATGTTAATGAATGTCATTCGTTATGTAATTACAACCAACAAGTCATGTACACCTTATCGAAATCGTTATTAGTTTTGTATAAACCACCTTAATCGTTTTTGAAACCATCGTGAAAACATCGAAATCGTTATTAGTTTTGTATAAACCACCTTAATCGTTTTTGAAACCATCGTGAAAACATCGAAATCGTTATTAGTTTTGTATAAACCACCTTAATCGTTTTTGAAACCATCGTGAAAACATCGAAATCGTTTTGATACATATGAATCACCCCAAAACAATTGAAAACAGTAAAATAGGGGAACTATGTACTCACCTTGGGTGCGTTTTTAAATGTTAACACAATCCCTCAAATTGTTTATGCGTCCTAAATAAAGTAAGGATGATTTTAATAATCAAAATTCTCATAAATACCGAAGTTTCTCCGATACTTAGAATTTTCACATAACTTTGAGTTTTCTCGAAAAGTTATTATTTTTGATTATTTTGGTGTATTTGTATATATACATATACTCAAGCGTAATATGCATAATCTTGTCAACACTAACACATCATCATACACATATTGTAAAACACATAGCACGTTGTGACACATTAAATTTACTTATGAACAACCCATTCTAGTTATGTTGAAAAACACTTATTTTAGCGTTTCGGTAACATTTTTGGACGTCGGAAGCCACGTATGACTAACCAAACACAAAGTAAACTTAATATAAGTTAAAATACTTATTTTTATACCAAAAATATCAGTTTGGTTACTGATCTAAAACAGTTTTGTAAAAGTCCTCCGAAAAGGCGATTTTTAACCGTTTTACCGCATAGTTTTGCATCAAACGTTACCCGAACCATCCGAAATCGAAACGACTTGAAATTTTGACACAACCCATGTTATTTACTGAATAAAATAATGGCTATACTCACAATAGTGCAGGTCTTAAATAGAGCACATAAATCATGCAAATTTCACATATTTTATCACTTTTTAAGCTATATGTACAACATGCAATGCTACCAAACCTATGTCAAAGTTTTATGCCATTATATTACACCAAATAATGTTATTTTTAGTGTTTATAATCTGTTCAAAATCACTTTTGTCATACAACCATTTTTTATCACTTCTTGAGCTTTAAATCAACATATTCCTTCATGTACAAGTGTCTAAAGCACACTATCATATCATCATCTTTTCATATGAGTTTAGATGCATCAAACATGTGATTTATTCATGTTTACTTGCTGATTTAATTGATCATTTATCATATCTTGCACAAATCATCAAATACTTGCATTTTAACTATATTCAAGAACATGCATCAACATAAACAAGTACTTAACAAGAAATCAAACTTCAAGACTCATACACACATATATGTATGTACGGTTATACATACATACATATCACCACCATTTTTTTTATTTGTTTCAAAACCCATTTCTTTTAGATTTCAAGTTTAGTGAAAATCCCAAGATTCAAGAGAAACTTCAAATCATCAAGAACAACCAAGAATCTAAAGTATGATTTTAACATTAGTGTTATACCTTCAAGATTCAAGTAGGTTGTGGGATGAGATTTTGATGATAGGAAGCTTGAATCACTTGAAAACACCTTGGAAACACCTTTAATTCTTCATAATCACTTGAAATATGCTTGGAAAGGGACTTGAATGTGATGAACAAAGCTTGAAGAAGATGAAGATAGAGAGAGAATAGGGTGGACGGTCATGAGGGAGGAGAGAGAGAGGAGTTTAAGTGTTGTGAAGATGATGAGTGATCTTGGGGGATTTATAAGGATCTTAGGAAGATATGTAAAAGATTTTGGAAGATATAAATAAGATTTACTAGAGATTTCTTGTACCCACAAAGATCATATATGATATTTTGAGATCTTGCAATATTTTTTTGTGGGGCCACCTATATTGTGATCGTAAAAATGGAAGGGGAAGGGGTTTAGAGTGCAACTTTGATGGTATATTAGATAAAAACAGGTGTTTAACTGGATACCGGGTATTTTATCTAGCGTCTAAATCCCGGTTTATGGCGTTCTAAATTATTTTTATTATTCTATAAAAATAATCTTGCCAAAATATTACTGAAATAAATTTCAGTTGTCAAGGTTGGATGCGTTGTCTACGTTTTGCAGTATAAGCACTGTGTCGCGCAGAAACACGCAGTACGCGCTTAAACTTGAAAAATAACATTCTTAAGCGTTTTAATTTATTTTTCAAAATGAACCTGATTAAAAATAAAATTTCAATCATAACAGAATATCTTCTGGATTTAAATATTATCCGGGCGGTCACCAACATTCGTTTCGCAGTTTTGTTGTAATTAGTTCTTTAATTCAAATAGTCATGTTTTTGCCATACCGAATCCTTCAAAACTTATTTCTAAGTTATGTAAAGGATATTTAGGGTATGTTTAGCTTACGTCACAGTTCCGGAGTGTATGTTGCGTTAAACTGATTGCGTTTAAGCACCAGTCTGCGTATAACCTTCCAGAAGGTGATCTAAAGCTTGAAATCGGAATCGAATCAAATTGTAAAATTGTCAAACACAAATACACATATATTAACACTAAAACACATTGTTTTATTGATAATCACCATTGTTTTACATCGTACAGAGATTACAGAACACAGTTGTCACACGTTGCAGAGTCTATCCTTTAAGTGCTGAAAAGCTGTTTCCTGTGTATTACCCCAACGATAAGTAACACCTTTCTATGTCAGTAGTGTAAGCGGCTGTGCAATCTTTGAGAAGTCTTTGATAAATCTCCTGTAGTAACCCGCCAAACCCAAGAATTGACGTATTTCCATTGGTGTAAGTGGTGCAGGCCAGTTCCTGATCGAATCTACCTTGGATGGATCAACATGAATCCCATCCTTGTTTACCACATGGCCTAGGAAGTGGACTTCACGAAGCCAGAAGTCGCATTTTGAAAACTTGGCGTACAGCTGTTCTGATCGAAGGAGTTCCAAAATAAGTCGTAAATGTTGCTCGTGTTCCTCCTGACTCTTAGAATAGATCAGAATGTCGTCGATGAATACAATCACAAACTTATCCAGGTAGGGCTTGAACACTCTGTTCATAAGATCCATGAAGACTACAGGTGCGTTTGTTAACCCGAATGGCATAACTAGAAACTCGTAGTGGCCGTAGCGAGTTCTGAATGCTGTTTTGGAGATGTCCTCATGCTGGACTCTCAGTTGATGGTAGCCTGACCTCATATCTATCTTTGAATAGTAGCTCGACCCTTGTAGCTGATCGAATAAATCATCAATACGTGGCAGAGGGTAGCGATTCTTTACGGTCACCTTGTTGAGTTCGCGATAATCAATGCACATCCTGAAGGTACCGTCTTTCTTTTTCACAAATAACACTGGGGCTCCCCAGGGCGAAGAGCTAGGACGAATAAAACCTTTATCCAAGAGCTCTTGTAGTTGTTTAGACAGTTCTTCCAGTTCAGTTGGAGCTAAACGATACGGTGCACGAGCTATTGGTGCTGCTCCTGGAGCTAGTTCAATCTGGAATTCGACCTGGCGATGAGGCGGTAGCCTAGGTAAATCTTCAGGAAACACTTGAGGAAAGTCGCGTACTATTGGAATATCCTCTAATCTCTTCTCTTTCGTTGATGCCTCAGTAACAAGTGCCAAAATGGCAGTGTGGCCCTTTCGCAAACACTTCTGGGCCTTCAAGAAGGAGATGATGGCAACCACGGCACCACTCTTGTCGCCTTGAACTTCGAGAGGTTCTTTACCAGAACGGGGAATACGAATAATCTTCTCCTTGCATAAGATCTCTGCTTATTGTTGGGATAACCAATCCATACCAATGACGATGTCGAAACTACCCAGAGTTATAGGAATGAGATCGATGGAGAAAGTCTGACCAGCGAGGATAAGATTACAACCCTGAACTATGTGTGTGGCCTCTAGACTTTTACCATTCGCTAACTCTACGACATGCTTAGCGTTCAAAAGTGTTGGTGTGCGCTTGAGCATTTGACTAACCTTCAGAGACATATAACTGGTATCCGCACCCGAATCAAATAATACAGTAACATAAAAGTCGTCGAGAAGAAACTTACCCATTACCACGTTAGGATCATTCCTTGCATCACCCTGACCCAGCACAAATGCACGACCCCTATTGCCGTTGTCTCCATCATTGTTTCCCCCGTTGTTGTTCCCATTGCCCTGATTATTGTTGTTGTTGTTCTGGTTTAACTGGGGGCAGTCTCGCTTGAAGTGGCCTTCAGCACCACATTGATAGCATCCCCTGTTGCCTCGCTGCTGTTGCTGCTGCTGGTTTCGTGGAGCAGGTGGTTGTTGTTGTTGATTCTAATTCGCAGGTCGTGAGCTCCTGCAATCTTTAGCCTCATGACCCATCTTGAGGCATCGCTGACAACGACCCTTGTTGCACTGGCCATTGTGGTGCTTGTTGCAAGTGTTGCACTTTGGGAGGTTTCCTCGATATCCTCCTTGTCTTTGATTACCAGAAAATTGTTGACCAGGGCTCTGGTAATTATCAGTCTTTCGCTGCTGAACCTGAGACTGTGCTGTAGCTGAACCCTTGCTGGAATCCCCGTCCCATTTTCGCTTGTTGTCACTGGGAGTAGCGGAAGTAGTAGTAGTGGTAGTAGCACTGATACGCTTAGGCAGCCTGTTCTGTTCCACTGCCTGGTCTGTGAGGCGATGAGCAAGACGTGTAATATCCTGGATATTAGCAAGGTTGGCCGATGTCACATGACTTTGAATTTCTGGTGCTAGCCCTTTGAGATACAACTCAATACGTTTGATAGGAGGGTCCACCATAGTTGGACACAAGATGGCCAGCTCGTTTGACCTTTTCGTATAAGCCTCAATCTCTGACCCCATCATTTTCAGATTGAAGAACTCCGCCTCCAACTTGTGGATGTCATCTCGTGTACAGTATTCTCGCTTGATTAGTTCCTTGAAATCATTCCAAGGGGTGGCGTTAGCAGCTGCCAACCCTAACATCTGAACTTGCGCATTCCACCAAGTCAGCGCAATGCCTTCGAGAGTACCAGTAGCGTACTTCACCCTGCGAGCCTCAGGGCATTCACACATCTCAAATACGGACTCGAGCTTTTCAAACCAATGGAGGAGTCCAACTGCTCCTTCAGTGCCACTGAATGTGCTAGGACGACAGTCCATGAAATTCTTGAAAGTGCAAACAGGTTGCTGAGCGTGTTGACCTGTTGTATATAAGAACAGGACAAGGTTAAACACAAGAGTTGATTTAGGAGTGTAGGATCTAAGGATCCTATTGTGAGTTACGGCTGCAGGGTATACCTCCTGCTTGTGCGGCTGCAAGTGCCGCAGCAACTTGTTCGTTAATCAGAGCCGTCAACTGGGCTTGTGTCATGTTAATGCATCCAACCATGATCTTCATATCAAAGGCAACATAAGTGAGAGAGGTTATCGAAAAGTGCGATGACAGAAGAGAGTAAGCACACAAGGGTTCTCAAGCAATAGTTGTTATGTTTATCTAAGCATACCATGTAACACCTCGAAATTTTTGCGTCCAATGATGTATTGACACGTGTCATAAGTTTACACGTGGCATTAAATACTAAATAAAGGACCAAAGTTGAAAAATATTGAAAGTATGCAAATTCGAGGGTTAAAAATGTCAACAAGGGATAAATATACTGTACAGTAACCCTAAATGATGCTCGTACCTTCAAACGAATGAATCATGGATCGTATGGAACGAATTGTGAAAGAAAGTGAGGAATTACAAACTACAGGGGCCAAATGTGTCAACATGTTTAAGTTATACCTCTGAGTGACCTTTGGGCATACCCGAGGCTTTGCAATGGTAAATTATACTCACTAGAACGCACGATATAAATTCCGCGAAGTTCCGATTCAAAACGATAAAGTTATGATCGAATTCGTTAATAAGGGTTAAAAGCGTCAAATTTTGAAAGTTAAGGCTTTTCGGGTAATAATAATTAGCCAAGGGTTAATAAGTTGGGTAAAAGTTCCGAACCCCTTATTCGTAAATAAACGAGGCCCTAAAACGCAAAGTTACCCCTTCGAAACCGAAAGGCCAGGGCAATCATTACAAAAGATTTGAAAATCTTGAAAATTAGCTTTCAGGTGGGCCGCGTTAGAGTGTTGAATGATCTTATGCAGGCCGCGAGCCATCCTGAGATCCGGTTTCTGACAATAGGATTCAGGCGACCCACGTAAAGGTAGCCTTAACACGGGCCGCGTCAGACCGCCAGATGCAGAAAACGTGCACAGGTTCACTGTTTGCTGTTTTAACCGACCTTGGATGCAATTATGGCAGCATGGGCGTCCCCTACACGTCCCCTAACACCCAGGGACAGTTTTTGAACATCCATGATCCATTATAGACCTTGTTGTCATGATCTAATGCACCAATTTTCACTATAAAGGGCCATAAGTTGTGCACATTGTAACCACACCTTCATTCTTCACTCCTGGAGCTTTCTGAAGCACAAGAACTCTCTTCTAACATCTCTGGCCGTGTACTACACTCTTGTAAGTATGCTCCACCCTTATTAGTTCAGTTTTCGCATGGTTATAGCTTAAAAGTCAATCCCTCGTAATTAACGATTGACTTGACGATAAATCACAAATGGTCCAGTGATTTGTCGAATCAAAGGTAGTTATATGTTGGTAATCATGTGGGCTTTAAACCCTTAAAAGGGCACCCTTTGATTCCCAATCTAACTAGTCCGAATGTCGAGTCAAACTTGCTTAGAAAAAGTCAACAGAATGCTATTTTGCGATTTTTCGCATAATCAGTAATGTAGATGGCGTGTAACCTGTTTTAACACTCCTATAACATGATAATAAGTATATTAACTAGTCTCAGCTTGTTTGATCCGACCATTTACTGTTTAGACCCGGTTCAGAACCGAAAGTCGCAAAACTTTGACTTTTGCTTTGACTTCAGTTCTGACCCGTTATGGTATGTTTTAGATATGCCTTAGGACTCTCTTAGGACCAGGTTACATGATGGTATAACCCTCTGTGACCGGTTCATTGTTTGTCCAAGTCTTTAGCACATTTCCGTTATATGCATAAATGTTGACCATAACGTCCTTTTCAATTTGAAAAGAGAATTTTAGACACGTGAAAGGACAATAACCTTAGTTATTGATTTCTAAACATGTCCCTAAAATTTCACATCAATCCGAGGTCTAGAATAGGAGTTATGCTAAATAGCGCAATTACAGAAACTTTATTAATTAAACGGCGCATTTAGCGTAAAGCCTATCTAAACCCAAATTTCGACACCAAACCTTTTACACACTGATGTAAAATAATATTTTGAGATTTTTAAAGATTTTTAACTATTTTTAACCTGCTCATAACCTGCGGTTATGGCATCGGTTCGGTAAATACCGAATATACCCTTTTCGGACATAACTTGAGTTCTACATGGCCTTTTGATCCGATTTCAGTTGCTACTGATTTTAAATAATAAATAAAGTATTTTGAACTTTATAAACTGTTCGGAAAACTCAGATTTCCTGTAGAACTCGGGAACCTCATTTAAAATGACCCAAAATACCCCTACGGGGCGTATATTGAAATGTAACTCATTACGGTCATTATGGAAGGTATCCTACTGATACCACTACCTATTTAGAGCATATTAACTTAGGAAACCTGTGTAGGACTCTTACGGTTACCCGTTACGCCTTTTGCGCGCACGGTTCGGTTTATGTAACTAGTTTACATAAACTAGCCGAAACGGGTCAAACCTTATCGTTTATACTTCAAAATCCAGAGTGTGGTTATTATACCCATATAAAACAGGTCTTCAAACTTGTTGGGTCCAAACCACATTCCATTCCCGGTTTTCGCCTTTCACGCGATTAAACCGTAATTATCCTTTGAAACTGACCGGTCTAAGCTAAGGCTAAATTAAAGACCCGTTAGGATTCTAATTGGTTGCTTAAACCTTCGTTCCAGAATAGGAGACCAGTAAAAGAAACTTGCATTTGTTTATTAAGGATATTCTTGCTCAGGTAAATACTTTTAACTTATTTTTCCGTTATACGGGCTTGGGTTACGGTATTTAAAATACCGCTTGGTCGGGCAATTGACCCCAACTCATTTGTAGTCGGGCGATTTCAATGTGACCCGTTTAAAAATTGGTTTTGTTGGCTTTACGCCTTTGGGAGCTTAATGACCATGTCCCGGATATCCTTGGCATCATTTTACGAAATGGCCACGACCCCGACACGCGGGTGTAGGCGTACACCCGGCAATGTGTCTATATTAATTAAAGGTATAATCGTTGGTTTTCCCGCCACGGCTTTATGCTTTGTGGCGTGTCTAATAACCTTAAACCCGGCACGACCCGGGCGACCGAACGCATAGTTAACATGTAATTCTTTTACAAGATTTAATTATAAATTATCCCAAGTTATAAAGAGTTTATGCCATGTGCATTCAAATCAATTTTATTAAACATTTTACAAAAAGTGTCGGTTGAATGTATTTACCAGTGTAAACTGACGTATTTTCCCCAAAAAGATTAATGCAGGTTCTACGCGTAATAGGCTGGCCACTCTTAAGCATCGTTAGAGTCTCGCAAGCTTGGGATGCCATATCTGTTGAACAATTATTTTTCTATCTTATTTTGATCCCCTGTGGATTATATTTCGACGATTGTGATACTTGGATATTACACTCAATAGTTGAAATATATTTATCTTTATGCTTCCGCTGTGCATTTATATATTGTGTGGTTTGACTATATTGTTGCCAACTACGTCACGGTAATCCCCCACCGGGCCCACCGGTGATTCACGTGGAAATCGGGGTGTGACATACCATGAGCAAAGTTCTATGTAATCTAGCAAGTAGGCAATGTAAACATGAATAGTAGTACCTAGTGTGTTGTGTCTTGCACGTGGAGCGAAGCGTCGTTGTGGATCGTTGAGCACTGTACAGGTTATAGTCTGGTTATAATAAAAACATTTTCCCCTTATTAAAACCAAGTTCTCTATAACCAATGGCTCTGATACCAATCTGTCACAAAAATACTAGTTGGGCGAAAACCCTATGGCGAAATCCCTAATGTGACGAAAACCCCTTTTGGACGAAGACACTTGGGCCGAAATCACTTTTGGGCCGAAAACCATTTGTTGAACGAAATCACTTAGTGGCGAAAACAAAAGTTGGCGAAATCATTTTTGGACGAAAACCCTTTGGTTTTCGTCGTATCTAAGATGTGACGAAAACACAAGTGTTTTCGTCTGAACCTTGTGTTTTCGTGGGTTAACTGATCATCATCACTAACAGTTACAAGTTTCCCAAAACCCTAAACATCACTCACAGTTGCATGATCAGTTATCGATGAACCCATTTAATCAAACCATGATATGTAACATATAAACTACCAAATCATTGTGAGACCAAGATCATAATTCAATCCGCATATCATTCATTAACAAACACACACTGTTGATCAAATCATCCAACATATCAGACAGTTCGTAGACAATATATATCAATCATGATTTCTTACGTTCATAAAGCAATCATAACTAACACACCAAAATTAAACAACAATGCATATATATATATATATATATATATATATATATATATATATATATATATATATATATATATATATATATATATATATATATATATATATATAATGAAACCAAACAGATACTAGCCATAGTTGATCACTAACCAGCAAGATGAACAACGAGTTGATTCGATACGAGAGGTTTCGAGATCTTAAACTTGCCGTCGGGTTCCAAGGGTAGCGAGAGAGAGAGAGAGAATGTGATTTATGGTTTTCTAATTGCTGATCACGCTCACAGGTTAAGCAAATCCTATATTCAAACGCTACTGGGCCAAAGCCCATTTGGTTTTCGTTGGGTAGTCAGTGGACGAAAACACTTGAAGTGTTTTCGGCCATGGGTGTTTTCGTGAGGGATGTTTGGCATGTGCTCCATTTTATTACTCAAACAACACATATATTAACCAACCTACAATCATATATCAGCAAACACACTCATGCACATCAAATATAATAGATAAATCCCAACACGATATAACATATTACAAACGTGCACAGTTGCGAAACAAACAAGTCGTGTCAACAAACAATCTAAACAATTAACGTGTAATAGTGCGAAGATGGAATCTTGGAAACTCGAGTTGTCACATTATCCCCAACTTGAAAGAAATTTCGTCCCGAAATTTAGCACGTAGTTACTGAGGAAGCTAGTTGTGTTGTGTAGTTTACTGGTTTTCCTGGGGTGTCATAGTTTCCACCATCGGTTGGGGTGTGACAAGAACGTCTATAGGTCACGACATTCAAGTAGCAGAAGCCGGTGAAGCTAGGCGCTCAAGACGCAAAACAGTTAGTTCATGTCCCCACTTTTAAACGATTTTATTGTTTTCTAAACTTTGGGAAAAATACATATACAAATGGTATGCTTTAAACAAAGGAATCATACGTAAATCATGTCACGAATAGGGTATACGTAAGCACCATCAATCGAGTTTAGATCGAAAGAACAAGGGTTAGATCTAACAGGTCTGGGCAGCCTCACTCTCTTGACAACACATAGTCATGGAGTGTCTTGGGTCACATTCGTAGGGTAAACGATGTTAAAAGTCGCCTAGGTTTGGATGCTTCCTATGTCGTCACATATGTTAATGTCCTCCGAAACATTAGCGATCTCGATTCCATTTCATTAAAAATTAAAAACTTACATTTTACAATTACATACCATGCTTTTATACAAATACAAATGTTACATTTTACACAATCTGCATGAATTCACCCCAACTTTTGTTGACGATTTTTAAACTTACATGTATTTCAGGGAATTAGTGGATAATGCTCGCGGGCTCCTTTTCAAGATGTTTGGTGTCTAACCTCTGTTGCCATCTTTTGTGGATTTGTTTACTATATCCCACCTTCTGTGGTGATATAGGAAACAAAATCTTGATCTTTTTTTGAAATAATTTTGTGAAGTTTCAAACAATTATCTTTTATTTATGATGTAAACTTTAAACTAAATTCTGTATTTTGGGATAATTTAACTTTGAATGGCAATATGGAGTTTGTTTTATGTCATGTAGCATGTTTACTTATCGTATGCAATGAGAACCACTCAGATCACACCTCGTGCTTCCGCCTTTGAAAGGGGTGTGACAACAATTTGGTTCTTTGATTTTTGAACGGAACAAACAACAGCGCCACAATGTGCAACATCAAGACATCAACTTTGAGTCCCTCTGGCCGCCTCCCACCTCTGCTCTCTGACCTCTGCCAGCCACTCCGCCTTCTTTTGGTCGCCTCTCACCATCATCCAATTCCACGCTTCCAAATCTCTAATCTCAAGTCTCCATTGTAATTTGTAAAGAGGGTATATGAAAATTTCTAGTTTCAAACTGTATTTGATTATGTGCAAATTGCAATTGTTTATGTTTACATTAATGGTTTATAATTCTATATGGAATTGACAGGGGTTTATGTGAAATTGCTTTTAGGGTTTATGTGCAATTGATTAAATTTGATTTTAGATTTTATAAGGTTTATGTCATTATGTGTGATAAACTTTGTTTAGGGTACTTGAAACTTGAAAGATAAAATCATATTCTCAACAAGTTCTTATTAGCAATCTTTTTAATAGAACATTCCAAGAAAAGATGTCACAAAACGAGCCTAATGATATGCAAAAAATAATGATTCACAATCATTATAAGATGTTTTCTTCTTCTTCTTTTTTTTTTTTTCTAAAATGAAGTTTATCAAGATGGATTTACGCAATCCAATTTTGTGAGGAGTATTTGAACGATGCTCTAATTTGTGCTGTCGAAAGAGAGACTTTTCATAAAGTAAAAGAAGAAGATGTAATGGCTCGATTTCAAGTTTTCAAAAACCGAAGAGGATAAATCTATTAGGTATGTGTTTAACTTTATTTGTTACCGTTTTTTTTTTTTTTTGTTTCATTTACACTATATGAAACTACGATTAAAAAAAATCTGAACGTTACCCCTGAAATTTTAGTCTAGATCCATCACTGTTGGATCTGTTGGCTTAGGTCTATCGGGTTCATAAATACATAAAAATGTTATGAAGTTGTTCACACTTTTAAACGTGTACGATATGATTTCATTTGTAAAATGGTCCATACGTGTAATTTAAGTATATTCAGATTTTGTTTATTACTTGTAAGCCGAGAACATCTTTTTACTAATTTAAAGTAGGATAATTTTACCCCTATTATATAAACCTTTAATTTTAAAGTTACACAAAGAAGGAAGAAGATTGAATAAAATTGACTGAAATATTCTTCCCCTTTATTTTTAAATTTTGCGACATGTCATAAACCTATTGTTTTCTATCCTTTATAGCCAAAATAAATTTTCTATTTGATCCTCTCTCTTTATAAATATATATACTTTGTAGATCAAGCGTGCCATGGAAAAATTAATCAAAGAAGTTTTCTTCCGCTAAATGGCAACATCGCTGGATGTTGGATAAATATTGTTAAAGTGATAACAAAAATAAAAATCAATGGGAAGGGCTTAAATAGGATGATTTTGGGTAAGGTGGGGAACGGTAACGATATTTGTTTTTGGCTAGACACCTGGGTTGGGGATTCTCCTTTCCTAGAAAGATGGCCACATTTGTTTGTTTTGGAAAGGTTTAAATCTTGCAGGGTTGCGGACAGAATTGAGATGGCGCAAGATAATGATGGCTACTCTTGGAGCTGGGTTAGACAACCCGAAACGGATACCGAGCTAAAGGAATGGCAGGAATGTGCTGAAGTCTTAAACATGGTGAGACTGTCCAACGATTCGGATTCTTGGTTATGGAACGTTGACAACCAGGATGGCTTCTCGGTCAGTTCGGTGAAAAAGGAGCGTATAAACGATAGGGGAAATAGCTGCCTTCCTAAATTTGATTGGTGCAAATGGATTCCGATAAAATGTAACATAATGGCGTGGAGAGGTAATCTAGACAGGCTTGCTACAAAAGTTAACTTGAAAAGAAGGAATGTGGACGTTCCGTCTGTTATGTGTCCTTTTTGTGACGAGTATGAAGAATCGGTGGATCACTTGTTCACGGCATGTTCGTTGGCTTCCAGAGTTTGGTCGTCTATTAGTGCTTGGTGCAATATTCCTCCGATCTTCGCCTTCTCCTTCAAGGATATACTGGATATCCATAATTTGAGTCTCTTTGGGAAAAAAGCTAAAAAGATTATGCTCGGTTTGGTTATAACTACCGTTTGGTGTATCTGGAAAGCTAGGAACGATTTGGTGTTCAAACAGTTAAGGAGGAGCCCGCAAGAGATTTTCTCTGAGATTAAATCTAGGGGTTATGCTTGGATGAAAAATAGATCTTCTTGTAAATATATCAATTGGAAGGAGTGGTGTAAATACCCGATGTATATGTTGTAATCTGGTTGCCCTTTGCCCGTTTGGGTCGGGGGTCTTTTGTTTGTTGGCCTTTTGCCCGTTTGGGTCGTAGGTGTGTTTTTAATGAAATTTAATTTTCAAAAAAAAAAAATCTGTTTATTTGAAATTCGCTTTCATTAAAAATCTTAAAGTTAAAGAATAACTTATAACCTTGTGAATAAAGCTTTCGTTTAAAACTCTGAAATTTAGAATGATTTATAACATTAGAAAAGTTAATGTTATTCTTCTTCAAAAGAATGTTCCGTTGATTGTTTCAAAATAGAAATCTATGTTTCTTTTTAAATATTGAATGATAAAATCATATAAAAATTACAGCCTAGTCATCTATCAAAAAACAATTATAATCCGGAAAACTGTCCGTGTTTGACATTTTTTATTTCCAATATTGAAAACTTCTTGAGCATTTGCTGAAATAAGCAAAACATAAATATATACAACACTAATAAATCAAATTGACTCGACCAAATTTTGCAAGTAGGTCACGATAAATTTTCAAAAGGTGGAGCCATTTTGACTTGGTGTATTCCTAATTAAGTAATTGTGCACCACTAGCCACCTTCTATATAAACTCATCCTCATATACAACTTGAACACAACAACAAAATGGCTCACAAGATTTCCTCCTTTCTCTCATTCCTTGCAATCCTAGCAGCCCTACAACTCGCTACAGCCGTGGACTACACAGTCACCAACACGGCTGCGGCTACTCCTGGTGGTGTTAGGTTCACCAACGACATCGGGGTTGAATACACAAACCAAACTTTAGCCTCAGCCACATGTTTCATATGGAACACATTCCAACAAAACACTGAAAACGATAGAAAGAATGTAGCAAGCGTAAGCGTGTTCATTGATGACATGGATGGTGTTGCTTATGCTTCCAACAATGAGATTCATGTTAGTGCAAGGTACATTCAAGGGTACTCTGGTGAAGTTAAGACTGAGATCACTGGCGTACTTTATCATGAGATGACACATATTTGGCAATGGAATGGTAATGGTCAAGCTCCGGGAGGATTGATTGAAGGAATTGCCGATTACGTGAGGCTAAAGGCTGGGTATGCGCCTAACCATTGGGTTCAGCCAGGACAAGGGGACAGATGGGACCAAGGGTACGACGTGACGGCCCGATTCCTTGACTATTGTAATGGTCTTAGAGATGGGTTTGTGGCCGAACTTAATAAGAAAATGAGAGATGGTTATAACGATGGTTTTTCCGTTGACTTGTTAGGAAAGACGGTTGATCAACTATGGGCCGAATACAAAGCTACTTAAGAATATAAATAGCTAGCTTGTAATGGAAGTTTCATATACTTATTTATATTTAAAATAATGGGCGTTTATGTTTTGTATTTTCACCATTACTATTGTACAAGTATTTGTTGAATAATAATTGAACCGTTATTAATCTAACAAGTCAGGATGCGTTGTGCTTATATGGAAAGTATTAATCGTATAACATAGATGATGCATAGCGTAAACAAATGGTATTGGACTAACCAAAGTCGCACGTCTCGAGTTTTACTTGCTTCTATAAACATATTTTATAGAGTTAATTAGATTTTTGATTATTTGTATATAAAGTGAAGCATGAGAGAGATGCACTAGTTATGAAGACGAAGCTTCATGGTTCTTAATTATTTTTTTTTTTTTGTTTTTCTAATAATAAAAGGGTCAAATGAATTTCATGTTACTTTTCCAAGTCACAATATCAAATGTGGAGTTTCAAAATCAATAACCCATCAATCATTTACATACTATAAATTTCCAACATTTTTATGTATGGAGGAGTTATACCCAAGGTTTAGGGGAGTTTTTTTTTTTTTAAATTAATACTACATTTTTAACCCAAAACTATTTGGTTTTTTTACTTACATCATAGCAGCACGACCAAACGGAGGCGGAAAGCCGGTTGGGCGCTAGCGCTTTATATTATACTAATCTAATATGAATTAAATTAAGTTAAGGGCTTTTCCCTTAATAGTAAAGTTGCTCGAGGCCGAAAAATGAGAATACAATCTAGAAGATCTGGTCGAATGGTAGAAGAATCTATGGATTCGTTAGGAATCGATAGTCGTTGGCTGGACATACGAGTCACAACCGGCCGGGAAGAGGAGAGATCAACGACGGAGCTACTAGCTACTAGTTGTAAAGGAAAGGGCAAGACCACCTTTCGTACATTTCTACTGGTCCAGACATTCGAATAGCGAAACCTAAAAGTTTTCATCTTTTACAATTTAACCTCACAATTTTTTTTTTACTTTCAACTTTAATCTCCTACTTTTCATAATTCACAAATTTTTTGTTTTAGGTTTCGCTCTAAATTTTGCGAGATAACACAGCACAACGTGCGTATATGGTTCAACGTTTTTACGTTTCGTTTTACATTTTGTTCTAAATTTTACAAGTTAAAACGACACAACGTGCGTGTGTGGTTCAATGTTTTTACGTCATCTATTTTTTTCTTGTTTGACAGGTCGTCGCAACGTGCGGGTCCTAAATAGACTTAGTTATTATTTTCTGTATTTTAGGTTTCAGTCTATTTTTTCGCAATTAACACGCCACAACTTCAGTGTTTGTGGTCGTAGTCGGTGGTGCGACATTGATACTATTTGTCATAGTTTTACGCCCCTACCGCAACACGGAGAGCTTAATCCTAGTTTCTAAAAAGAAGTGACTAAACATGAATAAAAAAATTTGTCAGTATTGGGTCACTTTTTTCTAGCAAAAAATCCGAACAATCCAACTCGAAAAAATCCAAAACTGGAAACCCAAATAAAACCACGAACACTTATTGTCTTTTTCTTATACATGTGTCTTAGTTTGGAATCTTTGGTATTTGGAGCATTAAGTTTGAGACTTTTAAATATTATCATATCATATTTGTCAAATAATGTTTAAATTTTGATCGTATTATTTTAGTAGCATGATGTGTTTTGCTGATGTTTTAAAAAAAAACTTTTTTTTTTCAATTTACATCAATGGCGGACCCAAAACTTTTTTCATGAGGTGCTAAAATTTTAGGGGCTTTTTCTCGATCGCTATAAAATAATAATTTTCTGTTCCGTTCGGGTCGGGTCGAATCGGGTAGGGTCAGAAAAAAGATAATCATTTTATACGACCAACAAAAGTACGTAACATTATTACAAATGCACAATGAAAATGTAATATATGGAATTTATATTTTTGAAATCTGGCCATAATCATTGTTTTTAAAACCGAACTGGACATTGAGTCGAACACGTTACTAGACAGAGTGATTGGTTCGGATTAAGAACTAGATGACATCATATTTTGCTTAAAACTTATAATAATACAAAAAATACATAAAAAAGATAACAAAATTATATGGTAATCTAATTTTTCCATATAACTTGTCTATAGTTATGTTTATCCATATTTAGCAAACTTAATTAAGTCTTAATGCATATTAGCTTCTTTTTTCAAATAAAAGTATATTATCATAAGAAAGTTTCCTACATAAGAAAAACAAAAATAGAACGACAAAATTAATATTATAATTACGTGAAATATAATATTATCTAAGCCAATATCAATATATAATTATCGAAACAGAAATATGTAAGGTAAAATACCATAGTTTGTTAGTGCATTAATGTCTATCGCCTCCGTCAATTCAAACCGTAGCTGAAATTATAGAAATCTAGGATTATATTGTAATATCTAGTTACTAAAAGGCAAGGTGGCATAATGATAAATAAGGAGAACCTCCTTGTACCTTGGCCTATAAATAGATGTGTTAGGGTTAGCATTAGGAACTTTTGCAACCTTGGTCACTTTAGAGCTTTGGTGAAGATAGGAGATAGAGAGAGAAACTAGAGAGAGAAAGTGACATCGTGATTCAGGTGCTTTGTACGTTTTCATATTCTTCAATCGAATCACAGATTATATTACGTCTCGTGTGTTCGGTCACGTTCGTGTACGGATTCCGCACGTCACACGTTTGGTTACGCAATCGTTTCGGAGTCAAAACCGGTCCTAACAAGTGGTATCAGAGCGGGAGCTCGATTGCACGGATCAAACGCACGAATTCGCACAGAAATTCATCAGATTCAGAGTCGATTTCACTCAGATTTGTCAAAATTTCTTCACTCTTCATCTTCTTCACGTTTTTATCTGAAAATCGCAAAATTAAACGACTTTTTACGATTAAAAATTGCTAATTTTTTGATATGTTGTGCGAAACTATCTGATCTACAAGCCTACAAATTTTCAGGTCAAAATTCCATGCCGTTTGAGAGAAATCTGAGTTTTTGTGATCGATTTGGCTGAACTGTTCGTCACCAACCGATCGGTTAGCATTCCTGTTCGATCGAACAGCAAAAGTCTAACCGATCGGCCGGCCTTTTCGATCGAACAGCCTAGTCGATTCATTGCATCATAGTTCATTTAAGTTGTTGACTTTTTGACCCTGGCCGATCGGACAATATGTCCGTTCCACTGCATCACATTTATAGCATTTAATTCGTGGACCTGTTGACCTAGCCGATCGGCCAGCATCCCTGTCCGATCCACCTTATATTCAACCAATCGAACAGCATATTCGTTCACTGCATATCTGACATACTTTTAAAAGAGTTGACTTGTCAACGTAAACCGTTCGGTCAGCATATCATTTTATAACACATCATTTACTACACCACACTTAGTCAACTGCCATCTTTAATAAACAACAAAATGCACATGATTCATGAAATTTGATAAAGTTCATTTTAACGGTCCAATGAAGTGATAAGGATTGTCGGCCAAAAGTGTTTATCAAATGGCACGTGATCTGTTAAAGTTGAGCATTCAATAATGAGCATTAATCAATTAACAGTCACTTTTTGAAAGACACAAGTAACTTGCGGCCCAATCATCATCGGACATTTCATGATTTTGATAACAGTTGCATGTGAAACAATGCCCACTCACAATTGTCATAAAATTTTTCGGCCCAATGAGAATTAAGTGCCATCTGTTCTATAAATCGAATGGTCCAATGAAGTAAAAAATAGTGTCGGTCATCAATAGTTGTCAGCTTGTATTCCAGTTTGCATGTGAATTGTTCAAAGTAATTGTTGAGGCCCAATCAGATCCTTTAATATTTAGTTGGCCAAATTAAAAATTTGCATTGTCAATACATTACAAAAAACCGGTCAAATTGAATTGAATATCATAATATTGTCTGCCATTACTAAATAAACGGCCCAATCAACAACTTCATAGTATCAAATGTGCCGCCCACTAATGTGAGGTCTAATAGAAAGTATTGTTGGCCCAATGAATCTTGAATATTATTAAGAATAATGTGATCAGAATTTGTCGGCCATTATAATCATTACACATGTGATTTCTATAATATACATTGAATATTGAGTTGTTGAGTGGAATGGGTGGTCCTATAGAATTTGTCGGGTTTGTCGGTTTTTGCATGTTTATCAGATAAAAATCACTAAACAATTCATAGGTCCAATCACATTTGATTGTCAAAACAGTATTAGGGTGAGCGGGGCATCAGCGGGGAGTGGCCGCGGTGACCCAATTCCTCTCGCGGGAACACCGCCGCGATCTCTGCGGTGACCCAATTCGGGGAGGGTGGTCGGGGGGAGTTCACCGAAGAAGGGGAGGGTTGTTGGTGGGGCCAGCCTCATTTTCAACCAATCAGTGATTTTTTTTTAATAAAAAAATAAGTCACCTAAGAGGGAGTGCCGCCATCAAATTGGGGTGTGAGGGGAGTTTAAGAGGGAAGTTGACGTGGCATAACCTGATTGGGTGTGCGTAAGAGAGGGGACTCCCCTCTTAGGGGAGTGCCCCGCTCACCCTTAGTCGCATGTGATCTGAATTGTAAGCATTTAAGATTTTTTGTCGTTTTGTGAATCGATACAATACGCTAACCGTTCGGCTAGCCTAACCGTTTGAACAACATACATTTGTCCTGTAGTGTTTTTGTTCGAACAGCGAGTCTTTTAAAGTGCCAACCGATTCAAGTTAACTGTTGTGAAGTGTTTTCATACGGCTAGCCTAACCGTTCGGCTAGCCCAACCGATCGAACAACAAGTTGACTTTTTGTTGACTCACTTGATCGAACAGCGTTCCCGACCGATCGAACAGCATCCCTGACTGATCGAACAACACTCTGTCCGATCGACCAGCATACTATCCGATCGATCAACCTCTCGTCCGATTCAAGTTGTTGAATAAATTTTTGAACTAATCGTTTGTTTACGTGATTAAGGTGATTCGAGGAGATTTGAGGAGAAAGCATCATGGCTGAAGAGTTTTACAACACGTTCTACAACGCGTTTACATCTGACTCGTCTGAAACATCAACTGTCACACCAAAGTCAATAACAAAAACGATCAATGAGAACATCAAGCATGATAACTTCTACGGAACACATTCAAAACCACCAACGCTCGAAAGTATTGAAGATTATACTTGGTGGAAAGAACGGTTTCTCAACTAGGCAAAAGCGTATGCGCATGAAAGCTGGTTCTGTTTAGAGTTTGGATACGAACGGCCAAAAGATGATAAAGGCGAAGAACTTTCATTCAAGAAGTTATCCAGAGAAGATAAATCTGAGTTTGCTGCCGAACAGAGAATGATTGCGTTGATCAAGTCAGCTATCAGAAATGATATTTTTGCATTACTTAATCATGATGGGTCATCAAAATCAGTCTGGAAAGCTTTACGAGTTAAAGCTGAGGGGGGTAAACAGATAAAAAAGAATAAAATTGCTTTATTAAAAAAAGAGTTTGATCTATTTGACAGTTTAAAAGGAGAGTCGGTGAGGCAAATGATAGAAAGATTTTGTCATCTAAAAATTGAACTTGAGAGATTTGAGATAGCAAAAACAAGAGAGGAAATTATCGATAAAGTGATTGAAGCGTTACCACGAGCTGATCAGTGGCAAACGTTTGTTTTTATTTTGAAAAATGATGCTTTATATGATACGATTTCTCTTGATGCATTGTTTGAAAAGATTGAGAGTCAATATCTGGAGTTACAAAAGCAAAGCAAGATGACTGATTCTTCACATCAACAGAATGTTGGCTTGTATTACAAAGGCCAGTGTACCTTCAGAGAAAGGCTTTGGTTCACCAAAGACAACATTCAGTGGTGAGAAGATGAAAGAACCACAAACAACGTCCACAAGTCATCATTCTGGATACCATTCATCTTCAAAAGCTAGTTCTGAAGATGGAGAGGAGATATTGTGCAACATTGCTCTCAAATTGAAAAATTCTCCTGCAATGAGCATCAACGCAGCTAAACAGCAAATGAGTTTTCTTGCATCTGTTCTGGAATCATATGAAGGTCTTGTAGCTGGTAAAATTGGAAACTCAGAGTTAACCAAAGAAGACTACGACCAGATTGATCCGGAAGAAATGGAGCTCATAGACATCCGTTGGTGCTTAGCTAGTTGTATCCGCAGAGCTCAGAGGTATATGGAGATTACTGGGAAACAATCTTTGGGTGGTCCATGAACGAAGCTTGGATTCGACAAATCCAAAGTGACCTGCTTCAGATGCAAGCAAAAGGGCCATTTCAAAAGAGAATGTAAAAATTCTGAAGTTGCTGGATCTGAGAGACCTTTTAACGATGACTATTATCGAAAGCCAATCTACCATTGAAGCAGAGAAGAGCCTAAGATGATTGAAGATAAACCCAGAGAGAAATCAAGAGCTTGTTTTGTAATTCACGATGATGAAGGCTTTGACTGGAGCTCTATTTGTCCAGAAGAAGATCGTTTGGAGAATGTTCGAAAAACAGCTCATGGCAGAGCTATAACAGAGGAAAGAAAGTTTGTTTTTGTTGCTGAAATTAAAGAAGATAACAAAGACAAAGACGCAGCTGAAAACAAAGAAGAAAATGTTGTTGTTGAGGTCAAAGAGAAAACTCGAGAAGAGATTTTGAGTGAGAAAACTTATCGTGAAAGAAACATTGTTTTGAACAGAATGGATGATATGCAGGAAGAGTATGAGAGTGCTGTCAGCAACAGAAGATGGGATAAGAAGAGAGAGTGTTACTACAATAAAGAAGGAGAACCGGTTGTTCCAAAGAAAGACATAATCTTTGATGATGTTCTTCTCATAATTCCTTTAAGAGCTGAATACTATAGAAATGTGTTGAAAGATGACACATATGCAAAAAGGCATGAAAAGGAAATCAGATATGCCATGACATCGAGTCTGAGAAAAAGGGATGAAGAGAGAATGAAGAAGAATGTTGAAGAAATGGTGAACAATCTGAAGAAGGTTGCTGAAGAGGTTAAAACTGAAGCTGTTGAAGATGAGGAAGTGAAGATAGAAGAAGAAGTTGTGAAAAAGATTGTTGTGAATGAAGCGATTGAGAAAGTTGTTACTAAAGAACAGCAGATTGGAGAAGAGGTGAGGAAAGAAGAAGAAGAAGAAGTTAAGAATGAGAATGTGGAAGCTGGTAATCCTGGTGATGAAGACGGTGTTGAAGAAAAGAAGAATGATGCTGAGATAAAGCAAATTGAGGCAACTGCATCAAACACCGAAGTGCCAAACACTGAGGTACATTCTGATTCTGAAATCTTAAAAAGGATTGATCAGTGCAAGAAATGCATGGAACCGTGCAGAGCTTGTACTGAAAAAGATGAGCAATTCAGAACAAGAGATCTTGAGTTCACAAAAATTGAAAACATTTTCAAAGAAAAATGCAAAGAAATGCTAGAAAAAGAAAAAGTTTTAAAAGAAAATGAAGAAAAACTTTCAGAAAAATGTAACAAATTAGAAAAAGAAAATAAAGTTTTGAAGGAAAACGTTTTGAAAATGACAAATGAATGTTCACAAAAAGAAAATGTGGTTCAAGAAATGAAGAAAGAATATGACTCAATGAAATTAGCATATCACATTACAAAAGAGTCATATGAGAAAGTGAAAGATGAAATGAAATATTCTCAATCAAGAATGAATTATCTTTCTGAAACAACTAAAGAGCTCAAACGAATGTATTCTATAAAACAAGATGTTGTTAATTCTTATATTGAGGATGTTGCTAAGCAAAAGCAACAGATTGCTGGTTTAGAACAGGATAACAACAAGTTAAAAAGTTATCACGTGTCGTCATATGTGCTTGAACGAATTTTCAATACAAAACTGGGAGATGGTGAGTCTGAACAAAACAAGAAAGGCATTGGCTCAGAGTTTCATCAAGTTCCACCACCGGAAAAGTTTGCATTTTATGACGAGGAAAAGGTCGAAAAAGCTTTCAACATGGTAGACCAATTCCAGACAACATTGACATAACCTATTCCAAATCTGATGATTCTCATGATTCAGAGGTGGTAGGTAAAGTCGTTGAAAGTGTGTTGAAAGAAGAGTCGGTCGATACAGGTAAATCTGAATCACAGGATGAAGATGAAGGAAATCTTCATGATGGATATCTGAAAAACACAAAATCCGAGAAAAATTTGAATGATGATTCAAAAGGACTGGTTTATACCATGATTGGACCGGACAAATTATTCTTAGATGTTGTATTCCCGATTCAGAATGTGATTTTAGAAAAAGTTGATAAATTTTTCAAGATGGTTGAGATTGAAAAATCTGAAATTCCAAAGTTTGCTGGAAAAGGTCACAAAACTTTTTATAACAAACCTGGTTTCAAGAAGAAAAACATGAAGGTTGGGTTGGGTTATAAGAAGAAACAAAATTGGAAAAGAAATGAAGTTCCAAATTATCAAACAAAGATGAATTTTGTTCATGGAACAACGTCAGAAGATGAGAAAGAACTAAAATTTAGACGACAGTCTAATGACGAGTTCTTAGCTCAAAAGAAAAAGCAACAACCACAGGTCAAAGATGTGTCCAAGAGAACATGTTTCGAATGTGACCAAATTGGACATCTTGCACGCAAGTGTTGTAACAACTCTCACTAAAATTAATACTTAGTGTGATAATTATCCAATAAGGAAACCCTAATTGAGACACCCAAGTAATTCTACATAAACCCTAAAATTTCCAGAACAATCGGAATCAGGATCAGGGCCCCTAAAACCCAGGGGGGTAAACCCTAGTGAACGATTATCTACATAACGTGTTGTCGAACTCGAATTTGGAGAAAGTATCAACTCAGCTAGGCTATGATCGGATTGTCGCGCTCCAGTCAAAGATAATATTTATATGCCCAAATTACCCTTAACAATGTGTTAGTGGTAGTAAGGGGTCGAACCACGAAGAGTATGTGGTTTGTGTATGGATTCGAATGAATTGAAACAATTGTCACAATTTATGAAGCTTGCTAAAGTATTTTTGTGTTTTTGTTTAATTAGAAGATTTGATTTTACTAGATGGTTTGATGAAAAAGGAATAACAACTACTAATTAACAATTGTAAGAAAAGTGATTACTAGAACAATAACAATAAAAAGGAATCACACCCGGTTTCGGTAATTATTAATCTAGGATTTCTACAAGTTTTAGTTTCAACTCAAATGCATTCAATTAACGGATTTAGTGTACCGTGACTTAGGTGCTACTAACTATCAACGTCCCGAAGAACGGACAAAAAGACACTTTGTAATCAACACAAGTAAATCCTAACAACGACAACGTACAATTACATATCACCGTTTCGTGAAGTCATAACTTTTAACATCGTTCGACAATTCACGAATTCGTAACAAATGTAATACTATTGTCAAGAGTTTCAAAAACCAAATACAAATTGTCACTAAGATGAAACAAGAACAAATTGAAACCCTAAAAGTAACAACTACCTACACCGGGGTGAAACCGAGATGATTAGCCGCTCATGGTTGATGCAACTTGATCACCGGATGTTTGGAATGCGGATGGAGTCATCTTGAAGCTTGAAGGATGAGGGAATGATGAATGATTGGAGTTTGTGGATAATGATGGTGAGATGGTGAATGATTGGATGAACTAGGGTTTTGATGGTGAATTGGGGATGAATGATTATGATTCGGTTGTAGAGATGATAGATGATGGAATGGTTGGTGATCGATCCCCAATGAATGGCTCCAAGATCAAGTTTCAAAACTCAAAACAAGTGTAACTCCCCAAAAATTCATGACCCCCCTTTATTTGATTCGTTCCAATAGCATAAGAGTCAACATTTCGCGATCTCCATTCCGGCGAACCGTCGCCGACGGCCATAAGGTCCGTCGCTGACGGTGCGTGGTGAATCAAAAACGGCCGACAGCCAATGTCACTGTCTACGGACATTTTCAGCGACTGCACTTTACGACGACCGTCGGCGACGGCCCATGTGGGCGTCGGCGACGGTGCTCAGAAACTGTCTTTTCTGTTTTTCACGTTCCTTGTTCCCGGTTGACCCATTTCGTGTTCCGGTGGTCCAGTTTTCACTCCGATGACCCGTAAAGCTCCCGAAAAGCTCCTTAAACTCCGTTAAACCTGCAAAACACATATCTAATCAAGAATAGGCAATTCGAAACTAAAACTTGTGTAAAAGCATCAAATTAAACAATTACAAGCACCGGATTTCGACCACGTATCACATCCCCACACTTGTCTTTTGCTTGTCCTCAAGCAAATCTGTTTTTTACTTTCACGTGGGTCGAACAAATGGATACACTCCCCATTCCCGAGACGAAGGTCAAGGTCCAATGTCATGCTAAAGTTCAAACTCTTTACAATATTCAACGTATTTAATGGTAACGTGATTTTAGTTGCACAAATGGCTACCCAGGATTAACCCGCCCGCGAAACCAACAATTTATGCACATCCCTCACAATGTTCTCTCCACTCGGCTTATAAATTGGCTAATATTTATAATGTATTAGCACTTCAAAGAATATGCACTCAAACCGATTAGAACATATATCCGCATAAGCTTGCAACTCAATCATTTTTCACTATTGATCACGAACACTAAACACGAGTCATAAGGTCTTGTAAGGGTTGTAACGGGGCTAGGCTAAGGGTAGGAATTAGGATATTTTTAAAGTGGCTAAGGCGATGAAAATTCGATTTTTATTACAAACCACGAACCTAGACAAAACTAAATATAACTATCAACTATAAGGCAACAACTTTCGCCTTTTATTCAACGACTACTAACACATCTTTTTGTATTTTTCTCAATGCCTTTTCAACTCTTTTTCATAACATTTTCTAATTTTTGATTTTTTTAACAATTAAAACAACTATACAAATGTAACTCCTCTAATCGAATTTTCATCACACGGGTTTAAAAGAAAAAAGGTTTAGCGGTTATGGGTTATAGGTGGTCAAACGAAAGGTTTAGGCTCAAATTGGGCAACTAGGTGATTTATTTGGGTAAGGATAGATAAATGGTTTTAAGAGAAAAGGTTTACCTAATGCCTTAATCATTCTCGTGCTTGTATTCGGTCTATAGTCTCAAACGTATCAAAAGTTGCAAGTTCTACAATATATGACTAATGGTCCATTCAAACAAAGAAACACAAACATGTAATCTATGATATAAAAGTGGCTCAAATTCTCACATATCTAGAAGGGTATGGTATGTGACATGCATAAACTACTAGTTTCTTAGGCGGATTATTCCCAGATAACCACCCACTAAATACCCGTCATGCTATTAACTCGAACTTAACCATGACAAAAGACCAAATGGTTTGTGACATCCCTCGTTGACTTAGTTACTTGTGCTTTTAAGATCGCTTTTTTTTAGACAAGATATTTTGAAAAATTTTTTAAATTTTCCCCCATCCCCACACTTGAGGTAAACATTGTCCTCAATGTGTAGTGTTTAAATGAACGAGTCAAAAACGAAAATTTTTACTACTCCCCCATCCCCACACTTGAAGTACATATTGTCCTCAATGTGTGAAAACTAGAGTATTAGATGCACAAGGGATGTGACACGGCTAATTCCCCCAAACTTTCACCCCGGAAATAAAAATACAATTTACAATCCACTTATTCCTAACTAACAATCAAAGTAAAAAGAAACACATGCACCTGATTTTTATCTCTTGATGCTCATATCTCCTTCGTCTCTTCATAAAAATGGTTGTCCCACGAACATGTTGTACCTACAAATTCTAATCCTTGTGTAGAAGCATGCTTCTCACAACTATCAAAGTTTGTTAGTTACGTAGTTCTACCCTTTTTATGAACACATTACCAAGCCATGCATTATTTCACTTCGATTTTATGTGGAAAATATTTTACAACAACAACAAACCTAACTCACTTTCGTAGGAATCACGGTTGCATTTAGTGTATGCAACAAGCCCTTTTAAACCCCCCAATAGCTTGGGAGGACGAGTAGGTCTCATGAGGGTTATATAGGGAACACACCCACAACGTTCATTTAACTAGGCGATAATTTAAATAACAAAATGAGAATAACGAAAACAAAATAATAATATACAACAACAACAACAAAAAAAACGTACCTCGCCTCTACCGCTGATAACTCTCATTAGGGTTCACTGGCGGGTTCGGCTGGTACGGATAACCAGTGAGGGCCTCGAACATATCCCTATAGTTATCCAGCGGGCTTGACTCTTGTTGAGGTGGCGGTTGGTACGGCATCAGAACGAAACTCGAACCGACTGCTTCTGGCCAATGAGGGGTTGGATCGGATGGCCCTTGCGGGTGAGGAAGGTTGGGGTAATCGGTCCACCCCGAATGTTTAGCGTATGGGAGACCGGCTTGATAATCTCTTTGATGGCGCTCTTGATCATGGAGCATCTTGAAATTATTAATCGCCGTCTGGTTAGAGAAGGCCATCGCTCCCCATCGGCGTTGGTCCAACTCCCTTTGTGCAGTTTGGCGCCTAGCCTCCTCTTCTTCCCATCTCTGTCTATGGGCCCTTTCTTCCTCTTGCAACTGTATCATGCGCTCCATTTGTGATTGTTGCAACGGAGTTGCAGCTGCTGTTCCTCCAACTGTTTTTCCACCCTCTCGCGGAAAGATGATTGAAAACCCCATTGTTCCTGCGAGTACGCCCCTTGCGCCTCTTCCCATTCCTTTCTACTAGCATGGTACTCACTTGCTTCACCAATACCCGCCGACACATTGTTGTAGATCGCTTGATCCCCACGGTTCCACAACCGATACGACGGTATTTGCCTTTGATTTACAAAATCTGCCACATTGGCAGAGATTTCCCTATGCTTCTTCCTGTACCTACGCCTCGGTCCCTGTGGACCGGAAGGATCAATGTCCTCCTCAACATCGGGCATCTCCTCATCGCCCTCTTCTTCATCACCTTCTTCATCACCCTCTTTGTCATTAAACCGGTAACTATCCCCTTGCTCATCTTCAACCGTGTGCAAATGCCCAAAAGCTTTCACGGTTATTCTCCAATGTCGCCTCATAGAGGCGAAGTTGAATTGATCAATAGGCTTAGACACCCACAGTGAGTCTTGAGGTAATGCATTCTGTTGGAGAATCATGGCGCTAATCAACCTTGCATAAGGAATCATCTTTCGTTTAAACGATTCCCGCGTATCCCATGTGTTGATCATAACAATTTGACGCCACGAGAGCTTGGGCGTCCCATATAACAATGCATGCAAAACCCGACAGTCGGGTGCCTTCACCGTTCCACGGTCTCCGAACCGTACCATAATGTTCTCCAACGAGATACCTTGAAGTATCTTTCCCATCAGAGACAAATCGGCCCTTGCATCACCTGCACCCCCAGAACCCGGTAGGGTGTCCTCTAAAAGCCTCACTGGGTCAGCATCGTTTTTCTTGTTGTCCAAAAACTGATCATACCCATAAAAGTCATATGCGTCGACCCCAAGCGAGTCAAACCTCGCTATAGCATTCATATGTTCGAAAGACATGACCATTTGACTTTTTCCAATGTTACCAATCAACTTCCACCTATGAGTCGGTCTATCAGAGTGTTCAAAACGAAGGGTGGATAACCACTCACAAACTGCCCCCAAGTATACCCGAGTAGTGATATCATCACACCAGTCAATCACCCATTCCCAACCGAGTTTCTCAAACCTTTGCACTATACCAATCTTCCTAAACTCTTTAACATCTACCGTACATTCACAAACCGCCCTGTCGGGTACGGGTTTTGAAATACCCGTAACCATTTTCATCTTCCACTTCTTGGCTTCTAACCTCTTATTGTTGTAACGAGAGAGAGCCTTTGTTTTCTCTTCCGTCCATGCCGAAGCCGATCTACTATTTTTTTCTTCTTCCCACTTCCAATCTTGTCGTTCAAGTTGCCCATCGCCCTCTTCTACGTTACTAAGTTGTTCCCAACGTCTTTGATATATCCCGGAGCCCGAGCCGGCTCCCGAAGATGAACCTTGACCGGAAGTCTTTGCTTTCTTGCTTCCTAGGAACATGGCTACAATCACAAGACAAAGACAACAACAATTAGTACACTCCAAACCTTCAACACTCTCAAACTTTGAACATGGGATGCAATGTTGAACTTCAATCAAATTTTAGATGTAAAATCGCCTTTTTAAACTTCCAAAGTCGCTCATTTTATCATCTATATCAACTAAACATGTTTAATCCTACGATTTTTCAAAAGAAAATCATGGTTTCAACAATGTTCAACATCACTACTATGTTCAATCATGCCAAAATTTTAGTGTAATCACATCACCAAAACTAAAGCATGCTCAAATCCCACCCAAATCAAACAAACACCCTAAAATTTATGCTAACACATCCTACAGTATGTGAAATAATCACAATCCTGGCAACTCTTGAACCCGAAAACAATAAGTTATCAAAATCTTCAAGGAGGAAGACCAATCAAACCAAAAGAATTACAATAACCAAGGCGGTAACGGAAGTGGGTCAAACAACCAAACCGGTGGTGATGACTTGAGTGCCAAGATGGATGCTTTGCTAAACATGCAAAAGGAGACTCACAGTGATGTTAAAGAGATAAAGAAGGCAAACGAGATTCGAGACAAAGCACACGAGGCATTGGCGAAACAAGTGGGTCAACTAGCGGAAGAAGTGGCCCAAATAAAGGGAAGTATGGGGAAGCTTCCAAGTGACACCACGGTAAACCCTAAGCATCAAGGGTCGAGCTCGAGAAACCCATGTGAGGTACACTTAAATGAAATTTCTTTACGTAGTGGTCGAGTCATAGATAATGGTGTTAAACCACCATCACCCCAATTTGTTGAAGGGGTGGTGGAAGATGCGAGTGAAGATGAGCGTGAGGATGGTCAAACGGGTCAAAATAAAAATGACTTGAAAAAGAAAAACAACCCACCCGTTGGGACCATCCCCGTCCCCAAGGCTAAGGAAAAGGGTGTGGAGGCTAATACCGCCCCTTATCCCGAAGCATTGAAGGGACCCATGAAAAAAGTTGTAAACAAAAGAGGTCCACAACAAGAAGAGTTGTTGGAAATTTTCAAACAAGTCAAAATCAATTTACCTCTTTTGGATGCAATTAAGCAAGTACCGTCGTATGCTAAGTACTTGAAAGATTTGTGTACCCAAAAACGCACTCACAAATTTCCAAAAAAATTAGATTTAACCGAAAATGTGAGTTCGATTCTTTCGGGTGCACTACCACCCAAGCTCCAAGATCCGGGTGCGCCTATCATTTCAATTCAAGTAGGCGATTTTAAAATCAACCGGGCACTTCTAGATCTTGGAGCTAGCGTAAGCATTCTACCGGGTAGTTTGTATGACCAATATGAATTTGGTCCATTTCAATCGTCAAACACCACCGTGGTGTTAGCCGATTTGACACCCAAGCTACCCCGTGGAGTTGTTTCGGATGTGATAGTGAAAATCGAGGATTTTTACTATCCGGTGGACTTTCTAGTACTTGATTATGTGGCCAAGGACCCAACCAAACAACCTACGGTGATTTTGGGTCGACCGTTCTTAGCAACTGCAAATGCTCAAATTGACTGCAGAACAGGAACGGTTGACATGACATTTGGAAACCGAAGGTTGAGGTTGCATGTTTTTTCCGGATTTATGAGCCCTCCAGTTGATGATGAATGCTATATGGCAGACATTGTTGACATGTGTATACCTCTTTGCGACACCGTCGTTTATGGGGAAAACACAATGGAGGATTGTTATATCTTTGACAGGTCACAGGTGGAGGTGGAGCAAAGCATGGACGAGGAAGTAAAGAGTTTGGAGGTGCTTGCGGTTAGAGAAGGAAAACCGACATGGACGCACCAAGTTGAAAGCTTACCGGAGAGCATTGACACTAAACTGAAGCCGTCATTAGTAGAACCTCCAGAAGTTGAGTTGAAGGCATTGCCAAAGCATCTCAAGTATGCTTACGTTAGAGAAGGCAATACCCTCCCGGTTATTATTGCATCGAATTTGACCGTGGAGCAAGAGAAAAAGCTGATGGAGGTGTTGGTCACCAATCGGGCGGCGATTGGATGGACCATTGCAGATTTGAAGGGTATTAGTCCCTCGGTGGTGATGCACAAAATCATCACGGAAGAGAATGTGACCCCCGTTCGAGATGCACAAAGGCGGTTAAATCCGAATATGCGGGAGGTCGTGAAGAAAGAAGTGTTGAAGTGGCTTGATGCGGGTATCATCTACCCGATCTCGGATAGCCAATGGGTGAGCCCAACACAGATGGTTCCCAAGAAAGCGGGTATACAAGTCTTCAAAACTGACGCAGGTGAAGAGGTAGCCACCCGGCCGGTAACCGGGTGGCGAATTTGTATTGATTATAGGAAGTTGAATACCGCAACTTCTAAAGATCATTTTCCTTTACCTTTCATAGATCAAATAGTTGAGAAATTATCGTGGCAAAAATTTTATTGCTTCCTAGATGGTTATTCCGGTTATAACCAAATTGCCATCCATCCGGAAGATCAATCGAAGACTACATTTACATGTCCCTACGGTACCTTCGCATTTAGGCGGATGCCGTTTGGATTATGTAATGCTCCCGCTACCTTCCAAAGGTGCATGATGAGTATCTTCTCCGATATGGTGGGAAAGTCTTTGGAAATCTTCATGGATGATTTCTCAATTTTTGGATCATCTTTTGAGACTTGTTTGGACCAACTAGATAAAGTGTTAAAAAGATGTGTTGAAACTAGTTTGGTCCTAAGTTGGGAAAAGAGCCATTTTATGGTTCAAGAGGGAATTGTGTTGGGGCACGTGGTGTCAAGTCGTGGGATAGAGGTTGATCGTGCTAAGGTACAAGTCATATCTACTTTACCATATCCCACGACTGTTAAAGGTGTTAGGTCGTTTTTAGGTCATGCGGGGTTTTATCGGCGGTTTATTAAGGGTTTTAGTGATATAACAAAGCCTTTATGTAATTTGTTGCTAAAAGACCAACCGTTTGACTTCAATGAAAATTGCCAAAATGCTTTTAACAATTTAAAAGAGAAGTTAGTGGAGGCCCCAATCTTGCAGTCGCCAAATTGGGCTTTACCCTTTGAAATAATGTGCGATGCAAGTGATTATGCGGTGGGGGCCGTGTTGGGACAACGGGTTGACAAGAAACCTGTTGCCATATACTACGCAAGTAAGACTCTTTCGGATGCACAATTGAACTACACAACCACCGAAAAAGAGCTACTTGCGGTGGTATATGCATTGGATAAATTTCGGTCTTATATATGGGGTAGTAAAGTGATTATTTATTCGGATCACACTGCAGTTAGGTACCTCATGGAGAAGAAAGATGCGAAGCCGAGGTTAATCCGATGGGTGTTGTTGCTCCAAGAGTTTGATTTGGAGATACGGGACAAGAAGGGTATTGAGAATGTGGTAGCGGACCACTTGTCCCGGTTAAGGGTAGAAGATGATCCGAAAGCCTTAGAAATCAATGAGTCTTTCCCAGATGAGCATATAATGAAAATAGATAAATTGCCATGGTATGCTAACATTGTCAATTATCTTGTTACAGGTGATATGCCAGCACATTGGGATAGACGGAAAAGGCAACACTTCATGTCCCAAATCAAGTACTATCGGTTGGAAGAACCGCATTTGTGGAAGGAGTGTGTGGATCAAGTGATACGAAGATGCATTGATGACGAAGAGATTCCAAGCGTGCTGCAGCATCTACACTCGTTTGCATGTGGTGGTCACTTTAGTGGTCACAAAACGGGTCACAAAGTGTTGAATAGTGGCCTTTATTGGCCTACTATTTTCAAAGATGCAAACGAGTTTGCCAAAAATTGCATAGAGTGTCAAAAATTAGGGGGTATATCAAAAAGGGATGAGATGCCCATGCAACCAATCCTTGTAGTCGATGTTTTCGATGTATAGGGTATTGATTTTATGGGCCCATTCCCCAATTCCTATGGCAATTTGTATATCTTGGTGGCCGTTGACTATGTGTCAAAATGGGTCGAAGCAATAGCCACCAAGACAAACGACCATTCCGTAGTATGTAACTTTGTCCAAACCAATATTTTCTCAAGGTTTGGGATTCCTCGTGTCATCATAAGTGATGGAGGATCTCATTTTAAAAATTTTCGGTTTGGAAAACTTCTAAAGCGGTTTGGTGTTGACCATAGGATTGCTACCCCCTATCACCCGCAAACAAGCGGGCAAGTTGAGGTGTCAAATAGGCAAATCAAACAGATTTTGCAAAAGACCGTGCGGGCGGACCGTAAGGATTGGTCAATTAAATTGAACGATGCTTTATGGGCCTACCGAACGGCACATAAGACACCCATAGGCACTACACCTTACCGGTTGGTCTACGGTAAAAACTGCCATTTACCGGCTGAACTTGTGCACAAATCGTTATGGGCTATTAAAGAGGTTAATGTGCAATATGATGATGCAGGTAAGGAACGGAAGCTCAAGTTGTGTGAATTGGAGGAGCTAAGGGAGATGGCATATGAATACGCATCTCAATACAAGGATGGAATGAAGAGGGCGCATGATGCCAAGTTGAGAAAGAAAGAATTCGAGGTGGGTCAAAAGGTATGGCTCTACAATTCAAAGCTCAAATTCTTTCCCGGAAAGCTCCGAAGCAAATGGATGGGACCCTATGTTGTCACCCGGGTCGGACAATTGGGTGATGTTACTATCGAGGACCCGAAGGACGGGGTACGGCAAACGGCAAATGGTCATCGGCTAAAACCGTTTCTCGAGGGTAACGAGAAAGTGGATGAAAACAAGGAATCGGTAAGCTTCGTAGCAAGTTTCCCGGTTTACGAGGTCGAATGAAAAGGACCGGTAACATTTGGTGTAAAGTTATGTATAACTATTTAATTGTTTGCGTATTTGGATGTGAATCGTTTCTGTTTCATACTAACCTTTCTTGATTGTGTGAAGTTCGGGCACTCCAAACGGGTCATGAAGATACAAGGTATGTTTTAGACTTGATTTGGTGCATTGAGGACAATACACGAATTTTCGGGGGGTGGTAGGGCCGTTAACGGTTTTCGCATTTCAAAATTCTAACTTATAAAAATTCACAAAAAGATTTTTAATAATTTTTAGAAATTTTTAATGTACATAGTCCTTTTTGTAAAAAGCTATCATTTTCCTCCTAGTTTTCATAAAAAATTTTTTTTTAATAATAATCAACCCGTCGGCGACGGCTTCAAAATCTGGCCCGTCGGCTCTTGTTTCCCGTATCCAGATGTTTAAGCCGTCGGAGCCACGCCCATTTTCCCCTACCCGTCGGCGATGGGGTGGGACCCGTCGGCGACGGGTTACCGTTTTGCTTCCGATGCTGGTTCGTTCCAACACTCATAAAAACGATTCAAAACCCTACAAACCTCAACTAAACATCTCCCAACCTCAAGTTTAACCACATACTCGACCCATACTCCTTACACTTTAATTGCAACCACAAAATCCCTGCTCTATCTCTCACCTAACTCACTCTCTCTCTTCATCTTCTCCATCTCTCATTCAAAGAACCCTAAAACCTTCAAACTACCATAACTTTCTCAATTCTCCATCAATCCAACTGATTTTTAAGTCCATCTTGGGTAATTTTTCAAGAGGAACAAAACCCCCAACACGGTTTTCATCAAGTCTTGCTATTTTGCAAGATTTCTAGGCGTGTTACTTAGGGTTTTCGAAAGGGGGTTCATCAAGTTGCTTATTTGCCATCTTTTCTTAGTTCTTCTTGTCTAACAACAACAAAGGTATGGATTCTTCTTAAATTTATGCTTGATTATCATATGTTAGTGTTTTTCTTCCGAATTTTTAAACTTTTTAGTTTAAGAGTAGGTTGTTTAGACAAAGTGTGTTGGCCAAGCATGATTTTGAGTAAGATTAGTTGTTTCGGATGGAATTTGAGTATGTCATAACCATAGTGAAGTGATTACACTGTTATGAACATGATTGAACATGAAGTCGATGTCGACTTTTGTTGAAATTATAAGAAATTGTAAGATTAACAAGAAATTAATAAGTTATGATAAAGTGAGCGACTTTGGAAGTTTAAAGAGGCGATTTTACATTCACTTGTTAATTAAAATGTCAACATCACACCTCATGTTCAAAGTTTGGGAGTTTAATGAAGGTTGAATTTATATTGATGTTTGCTTGTTTGTGATTGTAGTTATGGCGGGAGGAAAGAGACAAAAGACTACAGGCCAAGCTTCATCATCCGGGGTTGGTTCTTCTTCCGGTTTAATACCGAAGAAGTGGGAGCAACTAAGCTCCGTGGAGGAGAACGATGCAAGGTTATACAGACAGGATTGGGAGTGGGCGAAGTTTAGAGATAGCCAAAGTGCTAGAATTTGGGATGACGAGAAGAACAAACCGTTGTCGGGTTATCAAGACAGGAAGTTGGAGGCTAAGTTGTGGAAGTGGAAGATGGTGAACGGTGTGAACACTTCAGTTCCCACAAGGATAATATGTGAACGGGTGGTGAACGTAGAAGAATTTCGTCACATCGGGATTGTGCAAATGTTTGAACGTCTAGGATGGGAAAGTGTTCTTGATTGGTGTGAAGATAATACCTCCAGGATATACTTGTCGGAAGTATGTGAATGGTTATCCACCTTGAAGCTCATGAACAAGAATGAATCTCCATCACAGTGGAAGTTGGTGGGAAAGACTACTCGAGGGAACATGACAATGTCCTTCGAGACGATGAATCGTATTGCTCGTTTCGACTCCTTGGGAGTACAAGCATATGATTACCCACCCATCGAGCAGTTTTTGGATAATCATTTGAACAACAACGATGCCGAGCAACTGTTAGATATTATCTTACCGTTCCACAAAGGGGGAGAAATGAAAAGAAAGCAAATGTCGCTTGAGGGGAAGATTCTTCAAGGGATTTCTGTTGAGAACATCTTGGCGAGGTTTGGTGATCGTGGAGGTGTTAGAGTGAGCGACTGTAGGGTGGTGCACGCCTTGCTTTATGGAACCCCAACGTTGTCATGGCGCCATATAGTAATGATGAACACGTGGGCTACTAGGGAGTCGTCCCAGAGGCGTTTTATTTCGTACGCACGCCTCATTAGCGCCATGATTGTGCAACAAAATTGTTTACCCCTGGAATCACTATGGGTTCCTAAGCCGGTGGAGGAATTTAATTTGGCGTACATGAGGAAGAATTGGAAGATAGAAGTTAAGTTCTCGGGAAATAAGTACGTTGTGACCGATGATTTGGGCAACAAGTTTGAGATCCGTACTTCTGGAGCACCACCAGTAGAGGAAGAAGATGAAGAAATAGGGGAGGAAGAAGAGGAAGTTGAACCCTCCGGTACACAAAGACCAAGGCAACGGTACATGCGACCACATAGGGAAATTAACGCAGATGTGGCGGGTTTTGTGACCATGAGACGGGTGCCTTCCTACAAGAACTTTGATCGGGGGCAACAGGAGCTATATGACAATGTCTCCGCTTGTATAGGTGAAGGAAGGGAGTACAATCGAAGAAGGGAAACTTGGGAGGGGCCGCATGGATCCGCAATGCAAGAATATTGGGCAGCTCAACAAGCCCAGAGGGAAAGAATGAACAAGTTTATGGAAGAACAAGAACTGTTTCAAGCGATGCAAAGATCACACATGGAACAGTTGGCAAAAATACAGGAGGATGAGGCTGCCCGAAGACGGGCATGGGAAGAAGCAGCGGCAGCACGTCAACAAGAAGAAACAGAATTGAACCGACGCCGTTGGAGTGCTTTGTACGTCTCTCAACAAATGGCGATTAATAACACCAAGGTGCTCCATGATCAGGAGCGACACCAAAGAGACTACCAAGCTGGCCTCCCCTATGCTGAGCATTCGGGGTGGACAAATTACTCCGAACTTCCTCACCCGCAAGGCCCATCCGACCCGACTCCACATTGGCCCGAAGCGGTAGGGTCTAACTTTGTCCCGATCCCGTACCAACCACCGCCTCAAGGGGAGCAAAGTTCCCTCGATAACTATAGGGAGATGTTCGAGGCCCTCACTGGTTATCCTTACCAACCCAACCTGCCAATGGATCCAAACGAGCGATATCAGCGGTAGAGGTATGGTATAGTTTATGTTGTTGTTGTTGTATATTTTGTTCCTTTAATTCTTGTCATTTCTTTTTAATTTATGTCTAGTTAAATGAACTTTGTGGGTGTGTTCCCTATATAACCCTCACGAGACCTCTCGTCCTCCCAAGCTATTGGGGGGTTTAAAAGGGCTTGTTGCATAAGCTAAATGCAACCGTGATTCCTACGAAAGTGAGTTAGGTTTGTTGTTGTTGTAAATTTTTTTTCACAAAAAAAAAATCAAAGTAAAATAATGCATGACTTGGTAATATGTTCATAAAAAGGGTAGAACTACGTACTAACAAATTTTGATGGTTGTGAGAAGCATGCTTCTACACAAGGATTAGAATTTGTAGGTACAACATGTTTGCGGGACAACCATTTTTATGAAGAGACGAAGGATATGAGCATCAAGCGATAAAAATCAGGTGCATGTGCTTCTTTTTACTTTGATTGGTAGTTTAGAATAAGTGGATTGTAATGTGTATTTTAATTTCCGGGGTGAAAAGTTGGGAAGGTTAGTCGTGTCACATCCCTTGTGCATTTCTAAAACTCTAGTTCTTACACATTGAGGACAATATGTACTTCAAGTGTGGGGATGGGGGAGTAGTAAAAATTTTCGATTTTGACCCGTTCATTTAAACACTACACATTGAGGATAATGTTTGCCTCAAGTGTGGGGATGGGGGAAAATTTCAAAAATTTTTCAAAAATGTCTTGTTTTCAAAGCAATCTCAAAAGCACAAGTAACCAAGTCAACGAGGGATGTCACAACCCATTTGGTCTTTTGTCATGGTCAAGTTCAAATTAATAAGCATAACGGGTATTTAGCGGGTGGTTATTTGGGAATAATTCGCCTAAGGAACTAGCAATTTATGCATATCACATATCATACCCTTATACGTGAGGTTTGAGCCACTTATATATCATAGATGTACATTTACATGTTTCTTTGTTTGAGTGGACCATTAGTCGCGTATTGTAGAACTTGCAACTTTTGATATGTTTGAGACTATAGACTAAATACAAGCACGAGAATGATTAAGGCATTAGGTAAACCTTTTCTATTAAAACCATTTTTCTATCCTTACCCGAACAAATCCCCTAGTCGCCCATTTTGAGCCTAAACCTTTCGTTTGACCACCCTATAACCCATAAACCTTAAACCTTTTCTTTTTAAAACCGTGTGATGAAAATTCGATTATAGGAGCTTAAGTTTGTATAGTTGTGGTTTATATTTGCGAAAAAAAAAATTTGTTAAAAAAAAAAGTGTTAGTAGTTGTTGAATAAAAGGCTTAAGTTGTTGCCTTGTAGTGATGTTTATAGTTTACTTTTGTTTAGAATAGTCTTTTGTAATAAAAATCGAATTTTCATCACTTTAGCCACTTTAAAAATATCCTATTTCCTACCCTTAGCTTAGCCCCGTTACAACCCTTCAAAGACCTTTTGACTTGTGCTTAGTATTTGTGTTCGATGGTGGAGAATGATTGAGTTGCAAGCCTATGCGGGTACGTGTTCTAATCGGTTTTGAGCGATTAATTGTTGAAATGCTAATACATTATACACGTTAGCAAATTTTAAGCCGAGTGGAGAGCACATTGTGAGGGATATGCATGAGTTGTTAGTTTTACGGGCGAGTTAATCTTGGATAACCATTAGTATATGTGATTATTCACTTAACCGGTAAATATGTGAAATTTGTAAGGAGTTTGAACTTTTGTATGACAATAGACCTTAACCTCTGTCTTGGGAATGGGATGTGTATTCGTTGTTCGACCCACGTGAAAGTGAAAAACAGATTTGCTTGAGGGCAAGCAAAAGACAAGTGTGGGGATGTGATACGTGGTTGTAAACCGGTACTTGTTATTGTTTAACTTAACGTTTTTACGTAAGTTTTAGTTTCGAATAGCCTACTTTTAATCAAGAATGTGTTTTGCAGGTTTGATGGAATTTAAGGAGCTTTTCGGGAGCTTTACGGGTCACCAGGTCGAAAACCGGAGCACCGGGATGCGTTACGAATCAACTGGGAGTTCAAGAAGCAAAAATTGGAGAAACTGAGTTGGAAAGGCCGTCGGCGACGGGGGTATACCCGTCCCGGACGGGCCTTAGAAAACCCCGTAGGCCAAAACAACCGTATCCAGACCTTTAACCCGTCGGGACCAGTTGTGTTTTTGGGGACCCGTCGGCGACGGGGTCAGACCCGTCGGCGACGGGTAGTGGATTTTCAAGACGCGAATTTTGTTACTTTGAAGGCTAGGATCGATTTTGATTGATGTTCATTGATGGAATACGGGAGTTACAAAAAGAGGAGAGTTTGAAACTTCATCGGAGAGCCTAATTCACCTACCATTACATCTCCAATTCCATCTATCACATCATCATCAATCCGAATCAAGAACCATCATACAACACAATCAATCATTCCACAAACCCTAATCCTTCCACCATCATCATCCATCACCAACCTTCATCATTCACCAATCATCCAATCAAGCTTCAAGATGACTCCATTCGCATTCCAAACATCCGGTGATCAAGTTGCATCAACCATGAGCGGCTAATCATCTCGGTTTCACCCCGGTGTAGGTAGTTGTTAATTTTAGGGTTTCGAATTGTTCTTGTTTAACTTAGTGACAATTTGTATTTGATTTTTCAAACTCTTGATAATAGTGTTACATTTGTTGCGCATTCATGAATTGTCGAGCGATGTTAAAAGTTATGACTTCATGAAACGGTGATATGTAATTGTGCATTATCATTGTTAGGATTTACTTATGTTGATTACAAAGTGTCTTTTTGTCCGTTCTTCGGGGCGTTGATAGTTAGTAGCACCTAAGTCACAGTACACTAAATCCGTTAGTCAAATGCATTTGAGTTAAAACTAAAACTTGTAGAAATCCTAGGTTAGCAATTACCGAAGCCGGGTGTGATTCCTTTTTATTATTATTGTTCTCGTATCCAAATTTCTTGCAATCATTAAGTAGTAGTTGTTAATTAAGTAATTCAATTTCAGTAGTCCAAATTCACATCTCTCCACTAAACAAAAATACAAAAATATCTGGCAAGCTTTATAATTGTGACAATTCTTTATAATTCAGTCAAATCCATACACAAATCACATACTCTTCGTGGTTCGACCCCTTGCTACCACTAGCTATTTGTTAAGGGTAATTAGGGTTTATAAATATTATCTTTGACCGGAGCGCGACACTCCGATCACCCATACATCGAAAACATCGACTACAAGGATTGGTTGCATGGGCATCTCATCCCTTTTTGAAATACCCCCTAATTTTTGGCACTCTATGCAATATTTGGCAAACTCATTTGCATCTTTGAAAATAGTAGGCCAATAAAGGCCACTATTCAACACTTTGTGACCCGTTTTGTGACCACTAAAGTGACCACCACATGCAAACGAGTGTAGATGCTGCAACACGCTTGGAATCTCTTCGTCATCAATGCATCTTCTTATAACTTGATCCGCACACTCCTTCCACAAATGCGGTTCTTCCAACCGATAGTATTTGATTTGGGACATGAAGTGTTGCCTTTTCCGTCTATCCCAATGTGCCGGCATATCACCTGTAACAAGATAATTGACAATGTTAGCATACCATGGCAATTTATCTAATTTCATTATATGCTCATCTGGGAAAGACTCATTGATTTCTAAGGCCTTCGGATCCTCTTCAACCATCAATCGGGACAAGTGGTCCGCTACCACATTCTCAATACCCTTCTTGTCCCGTATCTCCAAATCAAACTCTTGGAGCAACAACACCCATCGGATTAACCTCGGCTTTGCATCTTTCTTCTCCATGAGGTACCTAACTGCAGTGTGATCAGAGTGATTAATCACTTTACTACCCCATATATAAGACCGAAATTTATCCAATGCATATACCACCGCAAGTAGCTCTTTTTCGGTTGTTGTGTAATTCAATTGCGCATCCGAAAGAGTCTTACTTGCACAGTATATGGCAACGGGTTTCTTGTCAACCCGTTGTCCCAATACGGCCCCCACCGCATAATCACTTGCATCGCACATTATTTCAAACGGTAAAGACCAATTTGGCGATTGCAAGATTGGGGCCTCAACTAACTTCGCTTTCAAATTGTTAAAAGCGTTTTGGCAATTTTCATTAAAATCGAACGGTTGGTCTTTTAGCAACAAATTACATAAAGGCTTTGTTATATCACTAAAACCCTTAATAAATCGCCTATAAAACCCCGCATGACCTAAAAATGACCTAACACCTTTAACAGTCGTGGGATATGGTAAAGTAGATATGACTTGTACCTTAGCACGATCAACCTCTATCCCACGACTTGACACCACGTGTCCCAACACAATTCCCTCTTGAACCATAAAATGGCTCTTATCTAGTTGGTTCAAAAAAGTCTCAAAAGATGATCCAAAAATTGAGAAATCATCCATGAAAATTTCCAAAGACTTTCCCACCATATCGGAGAAGATACTCATCATGCACCTTTGGAAGGTGGCGGGAGCGTTACATAATCCAAACGGCATTCGCCTAAATGCGAATGTACCGTAGGGACATGTAAACGTAGTCTATGATTGATCTTCCGGATGGATGGCAATTTGGTTATAATCGGAATAGCCATCTAAGAAGCAATAGAATTTTTGCCCTGACAATTTCTCAACTATTTGATCTATAAACGGTAAAGGAAAATGATCTTTGGAAGTTGCGGTGTTCAACTCCTATAATCAGTACAAATTCGCCACCCGGTTACCGGCCGGGTGGCTACCTCTTCACCTGCGTCATTTTTGACGACTTGTATACCAGCTTTCTTGGGAACCGTCTGTGTTGGGCTCACCCATTGGCTATCCGAGATCGGGTAAATGATACCCGCATCAAGCCACTTCAACACTTCCTTCTTCACAACCTCCCGCATGTTCGGATTTAGTCTCCATTGTGCGTCTCGAACGGGGGTCACATTCTCTTCCGTGATGATTTTATGCATCACCACTATCATGACCCCCGACCCCATCCTGGCCGGAATCGGTGCCGTGAGCAGTCCAGTGGTACCGGTGATTATTTTGAAAAATATTGCAGCGGAATTTTCATCAGGACCGTGAGTTAGGAAAAAATATCAGAGTTTAGAAAACACCGGATTTGATTTAAACAGATTGGGATAAATCCCTATTTTAAAATGGTAGCTTTAATAAAGATAAGTTTTATTTTATAAAACAATATTTCTTTAATAAGCCATTTCTTGATGCCTTTCAGTGCCGTATCCAGCCTTTATTCCAATCTATGGTAATTACCTGAAACATGTTGGAAAAAGGTTTTGTCAGCGGGAATGCTGAGTGAATTCATTCCATTTTTATACAAATATATTGTTATACCTTACAGTATTAAGGTTTTATATTTATTTGCATTTATCCTACTTAATCAGTATTTTGTCACATAATGGCAATTTCAATATAACAGCAATAATATCACTCATTGGTTTACTTTCATCCAATAGTGCATTAATCAAATAACTATACTTTACTGTTATTCAATTTGTCTATCATTAGGCAATTCCTATGACTGGGTCATATCACTGTTGATCATTCTTTCAACTAGTGACTCTGACCATATCACTTGTTCATAACACTGTTGATCATTCTTTCAACTAAGGTCTTTGGTCATATCGCTGTTGATCATTCTTTCAACTAGCAATTCTATTCATGGCACTGTTGATCATTCTTTCAACTAGCGCTTCTGGTCATTATCACTGTTGACCATTCTTTCAACTAGTGATTTTAATTATAACACTGTTGATCATTCTTTCAACTAGTGCTTCTGGTCATTATCACTGTTGATCATTCTTTCAACTAGTGATTTTAATTATAACACTGTTGATCATTCTTTCAACTAGTGTCTTTGGACATATCACTGCTGATCATTCTTTCAGCTAGTGACTTTGGACATAATGATGTCTTATTACTTGGTCAAATATATTATTTCTAGCACCAAATCATGCAATTCAGAATAATGACATTTTATGTCAATTATTATAACTTATCAAAACATGTTAATTCACTAATTGTAATAATATGATATAATAACTTGACTACAAATAGAATACAGTATACTTGACTTTGTTATGGTATCTGCCATTTAGATTTATATATAATAATTATGGTTATGCTAACTTTCTGGGTAATAGCAATGAGAATCAAATAATGTATAATACCTCCCATACCAGTAGTTATTTATAAAATATAATAACTTAATCACTGTAAGTATAACTGGTAACCATTTAGGATGTTTAGAAATCAATTTGCAATATAATTGTTTTTACGAAAAGGTGATAAAACTGTGATAAAAGAGTATGGACTCACAAACGGTGAGAAAAGAGAAATGAACTCATAGTGCAAATTTCTACGGGCAAAGTTTAGTCTACAGATAAGCCTTGATGTATTGCTGATTCAATTTAAGCAGAGTCTAGTCTATTGATTAGCCTTTTTATCCTAAGTTTAATAACAAGCACACAATTCTGGGTTAATGATCAATACAGCAGTTACGATAATTTATGAGATCAAATTCTCCCAATGAATGACCAAGTGCAATACTTCAACTCATTTATCGTATTAACGATAAACGACAAAGTATAATACTTCAACTCATTTATCGAATTATCGATAAACGACAAAGTATAATGCTTCAACTCATTTATCGAATTATCGACAAACGACAAAGCATAACCCAATGTGGGCGGCACTTAGACATTCTTTGGACATATTGATCCCGGAAATGAATCGTAATAGCGATCAAGTTATTACCCTGATTGCGGCAGCGTTTCGAGGTTTGTGTGTGTTTGTGTAGTATTTTGGCTATAACTCAGCGTGTATAACGAATTTCTTCGTCGTTTTTGTGCCAGAAATCAAGTCCCAACCTCTACTATTTATACCCGAAATTTGACCCTGTCGCGTAGCGCGAGGGGTACCCCCCATGGGCGTCGCGCTACGCGAGTGGTAACCTATTTTCTATAGGTAGCTTCGTGTCTAAGTAGCTTAGCTGAGTTGATAAAATTGTGAAATTCAAAACGGCCAACAAGTTATTTAGATAATCGTAACTAGGGTTTTGCCCCCCCTGAGTTTTAGGGGCCCTGATCCTGATTCTGATTGTTCTGAAAATTTTAGGTTTTGCGTAGAATCACTTGGGTGTCTCAATTAGGGTTTTCTTAATAGCTAATTACCATCCTAATTATGGTTTTTAGTGACAGTTGTTACATTCTCCCCACCTTAATAAAAATCTCATCCTCGAGATTTGGGTTATGATATTTCTGTTAGATTTATGTCATAATTTAGTCAATGAAACTGGATTTTTTTAAGGTAAATGACACAGAGTCAAATTTTGTGAATACTAGTTGTATCAGTAGGGTTTAAAAAAAAATTTCAACTGAAATAGTTCAAGAAATCGATGACCACTGAATGAGATGAAATGATATAGTTTTGAATGGGACTAGGTTCAAGTCAACAGATATATGATCAAATAGATATCTGTTTACAGTTAGTGAAATAACTTTTTAGAATAAAATTCATGATCAAAAGAAGACTTACTTTGATTGGCAATTGGGGAAGACTCAGAATCAATAAGGTCAGAATGAAATAATAGCACGAAGATGATTGTTAATTATCGAATCATAAGAGAAAAATCAGTGTGTTGACATTGCAAGGATATACTGGACTGCAATAAAGTTTAGTGTATCATTGTCTTAATACACAATTGTATCAAGACTATTTTCAAATGATGAGTTAAACGGAAGATATACGTGAGTTTTGAATGGTTCGTATGATTAGGATTAGCCCAAGCTACAAGTTTGTAACGACTCCGTAAGGTGTCGTAATGATTGGAATAATTTCAATAATTACGGTGCTCGAACAATTTCACCGTATAATCAACTGAAAGTTTAAATGAAGAAAACTTGGATATTTATTTCAAATAGGAGTTTCAATTGATGATGAAAAAGACCAATTGAATTACTCTAATATTTTCGATAAATAATGAAAGAAACGTTTAAGAAGTACACCGGAATATGATACGTATTTGTGTACTTTTATCTTAACACATAGTTGTATTAAGACTGGTTAAGAATATGAACCAAAAATTAAAATTCGTTCCTTAGGAGTGAAATTGAAAATAGTTCAAGCTACAAATTTATTATGACGCCACAAGGTGTTATAGTGATTGAAATAGTAGCGGTGAATGAAACGAGTTTCACCATGATGTAAATCAAATGAAGTAAATCCGAATGTTTTAAATAAATCCAGTAGGATTTTGGATTGAAATTGAAATGATCAAAGATGAATAAGCAATAAAGATTACGAAGCGTTCGATAGATACACGGAAATATGAAATGAATTTGTGTATCATTATTTCAGCACACGATTTATGTTAAGATTAATTTTAATAGAATAAATCAAAGCGGATTCAACATAAATAAATAATTAAACTCGTATGTAAGAGGTGCAATGAGATTAGCACAAGCTTCAAATTTGTGAAAACGTCACCACAAGGTGATCGTGACCAAAATGATTCAACGAAAGTGAAAACTAAACAAGTTTGTTATGGATCTGAAATAGAGGAAATATTTGACGGAATGTATTTATTTAATAACTTAACTTAGATATATATCAGTGACTATGTCTGGAATCATCTCTGCTTCTTGTGTAGTAAGTGCGTATACTAGCGCGTTCTTTTTAGCTCCGTATGTTGTTCTAGCCTTGTTGTCAGATGCTTTGGTTAGTTTCGGGCAATATGGTTTGATGTGTCCGGTTTCCCCGCAATTGTAACAGATGTTAGTTTTCCTTCTGCACTCTTCCTCTGTGTGCCCGGTCATCTTGCAGAAGTCACAGTAGGGTGTGTTCCTAAAACGACATCGTTCTGAATGCATTTTGTTACTATTTCTGCAGATAGGTTGCTCCAATGACGGTTCAGTTTCTTTCTTCTTGAGTTCTTGGGAAATTTTCTGGGCTAATTCTTTCTTCTTGTTTTCTTCTCTTGTGCGGATTAGTCCATCTGTCAGCATGTTAACTAGTTCAACTGCTTCCTCAATAGTCTGGGGTCTAACGGCCTTGACTATGTCTCGGATTTCGCTAACTAATCCCCAAATATAACGAGAAATTAGTACGGGTTCTGGCGAAGCCAGAGTTGGTACCATTCTTGCATATTCGAAGAATATTGTCGTATATTCACGACAATTCACATCTATCATTTTATGACTTAGGAACTTGTTAGTTATTCGTTCCTTTTCATAAGGAGGACAAAATTTTCTTTCTACTACTTCCTTAAATTCTTCCCAGTTTATGGCATAAGCCATGGTCCTTCCTTTTGCCTGAAGAATAGTATTCCACCATTCTAAGGATTCTTCCTTAAAGAGATTAGATGCATACATCACCTTATCTTCTTCAACACATTTGCTGATCGTAAGAACAGCTTCCGTCTTTTCCAACCATCGTAGAGTAGCCGTGGCACCTTCACTGCCCGCGAACTCGGTTGGTTTACAGGCTAGAAATTCTTTGTAGGTACACCCGAGAGTCATCGTCTTCTTCTTCTTGGGAAATGGGGTTTTGGTAATATCATTATTATCGCTATTGACACTATGGGTAGAACTATCGTCACGGGTATGCTTGCTACCTACAGCTTTGGTGGGTTCTATAGGATTTTTAACAGCTTTGATTATTAAAGGTAAAGCATTAGCTATTCCTTGAGCTATTAAATTTTCTATAGCATTTTTATCCAAAGGATTTTCATTATTAGCATGAACTTCTGGATTATGTGATACTTCATTCGGCATCTGGATTGCAAATATTTTCACTTATTAATATCACAAAATAATTAAAACAAAATAATACCTCCAGGATATTATATGTGCATATTGACATATACATATTCATGGATAACACATAAGTTAATTTGTATTAATTTTCTGACTTTATTGTTTAGGTATTAAAGAACACCTAATTAGCTTAAACAAGTGGCTTAACTTATACGAAGGCATCTTTTCTTATTCAACCTTTGAATATTATCAGATGTGCTACCAGTTAATAGCAATCTCCTAACTCTTTTATTTAAGTTTAAATATTATTATCACAACACTTACAGGATCAAAGTAATGGCTTAGCTCTGATACCACCTTCTGTCACGACCCCCGACCCCATCCTGGCCGGAATCGGTGCCGTGAGCAGTCCAGTGGTACCGGTGATTATTTTGAAAAATATTGCAGCGGAATTTTCATCAGGACCGTGAGTTAGGAAAAAATATCAGAGTTTAGAAAACACCGGATTTGATTTAAACAGATTGGGATAAATCCCTATTTTAAAATGGTAGCTTTAATAAAGATAAGTTTTATTTTATAAAACAATATTTCTTTAATAAGCCATTTCTTGATGCCTTTCAGTGCCGTATCCAGCCTTTATTCCAATCTATGGTAATTACCTGAAACATGTTGGAAAAAGGTTTTGTCAGCGGGAATGCTGAGTGAATTCATTCCATTTTTATACAAATATATTGTTATACCTTACAGTATTAAGGTTTTATATTTATTTGCATTTATCCTACTTAATCAATATTTTGTCACATAATGGCAATTTCAATATAACAGCAATAATATCACTCATTGGTTTACTTTCATCTAATAGTGCATTAATCAAATAACTATACTTTACTGTTATTCAATTTGTCTATCATTAGGCAATTCCTATGACTGGGTCATATCACTGTTGATCATTCTTTCAACTAGTGACTCTGACCATATCACTTGTTCATAACACTGTTGATCATTCTTTCAACTAAGGTCTTTGGTCATATCGCTGTTGATCATTCTTTCAACTAGCGATTCTATTCATGGCACTGTTGATCATTCTTTCAACTAGCGCTTCTGGTCATTATCACTGTTGATCATTCTTTCAACTAGTGATTTTAATTATAACACTGTTGATCATTCTTTCAACTAGTGCTTCTGGTCATTATCACTGTTGATCATTCTTTCAACTAGTGATTTTAATTATAACACTGTTGATCATTCTTTCAACTAGTGTCTTTGGACATATCACTACTGATCATTCTTTCAGCTAGTGACTTTGGACATAATGATGTCTTATTACTTGGTCAAATATATTATTTCTAGCACCAAATCATGCAATTCAGAATAATGACATTTTATGTCAATTATTATAACTTATCAAAACATGTTAATTCACTAATTGTAATAATATGATATAATAACTTGACTACAAATAGAATACAGTATACTTGACTTTGTTATGGTATCTGCCATTTAGATTTATATATAATAATTATGGTTATGCTAACTTTCTGGGTAATAGCAATGAGAATCAAATAATGTATAATACCTCCCATACCAGTAGTTATTTATAAAATATAATAACTTAATCACTGTAAGTATAACAGGTAACCATTTAGGATGTTTAGAAATCAATTTGCAATATAATTGTTTTTACGAAAAGGTGATAAAACTGTGATAAAAGAGTATGGACTCACAAACGGTGAGAAAAGAGAAATGAACTCACAGTGCAAATTTCTACGGGCAAAGTTTAGTCTACAGATAAGCCTTGATGTATTGCTGATTCAATTTAAGCAGAGTCTAGTCTATTGATTAGCCTTTTTATCCTAAGTTTAATAACAAGCACACAATTCTGGGTTAATGATCAATACAGCAGTTACGATAATTTATGAGATCAAATTCTCCCAATGAATGACCAATTGCAATACTTCAACTCATTTATCGTATTAACGACAAACGACAAAGTATAATACTTCAACTCATTTATCGAATTATCGATAAACGACAAAGTATAATGCTTCAACTCATTTATCGAATTATCGACAAACGACAAAGCGTAACCCAATGTGGGCGGCACTTAGACATTCTTTGGACATATTAATCCCGGAAATGAATCGTAATAGCGATCAAGTTATTACCCTGATTGCGGCAGCGTTTCGAGGTTTGTGTGTGTTTGTGTAGTATTTTGGCTATAACTCAGCGTGTATAACGAATTTCTTCGTCATTTTTGTGCCAGAAATCAAGTCCCAACCTCTACTATTTATACCCGAAATTTGAGCCTATCGCGTAGCGCGAGGGGTACCCCCCATGGGCGTCGCGCTACGCGAGTGGTAACCTATTTTCTATAGGTAGCTTCGTGTCTAAGTAGCTTAGCTGAGTTGATAAAATTGTGAAATTCAAAACGGCCAACAAGTTATTTAGATAATCGTAACTAGGGTTTTGCCCCCCTGAGTTTTAGGGGCCCTGATCCTGATTCTGATTGTTCTGAAAATTTTAGGTTTTGCGTAGAATCACTTGGGTGTCTCAATTAGGGTTTTCTTAATAGCTAATTACCATCCTAATTATGGTTTTTAGTGACAGTTGTTACAACCACCGAGGGACTAATACCCTTCAAATCTGCAATAGTCCACCCAATCGCCGCCCGATTGGTGACTAACACCTCCATCAACTGTCTCTCTTGCTCCACGGTTAAATTTGATGCAATGATAACCGGGAGTGTATTGCCTTCACCAACATAAGCATACTTAAGATGCTTCGGCAATGCCTTCAACTCAACTTCCGGAGGCTCTACTAAAGACGGCTTCAATTTAGTATCAATGCTCTCCGGTAAGCTTTCAACTTGGTGCGTCCATGTCGGTTTTCCTTCTCGAACCGCAAGCACCTCCAAACTTCTTACTTCTTCGTCCATGCTTCTCTCCACCTCCACCTGTGACCTGTCAAACATATAACAATCCTCCATTGTGTTTTCCTCATATACGACTGTGTCGTAAAGAGGTATACACGTATCAACAATGTCTGCCATATAGCATTCATTATCAACTGGAGGGTTCATAAGTCCGGAAAAAACATGCAACCGCAACCTTCGGTTTCCAAATGTCATGTCAACCGTTCCTGTTCTGCAGTCAATTTGAGCATTTGCAGTTGTTAAGAACGGTCGACCCAAAATCACCGTAGGTTGTTTGGTTGGGTCCTTGGCCACATAATCAAGTACCAAAAAGTCCACCGGATAGTAAAAATCCTCGATTTTCACTATCACATCCGAAACAACTCCACGGGGTAACTTGGGTGTCAAATCGGCTAACACCACGGTGGTGTTTGACGACTGAAGTGGACCAAACTCGTATTGGTCATACAAACTACCCGGTAGAATGCTCACGCTAGCACCAAGATCTAGAAGCGCCCGGTTGATTTTAAAATCGCCTACTTGAATTGAAATAATAGGCGCACCCGGATCTTGGAGCTTGGGTGGAAGTGCACCCGAAAGAATCGAACTCACGTTTTCAGTTAAATCTAATTTTTTTGGAAACTTGTGAGTGCGTTTTTGGGTACACAAATCTTTCAAGTACTTAGCATACGATGGTACTTGTTTAATTGCATCCAAAAGAGGTAAATTGATTTTGACTTGTTTGAAAATTTCCAACAACTCTTCTTGTTGTGGACCTCTTTTGTTTACAACTTTTTTCATGGGTCCCTTCAATGCTTCGGGATAAGGGGCGGTATTAGCCTCCACACCCTTTTCCTTAGCCTTGGGGACGGGGATGGTCCCAACGGGTGGGTTGTTTTTCTTTTTCAAATCATTTTTATTTTGACCCGTTTGACCATCCTCACGTTCATCTTCACTCGCATCTTCCACCACCCCTTCAACAAACTGGGGTGATGGGGGTTTGACACCATTATCTATGACTCGACCACTACGTAAAGAAATTTCATTTAAATGTACCTCACGTGTGTTTCTCGAGGTTTGTGTGTGTTTATGTAGTATTTTGGCTATAACTCAGCGTGTATAACGAATTTCTTCGTCGTTTTTGTGCCAGAAATCAAGTCCCAACCTCTACTATTTATACCCGAAATTTGACCCTGTCGCGTAGCGCGAGGGGTACCCCCCATGGGCGTCGCGCTACGCGAGTGGTAACCTACTTTCTATAGGTAGCTTCGTGTCTAAGTAGCTTAGCTGAGTTGATAAAATTGTGAAATTCAAAACGGCCAACAAGTTATTTAGATAATCGTAACTAGGGTTTTGCCCCCCCTGAGTTTTAGGGGCCCTGATCCTGATTCTGATTGTTCTGAAAATTTTAGGTTTTGCGTAGAATCACTTGGGTGTCTCAATTAGGGTTTTCTTAATAGCTAATTACCATCCTAATTATGGTTTTTAGTGACAGTTGTTACAACCACCGAGGGACTAATACCCTTCAAATCTGCAATAGTCCACCCAATCGCCGCCCGATTGGTGACTAACACCTCCATCAACTGTCTCTCTTGCTCCACGGTTAAATTTGATGCAATGATAACCGGGAGTGTATTGCCTTCACCAACATAAGCATACTTAAGATGCTTCGGCAATGCCTTCAACTCAACTTCCGGAGGCTCTACTAAAGACGGCTTCAATTTAGTATCAATGCTCTCCGGTAAGCTTTCAACTTGGTGCGTCCATGTCGGTTTTCCTTCTCGAACCGCAAGCACCTCCAAACTTCTTACTTCTTCGTCCATGCTTCTCTCCACCTCCACCTGTGACCTGTCAAACATATAACAATCCTCCATTGTGTTTTCCTCATATACGACTGTGTCGCAAAGAGGTATACACATATCAACAATGTCTGCCATATAGCATTCATTATCAACTGGAGGGTTCATAAGTCCGGAAAAAACATGCAACCGCAACCTTCGGTTTCCAAATGTCATGTCAACCGTTCCTGTTCTGCAGTCAATTTGAGCATTTGCAGTTGCTAAGAACGGTCGACCCAAAATCACCGTAGGTTGTTTGGTTGGGTCCTTGGCCACATAATCAAGTACCAAAAAGTCCACCGGATAGTAAAAATCCTCGATTTTCACTATCACATCCGAAACAACTCCACGGGGTAACTTGGGTGTCAAATCGGCTAACACCACGGTGGTGTTTGACGACTGAAGTGGACCAAACTCGTATTGGTCATACAAACTACCCGGTAGAATGCTCACGCTAGCACCAAGATCTAGAAGCGCCCGGTTGATTTTAAAATCGCCTACTTGAATTGAAATAATAGGCGCACCCGGATCTTGGAGCTTGGGTGGAAGTGCACCCGAAAGAATCGAACTCACGTTTTCAGTTAAATCTAATTTTTTTGGAAACTTGTGAGTGCGTTTTTGGGTACACAAATCTTTCAAGTACTTAGCATACGATGGTACTTGTTTAATTGCATCCAAAAGAGGTAAATTGATTTTGACTTGTTTGAAAATTTCCAACAACTCTTCTTGTTGTGGACCTCTTTTGTTTACAACTTTTTTCATGGGTCCCTTCAATGCTTCGGGATAAGGGGCGGTATTAGCCTCCACACCCTTTTCCTTAGCCTTGGGGACGGGGATGGTCCCAACGGGTGGGTTGTTTTTCTTTTTCAAATCATTTTTATTTTGACCCGTTTGACCATCCTCACGTTCATCTTCACTCGCATCTTCCACCACCCCTTCAACAAACTGGGGTGATGGGGGTTTGACACCATTATCTATGACTCGACCACTACGTAAAGAAATTTCATTTAAATGTACCTCACGTGTGTTTCTCGAGCTCGACCCTTGATGCTTAGGGTTTACCGTGGTGTCACTTGGAAGCTTCCCCATGCTTCCCTTAATCTGGGCCACTTCTTCCGCTAGTTGACCCACTTGTTTCGCCAATGCCTCATGTGCTTTATCTTGAATCTCGTTTGTCCTCTTCATCTCTTTGACATCATTGTGAGTCTCTTTTATGTTGCTTTGAGATTCCTTTTGCATGTTCAGCAAGGCATCCATCTTGGCACTCAAGTCATCGCCACCGGTTTGATTGTTCGACCCGCATCCGTTACCGCCTTGATTATTATAATTCTTTTGATACCCACCTTGGTACCCTTGGTTGTAATTTCATTGATAACCTCCTTGGTTACCACCTTGACGGTTTTGATATGATGACCCGCTTTGACCTCCTTGATTTCCCGATTGGAAGTTCGGGTTCATTTGATTTGAAGCGCTACCATATCGGAAATTAGGGTGATTTCTCAAACCCGGATGGTAAGTGTTGGAGTTCATGTCATATTGCTTCCTATCTCCATACACTTGATTGACTTCCTCCGGTCCTGTTGGACATTGTTCCGCTCTATGTCCGATATCACCACATTCCTCACACACATCAAACTAGACCGCATTAACTTCTTTCTTCTTCATTCGAGCCATTTCCCGCTCTAAAGTAGAAATCCGATCTTTAGAATCAAGATCGGGAAGTGAATGGGAAATAGGATGTTTCTTGGCTCGATCGGCCGACTCTTTCTCTTTCGAACGTTTACTCATTCATTCTAAGAATTCCCAATCATCGTCTTCATGGTTGCTCAAAAGAGTCCCGTTACTCGTCGACTCGAGACGATTCCATGTTGTGTCATCCAACCCTCGAACAAAACACTTTACCAATTCCCACTTCTCAATTTGATGATGTGGGCATCTCCGCATCATTTCTTTGAATCTTGTGAAGGCTTCATGCAACAATTCGCCCGATAATTGGCAAAAAGACCTAACTTCATCACGAGCGTCGTCGGTCTTTGCCATAGAATAGTACTCATCCAAAAATGCTTGTTGCATTTCCCCCCATGTGCGGATGCTATTGGCCGGGAGTGTAAGAAACCATTGCTTCGCTTTGTTCTTTAGTGAAAATTGGAACAAGCGAAGTTTAACTTCTTCTAACGCAAAGTTATGCCCCCCAATAGTGTTGCAAACTGAAGAAAATTCCGCAAGATGTGTGTAGGGCTCATCATTAGACCTCCCATTGAAATGAGGAAGTATGTTGATATAATGTGGTTTACAGTCAAACATTCTTCGCTCACAAACAATGGGTGAATCGTTCTCGGTGACAATCAGCCTAAAACAGTCATTTACTCCCCGTGGAGGTTGTTGACGACGATAGGGACCATTAACTTCTTGATCCTCCATTCTTCGGTTATCCCTCCTATCATCTCGTTGATCATTCCTTCTTTCATCTCGCCTCTCATCCCTTCTCTCACCCCTTCCAACATCTCTTCTATCGTCCCTCCGATTTCCACCTCGGTTACCCCCTTGATGACCACCTCCCACGAAACGAGGAATCCGGTTAGGGTTAGCATTGTTGTTGTTGTAAAACCCATCATTCCGGTTCCGTTGGTGATTGTTTCGTGGTTGGCGGTTATTTTCGTAACCGTCATTCCTTCTATTCCCGTAACCATAATCATCCTCCCCAACGTAATTGGCATTTTGATAGCCAAACTCTTCATCTTCGTACTCTCTTGCATTGTAGACATTACCCCTATTAATGTATCCCCAATCTTCATCGTCATCCACTCGATCATCAAAGTAACCCCCATCATCCGAATTTTCTGTATGAATGCTTACATGTTCCGGCGATTGATAACCGGGCACACTATAAGGTTCATCATCAGGGATTGCATTTCTCAAGTCGTCGATGTTGAAAAATAGGTCTTCATTCGCGGGATTGCCGCGATCTCGATTACCTCTACGGTCGGAATTGACATTCCGATCATCAAGGTTGATGGGTAATGAGGCTTGTCGATGAAGGGTTTGTGGTTGGGGTGTTCGTTGAGAGTTATTGGGATTTTGGTTTCGGAAAGGTGGAGTGGGTGGTCTAGCGTTGGTGTTACCACCCGGTTGTTCTTGAGGTATAGGTTGAACATTTTGGGCGGGATTGAAATTGCTTCGGTATTGATATTGATTCTGGTTTGGGTTGGAGTTTTGGTTTGCCTTTGAATCGGTTTCAATGGTCGGTGTGAGTGGTGGTGTTTGGTTGGTTTGACTAGAAGCAAGAGTTGCTTCTAACCGGCTTGCTAGGTTCCTTCTTGCGACTCTTTCGATTTCCGGTTTGTAGACTAACGGTGAAGTCCTTCCGGAATTCCGCGTATGCATGCACTACCTGTAACCTGCACAAGTAACACACCCCGCGTAACAAGGAAAAAGACAAAGTGCAAAAAGAAGCTAAACAATTTAAACAGTTAATCACGCAAATTCAAACAAAATCCAAACACAAAGCGCACGCACTCCTCGGCAACGGCGCCAAAATTTGATCGGATTGTCGCGCTCCAGTCAAATATAATATTTATATGCCCAAATTACCCTTAACAATGTGTTAGTGGTAGTAAGGGGTCGAACCACGAAGAGTATGTGGTTTGTGTATGGATTCGAATGAATTGAAACAATTGTCACAATTTATGAAGCTTGCTAAAGTATTTTTGTGTTTTTGTTTAATTAGAAGATTTGATTTTACTAGATGGTTTGATGAAAAAGGAATAACAAATACTAATTAACAATTGTAAGAAAAGTGATTACTAGAACAATAATAATAAAAAGGAATCACACCCGGTTTCGGTAATTATTAATCTAGGATTTCTACAAGTTTTAGTTTCAACTCAAATGCATTCAATTAACGGATTTAGTGTACCGTAACTTAGGTGCTACTAACCATCAACGTCCCGAAGAACGGACAAAAAGACACTTTGTAATCAACACAAGTAAATCCTAACAACGACAACGTACAATTACATATCACCGTTTCGTGAAGTCATAACTTTTAACATCGTTCGACAATTCACGAATTCGTAACAAATGTAATACTATTGTCAAGAGTTTCAAAAACCAAATACAAATTGTCACTAAGATGAAACAAGAACAAATTGAAACCCTAAAAGCAACAACTACCTACACCGGGGTGAAACCGAGATGATTAGCCGCTCATGGTTGATGCAACTTGATCACCGGATGTTTGGAATGCGGATGGAGTCATCTTGAAGCTTGAAGGATGAGGGAATGATGAATGATTGGAGTTTGTGGATGATGATGGTGAGATGGTGAATGATTGGATGAACTAGGGTTTTGATGGTGAATTGGGGATGAATGATTATGATTCGGTTGTAGAGATGATAGATGATGGAATGGTTGGTGATCGATCCCCAATGAATGGCTCCAAGATCAAGTTTCAAAACTCAAAACAAGTGTAACTCCCCAAAAATTCATGACCCCCTTTATTTGATTCGTTCCAATAGCATAAGAGTCAACATTTCGCGATCTCCATTCCAGCGAACCGTCGCCGACGGCCATAAGGTCCGTCGCCGACGGTGCGTGGTGAATAAAAAACGGCCGACGGCCAATGTCACTCTCTACGGACATTTTCAACGACGACACTTTACGACGACCGTCGGCGACGGCCCATGTGGGCGTCGGCGACGGTGCTCAGAAACTGTCTTTTCTGTTTTTCACGTTCCTTGTTCCCGGTTGACCCATTTCGTGTTCCGGTGGTCCAGTTTTCACTCCGATGACCCGTAAAGCTCCCGAAAAGCTCCTAAAACTCTGTTAAACCTGCAAAACACATATCTAATCAAGAGTAGGCAATTCGAAACTAAAACTTATGTAAAAGCATCAAATTAAACAGTTACAAGCACCGGATTTCGACCACGTATTAGGCTAGTCCCAAACGTGGCTACCCTATAGTAAATAGGTATCCCTTACGGACTGTAAGGGAATAGTTTTACAGTCCGTAAGCATGTCCAATTTTTGTGTATAAATAGCAGACTTTGGCAATCAAATTTGGGCTCTGAAACGACGAACAAAGTCGAAACATACACTGAGATAAGCTCTGTTTACCACAATTAACACACACGGATCGCTAATCGACGCCGCGAAACAGGGTAATAACTCGATCGCTATTACGATTCAACGTCCGATCGATTATAACTATCCAACGATTGTTTGAGTGCTGCTCAAATTGAGTTATACTTTGTTATTCATCGTGATTTCGACTTGAATGTTTGAGTGCTGTCCGAACTCGGGCTATACTCTGTCATTCGTTGTGAATACGCTGAATTGTTAAGTATTGCACTTGTAAATCGTTGTGAGGGTTTTATCTCGTGATTATTGTTAAAGTTGAATTGAGTTAATACACTAATACGCGTTCCATTGTGTCTAGAAATTAGAACTCGTAATCAGGGAACTGCTAGAATACTTAATAGTTAAGTAAACTTAAATAAACTTAGCAGTTAAGTTAACTGAGTAGATTAATTAATCTATTAATTAAGTTCAGTATGATTAATTAATTAATTAAGTGGGATTAATTAAGCTAAACTAGATTAATTAAGCTAAGTACGATTAATTAAGTTAAGCAGGATTAATTAAGCTAAGCAAGATTAATTAAGCTAAGCAATATTAATTAAGCTAAGTAAGATCTACTAATCACCTAAATAGAAATATATATAAATATAAAATAGATAATATCAAAGGAAGGTGCTAGGAAGGTGTAAGAGGATAGATATCTCTGGATAGGAAGCTTCCTAGAAGATGTATAAGTAACTTCCTAGAAAAGCTATAGGAAACTTCCTAGAAGTTACATACTTCTTACCTATAAATAAAAAGCTTAGGAATTCATTTCCTTTGTTCATTTCTTCTATTCTTCTCTGTATACGTTGGTGTTCTAACCAATAATCACCAAAGCGATGTCCTGTCCGATCGATTCAGGAACCATCTAACAAATACCGAAGTGTTGTGCTTTGTGAATTTTGTTAAACGGAATCCAAAGTACTATTCTTTGTGAGTTCATTAAATGGATACCAAAGTACTGTCTGAATAAGACTATACTTTGTGAAATTCGTTAAGGTTCGAATCTCGTGACTACTGTTAAGGTTTGATTTGGATTTTACGCAAATACGTATTCCATTCTGTTAAACTATGTGTTTAACTACCAAGAAAACTCCCAACTACACACTTACAATCAAACAAACTATTAAATCATCAAAAGATCCAGAATAATAAAGTGCATGCTTAATTATCGGAGGAAGTAGAATCAAGAAGTTTGTTAACTAAATCATGCATGCTTATAAAGTGAGTCATTCTCTTTTATTCAAAATGTTTTATGAAATCTTAAATATTTTCAGAGTTATAATTACAGTGATTAAGTTTATGTAATCACCAAATTACAGCCGGTATGTGGGGTATTGTGCACATTACTATTGTTTTATCACTTTAGGTGAGCGAACCTAATTAGTGATACCCGTCACCATTGGGGTAGCCAATGGGGGATATGACCACAGTCACCGAAGCGAGTCGAGTGACAAATACTGTGGGTAGTTGGTTTGATATCAGAAACATTGTAATCTCTCTTAATACTGTGAATTATAACAAATCTGTTTTTATAAAACCTGAATGAACTCACTCAGTATTTCCCGCTGACAAAACCTTTTTAAAACGTGTTTCAGGTAATTACAGTAGATTGGAGTAAGGATTGGATCCGGCACTGAATGACTTCAAGAAGTGGCTTATTTTATTAATTAAATCAAATTAAGAAATATTGTTTTTATTAAAAGCTACCTTTGTAAAAATGGAATTTATTCCATCTATTTAAATAAAATCCGGTGTTTCTAAACTCTGATATTTTTTCCTAACTCACGGTCCTGATGAAATTTCCGCTGCAATGTTTTTCAAAAATAATCACCGTACCGCTTGGCTGCTCGCGGCTCCCGATTCCCTCTAGGGTGGGTCGGGGGTTGTGACAGAAGGTGGTATTAGAGCCACTACTTTAAGCCTATAAGTGTTGTGATAATACTACTTAAGCTTAAATAAAAGAGTTAGGAGATTGCTATTTACTGGTAGCACATCTGATAGCATTTTAGACTTGAACATAAGAAAAGATGCCTTAGTATAAGCTAAGCCACTTATTTAAACAATTAGATGTTGTAATAATACCTAAGTTTAAACGGAGAGTTAGGAACTGAATATTGTCTGGTAACCCTCAGGATGATATTTAGACTTGAACTTAAGAAATTTTGACCCTAATATAAGTTTCAAGATAAATTACTTATATAAGTATAATGTAATGGATATTGGTATGCCATAAGAACGACGATTAGCAGGCAATAGCACTTAATTGCTATTTATTCTTGTTTATTGATATTACTTAGTCCAGAATAAAGATATGTATGTAAATACAAATTTCCTTGATTCTGAATAAAAGCCCTAATAAAAGAGACACTTTTAAAATCTTGAAAAGATACTATTTATGGGAAATAGAAAATTTTCTCCGGCAAAACTGGGTATAGAGTAGCAGACTCTCCAATTTGTCCGAATATACTGAGATTACCTCTCCGGCGTGAACCGGATAAGACAGGGTATATAGTATGTCAACAAGTGACAAGATTTCCCTAAATAATATCATGACCTAATACCTGACTTGTTAAATACACTAACATTATAGAGGGTATGTATATTACATCATGTGAAATATATATAAATATATATCTATAAGAAATTCCAAAAGCCAAATAGGAATAAAACACAAGCATATGTGTCTAGATTTCTTTATTAGGAATCTCTTTTCCGATATCAAACATTATTTCATTTGATCATTTGTCTTGTAGCTCGTGTGACAAAATAAACAATGGAAACCCTTTAAGTTGAAACACCATCCAAAAATATAAGAATTACCGATGCGTTATCATAAACTATTAACGCAAGTAAGAAACATCTAAAGTTGTGCTAATGCACCAGAAAACACATGAAACCTAGAATTTCACGTCCACAAGACATCAAAGTTTATCACACACGACTTCCAAGGCTAGACCTTTGGAAAAGATAAATTGGGTACGATGACACCAATGCTAATTCCGTCAGTAGAAGAACTACTAATAAAAAAGAAGCACTTTGCCACGCGATCCTACAAACGATCAAAATCTCGCTGAGGTACGTTGGAACAATATTTCACAAACATCGGTGCATAGTCTAACCTGAGTCATAATTATTAGCACTACAAAAGAAGTCATATATTTTTTCAAATCCCCTATTTCATTTCACTTCATTCGACATTCCTTGGTAATGTCATTTAACAAACAGTTATCATACGAAATTCCAGATAAAAGTTCTTATATTTCTTTCGCTAAAATTCTGACCTCTGTGAATAGACTTTGGCCTTGCTATTTCTCCTAATGGTCATCATACCATGAGGATTTCTTTCATAGTAGCAAATATTGATTCATTTCATTTCTTGGTAAATCCACATGTTACACATGCACTGTTTGTTGCGCATGTGGTTCATTTGAGTTATGAAGACCATAGGAGGGCATCATTCCAATTTATTGTTTTATTAAAAGTTCAAATCTCATTTTGCTATACTTGATCTTTGCATTGTAAACCGCGTTTTTACAAAGCAATGACTCTTTAATATCGAATCAATGAATTTCTTGAAAAACTCGATTTTCTTTTAAAAGGTATACATGGTTTCTGTTATAATCATCTCCGAACTTCCTTATTAAAACTCGTTTTATTCAAACCCAGTTAACTTGCTCGCAATATATAGTCAATTCAAGGTCCCAATATGATATTTTTAAGCCATTCCGTATACCTCTAAAGTTTCTTTCATCATTAATCGAAAATCCCATGATATTCATTTGATTTTTCATCATCAGTTGAAAATCCTATAATATTTATTTAAAATTTAAATATAAATTTAGTTGATTATATATGGAAACTTACATAAGTAATTACCTTATCTACAATATAGTATTCCTATATTTAAAATTCTTGTTAAACCATTGAGGTAAAGAATTTATACTTTTGAGATATACTCTCGTTTAAATTTATGTTTAGTTAGTTATTATTTATTTTTGGTAATTAATATTAGTTTTATTATTAATAGTAGTAGTGTTAATAGTATTTTTTAGATAATAGGGTTATTGTCAAGGACAGGTATTGGATAGCCTAGCCTTAGTTAGGCTATCCAACCATGATAATAACTATTTAATGTATATAAATTAAGTCATCATACTTATTTAGTAAATTTCAATTATATATAAAAATATTTTTATATTATACATAGAAATATATATACTTTGTACTGTAAAGAGAAGACATATTTTCATAAAACAATTAAAGGGACGAATAAAATTATCTAAATAATTGTCTAAGTATTCATGAACAAGACATATTATAAATAAATGTTCATCTTGATTAATATTTCACAACTATTAAATACTTATAGAAATATTCTTTTATAATATATATATATATATATATATTAATATATCAAATGTTATTTACGCAAGCCAATATTTAAGTATGCTTGATATTAAAATAAACATTTATTATTTTACTTTTATGATTTAAAATACCCTATTATAAAATCTTATAGTTAAAACATACTTGATTTTAAAAATGATAATCATAAGTTCTAGGATATTGGGTAAACCTATTTATAAAATATATATCATTATTTTGTCAAAATTACCACGGGTTTTGATATTTTAACCTATCTATATTTATTTATTATTCTACTTTATGATAACATAAAAGGAAAAAGGTATTTAATAAATCAAAATATCACCTATCTTTAATCAAACATTTTGATTAAAATCATCTGAATACAATTATGTATTAAGACAAAATACACTAACTTTATTGTCTTTTCGTGTATTCTTACAAATCACCCATCTCAGCACATTGATTTTATCATATCATAATTCAATATTTGACGAATCATTTTCATGTTTTCATTTCATTTTGAACCTGTCAATCTTAAGTCTTCCTTAGGTACCAATCAAGGTAAGTTTTCTTCTGACAAAGAATTTTATTAATTCCAAAAAGTTCTTCACATTCATTTTAAAAATCTATTGATCATATATCTTTTGGCTTGAACATAATCACCTTGGAAACTATATCCTTTCATCGGAATGTCTCATCTTTTGAAATATCTAGATTCGCTTCCTTGAAACTCTCAGTTAATTTCGAAAACGGTAAATTTATTATTAACTTCTTTCAATCATAACAATACCATGCAGTATCCATATACATTTGTAGCCTGTGCTAATAATAAACCCTATTCATACGTCATTCGTTTGATTTGTCATATTTTTGGTACAATTATGTACTCAGATTACGATACACTAAATTCTATTGTCCAGTACCATTTAAGTAAACGATATTAATTTTCGGATAATCATTAACAAATCATTTCCATACTTTCATTCACAAATAGATATTTATCAATTCAGAATCTCCCTCAATTGATCAAAGTAAGTTCATTCGGATATTGAATCCAATTGTTTCTATAAATCATTTTTATTTTCAAAATTCATACCCCTCAAAATATCTTTTGATTCCATCCCACGATACATTGTTTCTCTTAATTAAAAGAAGTAACATAACCCCAAGAAAATATCATAGTCCAAATCTCGAGGACGAGATTTTTATTAAGGTGGGGAGGATGTAACAACTCTCACTAAAATTAATACTTAGTGTGATAATTATCCAATAAGGAAACCCTAATTGAGACACCCAAGTAATTCTGCATAAACCCTAAAATTTCCAGAACAATCGGAATCAGGATCAGGGCCCCTAAAACCCAGGGGGGGTAAACCCTAGTGAACGATTATCTACATAACGTGTTGTCGAATTCGAATTTGGAGAAAGTATCAACTCAGCTAGGCTAGTCCCAAACGTGGCTACCCTATAGTAAATAGGTATCCCTTACGAACCGTAAGGGAATAGTCTTACGGTCCGTAAGCATGTCCAATTTTTGTGTATAAATAGCAGACTTTGGCAATCAAATTTGGGCTCTGAAACGATGAACAAAGTCGAAACATACACTAAGATAAGCTCTGTTTACCACAATTAACACACACGGATCACTAATCGACGCCGCGAAACAGGGTAATAACTCGATCGCTATTACGATTCAACGTCCGATCGATTATAACTATCCAACGATTGTTTGAGTGCTGCTCAAATTGAGTTATACTTTGTTATTCATCGTGATTTTGACTTGAATGTTTGAGTGCTGTCCGAACTCGGGCTATACTCTGTCATTCGTTGTGAATCCGCTGAATTGTTAAGTATTGCACTTGTAAATCGTTGTGAGGGTTTTATCTCGTGATTATCGTTAAAGTTGAATTGAGTTAATACACTAATACGCGTTCCATTATGTCTAGAAATTAGAACTCGTAATCAGGGAACTGCTAGAATACTTAATAGTTAAGTAAACTTAAATAAACTTAGCAGTTAAGTTAACTGAGTAGATTAATTAATCTATTAATTAAGTTCAGTATGATTAATTAATTAATTAAGTGGGATTAATTAAGCTAAACTAGATTAATTAAGCTAAGTACGATTAATTAAGTTAAGCAGGATTAATTAAGCTAAGCAAGATTAATTAAGCTAAGCAAGATTAATTAAGCTAAGTAAGATCTACTAATCACCTAAATAGAAATATATATAAATATAAAATAGATAATATCAAAGGAAGGTGCTAAGAAGGTGTAAGAGGATAGATATCTGTGGATAGGAAGCTTCCTAGAAGATGTATAAGTAACTTCCTAGAAAAGCTATAGGAAACTTCCTAGAAGTTACATACTTCTTACCTATAAATAGAAAGCTTAGGAATTCATTTCCTTTGTTCATTTCTTCTATTCTTCTCTCTATACATTGGTGTTCTAACCAATAATCACCAAAGCGATGTCCTGTCCGATCGATTCAGGAATCATCTAACAAATACCGAAGTGTTGTGCTTTGTGAATTTCGTTAAACGGAATCCAAAGTACTATACTTTGTGAGTTCATTAAATGGATACCAAAGTACTGTCTGAATAAGACTATACTTTGTGAAATTCGTTAAGGTTCGAATCTCGTGACTACAGTTAAGGTTTGATTTGGGTTTTACGCAAATACGTATTCCATTCTGTTAAACTATCTGTTTAACTACCAAGAAAACTCCCAACTACACACTTACAATCAAACAAACTATTAAATCATCAGAAGATCCAGAATAATAAAGTGCATGCTTAATTATCGGAAGAAGTAGAATCAAGAACTTTGTTAACTAAATCCTGCATGCTTATAAAGTGAGTCATTCTCTTTTATTCAAAATGTTTTATGAAATCTTAAATATTGTCAGAGTTATAATTACAGTGATTAAGTTTATGTAATCACCAAATTACAGCCGGTATGTGGGGTATTGTGCACATTACTATTGTTTTATCACTTTAGGTGGGCGAACCTAATTAGTGATACCCGTCACCATTGGGGCAGCCAATGGGGGATATGACCACAGTCACCGAAGCGAGTCGAGTGACAAATACTGTGGGTAGTTGGTTTGATATCAGAAACATTGTAATCTCTCTTAATACTGTGAATTATAACAAATCTGTTTTTATAAAACCTAAATGAACTCACTCAGTATTTTCCGCTGACAAAACCTTTTTAAAACGCGTTTCAGGTAATTACAGTAGATTGGAGTAAGGATTGGATCCGGCACTGAATGACTTCAAGAAGTGGCTTATTTTATTAATTAAATCAAAGTAAGAAATATTGTTTTTATTTAAAGCTACCTTTGTAAAAATGGAATTTATTCCATCTATTTAAATAAAATCCGGTGTTTCTAAACTCTGATATTTTTTCCTAACTCACGGTCCTGATGAAATTTCCGCTGCAATGTTTTTCAAAAATAGTCACCGGTACCGCTTGGCTGCTCGCGGCTCCCGATTCCGTCCAGGGTGGGTCGGGGGTTGTGACAAGTGTTTAAATCTGAAACCTGTTGGTGATGAGACGAAAAAGAAGTCTGTTTATGTTCAAAAACAGAAATCTGAAGTTGTGACTCAGAAGTCAACCAAGTTTGATTCAAAGCAAACTTGGAAGCCGAAAATGTCAAAGATTGACTCAAAACAAACATGGAAACCAGTGACACCCAGACTTAGAACAACACAAAGTTGGAAAAAAACTGTTGATGCAACAAAACCAAACCAATTTTGGAAACCAAAAGTTGTTACTCAAAATCAAAATGTTCAAAAAGAGTCACATTTTTACAAACGAGGTACTCCCACAGGTCAAACATGGAGTGTTAAGAAACAAATGACTTCGGTAAATGATGAAAAAGTTGAAATTAAAATTGACAAAGTCTTTGTACAAAACGACAAAGATTTTCCGAAGTTGAATGAAGCATATTGTGTTGAAATGCCTAAGGTTCAACAGACCTGGGCTAAATTGTTCAAGTGACTGAATAGCTGAATGTGCAGGTGCTCAAGAAAACCGAAGTTTGTAAAAACGGAAATAGGAGCAGCCTGGCACGAGAGGAAGAGGCTGCTGGTCCCTGCGATGGTTAAACAGGGAGTGTGTTTGTTTTCTGTACATAAATAAACAATATTTCAAAACCCTAAAAATTGAAAAATTTAAAAACCAAAAATATGTTTTCATTTTGTCAAAATTTGAAAAATCAAAAATATGTTTGCTTTTAAATTTGTCAAAAATTTAAAAATTTAAAAAATTTGTTGATTGAATTTGCCGGAACTCCCAGGTTGGTAATTGGGGAGTAGGAATCGACATCTTTCTTGAGAAATGTTTTATCAAGAACATTAAGTTGTACTTGATTTAACTTTCGTACTAGTTGATGAAAGAACAAGGTGATGAATAAACCCCGTGTGTGAATCAAACAAAACTTATTTTCCGGAAAAACCATTTTGATTTAAACAAACTTAAGTGTTTTGAAATCATAATGGGAAAATAGTTTATTGTCAGGGGAAGTTCTGATTGAATATGTCGAAACCCTCATGGCGGAACAAACATGATTAATTTCACAAGATTGAAAAACGGTTTTCAAACTGTAAAAGATCAATGTGTTGTAAATCATGGGGGTACATTATGTTTTCTGCAAAACAGAGCATGTGAAGCAGAAAATGGATAGCGAGACAAAGCTATCAGTGTCGGTTTGTCGAATTTTCTTTAAAATGGTTTTGAATTTTAGGGGGAGTAAGAGAAATTGTCAGAAAATCCAAAAACATTAGAAAATTTGAAAAAGCCAAAAACATGATAAAATTCAAAATTTGAGTTTTGTGTAAAAAGAGGAAATGATAGTACATCAGTAGACAGTTACAGTATGCTAAAGAAATGTAATGATTAAATAGCGTTAAACAGTCTCACTGATGATATGCCGATAGGTTCACTGATGATATGCCGATAGGTTTTTATACATTTAGTAAACTTTTTCGGGATATAAACCTAAATTCAAACTTGCTTATTTCGTGGGGAACACTACCTGGATATATAGGTGTAACACCCCGTGTTTTCCCAAAAGTCAAAGTCAAAATCAAGAGTTGACTGTTATTGGAATTAAAGGTCAATAAAGATTAATTTCATTTTAGTTTCATTTTGATTTTCATATTATTTGGAGTAAGTGTTGTATAATCAAACTAATCGGCCGATAATCGAACTGTGAATCAACGATCGACTGTGAATAATAGGAAGTAACAATGCAATAAAGCTAGTCAATCAATAATTAAACTAATCAAATCAATCATCAAACTCAAGTGTGGGGATTTTAGTACTTTTATACGTGTGTGTGTGCCTTATGTGTTACTTGTGCATGTTTATTTTTATGTTAAAGTGTGTGGTGAATCAATCAAAATCAATCAAGACTCAAAGGTGAATCAAACTCAATCGAAATCGAATCCAAATCGTGGTGTAGGGATGCTTGTATGTTAGATATAGTAGTTGGGACTAAAAGTAATTGATTAGGAATTCTATCATCCTCAAATCATCGTTCATCGAACTCGAAATATCAAAAATCGTCGCGAAACACTCAAAACCAGGCAAGCCGATCGAACAGGGCAACCTGATCGAACAGGGCAACCTGATCGAACAGGCTAGCCGATCGAACAGGCTGTTCGATCGGACAGCTGCTCGATCAGGGATGCTGTTCGATCAGCTGACCCTTTCCTCTTTTGGAAGCCTATAAATAGGGCTGTCCTTGTCAAACTTTCCACTTTTGGAAAAGCTCTGACCGACCAGCCTCTTCTTCTCACTAAATCTCAGATTTCTCTCAAACCGGTAAGTATTTCGCTCTAATCCTTGTACGTTTTTGTTCATTAATCGATTCTTCATCTTTCTATCTTTCAAAACTTGGATTTCATCCATGAAATCATCAAGATCTAGGTGTTCTTGAGTGATGTCATCAAGTGTTCTTCAAGAACACTAAGTTTTGACATCATTCCACCATGAATAGCTTAGATCTAACCGATTTCCACATAAATAACCTAAAATCTTCCAAAGATCTTAACATTTCACGGTGGAAAAGGATTGGAAGATGGGTTTTCATCTATCTTTCAACTCTTTTACACTCAAAAAGGTGAAAACGAGACTTGAACCGACTTACAAATCAATCTAAACGAACACATGGTTCAAGATTCGGGTTCCACCGAGAGATATACCGATTTCGGGTTAAACGTTAAACTTAGGTTCCAAACCGTCTCTGACCGAGTTTGGGTGATTCCTGCTCGAGTCAGTAGACTAAGTAGGGACTTCAGCTTTGTGGTTCAACTCGTAGTCAAAATATCTCTAAAACATCAACAATTAACGGGAATAACCAAGTGTTAAGTGAAAGGTTAACCGAATCGAGAAGCTGGCCGAACGGCTAGGCTGTTCGATCGAACAGCCCAACCGAACGACTATGCCAGCCGATCGACTAGGCTAACCGATCGACTAACACTCAGACCCACCAACTCACAAAAAGTGTAGTATTGACGAGGTACTATTCGATCGACTACGCCACTCGATTGTAATCATTACTACTCGAATCATGAGATACTACACTTCAACACTTAGCCTTTTTAAAACATTGGAATGTCACCCGATCGAGCATGCCAACCGATCGAGTGACATATTTGAAAACAATGAAGTGCTAGCCGATCGGTTGGGCTAACCGATCGAACAGCTGTTCGATCGGCCAACTTGAAAGGTAGTACAAACCATCATATACAAACACATCCTTCTCATCAAAGGAAGAAACAATCCACTTGAAGGAACCAGCCGATCGAGCCAGCCGGCCGATCGAATGGATGTTCGAACGGACTTTCAAACCAATCGAACAGCCCACTCGATCGAACTGCTGTCCGATCGAATGGCCTACTCGATCCAAGTACATTGTTTACTTTTTCCGCGTTACTCATCGTTGTGTTATCAAACTATTCAGGCTAACCTATTCTCAGTGCTCTTTCAATCCACAACCAACCACTGTGAGTATACTCGATCCCTTTTTGCTTTCAGCACTTTTGGGTGTTACATACGTAATCTATCAGAATCACAAACAACACAAACTATTTGAACGCTAACCTACTTGCATGTATTACTTGTCTAAATGATTGCTGTTTATTATGTTTACACGTGGAGTGCTATCTGCCTGCTTTAGCAACGTAGTACTATAGTTTGGACTCAGCGCCCGTTCACACGGGGGTTGCTAAGGACAATTACTTGCATGGATTACAGTGGTAATCATGTATTGCGAACTGTCTCGGACAGTCAACTTGAAGTCGTTGGTATCGATGGTCCCATGTTGATAATTTACATGCATCGTTTGCCCTTGTGTACGTGCTTGGTTATGCGTAAACTTTTCGAACTTTATATGCTATATCAAACTTGTGTACTCACCTTTACATTATATGTATTGACTTTTATTTTAACGTATGTGACAGGTGTTTAAGCTACTAGCGTGCTAGGGAAGCGAGGCAATAATAAGCTTCTAGGAGCCTGTGACCTTAGGACAGTGTCCACATACCTGCTCCAGGGCCATAATTATCTGTAGATCTTGTACTGGCACCTGTAGTCAGTAAGATCTATAGTTAGCCGTCTAGAAGTCTTAAAACAATACTTAACTTCGGTCTGTAATAATTAAGAATCCGAGTTGTCGGAACAGTTCCCATATTGTTTAGTTGATTTCTATGATAACTTGTTATTGTTTGGGACACGGTATGGGACGTGTTATATAACTGAATTGTATGATAGTTGTTGTGGAAACTTCTGAACAATCTGTTTCGCTCAGTGCCGCGCCCCGATGATTCCGCCATCGGTTGGGGTGTGACAGATTGGTATCAGAGCCATAACTATAGGGAATTAGGTTAGACACGATCTAGTCCGGATCGCTGTCTTAGAGACCTAGACTATAGTTAGGAACCAAGAGACCAAGTTTATGTGCTTATTTTATGTTGTTTCCTTCTATTCTATCATTACATCCGAACTCCGAGCCAAATTTTGTAATTTGGACGGGATTAGGAGTGAAACCCGCGAATTCCTGCCTAAATTACAAATTTTTGCCAATTATTTTGTGCGATTTTCTATCAACAAACGGGGGAGAATTATACCAAATCAGGGCTGAAACCCGTAATTTGATGAAAACTTTCCTCTAAAATTTTCTTAAAATAAGGAAGAAATTGCTGAGCTAGGGGTGAAACCCTAACCTTGGCAGTTATTCCGACTTTATTTTATCTCGCCAAGGCAATTGACGGACTCCAACGACCTGAACTCACGAGTATGGCCTAGAATGCGCATGCATAACGCCCAAGAATCGAGGCAGGAACATGTCCCCTAGAGTCGAAAGTGACGACAAGTCAACTGTGAATAGTTAAATTGCCATGGTTAGTCAAAGTCTAGTAGCCGCAGACAATCCATTTTCCGATTTTGAGTGTTGCTTTGTTGATTTTATATGATTTACCTGTTTACGTGTTTTAAGATTCGTTGATTGCTCCATTTGTTATCAATCTGCGCGACTTTTGTTACTATCCTATCTCGATTCAAATCCCTGTGGATGTGATCTAAACGAAACCAGTGTGCTATGCTACGCTATACGACTAAGTTAGACGATACGATGTGATGCTATCCGATACGCAAAACGAACGACACTCGACTTGTGGTTATAGGTTTCTGTTTTCTGACTACCTCTGTGATAAAATTTCGTACGTGTTTAGGGAATTAAGTGCTCTATTTGCTTAATTGCTTATGTGCTCTAATTGCTTCTGTGCTTATGTGCCTCTATGATTATGTGCTTATGTGTTTATATGTGTTACGTGACGTGAGATGCGACGTGATTCTAAGCTTTAGTAAACTAAGACGTGCGAGATTCGAATTCGTTGTGTTGAGCCCTATGGCGATGTCTATTGCAGACCATGTCGTCATCTTCAAGAACTCGCCAAAACCTTTCCCGTCAGGAAAAGAGAGACCGACGTCTCGCCAAGCTCATCTCAAGGTCTGTAGCGAAAGCTGTCAGTGAGGTGTACGAAAACACCAGCAAGTCGTCGGAAGAATCCCGAACCCTCACTGAACCCAGCAAAGCTCCGTTCAGTTTCAAGCAATTTAAGGCATGTGGACCGAAGGAGTTCACCGGTGAAGAGGGCCCTACAGGCTTATTTCACTGGTTTGACTCTGTGGAAGTTACCCTTCGTCAAAGCGGATGCCCGGATCATCTTCGAACTCTCAATGCTACCGGTGTCTTCCAGTCGCGAGCATTGGACTGGTGGACAGCCGAAAGGAACAAGCGCGGGAACGACGCTGCCTACGAGCTGACGTGGGAGGAACTGAAGGCTATCATGCTGGACGAGTTCTGTCCTCCCCACGAACGCCAAAAGTTGGAGGATGAGTTCTGGACCATCAAGCAGAAGGAGGGCGACAACGCTGGTCTCACCGCCCGTTTCAAACAACTGAGCATTATCTGTCCAGACCAGGTCAAGACTCCCGAGATGACCATCAAGAAATACATCCGTGCTCTTCCGGATTGTGTTGCAGATTATGTGTTCGCCGCCAAACCCGCATCAATCGAGGAAACCTACCTACTCGCTGCCGAGATTAACGACAAGCGAGTTAAGGCTGGTGTCTGGGATAAGCCATCCAAGTCGTTGCATCAAGTTACTACCGCATCAACCGACAACCCTACTGCTCAAGCCTCCAAGTCCTCGAGAAGAAGAAAGAAGAACAAGGGTTGTGCCGCCGCAACCAATGCTGCTCCTCTTCAGTCAGTACCGCCACAACAGCAACAACCACAGCGCACTGCGCCAGTGATCAATGCGCCGCCGGCTAAGCGTGCGTACACCGGCCCCCACCCACTCTGTGCTACATGTTCTTATCATCACCCGGTGGGTGTGGCCTGCCGTTACTGTGTCCACTGCAACGTTTACGGGCATTTCACTGCGAATTGCCGCTATGGTCCTCGCCAAACGCAAGCTCAAGCCGCTGTTAACCAAGCCCTGCTACCTGCTCCTCAAGCTCCTCAAGCTGCACAGGCCCCGGCAAACAATGTTCGGACCTGCTTTGCATGCGGTGACCCTAACCACTTCGCAAACCGGTGCCCGAACAGAGTGGTGAAACAAGAAGCCCAACAACCCCAGCAACAACAACAGCAGCCTCAACAACAAGCTGCTCACGCCAGAACTTTCAACATCAATGCACGCCAGGCTCAAGCTGACAACAACGTGGTCAATGGTACGTTCCTTGTGAATGGTATATATGCATCATGTTTGTTTGATACTGGAGCCGATAACTGCTTTGTGTCATTTGAGTTTGAGAAACTTCTTAGACGTAAGCGCTCTTATCTTTCGTCACCCTTCGAAGTAGAAGTCGCTACCGGAAGAACCATTGCTGTCAATTCTGTACTCCGTGATTGTACTCTCGAGCTCAACAATCATATATTTCCGATTAATCTCATTCCAATGCAGCTCGGAAGTTTCGATGTCATAGTAGGCATGGACTTTCTTCGTGAAAACCGTGCTGAAGTTGTGTGTTCCGATAAGATGATTCGTTTTGTGCTAGCTAGTGGTGATGTTCTATGTGTTTATGGTGAAACTACTGCAAAAGATCTCAAGCTCATGTCCTGTCTTCAAGCTCGCAAATATCTCCGCAAGGAATATCGAGCCTTCTTGGCCAACATTGTTGTAGCAGAGACAGACAAGAAAAGGAAAGTTGAAGTCAAGGATGTTCCTGTTGTCCGAGAATTTCCTCAGGTGTTCCCTGATGATCTTCCTGGATTACCTCCAAGTCGTGATATCGACATTCGAATCGACCTTGTTCCAGGAGCCAACCCAGTGGCCAAAGCTCCGTATCGACTCGCTCCATCTGAGATGCGAGAACTCTCAAACCAACTCCAAGAGTTACTTGAAAAAGGCTTCATTCGCCCGAGCACTTCTCCATGGGGCGCACCAGTCCTTTTCGTCAAAAAGAAGGACGGGTCGTTCCGAATGTGCATCGATTACCGGGAATTGAACAAGCTGACCATCAAGAACCGATACCCTTTACCAAGAATCGATGATCTGTTTGACCAATTACAAGGTGCTCAGTGTTTCTCCAAGATTGATCTACGTTCAGGCTACCATCAGTTGCGGATTCAAGAGGAAGACATACCCAAAACCGCTTTTCGAACCCGATACGGCCACTACGAATTTGTTGTCATGCCTTTTGGTTTGACCAACGCACCCGCGGTCTTTATGGATCTGATGAATCGCGTGTGTAAACCGTTCTTAGACCGTTTCGTCATTGTATTTATCGACGATGTCCTGATTTATTCCAGATCGAGGGCCGAACATGCGCAGCATTTGCGATTGGTTCTCGAGTTGCTTCAGGGAAACCAACTCTACGCCAAATTCTCCAAGTGTGAGTTCTGGTTGGAGGAGGTTCAATTTCTGGGTCACATTGTGAATAGTCGGGGTATACACGTTGATCCTGCAAAGATTGAGGCAGTCAAGGGATGGGTTACGCCAAAGAATCCGTCAGAAGTTCGCTCTTTTCTCGGATTAGCTGGTTACTACCGACGATTCATCGAAGGATTCTCAAAGATTGCTGTACCACTTACCTCCCTTACTCATAAAGACAAGCCTTTTGTGTGGGGAACCGCGCAGGAGACTGCTTTCCGAACCCTCAAACACATGCTGTGCCATGCACCAGTTCTTACACTGCCGGACGGAAGCGATGACTTCGTTGTCTATTGTGATGCTTCAAACCTTGGACTTGGCTGTGTTCTCATGCAACGAGACAAGGTTATAGCTTACGCATCTCGACAGCTCAAAATCCACGAGAAGAACTATACAACCCATGACCTCGAGCTAGGCGCAGTTGTCTTTGCCTTAAAGATTTGGCGACACTACCTGTATGGTACAAAGTGTACGATCTTCACCGATCACAAGAGCCTACAACATATCTTTAACCAGAGAGAACTCAATATGCGTCAACGCCGATGGGTAGAACTTCTCAATGACTACGACTGTGAGATCCGTTATCACCCAGGCAAGGCGAATGTAGTTGCAGACGCCCTCAGCAGAAAGAATTACGTGATAGGTGTTCGAAACATCCAGGCTCAGTATAACCTCGAAGTTCTCATCCGCGAAGCACAACACGCTTGCTTTAACGAGCGTACGTTAAAGAAAGAACGAATCTATCACGATGGAACTCAGCTCGTGAGCAAAGCCAACGGGATATTCTATTATCTGGACCGAATCTGGGTTCCGAGGAGGACAGATTTGCGAAAGATCATCATGAACGAAGCCCACAAATCCCGATATTCCGTTCATCCCGGTGCGGACAAGATGTACCAGGACCTTCGCTACAAGTACTGGTGGCCTGGGATGAAAAGGGATATTGCTCTATATGTTGGTAGCTGTTTAACTTGTGCAAGAGTCAAGGCTGAACACCAAAGACCTTCAGGCTTACTCGAACAACCGCCGATACCCGTATGGAAGTGGGAAAGCATAGCTATGGATTTCATAACTAAGCTTCCGACCACGCCATCAGGTCACGACAGTATTTGGGTTATAGTCGACCGTCTAACCAAATCAGCCCACTTTCTGCCAATACGAGAAGACTATAAGGTGGCCAAGCTAGCCCAAATCTACACCGACGAGATCATTAAGAATCATGGTACGCCTCGAGACATCATTTCTGATCGCGATGCTCGGTTTACATCGAGATTGTGGGAAACTTTTCAAGCAGCTCTTGGTACGACGCTGAATTTGAGTACCGCATTCCACCCGCAAACCGACGGACAGACTGAAAGAACGATTCGTACTATTGAAGACATGCTCCGTGCGTGTGTTATCGATTTTGGTGGTAGTTGGAGCAAACACCTACCGTTGGTCGAATTTTCGTACAATAATAGCTATCACTCCAGCATCGAAATGGCACCTTTCGAAGCCTTGTATGGTAGGAGATGTCGCTCGCCTATTGTATGGCACGAGGTCGGTCATTCACAATTGACTGGGCCCGAGATTCTGCAAGAAACGACTGACAAGATCCACCAGATAAGGGAAAACTTGGTGAAGGCCCGGGATAGACAAAAGATGTACGCCGATAAACGACGCAGGCCCCGCGAATTTGCAGTTGGCGACTACGTGCTCCTAAAGGTATCACCTTGGAAGGGAGTAGTCCGATTCGGCAAAAGAGGGAAACTTGCGCCTCGATTTGTTGGACCTTTTAAGATTCTGGAAAGGATCGGTAAAGTGGCCTACAAACTCGAATTACCGGAGGAACTCAGCAATGTCCACCCGACTTTCCATATTTCAAACCTTCGAAAATGCGTAGCCGACCACGACGCAATAATACCACTCGACGATCTTCAGGTCAATGAGACGCTACACTTCGTGGAAAAGCCTGTCGAAATCATGGACCGACAGACCAAGCAACTCAGACGCTCTCGCATTCCTATTGTAAAGGTACGATGGGAAGGCAAACGAGGCGCGGAGTTCACTTGGGAACTCGAAAGTGACGTGAAGGCCAAGTACCCGCAGTTGTTCAGATAGATCTGAAGCATCAAAATTGGTAAAAATCACACGGCGATGTACGGTTCTCGGCCTAATTTCGGGACGAAATTCCCTAAAGGAGGGGAGACTGTAACACCCCGTGTTTTCCCAAAAGTCAAAGTCAAAATCAAGAGTTGACTGTTATTGGAATTAAAGGTCAATAAAGATTAATTTCATTTTAGTTTCATTTTGATTTTCATATTATTTGGAGTAAGTGTTGTATAATCAAACTAACCGGCCGATAATCGAACTGTGAATCAACGATCGACTGTGAATAATAGGAAGTAACAATGCAATAAAGCTAGTCAATCAATAATTAAACTAATCAAATCAATCATCAAACTCAAGTGTGGGGATTTTAGTACTTTTATACGTGTGTGTGTGCCTTATGTGTTACTTGTGCATGTTTATTTTTATGTTAAAGTGTGTGGTGAATCAATCAAAATCAATCAAGACTCAAAGGTGAATCAAACTCAATCGAAATCGAATCCAAATCGTGGTGTAGGGATGCTTGTATGTTAGATATAGTAGTTGGGACTAAAAGTAATTGATTAGGAATTCTATCATCCTCAAATCATCGTTCATCGAACTCGAAATATCAAAAATCGTCGCGAAACACTCAAAACCAGGCAAGCCGATCGAACAGGGCAACCTGATCGAACAGGGCAACCTGATCGAACAGGCTAGCCGATCGAACAGGCTGTTCGATCGGACAGCTGCTCGATCAGGGATGCTGTTCGATCAGCTGACCCTTTCCTCTTTTGGAAGCCTATAAATAGGGCTGTCCTTGTCAAACTTTCCACTTTTGGAAAAGCTCTGACCGACCAGCCTCTTCTTCTCACTAAATCTCAGATTTCTCTCAAACCGGTAAGTATTTCGCTCTAATCCTTGTACGTTTTTGTTCATTAATCGATTCTTCATCTTTCTATCTTTCAAAACTTGGATTTCATCCATGAAATCATCAAGATCTAGGTGTTCTTGAGTGATGTCATCAAGTGTTCTTCAAGAACACTAAGTTTTGACATCATTCCACCATGAATAGCTTAGATCTAACCGATTTCCACATAAATAACCTAAAATCTTCCAAAGATCTTAACATTTCACGGTGGAAAAGGATTGGAAGATGGGTTTTCATCTATCTTTCAACTCTTTTACACTCAAAAAGGTGAAAACGAGACTTGAACCGACTTACAAATCAATCTAAACGAACACATGGTTCAAGATTCGGGTTCCACCGAGAGATATACCGATTTCGGGTTAAACGTTAAACTTAGGTTCCAAACCGTCTCTGACCGAGTTTGGGTGATTCCTGCTCGAGTCAGTAGACTAAGTAGGGACTTCAGCTTTGTGGTTCAACTCGTAGTCAAAATATCTCTAAAACATCAACAATTAACGGGAATAACCAAGTGTTAAGTGAAAGGTTAACCGAATCGAGAAGCTGGCCGAACGGCTAGGCTGTTCGATCGAACAGCCCAACCGAACGACTATGCCAGCCGATCGACTAGGCTAACCGATCGACTAACACTCAGACCCACCAACTCACAAAAAGTGTAGTATTGACGAGGTACTGTTCGATCGACTACGCCACTCGATTGTAATCATTACTACTCGAATCATGAGATACTACACTTCAACACTTAGCCTTTTTAAAACATTGGAATGTCACCCGATCGAGCATGCCAACCGATCGAGTGACATATTTGAAAACAATGAAGTGCTAGCCGATCGGTTGGGCTAACCGATCGAACAGTTGTTCGATCGGCCAACTTGAAAGGTAGTACAAACCATCATATACAAACACATCCTTCTCATCAAAGGAAGAAACAATCCACTTGAAGGAACCAGCCGATCGAGCCAGCCGGCCGATCGAATGGATGTTCGAACGGACTTTCAAACCAATCGAACAGCCCACTCGATCGAACTGCTGTCCGATCGAATGGCCTACTCGATCCAAGTACATTGTTTACTTTTTCCGCGTTACTCATCGTTGTGTTATCAAACTATTCAGGCTAACCTATTCTCAGTGCTCTTTCAATCCACAACCAACCACTGTGAGTATACTCGATCCCTTTTTGCTTTCAGCACTTTTGGGTGTTACATACGTAATCTATCAGAATCACAAACAACACAAACTATTTGAACGCTAACCTACTTGCATGTATTACTTGTCTAAATGATTGCTGTTTATTATGTTTACACGTGGAGTGCTATCTGCCTGCTTTAGCAACGTAGTACTATAGTTTGGACTCAGCGCCCGTTCACACGGGGGTTGCTAAGGACAATTACTTGCATGGATTACAGTGGTAATCATGTATTGCGAACTGTCTCGGACAGTCAACTTGAAGTCGTTGGTATCGATGGTCCCATGTTGATAATTTACATGCATCGTTTGCCCTTGTGTACGTGCTTGGTTATGCGTAAACTTTTCGAACTTTATATGCTATATCAAACTTGTGTACTCACCTTTACATTATATGTATTGACTTTTATTTTAACGTATGTGACAGGTGTTTAAGCTACTAGCGTGCTAGGGAAGCGAGGCAATAATAAGCTTCTAGGAGCCTGTGACCTTAGGACAGTGTCCACATACCTGCTCCAGGGCCATAATTATCTGTAGATCTTGTACTGGCACCTGTAGTCAGTAAGATCTATAGTTAGCCGTCTAGAAGTCTTAAAACAATACTTAACTTCGGTCTGTAATAATTAAGAATCCGAGTTGTCGGAACAGTTCCCATATTGTTTAGTTGATTTCTATGATAACTTGTTATTGTTTGGGACACGGTATGGGACGTGTTATATAACTGAATTGTATGATAGTTGTTGTGGAAACTTCTGAACAATCTGTTTCGCTCAGTGCCGCGCCCCGATGATTCCGCCATCGGTTGGGGTGTGACAATAGGTAACCCCTGAAATCTCGTTTGAAAGGTCCCTCTTTCTGAAATACTAGGTCTTTATACTCAGTGATATCTGGGGTATTATCCCGGGACTTCTGATTTTGCGGAAGCAACGGCCTAGTCCCCGTATAATACTTTCCGCATTGCTTGAAACATAGCATCGCCCTCAGCAAATTGATGAAACAATAAAATTGATAGTCATTGCTGTTGAAACAAAAGATCCTCTAAAGGGGACACACCTAAAGTCGAACCGTCATCTCTCTGCTGAACGGAAGTTCTGACCTGAGCTCTCACGGTTTCGCATCTAACCCCTTACAGATAACATCTGTGGTATACTCACTTGTAAGACTGAATATTGGGATCTGGATACGGGAGTATATTCAAGAGGTGGGACACATGAATAAGTTTAAGTTCTTAAAACATCTAATTCGTATCCTGAATCAGTTGAAATTTGTGTGAAAATTTAAGTGGATCAGTATATCGACAATCTAAGTGAATTGTTTAATTCTTAATGTGTAACTAAGCTCAACGGTACTTGTGACTTGTCAAAAACTGATATGATCCTCTGACGCATACTCAAACAAAAATATTGTCTGTAAATATGTTTGTACATATTTCTTTACTGCTTTATATTTTCAGAAAAATACAAAAAGATTTTTGATTTCTGTTTTATTTTCGACAACCGATGTCTGAGAAGCTAAGTTTCAAAATCTAAGTATGCTGATCGTGTTTCTGAAAATAAAACAAGTTCATTAAATTTGAAACTTGTAGTTTTAAAATCAAAAATCAAAAAACAGTTTGTGACATCTCCAAGGTCGTTAATTTGGACTTGGATGATTAACCGTGAAGGATTTGGATACTCATATTGTTAAGATATGTAAAAGAGATAGTTTCCGATCCGGTTCGGTGAAATTGCCAAATCTATGAAGTTTGTTGATAGGGGGAGAGAATCAAGTATTTCTGGAAATACTCATATTATTATATCTTTAAAGCCGGGATCTTGATTTAGAAAGTTTAAAAGAGCCAGAATACGATTTCTGGACAATTTTAAAATGTTTGAAATGTTTTACTTATAAATGTTTGAGAAATTGCAGATTCCAGACTACGATCCCGACAGCCGAGTCTAAGGGGGAGTCTGAAGACGAGCTCAACGCAAGGGGAAGCGTGCAAGGAGCCAGGTATCGTTCCTGGAAGAGCTTGTAATCGGAAAGCCAGGTGTCGATCCCAAAGCACGGAAGCTTGACGAAAGGAGGAGCCTGAAGAGTTTACCGAAAGGGGGAGCTGAAGCTGAAAAACAGATCCACCGGGATTCTGTTCGAGCAAGAGGGAGTCTGTGTTGCTAAAGATGCTAAATCTTCAAGAAGACTCAGAGAGATAAAGAAAGACAAATCGCTACGAGCTTGACTACGGATTGACTGCGGCAATATCCAAGGGGGAGTTTGTTAGTGCATTAATGTCTATCGCCTCCGTCAATTCAAACCGTAGCTGAAACTATAGAAATCTAGGATTATATTGTAATATCTAGTTACTAAAAGGCAAGGTGGCATAATGGTAAATAAGGAGAACCTCCTTATACCTTGGCCTATAAATAGATGTGTTAGGGTTAGCATTAGGAACTTTTGCAACCTTGGTCACTTTAGAGCTTTGGTGAAGATAGGAGATAGAGAGAGAAACTAGAGAGAGAAAGTGACATCGTGATTCAGGTGCTTTGTACGTTTTCATATTCTTCAATCGAATCACAGATTATATTACGTCTCGTGTGTTCGGTCATGTTCTTGTACGGATTCCGCACGTCACACGTTTGGTTACGCAATCGTTTCGAAGTCAAAACCGGTCCTAACATAGTTAAAACTAAATAATGGTATTTAACATAAGGACAGTATTTGATAAATGAATTATTTTAGTTAAAATAGTTGCTTCATGGTTGAATATGGATTGTGGCAGATTGCTTCATGGTTAAAAATATGGATTGAGGCAGACGGTGAAAAGACACAACCAAGATTTCCTATAGATAAAGAAGTAATAAAGAAATCTATAATCTATATCTATAAATCTATAAATTATAATAAATCAAAAAAAGCTGAGGCCACATGGCATCTTTTTAAACAACTTATTGCCACCTGACATCCAATCCTTCCTTCTTGAATCAATATGAGTGGCAAAATCACACAATGCCTACGCTCTTTTTTCACCCGCTTTATTTAAACCCTAATTTAAGTTTCATATCCTGCCTCTTTCCATTGCCTATCTCTTTCTTATGTGTTCAATCCTTCATCTACCTAACCCTAATCACTATCCCATTCCATCTGCTACATATTTTGCTTCTATTATACAAAATAATACAGTCAAGAAGCACCGTGTCACAGCCCTCGATCCCACCCTGGGAGCGGGACTGTGAATCAGTCAAGTGGTACCGGTGTTTATTAAATACGCAGCGGAAAATTTTTCATCATGATCGTAGTTAGGAAATAATTTCAGAGTTTGTAAAACACCAAATATAAAACAAATGGGCTAAAACCCGTATTTCATTCAAATGTTTTTATAGGGATAAACCCAAATAAATATAACATAATTTTCTTCTTTTATTCAGGTATTTATAGCCACTTTATTTAAGCTTTCAGTGTTCCATAACAGGCTTCTATTACTTTCACAGTAAGTTACCTGAAACGCGTTTAAAAACATTTTATCTGCAAGAAATACTAGCGAGTTCATTCTATTTTATAAAAATATATTGTTATACTTTAGCGTATTAAGAAGGATATTACAATGTTTATATCTACCAAAAACTCAATCAGTATTTGTCACACTGTGGCAGTTCCAATGTGACGGTGGTCATATCACTCATTGGCTAACTTTCATCCAATAATGAAGGTTATCAAGTAATGTATACATTATATCTTACTATTATTTAAAGGTATTTGTCACTAGGCGATTCCCGTGACGGTGGTCATATCACTGCTGATCATTCTTTCAACTAGTGATTGTGGTCGTAATACTGTTGATCGTTCTTTCAACTAGTTACTATGGTCGTATCACTGTTGATCGTTCTTTCAACTAGTGATTGTGGTTATGTCACTATTGATCATTATTTCAACTAGTGATTGTGGTCTTAATACTGTTGATCATTCTTTCAACTAGTGACTTTGGTCATATCACTGTTGTTGATCATTCTGTCAACTATTGACTGTGGTCATATCACTATTGATAGTTCTCTCAATTAGTGACGCTTATCAAATAATGTATACCAAACTCCACATATCGATAGTAATTGCTGAATACATAATCCAACTCAAACTTTATGCACATATTATTAATTACAGGTGGTACCGTGAGAATACATTATATACTAGTTTTATTATTATTTAACCCTTTGTAGATTATTTGTGACAAATTTGTGATGTAACTGTCAATTAATTAGGATTTTCTTACTTTTTGTCAGAAACTTGTCACAAGTTGTGACGGAATTCTGACGGATGGTTTAAATTAATTAACAAATAAATATTTCATCATAAATGTGTAGGAAACAATATTATTTCCCCTTATTTTTTTGGCTTATATAAATATTTATTCGGTAAAAAAATAATAATTAACATTTTATAGATTATTTCCTACAGATTTGTGACGCAACTGTCAATTAATTAGGGTTTTCTTATTTTTCGTCATAAATGTGTAGGAAACGATATCATTTTCCCTTATTTTTTTGTTTTGTAGGTTATTTCCGATAGATTTGTTACGCAACTGTCAATTAATTAGGGTTTTCTTATTTTTCGTCATGGATGCATCGAAAATTTGTAACAAAATCTTGGAACTTTTTTTTGTAGGAAATTCGTCATAAAAGTGTAGTAATCTGTGACGAAAAAAATTGTGTAGGAAATTTCTGTAGGAAATTGTCCCTTTTTCTAGTAGTGCATTATGGCTATAAATGATATCATTTATTTTGTAATATACATATGTGCATATATATAGTCAATCCATTATTATTATTATAACCCCATTAAATATAGGGTTATAATATTTATGGGGTTTTGATATGTATATAATTTTATAACACTTATGGAGTACAGATACTTAATATACATGTGTTTTATTAAGTTATAATATAGATAGTGTTATATGTTTAAGTTTCGCTAAATATGTGCATTATAACATGTATCCCTATGTATTTTATAAATACATAAATCAAAGTTTTTATAGATACATAAGTTAATATATATGGTTTTCAATTTAATTAGCACATTTAAATATCTATATGTTAATCTTATTTGTGCTACTTATATATATAATTTTTATTTATAAAATTATAAGTATTTGTCATTATAATTTATATCTACATGTAAAGCAAATGGGGTTTTGAAAGCATTCCCACATACTGGCAGTAATTTCAGAATATAAAGACTTAATCACTATAATTATAACTGAAAACATTTAGGCTTTTGGAAAGCATTTTAAATAAAATGACTCACAATAATGTGAGAAAAAGAAGAATGACTCACTTTGTAACTTTAGGGTTCAACTAAAAGCCTCCTGGTATAATCTTGGGTATAACTCCTGAGCTATTAATAAAATATATAATGCACCCGTGTTTAGTGTAATAACTCAATTCAACTTTATCAATACATCACGAGATCAGAACTCCAGTGTAGTTAACAAAGCATAGCCTTAATCAGGCAGCGCCTTGACATCCGTTGTTGGGTTCAAGATCGATCAGACAGGGTATCGAATCAGTGATCAGGGGTTAAAACACTTAAAACGGGGCAGAGCTTTGTTGGATTTATGGGGTGAAATACTAAAGAAAAAGGGTATACACGTGAGCAAAGAGAGGGCGAGACAGAGAAGGGAAAGTGAGCAATTTTTTGAAAGTTCTTTGTGTTATTTATAGTTGAATTGAAAGCTTGGAGGCCACGACAAATTCAATTGTTCAAAGCTTACGTACACCACAATCATAAATGTATATATGATAAGTTTATTTTATTATTTTATATATTATAGTTAATACAGCTGCTTCACTCATTTATCGTATATAACTTCTAAAATATGACGTTTTATAAAACGATGAATATGTCATTAGAACGAGCATATTTTTATCTACATTTTGACCTAAGTTTCGTTTAAAACGGAGTGAGGTCAGTTATAATGTATTTTTATTATTTAATTATTAAACCGTTCATATGTTCGTCTAGATACCTCATAATTCTAACAGTCAACTTACTCGTAATCTACCCGTTTAATAATAAAAGTTTTATATACTTTATTTTAATATATAAAAAATGGAAATGTTACATCCTCCCCACCTTGTTTTAAATCTCGTCCTCGATATTTTAGGCTATGATGTTATTTTAGAATTATGTCATGCGTTGATCAATACTAATAGAATTATGGTAAATGACACTGTATTTGAATCAAGACATGTTCAAATTTTGTGAATACAAGTTTTACAATAGATAGGACTCAATGGTTCAACTGAATTGTTTCCAAGAAATCGATGTCAATGAACGAGATGTAATAATATAATTACTAAGGTGACTAAGTTTACATGAGTGAAACCAAAAGAGATATTTATGATCAATAGACATCTAAATCGAATGCTTACCATTTGTGAATGACTTTTAGAAACAACAGGATTCACTGTCAAAGGAAAACTTACTTTAGTCATCAATCACGGAAGACTTAGAATCAATAAGCTTAAATGAAATAGAAGCTCGAAAATGATTTGTCAATTATCGAATTATGATATGGGGAAAAATCAGTGTGTTGACATTATTGAATTGCAAGGATACACCGAAATACAAAAATTTTTTAGTGTATCATTGTCTTAATACATAATTGCATTAAGACTATTTTCAATGATGAGTCAAACGAAAGACGTATATGGTTTTTCATGATTCTTATGATTATGATTAGCCCAAGCTACAAGTTTATACCGATACCGCAAGGTATCGTAATGATTGAAATAGTTCAATAATTATGGTGACCGAACAAGTTCACCGTGTTCATAATCAACTGAAAGGTTTACTGAAGTAATTTTGGATATTTATTTAAAATAATTCTTATAGGATTTTCAATTGATGATGAAAGAACAAATGAATATCATAGAATTTTCGATCAATGATGAAAGAAACGTTAGAGGTGCACCAAAATATAATACGAATTTGTGTACTCTTATCTTAACACATAATTGTATTAAGACTGTTTAAGATAATGAACCAACAAAAATTAAATAAATAAATCCGTACATCAGGTGTGAAAATGAGATTAACTCAAGTTTCAAGTTAAAGAAAATGCCACCACAAGGTGTCATAACCAAATAAATGATTCAATGAAAGTGAAGACAAAACAAGTCTATTATGGTTCTGAATAGATGAAGTACTTGACAGGATGCATTTATTTAAAAACTTTGATTTGTACTAGGGTCAAATAATACCTTAACTTTGATATTACATATCAGCAATTGCGTCTGGAATCATTTCTGCTTCCTGCGTAGTAAGTAAGAATGCTCGCGCCTTCTTCTATGCTACGTCTGTTGTTTTTGCCTTGTTGTCGGGTGCTTTAGTCAGTTTTGGGCAATATGGTTTGATATGTCCTGTTTCTCCGCAATTGAAACAGATATTAGTTTTCCTTCTACATTCTTCCTCTATATGCCCGGTCGTCTTGCAGAATTTACAGTAGGGTGCTCTCCTGAAATGGCATTTTCCTGAATGCTTTTTATTACAGTTTCTGCAGATAGGTTGCTCCAATAACGGTGCAGTTCCTTTCTTCTTATAGGAATCATTAGGGCAAAACTCTTGGGAAATTTTATGGGCTAACTATTTCTTCTTGTTTTCTTCTTTTATACGGATTAGTCCATCTTTCAGGGTGTTAGTTAGTTCAACTGTTTCTTCAATAGTCTGTGGTCTAGCGACCTTGACCATGTCTCAGATTTCACTAATTAATCCCCAAATATAACGAGAAATTAGTATAGATTCTGGTGAAGCCAGAGTTGGTACCATTCTTGCGTATTCAAAGAACTTTGTCGTATATTCACGACAATTCACATTTATCATTTTATGATTTAGGAACTTGTTAGCCATTTATTCATTTTCATAAGGGGGACAAAATTTCCTTTGTGCCATTCCCTTGAATTTTCCCCACTTTATGGCATAAGCCATGTCACTTCCTTTTACCTGAAGAATTGTATTCCACCATTCTAAGACTTCTTCCTTAAAGAGGTTGAAAGCATAAATCACCTTATCTTCTTCGGCACATTTGCTGATCTTAAGAACAGCTTTCGTCTTTTCCAACCATCGCAGAGCAGCCGTAGCTCCTTCACTGCCTGCGAACTCATTTGGTTTACAAACTAGAAATTCTTTGTAGGTACACCCGAGAGTCATCGCCTTCATTTTCTTGGGAAATCGGGTTTTGATAATATCATCATTGCCTCCATTGACACTATCGCTAAAACTATCGTTACAAGTATGCTTGCTACTCACAGCTTTGGTGTGTTCTACGGGGTTTTTAACAACTTCAATTATTAAAGGTATAGCATTAGCTATTCCTTGGGCTAAAATATTTTCTATAGCATTTTTATCCACGGGATTTTCGTTATTAGCATGAACTTCTGGATTATGTGATACTTCATTCGACATCTGAATTGCAAACATTTTCAATTATTAATATCACAGAACAAAACAATACTTTCAAGAATCACATGTGCATATATATGTGTAGGGTTGGGCTATATAGAAAACCCTAAATATTTAAGAAACCCGGGAAACTCAAAGCTCCCGACTTTTTTTTTTTTTTTTTTGAAAAAAATAACACATGTAATATACATGTTTTTAAGAGTTTTGGGTCAAAAAAATCAAAAAAGCGCCGAAGGGTTTTTTTTTTTTAAAAAAAACAAATTTCAGCAACTTTCAGCATCTTTTGTCTAACACATGTTAGTCAACGAAGTTTTTGGAACTTGTTTATCTTTTTAAAAAAAAAGTACTCGGCGCTTTTTTGTTTTTTTGGCCCAAAACTCTTAAAAACATGTATATTACATGTGTTATTTTTTTCAAAGAAAAAAAAAAGTCGGGAGCTTTGAGTTTCCAGAGTTTCCTAAAATTTTTAGGGTTTTTTGTCTAGCATTACCCTATATGTGTATATATATATATATATATATATATACATTTAAATTTACATTCATAAAAATAACACATATGTTACTTTGTGTTAACTTCCTAACTTTATTGTTTAAGTTTAGGTATTAAAATAACACCTAAATGGCTTAAACCTGTGGCTCTGATACCACCTTCTGTCACAGCCCTCGACCCCACCCTGGGACCGGGAGCTGTGAACTAGTCAAGTGGTACCGGTGTTTATTAAATACACAGTGGAAAATTTTTCATCAAGATCAAATGGGCTAAAACCCGTATTTCATTCAAATGTTTTATAGGGATAAACCCAAATAAATAAAACATAAATTTCTTCTTTTATTCAGGTATTTATAGCCACTTTATTTAAGCTTTCAGTGTTCCATAGCAGGCTTCTATTACTTTCACAGTAAGTTACCTGAAACACATTTAAAAACATTTTATCAGCTAGAAATACTAGCGAGTTAATTCTATGTTATAAAAATATATTGTTATACTTTACAGTATTAAGAAGGATATTACAATTTTTATATCTACCAAAAACTCAATCAGTATTTATCACATGATAGCAGTTCCGATGTGACGGTGGTCATATCACTCATTGGCTAACTTTCGTCCAATAGTGAAGGTTATAAAGTAATGTATACATTATATCTTACTATTATTCAAAGGTATTTCTCAATGGGCGATTCCTGTGACGGTGGTCGTATCACTGTTGATCGTTCTTTCAACTAGTGATTGTGGTCATATCACTGTTGATCATTCTTTCAACTAGTAACTGTAGTGATAATACTGTTGATCATACATTCAACTAGTTATTGTGGTCGTGTCTCTGTTGATCATTCTTTCAACTAGTGACTGTGGTCATATCACTGTTGATCGTTCTCTCAACTAGTGACGCTTATCAAATAATGTATACTAAACTCCACATATCGGTAGTAATTGCTGAATACATAACCCAACTCAAACTCTATGCCCATATTATTAATTACAGGTGGTACCGTGGGAATACATTTTGGCTATCTAAATTAGTTACTGTGATATACATTATGGCTATAAATGATATCAATTATTTTGTAATATACATATGTGCATATATATAGTCAATCCATTATATTTTATTATAACCCCATTAAATATAGGGTTATAATATTTAAGGGGTTTTGATATGTATATAATTTAATAACACTTATGGAGTACACATACTTAATATACATGTGAACCAACTGGGGTAGCCCAGTTGGCCACCGACACCCACCTCTTCCTAGAGGTACCGGGTTCGAGTCTTGAGAGTGACATATGTCGCCCAGGGTAAGAATTCGGCATGGGGAATTCACCACGGAGCTAGCTTGGTCGGGTAGTGGCTCCCAGAGTGGGATCACTCCGGCGGTTGGGAGGACCGTGCACTATCCCCCCTACTTAATATACATGTGTTTTATTAAGTTAATATATACAGTGTTATATATTTAAGTTTCATTAAATATGTGCATTATAACATGTATCCATATGTATTTTACAAACACATAAATCAAAGCTTTTATAGATATATAAGTTAATATAAATGGTTTTCAATTTAATTAGCACATTTAAATATCTATATATTAACCTTATTAGTGCTACTTATATGTATAACTTTTATTTACAAAATTATAAGTATTTGTCATTATAATTTATATCTACTTGTAAAGCAAATAGGGTTTTGAAAGCTTTCCCACATACTAGCAGTAATTTCAGAATATAAGGACTTAACCACTGTAAGTATAATTGAAAACATTTACGGTTTTGCAAAGCATTTTAAATAAAATGACTCACAATAATGTGAGAAAAAGAAGAATGACTCACTTTGTAACTTTAGGGTTCAACTAAAAGCCTCCTGGTATAATCTTGGGTATAACACCTGAGCTATTAATAAAATATATAATACACTCGTGTTAGTGTAATAACCTAATTCAACTTTATCAATACATCACCAGATCAGAACCCCAACGTAGTTAACAAAGCATAGCCTTAATCAGGCAGCGCCTTGACATCCATTGCTGGGTTCAAGATCGACCAGACAGAGTATCGAATCAGTGATCAGGGGTTAAAACACTTAAAACGAAGCAGAGCTTTGTCGGATATGGGGGGTGAAATACTAAAGAAAAAGGGTATATATGTGAGCTTAGAGAGGGCGAGACAGAGAAGGGAAAGTGAGCAATTTTTTTGAAAGTTCTTTGTGCTATTTATAGTTGAATTGAAAGCTTGGAGCCCATGGCAAATTCAATTGTTCAAAGCTTTCCATTTCCACATACACCACAATCATAAATGCAATGCATATATGATAAGTTTATTTTATTATATTATATATTATTATAATTAATTCAGCTGCTTCACTCATTTATCGTTTATAACTTCTAAAATATGACGTTTTATAAAACGATGAATATGTCATTGGAACGAGCATATTTTTATCTACATTTTGACCTAAGTTTCGTTTAAAACGGAGTAAGGTCAATTATAATGTATTTTTTAAGGGTACTCTGGTGATGTTAAGACTGAGATCACTGGCGTACTTTATCATGAGAGGACACATATTTGGCAATGGAATGGTAATGGTCAAGCTACGCGAGGATTGATTGAAGGAATTGCCGATTATGTGACGCTAAAGGCTGGGTATGCGCCTAGCCATTGGGTTCAGCCAGGACAAGGGGACAGATGGGACCAAGGGTACGACGTGACGACCCGATTCTTTGACTATTGTAATGGTCTTAGAGATGGGTTTGTGGCCGAACTTAATAAGAAGATGAGAGATGGATATAACGTTGGTTTTTTCGTTGACTTGTTAGGAAAGACGGTTGATCAACTATGGGCCAAATACAAAGCTACTTAAGAATATAAATAGCTAACTTGTAATGGAAGTTTCATATACTTATTTATAATTAAAATAATGGGCGTTTATGTTTTGTATTTTCACCATTACTATTGTACAAGTATTTGTAAAATAATAATTGAACCGTTATTAATTAAACAAGTCATGATGCGTTGTGTTTTTATAGAAAGTATTAATCGTATAATATAGATGATGCATAGCGTAAACAAATGGTATTGGACTAACCAAAGTCGCACGTCTAGAGTTTTACTTGCTTCTAAAAACATATTATATAGAATTAATTAGATTTTTGATCATGTGTATATAAAGTGAAGCATGAGAGAGATGCACTAGTGATGAAGAAGAAGCTAGATTGCTCCATGGTTCTTAATTATTTTTTTGTTTTTCTAATAATAAAAGGGTCAAATGAATTTCATGTTACTTTTCCAAGTCACAATATCAAATGCGTTACAGTTTGAAAATCAATAACCCATCAATCATTTACATACTATAAATTTCTAACATTTTTATGTATGGAGGAGTTATACCCAAGGTTTAGGGGAGTTTAAAAAAAGTTAATCCTAAATGTTTAACCCAAAACTAGTTACATAAACCTAAAAGTTTTCATCTTTTTCAATTTAACCTCACAATTTTTTTTACTTTTTACTTTGGTCTCCTACTTTTCATAATTCGCAAATTTTTCATTTTACATTTCGCTCTAAATTTTGTGAGTTAACACGGCGCAACGTACGTATATGGTTCAATGTTTTTACGTTTCGTTTTACATTTTGTTCTAAATTTTTCAAGTTAACACGATGCAACATGCGTGTGTGGTTCAATGTTTTTACGTCATCTATTTTTTTCTTGTTTGACAGGTCGTCGCAACGCGAGGGTCCTAAATAGACTTAGTTATTATTTTCTATGTTTTAGGTTTCAATCTATTTTTTCGCATTAACATGCCACAACTTCAGTGATTGTGGTCGTAGTCAGTGGTGTGACATTGATAGTATTTGTCACGGTTTTACGCCCCTACCGCAACGCGGAGAGCTTAATCCTAGTTTCTAAAAAGAAGTGACTAAACATGAATCACAAAATTTTTCAGTTATTAGGTCACTTTTTTCTAACAAAAAATCCAAACAATCCAACTCGAAAAATCCAAAACTGGAAACCCAAATAAAACCACGAACACTTATTGTCTTTTTCTTATATATGTGTCTTAGTTTGGAATCTTTGGCATTTGGAGCATTAATTTTGAGACTTTTAAATATTATCATATCATATTGTCAAATAATGTTTAAATTTTGATGGTATTATTATAGTAGCATAATGTGTTTTGCTGATGTTTAAAAAAAACACTTTTTTTTCAATTTACATCAGAGGCGGACCAAGAAATCTTTTTCATGGGGTGCGAAAATTTTAGGGGCTTTTTCTCGATCGCTATAAAATTGTAATTTTCTGTTCCGCTCGGGTTGGGTCGAATCGGGTAGGGTCAGAAAAAAGATAATCATTTTATACGACCAACAAAAGTACGTAACATTATTACAAATGCAAAATGAAAATATAATATACGGAATTTATATTTTTGAAATCTGGCCATAATCATTGTTTTTAAAACCGAACTGGACATTGAGTCGAACACGTTACTAGACAGAGTGATTGGCTCGGATTAAGAACAGAAGACATCATATTTTGCTTAAAACTTATAATAATACAAAAAAATACATAAAAAGATAACAAAATTATATGGTAATCTAATTTTTCCATGACTTGTCTATAGTTATGTTTATCCATATTTAGCAAACTTAATTAAGTCTTAATGCATATTAGCTTATTTTTTCAAATAAAAGTATATTATCAGAAGAGAGTTTCCTACATAAGAAAAACAAAACAAGAATGACCAAATTATATAAGAGGAAGGTTAACGTACATTACGGCTTAACGTACATCACGTACGATAGGTAATTACGCACGTTCATTCTAAAATCACGCACGTTATAACTCAAAAATCCAAAATCAACGCATGTTGAAACACAATAATCACGCATGTTATAGAACAAATCACGCACGTTGTTGTACGTGCAGTACGTTAAGCCGTAATGTACGATATACTTTTTCAATTATATATATATATATATATATATATATATATATATATATATATATATATATATATATAATAACGTGATAAAATAAATCAATAAAATATTATATTATCTAAGCCAATATCAATATATAATTACCGAAACAGAAATATGTAAGGTAAAATACCATAGTTAAAACTAAATAATGGTATTTAACATAAGGACAATATTTGATAAATGAATTATTTTAGTTAAAATAGTGGCTTCATGGTTAAATATGGATTGTCGCAGATTGCTTCATGGTTAAAAATATGGATTGTGGCAGACGGTGAAAAGACACAACCAAGATTTCCTATAGATAAAGAAGTAATAAATAATTCTATATCTATAAATTATAATAAATCAAAAAAAGTTGAGGCCACATGGCATCTTTTTAAACCACTTATTGCCACCTGGCATCCAATCCTTCCTTCTAATCTTTCCTTCTGGAATCAATATGAGCGGAAAAACCACACAATGCCTCCGCTCTTTTTTTCACCCGCTTCCTTTAAACCCTAATTTCAGTTTCATATCATGCCTCTTTCCATCGCCTATCTTTTTCTTGTGTGTTCAATCCGTCATCTACCTAACCCTATTCTCTATCCCATTCCATCTGCTACATATTTTGCTTCTATTATACAAAATAATACAGTCAAGAAGCACCGTGTCATAGCCCTCGACCCCACCCTGGGAGCGGGAGCTGTGAACCAGTCAAGTGGTACAGGTGTTTATTAAATACGTAGTGGAAAATTTTTCATCAGGATCGTAGTTAGGATATAATTTCAGAGTTTGTAAAATACCAAACTTTTAATATTAAACACATGGGCTAAAACCCATATTTTATTCAAATGCTTTTATGGGGATAAACCCAAATAAATAAAACATAAACTTCTTCTTTTATTCAGGTATTTATAGCCACTTTGTTTAAGCTTTCAGTGTTCCATAGTAGGCTTCTATTACTTTCACAGTAAGTTACCTGAAACGCGTTTAAAAACATTTTATCAGCAAGAAAATACTGGCGAGTTCATTCTATTTTATAAAAATATATTGTTATACTTTACAGTATTAAGAAGGATATTACAATGTTTATATCTACCAAAAACTCAATCAGTATTTGTCACACGGTGGCAGTTCCGATGTGACGGTGGCCATATCACTCATTAGCTAATTTTTGTCCAATAGTGAAGGTTATCAAGTAATGTATACATTATATCTTACTATTATTCAAAGGTATTTGTCACTATGCCATTCCCGTGACGGTGGTCATATCACTGCTGATCATTCTTTCAACTAGTGACTGTGGTCGTAACACTGTTGATCGTTCTTTCAACTAGTTACTGTGGTCGTATCACTGTTGATCGTTCTTTCAACTAGTGAGTGTGGTGATATCACTGTTGATCATTCTTTCAACTAGTGACTATGGTCATAATATTGTTGATCATTCTTTCAACTAGTTACTGTGGTCGTATCACTGTTGATTATTTTTTCAACAAGTGACTGTGGTCATATCACAGTTGATCATTCTTTCAACTAGTGATTGTGGTCATATCACTATTGATCGTTCTCTCAACTAGTGACGCTTATCAAATAATGTATACCAAACTCCACATATCTTTAGTAATTGCTGAATACATAACCCAATTCAAACTTTATGCACATATTATTAATTACAGGTGGTACCGTGGGAATACATTATGGCTATATAAACTAGTTACTGTGATATACATTATGGATATAAATGGTATAATTTATTTTGTAATATACATATGTGCATATATACAGTCAATGCATTATATTTTATTATAACCCCATTAAATATAGGGTTATAATATTTATGGGGTTTTGATATGTATATAATTCTATAACACTTATGGAGTACACATACTTAATATACATTTGTTTTATTAATTTAATATATATAGTGTTATATATTTAAGTTTCGTTAAATATGTGCATTATAATATGTATCCCTATGTATTTTATAAATACATAAATCAAAGTTTTTATAGATACATTAGTTAATATATATGGTTTTCAATTTAATTAGCACATTTAAATATCTATATATTAACCTTACTTGTGCTACTTATATGTATAATTTTTATTTATAAAATTATTAGTATTTGTCATTATAATTTATATCTACTTGTAAAGCAAATAGGGTTTTGAAAGCATTCCCACATGCTGGCAGTAATTTCAGAATATAAAGACTTAATCACGGTAATTAAACTGAAAACATTTAGGGTTTTGCAAAGCATTTTAAATAAAATGACTCACAATAATGTGAGAAAAAGAAGAATAACTCACTTTGTAACTTTAGGGTTCAACTAAAAGCATCCTGGTATAATTTTGGGTATAACTCCTGAGCTATTAATAAAATATATAATGCACTCGTGTTTAATGTCATAACCCAATTTAGCTTTATCAATACCTCATGAGATCAGAACCCCAACGTAGTTAACAAAGCATAGCCTTAATCTGGCAGCGCCTTGACATCCGTTGCTAGGTTCAAGATCGATCGGATAGGGTATCGAATAAGTGATCAGGGGTTAAAACACTTAAAACGGGGCAGAGCTTTGTAGGATTTATGGGGTGAAATACTAAAGAAAAAGGGTATATATGTGAGCAGAGAGAGGGTGAGACAGAGAAGGGAAAGTGAGCAATTTTTTTGAAAGTTCTTTGTGCTATTTATAGTTGAATTGAAAGCTTGGAGGCCACGGCAAATTCAATTGTTCAAAGCTTTCCACTTCCACATACACCATAATCATAAATGCATATATGATAAGTTTATTTTATTATTTTATATATTATAATTAATTCAGCTGCTTCACTCATTTATTGTTTATAACTTCTAAAATATGACGTTTTATATAACGATGAATATGTCATTAGAACGATCATATTTTTATCTACATTTTGACCTAAGTTTCGTTTAAAACAGAGTAAGGTCAATTATAATGTATTTGTATTATTTAATTATTAAACGGTTCATATGTTCATCTAGATACCTCATATTTTAACAGTCAACATACTCGTAATCTACCCGTTTAATAATTTAAGTTTTATATACTTTATTTTAATATATAAAAAAATGGAAATGTTACACATCGCGCTCCGTTCACTCACGCCGTTTGATCCACCACACGCTCACACTTTCACTCTAACCCTAGCGGCTACTTCCTCAACCATCCATCTCAGCCATTGGCTAAAACATCTCATGACGGAAAGACCACCGATGAGGATCAGCGTTGTTGTTGATGTTAGGTTTAGTGAAGGATTGTCGTCGATCCTTATGGCACTGGAGGTTTTGGATAACTCGATGAGTGCTTGGAGTTTATTTCGAAGTCAACTAAGAACTTTAAAGTATTGATGTTATCTTCTTGTGAGGGTTTCTGATGGACTTGCTACTATTGCCGCCAATTGTAGGTGAAATTTCGGTCATTGTATTGATCTATTTTTTGTGATAGTTTGAATTTGTTATTGAAAGTTGATTTTGAATGGTGACGATTGTGATTAGAACATTCGTTATTGATTAGGCTCTTTTTGAGCTATAGAAATTGGTACCTGGTATGGTTCTATGCAAGTTGCAACATTCGTTATCTGTTTTAAACTCTTGTAGAGTTATGCCGGTTTCTTCCATTGAAGTGTATGAATCTTCAAGTGATGGTTTCATGGTTTTACTTTGGATTGTAGCTTTTAGAGACAATGGTAAAGAATGGTGGTGAACATGTTTGTTTTCAAATAGTCGTGACAAACCTACCCCAGTAAGGTGAATTTTTCATTAAAAATCTGACTTTTTTACTATACATGTCCTCAAGAAAGTTGACTTTAAACTTTTTAGAGTCAACAGTCAAGTAGGTACATTCACCTTTCAACAATGTACAATATATGTGTTAGTGAAAAATTATTGGGACTTTAGACTCTTCCCAAGAAGCATTTAGTGATTAAGGAGGAAACTATCCACTATTACTTTTCTTATGATGAACCGCAGTCTACAAATAAAATTTATTGTATATACATTCCTGTATTTGTGTATAGGAGAATATTATAATGTATGATAATCGTGTAAATTAATCTAAAGATGCTGAAGGGGTGCAATTGGTTAAGATGCATGAGAAAGAGGGTATGATGGGAAGGTTAATAAGAAAATTTAAAGGAACTACTATGGTAAGAACTTCCTCTGCGTTTCCATAAGTTTAATCTTACATTATAATCTACTACAGGTGGAAATTTTGACCCATATACTTATGAGTGGCCGATTTGGGTTTTTCTTATTTCTAAAGAGTTAAATTAATACTTCCATTGTCAACCCTCGAAACATATAAGTTTGACTTTGCATCTATTTCATAAACTCTGCAAATTTAGTCTATGCATCTATTTCATTTTGGTGTTTGCTACCTTTAGTTTGTACATCTATTTCATCTACAAACATTTAATTTTGCAAAAAAAAAAAAAAAAATCTTGATTACAGTTCATATTTCCATTGCAACCCTCTAAATGTTTGTTGGCTCGTGATATTGCATCTGCAAGTAGGAGGTGTTGCTGGCTACTCAACCTCTAGCCATAGTTGTTGCTGCAGTACAAAATTGCTAACCTCTTAGAAGAATTTAAAACTGATTTGGCATTAGTAACTCCAAACGGCTTTCTCATGCGTTGCTACCCGTGAGTTACACTATCTTTCTAATAATATAAGAGGTGGCAGTCTTGACCCAATAACTTATGAATGGGTCACTTGTGTTTTATTTCTAGAGGGTCAAATGAACAAAACTCATTTACCGGATATGATTTCATCTTGGCCTAAAATGATGTAATATTCGTTTAATGTTTCTAAAGCAGGGATTTAGGTATGATGTATAATCTATAAATTATAATAAATCAAAACAAGTTGAGGCCACTTAGTATAAATGATCACTCGAGTTAATTAATTATTTATTTCACACACACACACACACATATTGTATTGACTTAACGAAACTTTGTGCTTAGAACTATGTACGCCCCTGACCGCAACCGTCAAACATGAAGATCTATTAGCATAATTAATTTATACAGGCCACAATTGCAAATGTTGCTGCATGGATATGGTTACACATCTGTAACACCTTCAGATGGAGATGGTTGTTGGGATTTTGATAGAGTCATCATGGCTGGAGATGCGAGCAAGACACCAAGGTAGTGTTGTTCATGGTAAAGGTTTTTATAGCTAGACTGTCACACCCCGGTATTTCTACGTCACCCGGTTGGCCCGGATGGGGTATATGTGACGAGACTGATATACAGATACACAGATAGCACAGCGGAAGTCTTGGATTAAAAGTATTATTACAAACATAAATGTCAGAGTGTTCAAAATATAATACAGATGGATATTGTATCAAAGATGTGACAACTCGTATTTTTGACACCGGTTAACTGTATAAAGATAACTGTATAAATATTATGGATTATTGTTTAATATATAATAACAACGTGTAATACCAAACTACGATGCGTGCAACGAGTCGTTTAACCGACAACTTTAGTGAAACAGTATTGACCCTACATATTGTTATATGTTTTATATATAACATATATATAGTCCATGTGTTCGTTTTAATCGGATTAATAACTAGTTATTTTATATAGTTATTTTATAATTTAATGAACGAAATATAATCGAGATGTGTGATGTTAAGTGGGTTCGTTTATGCGTTCTACACCTAGCTACCTAAAACCACCTACTCAAAACCCTAGGTATAAATGCCTAACTCCTCTTATCCCTCATCATTTAGCAAACCCTAGCCCCCATCTCTATCTCCTCCAAAAAAAACCCTAACTCCCCCCTGGTGTGCTACACCAGAGGAACACCCCCCCCCCATTCTTGATCGCTACTCTCTCTCCCTCTCTAGTCCTCTCATACTTTGATTCAAGGTTAGTGTTCTTGGTAGTTGTTCAGTTTGCAATTCTATGAGTATATGTGGCTGCGTTTATGTTGATGATGATATATGTGTTGATGTTTTGTGTTCTAAATACGTGTTGATGATGATATATACACAGGGTTGCATGATTATTCTTGAAATATATATATATATATATATATATATATATATATATATATATATATATATATATATATATATATATATATATATATATATATATATTAGGGTTTAGGATATTGTATGATGATGATATTGATAGATACTGTCACACCCCGATATTTCCACATATTACCGGTGGGCCCGGTGGGGAGTATCGTGACGTAGTTGATATCATCATAGTCAAATAACACAAATTATAAATGCACAGCGGAAGCAAAAGATAGATTTATTTCAACCGAATAAAATTGTAATATTAAGTATCACAAGATAGTTGAATTAGATCCACAGGCGGATCGAATAAAAAGGAAAATTGTTCAACAGACTTTGACATCTAGAGCTTGCGAGACTTGATTATTGATGCCTGGAGTAGCCAGCCTATTACGTATAGTACCTGCACTTAGCCTTTTTGGAAAATACGTCAGTTTACACTGGTAAATACAACTTAACTGACTCATTTTGAAAAGAGTTCGAAAATTAGTTTGAATGCCCTTAGGCAAAAATATCTTTTATAACTTGGGAAAATTATATAAAAATAACTCTCCTCGTTAAACAAGCGTTCGTTACTGAAAAGAACGAAGAAATTATTGATAAAACAACATTGACTTAGCAGCTTAGTCGAGAGTTTGCGGTTTTCACACCTAATCCCGACTGAGTCACTTGTCGTTTGTCTGAAAATTCAAGTGCAGTGATGATGAGTTTTAGCAGAATATATAGCACATAAGCTTGGTCTGTTGGTTCCTAACTATAGTCTAGGTCTCTAAGACGTCGACCCAGACTAGGTCGAATCTAGCCTAATTCCCTATAGTTATGGCTCTGATACCAATCTGTCACACCCCAACCGATGGCGGAATCATCGGGGCATGACACTGAGCGAAACAGATTGTCCAAAAGTTTCCATAACAATTATTATTACTACTCAATTTATATAATACGTCCCATACCGTACCTTAAATAGCAAACACATCATTACAGATAACATCAAGTCAAATATTTTGTTCCGACAACTCAGATTTATATATAAAAATTGTTCAAATGCCTTTAGAGACTCGATCTGCAAGATCTACAGACAACTATGCTCTAGACGCTTATTCTAAGCTCGCCTTCCTAGCAGATGAGCATCCTAATTGCCTGTCACATACTTTAAAATAAAGTCAATACATAGAATATAAAGGTGAGCATACAAGTTTGATAATAGCATAATAGAGTTGGAATAGTTTACGCATAACCAGCACGTACACAGAGGAAAACGAAGCATGTTAATTATCGACATGGATCTATCGATACCAATGACTGCGGGTTGACTGCCCGAGGCAGTTCGCAATACATGATTACCACCGTAATCCATGCAAGTAATTGTCCTTAACAACCCCGTGTGAACGGGTGCTGAGTCCAAACTATAGTACTATCGTCGTAAGGCAGGTAGACAGCATTCCACGTGTAAACATAACAACAAGCATTCATTTAGTCACGTAATACATGCGGTAACGGTTAGCGCTTGAAATAATTGAGTAGTGTGTTCGATTGTGATTTAGAATAAGGAACGTATGTAACACCCAAAAGTGCTAAAGCAAAAAGGGTTCGAGTATACTCACAGTGATTGATGGATTGAAGGGAGCACTTGAGAGTAAGGTTAGCCTGAACAGTTCGATAGCATAACGATAAGCAACGCGTAAAACGTAAACAAGTGTCGGAGGGTCGGACAGCCTGGTCGATCGGACGGTAGGTCCGATCAGACGGCTTGATCGTTCGGTTAACCAGTCCGTTCGGACAATCTATCCGGTCGGTCGGTAGGCCAATCAGATAGACTGTTCGAGTGGATTGTTTCTTCCTTTGAGAAGGATGTGTTTGTGTAAGATGGCTTGACCTTTTGAGATTTTCGTTGTAGTATTTGAAAACACTGAAGTATTTCAGGTCGATCGATCGAACGGACCGTTCGATCGGCCGACTTAACCGATCGGTTAGGTACTTTGACATCAGTTCTTATCAGGGTGTCACCTGGTCGGACGGCTCGACCGATCGGGTGGCACTCCAACGTGTTGAACAAGTTGAAAATCGATTAAGTGTTGAAGCATAGTATCTCATGATTCGAAGAGTAATTCAAGTCAGACCGTAGTCCGATCGAACAGCACTTCGTTCAATACTAGACTTCATGAATTTGTTAAAGTGTGGGGCCATGTGCTAGCCGATCGGTTGGCCTGGTCGATCGGTTGGCTTATCCGATCGGCTGGGCTGTCTGTCCGTTCGGACAGCCAGCACGATCGGTCAGCTTCCTGACCTGGTCGTCCAGTTCGTCTAACACTTGGCTCCTTTGATTGTTTGACGTTATATCGAGGTACTTTTGACAACGAGTTGAACCATAGAACCCTCGTTCTTACTTGTTTCTCCTGCTCGGACAGGAATCACCCAAATCCGGCTGGTGAGTTGTTCGGAACGGAGTTTAACGTTTAACCCGAAGTCAGTGAATCTCGTGGATAGAACCCGAATCTTGAACCGCACAACTACTAGGATGGTAAGTGAGTCGGTTCAAACTCCGTTTCTTCCGGTTTGAAGGCATTGAGTGTAAAAGAGTTGAAACAAGGTTGGAAAACATTCTTACAATCCTTTTCACCGTGTAAATGTTTAGATCTATGATAGATCTTTGTTTGTTGATGTGGAAATCAGCTAGATCCAAGTTATTCTTGGTGGATCGAAGCCAATACATGAAGTTCTTCAGGAACACCATGATGACATCATCCTTGAACACTTGAATCTTGATGATTTCACGGTTAAAAAGTAAGATTTGAAAGATAGAAAGGTGTAGGAGTGTGTATAGATCAAGAAAGTACAAGATTTAGGATGAAATCTTACCGGAATCGGAAGGAATCTGAGAAAAGGAGGGGAGCACGAGCTGGTCGGTCAGAGGTTTCCAAAAGTAGAAAGTTTGAAAGTGACAAGGGGTATTTATAGGCTTCCAAAAGAGGAAAGGGCTGGCCGATCGGTCAGGCACCCCGATTGGACAGCATGTCCGATCGGACAGCAGTCCGATCAGCTGGGCTGTTTGATCGGCTGGGAGCCTGATCATTCAGCTGCCTGATTCGAGCGTTCGGTGCGACGATTTGCGATAATTCGATTTCGATTGCGATTGATGAGAATACGATAGAATTTCCTATTCAAATTACTTTTAATCCCAACCACTATATTTAGCATACAATCTCCTATGTCTCGCGCTGTCTTTTCGCTGCCAATTATCGTAATTCGATTTTTGATTGAGTTTAATTGAGTTTCGAGTTTCGGTTGATTACCACACATAACATAAGGTAAACATGCACAAGTAACACATAAGGCACACACACACGTATACTATCACCAGAATTCGCGTAATTCGAGTCTCGAGTTCGATGATGATTAGATTAGCTCGATTATTGATTAATTGACTTTATCGCATTGTTACTTCCTATTATTCACAGTCGTTTAGCGTTTCGCATTGATTTGAACATTCGATTACTTTGATTAACAACACTTACTCCACATAATACAACTAACGTAATCACAAACATAAAATAGACTAACTATGGTCAAAGGAGTCAATCTTGACTTTGACTTTGACTTTGACATTCGGTAACACGGGGTGTTACATAAAAGGTTATAAAAGAGTTTAAATATGATTCTGAGTTTCGGGTCTGATGTAATTCGTAAAAATACTTAATTTAATAAGTTATATCAGTAGGGTATTACCTATATGTGAAATTTATCATTTATAACTAAACTATGCACCTTAGGGGCATTTTGGTAATTTCACATAGGCTTAAAAGGTCAAAACTGGAAACCTGAGTTTAAAACTTTTGCTTACTGCTAAAGTATAGAAATTCTCTTAAAACATCAGTAGGTATCAAGTCTTATATGTCTAAAATGGTTTTAATACATACTATGCGTTAAAAACGCTTAAAAAAACGCGACTTGAAGCCATTTCCGGATTTTCAAAGGAAAGCTGATATTTTTATTATTCCAGAAGGCCCAAAATAACTTATTTATCATATTAAATCAGTAGAAAAAAGTTTGGGGTCAAAAGGTTTGGTAAAACTCATTTTTATAGCCTAAAAGGGTAAAACCGACAACTACCGAATTAAGCTTAGAACTCTAGGTTATGATCAGCCTAAAAATAAATAAAAATCGCCAAAAATCCTAAAATATTATTTCATATCAGTGGGTAAAAGGTTTGGTATCAAAATTTGGGTTTAGATAGGCTATATGCTAATTACGCCATTTAATTACTAAAAAGCTTTCAAATTGCGCTATTGAGCGTAACTCTTAGTCTAGACCTCAAACTGATGTCAAATTTCAGGTACAAGTTTATAAATCAGTAGCTAAGGTTTCTGCTCTTTTACATTTTCAAAATTCATGTTTTAAGGTCAAATGGGCATAATAGTCAACATTTAAGCATTTAACGGAAATATGCATATGAATCGGATAACTAATGAACCAAGCCGTATAATCACAGAGGGTTATACTTATATGAAACCTGGTCCTAAATAAGCTCTAAGGCATTTCTAAACTATGCTCTAATGGGTCAGAACTGAAAGTCAAAGAAAAAGTCTACTTTTGCGACTTTCGGTTCATAACCGAGCTTAAACTGAAAGTTGTCGAGTTGAACATGTTTAGACATGTTCTTACATTAATTACCAAGTTATATTAATGACAAAACAGGTTGCATAGCTTCTATATTGCTAATTATGCATTAATTTGAAAATAAGCTTTATGTTGACTTTTTAAGATTAACTTTGACTCGACAATTGACCTAGTTAGAGTGGGAATCAGAGGGTGCCCTTTTAAGGGTTTATTGCCCACATAATTACCAACTCATAGGTACTTTCAATTTGAATTTTGACTGGAGAAATTAAGATTAATGACGAAGTCAAATCTTAATTACGACGGTTTGACTTTAAGCTAATAAACTAAGCAAAAAGAATTAAGGAGGGTTAATGATGCTTACCAAGGTCCTATGCACGACTAATGATCACTAGGAATGAGTCTTGAGCTCCAGGAACCTCCAGAAACCAAGTTGTGAAGGTTTTGAATGCAAGTGTCCAAGCTTGTAACAATTGGGTTCTTATATAGGAGTTCTTGATGCCTTAGGATCATTACAAACAAGTCTATAGATGTTATGGGATCATTCCAAGTGTCCCTAGGTCCTTTAAAACCATCAAACAATTCCATAGAATCGAAAAGGGAAAATGCTACTAAAATGTAACTAAGTTTGTCAAGTGTCTCAATTAAGTCATCTAAACTTTTCTTGTCTCTCTAAAGTCACTAAACTTTAATTTTTTGTTTTAATACTGTGTAATTACCAGGTCATCAGGTTACCATGTTTTTCTTTTATTTTTTATTTTCTTTTTAATACTTATGTGGATATTATTTATATTAGGTGTAATTTATAAAATAAAAACATATTATAACCTACGTATAAACTACGACGTTTCATTCCTCCGAAACACTAGACGACATGAACAGCTACAACGACGATCCACCTTCAACCTTTGATGATCAAATTCGCGATTCGTCGGGTACGATTGCTTCTTCCGTTTTTGTTTCATAGCAATAATATATACTATTTCAACAATTATGACTTTTAGGCTGTAATCTATTCTTCACCATGAATCCTATTTGGATACTTGCGACGAGGCTGGATGTAGTAATTATATTGCTTCCAAAGGGGTTTGACACCCACGTAGGCATGTTCTAGAACAAATACTCACTTGCTATACAGAAACAGTCTGCTTCCATATAAGGTCTCCACTGCACTGTTTTGGAATGCAATAAGACAATAAAATCTGTTATCATATTAGACACTTTTTACAATCTTTCTTTGTTGATATGTGTTTTAGTAGTTATGATGATATACATGCATTCACGATTTGGTGGAATTTTAGTTATTAACTTTCGTCCTCAGGTTTCATCTATTTAGTGGAATTTATACTGTTATTGTTTTCATTAGGGAATTATAGAAGCCGTGAAGGACGTGTTTCCTTTTGCTGAGCATAGACAATGTGTAAGATATATTTATGCTAACTATAAGAAAAAATATCGCGGAGAACAATTTACAAATTTATTTTGGAAAGCTGCAAAGGCAACAACCGAGGAATATTTTGAGAAGAAAATGGAAGAATTGAAAAACATTAACAAAGGGGCATATACCCATCTTATGGAAAGGAATCCGGTTACTTGGTCAAAGGCTTTTTTCGAGCTTAATAAGGCATGTGATGCGTACGAAAATGGCATGAGCGAAAGCTTCAACTCGTGCATTCTATCAGCACGACGGAAACCTATAATTACTATGCTAGAAGAAATCCGAACATTTGTGATGGAAAGAATATTTTTAATGGCGAAAAAAGCTGGAAAAATTAAAACGTGATGTTTATCCGAAAATTAGAAAAAAGTTAGAAGACATCAAATTGAATCAAAGGTACAACAAAAGTAATTATTATTTTTACATTTTTAGTATTTTTTATTAATTTTTTAAACTTTTCGGTAGGTATTGTAAGGTAGTTCCAAGTGATAACACCGTATTTGAAGTGAGCAGTGAAAAATACGCGTGCGTGGTGAACCTTGATGAAAAAACTTGTAGTTGTAGATTATGGCAGTTGTCAGGCATACCTTGTGTTCATACAGTAGGAGCGTTGTCCTTCGTTAACAAGGACCCAGAAACTTTTGTTAGTTCTTGGCTTAAAAAGGACATGTTCAAAGAAGCATACAAATACCCAATCAAACCACTGAGAGGAAGTACATTTTGGCCCAAAACTGATGATATAAAACCTTTACCTCCAAAAGAGAGACGAATGCCAGGTAGACCAGCAGTAAAGAGGAAAAGAAGCGCTGATGAGAAAGAGAAAAAGAACCCGAAGGTTGGAACTGGAAGAAAAATGTCTTGTCAAAATTGTTATGGAATGGGGCATAATGTTAGGTCTTGCAAAAACGATAAAAAAAGACCCCCCACCAAAGGTGAAAAGGCCAAAAGGTAGACCTAAAAAGCGTGTTGCAACGAAGAAAGTCTAACATGATTCCGTGTTTTTTATTTTTTTGAGTTATCTTTTTGTGACATGAATTTTGGACGATGTTGCCTACGTTTTTTGTTTATCGTTTTGTGACGAATAGATACGACGGTATTGAAATTTTTGGTTTATCATTTATTTTTTATTCATCATAATATTTTATAGTCTTATTAGTTTAGTATAAATCTTAAAAAAAATACCAATACGATTTTTAAAATAAAAAAGTGATTTTGTTACTCATTCAAAAAGTACAATTTTTTTTGCTTTAAAAAAACTCAATCGTAACACTATATATTTTATTAATTTTAGAATAAAAAATGATTTTTCAATTTTTTTAGAGAAAAATCCATGTCATTAATTTTATTTTCCACATCATATTAAAAATAAAAAAAAAGATAATAAAACTTGACACATCATCATTACTAACCTGTAACCTGATAATTACATCGTATTCGAACATCAAATTAAACTTGAGTTATTTTATAGAGACAAAAAAAGTGTCAATGACTTAATTGGAACACTTGTCAAAGTTGGTTACACTTCTACGAAGTTACCCTGATGCGGGTCGGATTATTGAAAGATAATGAATTAAGTTATTAATGCAAATAGTGGTAGGCCCCGCTTCTGGCGGTGACGTTACCCTCGGCTAAGTAGTCTGAGTCAGCAGGGATACAGTCCTACATAGCCGGGTTATAGTATTAATAGTAGTTAACTTATGAGGGGGTCAAAGAGTTTGGATCCCCGCCATCCAATACCTATGGGCATTGAAAGAGATCCAACTAAATTTGACCCAGGTCCCAAGCAGGACCTCTAAACGCTGAACAAGGGCAAGACCCTTACCAAACCGTTCCCTTAACCCCCGACCAGGTTGCCAACATACCTCCATATAGACCGTGGAGATATGAATGGTGAAAATCTTTTATTTTATATAGACAGTAAAATAATGCCAAGACACCACGGACAAACGATAAGGAAAGATCACCTTCAACATAAGTAACTAGTTATTAAAGTCATTAATACAAAACCAAATAAAAAGTGCAAAAGATTAAAAATAAAAAGTATTATACTAAACACTTGTCTTCACCAAGTGATGTAAGAGACTTAGGCAAACATGGCCTTGATTGTCAAGAACTCTTACGATCAATCTTGGATCCCGAGACGACTCACACACTCTACGATAGACAATGGATGATGGTGGTGGATGATGGTGTTATGGTGGTGGTGGGTGGTGGATGAGGTGTGAGAGAGGTGGTGTGCCAAGGGATGAGAGAGAATGAAGCCAAGCTCCTCTATTTATAGGCTGAACAGAAGGCTGGACACGGCCCCGTGTCCGCTGGACACGGCCCCGTGCCCGCCTGACACTCTCTCTCCTCATTAATTGTAATTGCGAATTACAATTAATGCACCTGCTGTACTTTCACCACGCCCCCGTGCTCGCTGGACACGGCCCCGTGGTGGGCAATGGAAGCTTCTACTGGTTTGTCTTTTCTGCTGCTTCCTGGGCACGCCCCCGTGTTCGCTGGACACGGGGCGTGTTCAGACTCTGTTTCTTCTCTTTTGCCTTGGGAGATGCCGTTGAGGGTCCGGGCAGTCCACTTTTGTTCCTTTTCTTGTATTTATGGTAGAATTAGCTGTCTTTTTGCTTCTTTTGTGATTTTGAGCTCATTTCATCCTGAAAATACAAAAGGAAGACAAAAACACTCTTTTTCCAACACTAGTACTTAAAAAGGGTTAGTTTTATGCCTTAATTGATGTGATTTATATGTTGCATTTTACACACATCAAATACCCCCACACTTGAACTTTTGCTTGTCCTCAAGCAAAACTCTTTAAATGTGGCTTACACTCCCAAATGGAATAGGTAGAGAAGAAGTTTTTTTTTTTTTTTTGCTTGTCCTAGAGTGTCGGGAATCCAAGGTTTTTATAGGTTTTATTTTTATTTATTTACAATCCTATTCGTTATGATTTATTTTGAACGTTTCATAAGATGAATTACTTATTTGGGCATAGCATGCCTTATTAAAATTCCATTTATATACAAGTTCACATACCTCACGGAAGATCACTCAACACTCGGCCGAAGGTGTATATTTTAGTGAATCACTCGAGAGCGGCACGGAACTTACGTCTTCCATAGGCTTGCCAAGCAATCAATCCTCCTCCTTTTTAACTTTTTACCTTTGTAAATATCAAGAGGACTTTTGGGTGAAGGCTTGGGTTTAAAGGTGGGTGGTTGGTTAGTGGTTAAAAAGGGCGAAAATCGTAACAAGCGTCGGTTTTCGTGAAGTACCTTATTTTTAGTGACTTTTTATTTTGAAGTATTTCTCCAAACAAGCTTTTATAGCTTTTGTTTGTTTTTGACTTCATCATATTTTTTTTTTTTAAGATCGTCACATAAAAAGGTGAGTTTAGGAAAAAGCGAACTTGTTACTAAAAAAATAAATAAAAGGTTTTTGGTGGGTAAAAAGGGTTTTGGGGTAATGAAATGAAAGGTTTAGGCTCAAAGGGGCTATCTAGGGGGATTTTGGGTAGGTAAAAAAAATGAAAAATAATGGTTTTGAAAGAAAAAATGGTTAGTCCTAATGCCCCCATCATTTACTTACTTGGGTTTAAGTTGGTAAGGACCGGGAATGTATCGTCGTGGCAAGTTCTAGATTTGTAAGGACCGAGCGGCTATTCACACAAGAAACGAAAAATGAGCATTTAATCTAAATATGTGTATTTTTATGCTCAATAAAGGCTCAAAACTCACTTTTGTGAGAATGGGTTTTTAATGTGACCAAGCATATATAATCGAATTTTAAACTAGACTTGTTATACCGTTTCATAATTTTCTTATGTTGGTTCCTTCTTTTTATCACGACGCTATCGGTTGTAAACTTGTAAAAATATAACCTTTTTAGAACTTGTTATTCCCAACTTAAACTAAGACAAGTAAATAAAAAAATGAAAAAGTTTTTGAAAAAAATTTGGGGTGTTTAGCGGTTCCAATAGAGTTTTGTGTAAGGCTTGTGTTTAGGATTTTGCAAAATTTCAAGGTTTTAGCATCCCCCCACACTTAAATTACACATTGTCCTCAATGTGCCCAAAAATAATGTTTTTGGTTGATTAGAATGTATAAAAGTGGGTTAAAAAGCAAAGATTTATGTTACTGGCAGTCTGGACACGGCCCCGTGGTCAAGTGCTAGTAACAAAAATTACAGAATTGAAACAGAAGCCTGGACACGGGGGCGTGTCCGCTGAACACGGCCCATGTCCAGTTACCTGAACTGGGTGATTTTTCTGCAGGGGCTCAGCACGGGGCCGTGTTGGTTGAGCACGGCCCGTGTTGAGCCTTCTGTGATGGAGATTTTTGTCGGGTTGCTCTGTTCTTCGTGCATGGTTCCATTTCTCTCGTTCCCTTTTTCATCCATTACCACCATGAGTGTGTTTTATGCTCAAAACAACCATCAATCTTAAAAACCATCATAACATTGCTAATAGAGAGACATTACATAAAGATAAAAATTACATAGATATTAAACTTATGGAGCTCTAGCCCTATGTTTTATTTTAATTTAGCAAAATTTCCATTTATATACAAGTTCACATACCTCACGGAAGATCACTCAACACTCGGCCGAAGGTGTATATTTTAGTGAATCACTCGAGAGCGGCACGGAACTTACGTCTTCCATAGGCTTGCCAAGCAATCAATCCTCCTCCTTTTTAACTTTTTACCTTTGTAAATATCAAGAGGACTTTTGGGTGAAGGCTTGGGTTTAAAGGTGGGTGGTTGGTTAGTGGTTAAAAAGGGCGAAAATCGTAACAAGCGTCGGTTTTCGTGAAGTACCTTATTTTTAGTGACTTTTTATTTTGAAGTATTTCTCCAAACAAGCTTTTATAGCTTTTGTTTGTTTTTGACTTCATCATATTTTTTTTTTTTTAAGATCGTCACATAAAAAGGTGAGTTTAGGAAAAAGCGAACTTGTTACTAAAAAAAATAAATAAAAGGTTTTTGGTGGGTAAAAAGGGTTTTGGGGTAATGAAATGAAAGGTTTAGGCTCAAAGGGGCTATCTAGGGGGATTTTGGGTAGGTAAAAAAAATGAAAAATAATGGTTTTGAAAGAAAAAATGGTTAGTCCTAATGCCCCCATCATTTACTTACTTGGGTTTAAGTTGGTAAGGACCGGGAATGTATCGTCGTGGCAAGTTCTAGATTTGTAAGGACCGAGCGGCTATTCACACAAGAAACGAAAAATGAGCATTTAATCTAAATATGTGTATTTTTATGCTCAATAAAGGCTCAAAACTCACTTTTGTGAGAATGGGTTTTTAATGTGACCAAGCATATATAATCGAATTTTAAACTAGACTTGTTATACCGTTTCATAATTTTCTTATGTTGGTTCCTTTTTTTTTATCACGACGCTATCGGTTGTAAACTTGTAAAAATATAACCTTTTTAGAACTTGTTATTCCCAACTTAAACTAAGACAAGTAAATAAAAAAATGAAAAAGTTTTTGAAAAAAATTTGGGGTGTTTAGCGGTTCCAATAGAGTTTTGTGTAAGGCTTGTGTTTAGGATTTTGCAAAATTTCAAGGTTTTAGCATCCCCCCACACTTAAATTACACATTGTCCTCAATGTGCCCAAAAATAATGTTTTTGGTTGATTAGAATGTATAAAAGTGGGTTAAAAAGCAAAGATTTATGTTACTGGCAGTCTGGACACGGCCCCGTGTTCACCGGGCACGGCCCCGTGGTCAAGTGCTAGTAACAAAAATTACAGAATTGAAACAGAAGCCTGGACACGGGGGCGTGTCCGCTGAACACGGCCCATGTCCAGTTACCTGAACTGGGTGATTTTTCTGCAGGGGCTCAGCACGGGGCCGTGTTGGTTGAGCACGGCCCGTGTTGAGCCTTCTGTGATGGAGATTTTTGTCGGGTTGCTCTGTTCTTCGTGCATGGTTCCATTTCTCTCGTTCCCTTTTTCATCCATTACCACCATGAGTGTGTTTTATGCTCAAAACAACCATCAATCTTAAAAACCATCATAACATTGCTAATAGAGAGACATTACATAAAGATAAAAATTACATAGATATTAAACTTATGGAGCTCTAGCCCTATGTTTTATTTTAATTTAGCAAAATTTCCAAGAAGACACTAGTCTTGGTTAGATAAGGCTTTGTAGAACTCCTCCTTTCGGGTGCGGTTCTCCTCATATGTCGGCAAGCCACTCCTCTACCTCCCTTGGAAGGAGAAAAGAGGGCTCGTTTGCATTGGTTTGAGGAGTTTCAACTTCCGCTGGAACTTCTTGTGGGTTTTCCATAGGAGGTTCTGCGGGAAAGTCTCCCCACCCGGTAGGGTTGTTAACACCGAGTGCCAAGTTCCAGTCTTGTTGTGGAAGGACTGGTTCCATAGGGGGTGCCACCAAAATGTTTAACCTTTGGTGCAAAAGGTTAATCTCTTGGAAGCTACTTTCAAGTCCCATTGTAAGATCGTTAATACGGTCAATGAGGACCTCCTCTACTGACGTCATTTCGTCGAGAGCTTCCCTTAGCGCTATCACGTAGTGCACAAGTGTAGCTTCAACGGAAGGCCTCCTTCCCCTTCGGCTGTTTGAGGAATGAACGGATGATGTTTCGCTGTTTTCACTCGTCATTCTACGAAAAATAAACCAAAAGCAGTTTATATGACGAAACAGTTTCTGGACACGGCCCCGTGCTCATTGAGTACGGCCCCGTGTTCATCTTTCTGCAGAATTTTGGAGCAAGGAATCTTGGGTTTTTAAGTTATTTTCTGAGCTTATGCAAGCTTTTTGACAGTAAATAACTTTAAACAATGTTACATAACATGTTTTTACCAAGATTCTATGATCAAAACTCATTGTTCCCTACCACAAAGATTGAAAATTCAAACTTTTCATGGTGGTTCTTGAAGAAAGATGAAGAAGAAGGAAATGTCTAGAAGAGGAAAGGACAAGATGGGTTGTTGGAAACTTCTTTTAGACTTACCTAGGATTGTTTGAGAGAAGCTTCCTTCAAATCTCTGTCCCCAAGTTGGTCCAAATGTGCAGGATTTTTGGCTGCATTTATAGAAAACGACAGCCTGCTGGACACGGCCCCGTGTCCGCTGGACACGGCCCCGTGTGCAGATGAAATTCTGACACAGTTTGTCCGTATTCTGACGTTCTGATCAGAGGGGAATCTTTTGGTGGACACGGGGGCGTGTTGGCCGGGCACGGCCCCGTGTCGGAAAGCTGTCTTATGAAGTTTTGTCTTTACTAAGGAGCTAATCTATATCGGGTGGCTCTTGACTTGTTGGAACAACCCCAAAGTGCCTAAGATACCTTAATTGTCCTATACTAAGGCGAGAACGCAAGAGGTTGTCGGTGAGGGTAATTCCTATTTTCATTCTAGGTGGACAAGTCCAACCCTTTCCCGGGCTCTCGTTAAAGAAGGTGTATGCCGAATCGCTCAGGTCTATGTATGCATCGAACGAAGTCGATGGGGAGTCCTTCACGGCACAATCGGCACAGGGACGACTATCGTCCGCGTCTTTTCTAGGTAAGAAGGTATTTTCGGGAGCAACGAGGTTGTCGGAATGCGGTTCCAACATTTCCTCATGGTCATCATCTTGGGATGGATCTAAAAAATCCTTCCTGAGTTCTTTTGACCAATTGAGAAGTAGTTCTTCTAGTTGAAATAGCTCGTCAAGGAGCATTTCTCCTAGAATATCTGGCTGGGCGCATTCGAGGGAGAAATAGTGCTTATTTTTACTTTCGCCCCTCTTAAGGTTACAAGGAATCGGTGGGTCTATATAGTGGGGCCTATAAGTGAGGAAAAAACATTTTAATTCCTCATGTTCGCCTCCACATATTCGACACCACAAACCATAAGAGTGCCGAAAGTAAAAAGAATTACTATCACTCATGTTTGTGTCAGAAATTACCAACCGCCGGGATCTAACGGTTCTGTTTTCAGCAACTGAATCTTGGGCACGGGGGCGTGTTGAGTGGACACGGCCCCGTGTTCAGCCTACTGTCTGACTTAAAACAGGATTGCCAGTTCCAATGATTGAGCACGGGGCGTGTTCAGCGGGCACGGCCCCGTGTTGAGCTCTGCAGAAGCTAAAAATCTAAGAAAAATCCTAAAAAATTAAAGAAAAATAAAAATATGATTAGGCCATTGATTCCTAACTTTCTTAAAATCCTTGTGTCCCCGGCAACGGCGCCAAAAACTTGATGCGTGTCAGTGTATATATGTTTTTAGATATATATTTAAGCCCCTTTTTACACTTTTAGCCAAGTTTTAAATTTATAAAACACGATATTCACTAACACTAAACACACATATGGGCAAGTGCACCCATCGTGGACGTAGTATAGTGTTGGTAAGATACCGAGGTCGTCCAAGGACACAAGAGCTTTTAATACCGGTTTATCCTCAACGTCTAATCAAATCAAAAAGGTTAGAAAAATGTTTTAAACTAAGAAAAATAAAAACTAACTAAATGCTGAAAATAAAAATAAAATAAAAACCGATAGACAAGATGAATCACTTGGATCCGACACGTGTATTAGTATAACCTTTGATTATTTTCGCACTTTTGCACTTGTTTAAGAGATTATCTTAGTTATTGTAGTAGGCCCCTCTTTTGAAGGCGACGTTACCCTCAACCCAGTAGTTTGAGTCAGCAAGGATACAATCCTAAAGGGTCGGATTATTGAAAGATAATGAATTAAGTTATTAATGCAAATTGTGGTAGGCCCCGCTTCTGGCGGTGACGTTACCCTCGGCTAAGTAGTCTGAGTCAGCAGGGATACAGTCCTAAATAGCCGGGTTATAGTATTAATAGTAGTTAACTTATGAGGGGGTCAAAGAGTTTGGATCCCCGCCATCCAATACCTATAGGCATTGAAGGAGATCCTACTAAATTTGACCCAGGTCCCAAGCAGGACCTCTAAACGCTGAACAAGGGCAAGACCCTTACCAAACCGTTCCCTTAACCCCCGACCAGGTAGCCAACATACCTCCATATAGACCGTGGAGATATGAATGGTGAAAATCTTTTATTTTATATAGACAGTAAAATAATGCCAAGACACCACGGACAAACGATAAGGAAAGATCACCTTCAACATAAGTAACTAGTTATTAAAGTCATTAATACAAAACCAAATAAAAAGTGCAAAAGATTAAAAATAAAAAGTATTATACTAAACACTTGTCTTCACCAAGTGATGTAAGAGACTTAGGCAAACATGGCCTTGATTGTCAAGAACTCTTACGATCAATCTTGGATCCCGAGACGACTCACACACTCTACGATGGACAATGGATGATGGTGGTGGATGATGGTGTTATGGTGGTGGTGGGTGGTGGATGAGGTGTGAGAGAGGTGGTGTGCCAAGGGATGAGAGAGAATGAAGCCAAGCTCCTCTATTTATAGGCTGAACAGAAGGCTGGACACGGCCCCGTGTCCGCTGGACACGGCCCCGTGCCCGCCTGACACTCTCTCTCCTCATTAATTGTAATTGCGAATTACAATTAATGCGCCTGCTGTACTTTCACCACGCCCCCGTGCTCGCTGGACACGGCCCCGTGGTGGGCAATTTAAGCTTCTACTGGTTTGTCTTTTCTGCTGCTTCCTGGGCACGCCCCCGTGTTCGCTGGACACGGGGCGTGTTCAGACTCTGTTTCTTCTCTTTTGCCTTGGGAGATGCCGTTGAGGGTCCGGGCAGTCCACTTTTGTTCCTTTTCTTGTATTTATGGTAGAATTAGCTGTCTTTTTGCTTCTTTTGTGATTTTGAGCTCATTTCATCCTGAAAATACAAAAGGAAGACAAAAACACTCTTTTTCCAACATTAGTACTTAAAAAGGGTTAGTTTTATGCCTTAATTGATGTGATTTATATGTTGCATTTTACACACATCATACCCCAATCGAAAACAAGGCTTTTAAGTCGGTTAAACCGGCTGTACATGCAGCTGCCATGATTTTTCTGATACTGGGAGTGCCAAGCGGCCCGCGTAAGGTCCTGCCTGGGCTTACACGGCCCGTGTGGATGTCCAGTCTGGTTAACAAAGTTTCAAATATTGCATTTTTAGTCCCTGGTCCTTCTAAACTCATTTTTAACATGGTTTCTTGCACTTTAAACCCCCAAACTTGACTTTTAAGAACCCAAAGTCATAAACCAACTTTGTTAAGTCCCCGGTTATTCATACGATCACCGAAAAGTCTTAAATTTCAACGTTGACGCTTTTAACCCCTCGTATACGAATATTATCATAACTTTCTCATACTTTATCGAAACCTTGTGAAATTTTTATCACACATTCTCGTAAGTATAATTAATCATTACAAAGCTTCGGGTTCGCTAAAAGGTCACTCAGAGGTATACTTTAAACATGTTGACACATTTAACCCCTGTAGTTTGTAATTCCTCACTTTCTTTCATAATTAGCTTCGTATGATCCATGATTTATTCGTTTAAGGGTATAAACATCATGTAGGGTTATTGTGAATTATATTTATCCATTGTTGACACTTTGAACCCTTATGTTCACATACTTTCTCTGTTTGTCAACTTTAGTCCCTCTAAAGTAATCTTTAACACGTTTAAAGCTCATGACACGTGTCGATATATTATTGGACATGAATTTTCGAGGTGTTACATCCTCACCCCCTTAAAAGAAATCTCGACCTCGAGATTTACTGAAATAAATGAGGGTACTTTTCTTTCATTGTGGATTCTACCTCCCACGTATACTCAGGACCTCTGCGGGCATCCCATTTAACCTTTACAATAGGCACATGCTTCCTCCGAAGCTTCTTTACTTGTCGATCCTCAATCGACAAAGGTTTTTCTACAAATTTCAAGCTCTCATCTATGTGCACATCTGTATGTGGTATAACTAGCGATTCATCTGCTAGACACTTCTTCAGATTGCAGATGTGGAATACATTGTGAATACCACTGAGCTCTTTAGGTAAGTTTAACTTATAAGCCACTGTTCCTACACATTCGATGATCTCGAATGGTCCTATGTACCTTGGGCTTAACTTACCTTTCTTACCAAATCGCATTACCCCCTTCCAGGGTGATACTTTAAGCAGAACCTTATCACCAACCTCAAACTTGAGAGGTTTTCGCCTTTTATCGGCATAACTTTTCTGCCTATCCCTGGCAGCTTTCAGGCGATCACGAATCTGGACAATCTTGTCCGTCGTTTCAAAGACTATATCTGGTCCTGATAATTGAGCTTCTCCTACTTCTGCCCAACAAATAGGCGTCCTGCATTTCCTACCATATAATGCCTCAAAAGGCGCAGCCTGAATGCTTGTATGGTAGCTATTGTTATAGGAGAACTCGATCAATGGTAGATGGTTTTCCCAGCTACCACCTAGGTCAATCACACATGCACGAAGCATGTCTTCCAAAGTTTGAATGGTACGCTCACTCTGCCCATCCGTCTGAGGATGGTAAGCCGTACTGAAATTTAAGCGCGTGCCCACAGATTGTTGGAAACTTTTCCAAAAGTGTGATGTGTATCTGGTAACTCTGTCCGAGATAATAGATACTGGTACACCATGAAGAGCTACAATCATATCTACGTACAACTGGGCTAGCATGTCGGAGCTATAAGTATCCTTAATGGGTAGGAAATGTGCTGACTTAGTCAGTCTATCTACTATCACCCGTATAGTATCATTTCCTTTCTTTGTCCTTAGTAGCTTGATGATGAAATCCATTGTCACCATTTCCCATTTCCAAGTGGGAATCTCAGGCTGTTGCAGTAAACCTGACGACTTCTGATGTTCAGCTTTGACTTGCGCACACGTCAAACATTTAGTTACATAGGCAGCTATAGACTTCTTCAAGCCTATCCACCAATAACTTGCCTTCAGATCCTGGTACATCTTATTAGCTCCAGGATGAACGGAATATTTAGAACTGTGGGCTTCTTGGAGGATGACATCCCGAAGTCCTCCATACACTGGAACCCATATTCGTCCATTTAACCTAAGGATTCCGTCCTTACCATAGGATAACTGCTCTTCAGTTACTCCTAACTTTTCATCAGGGTAGTTAGCTTCTAGCACAGCTTCCTTCTGTGCAGCTAAAAACCTTTTATTCAAACTATTCTTGATCTCAATGCTCTTGGCATTGATTCTTATGGGCTTCACTCTCTCCTTTCTACTTAAGGCATCAGCGACTATATTTACGTTGCCAGGATGGTATCTTATCTCACAATCATAATCATTCAAAGTTTCCATCCAACGTCGCTGCCTCATATTTAAATCCTTCTGATTGAACAGATGTTGAAGGCTCTTGTGATCCGAATAGATCACGCACTTGGTTCCATACAAATAATGCCTCCACAGTTTTAGTGCGAATACAACGGCACCCAACTCTAAATCATGGGTGGTGTAATTATTCTCGTGCACTTTTAACTGACGTGAAGCATAGGCAATGACCTTGCCTTTCTGCATAAGCACACATCCCATCCTGGTGTGTGATGCATCACAATATACCACAAACTCATCAATTCCATCAGGCAACGTCAATACTGGAGCGTTGCTCAACTTCTACTTAAGGATGTCAAAGGATTCCTGCTGCTTAGGGCCCCAGTCAAACTTAATATTCTTACGTGTTAACGAAGTTAAGGGCACAACAATCCTTGAAAAATTTTCAATAAATCGCCTATAGTATCCTGCTAGTCCTAGAAAACTGCAAATTTCTATAGGCGTCTTCGGCTCTTGCCAGTTCATGATAGCTTCAATCTTAGCGGGATCTACTTGGATACCATGCTCACTAACAACATGTCCAAGGAATTGGACTTCGCGAAGCCAAAATTCACAATTTGAAAATTTGGCATAGAGCTTTTCTTGATGAAGCAGTTTCAGAATGCAATGGAGATGCTTCTCGTGGTCAGCTTGACTCTTCGAGTAGATGAGAATGTCGTCGATGAAGACGATGACAAATTTATCTAGATAAGGCTTGCAGACGCGATTCATGAGATCCATGAATGCGGCATGAGCATTAGTGAGCCCAAAAGACATCACCAGGAACTCGTAATGGCCATAGCAAGTCCTAAACGCAGTCTTGTGCACATCTTCATCTTTAACCTTCAATTGATGATAGCCTGACCTCAAATCAATCTTGGAAAAGTAGCTTGCCCCTTGCAATTGATCGAACAGATCGTCGATCCTGGGTAAAGGATACCTATTCTTGATAGTAACCTTATTAAGTTCACGGTAATCAATGCATAGACGCATTGATCCATCCTTCTTCTTCACAAATAGGATTGGTGCTCCCCAAGGAGACGAACTAGGTCTAATAAAACCTTTAGCTAGCAAATCATCTAGTTACGTCCTCAATTCCTTCATCTCTGTTGATGCCAACCTATAAGGCGCTCTCGCAACAGGTGCTGCTCTGGGGATGATGTCAATTATGAATTCTACTTGCCTATCTGGTGGCAAACCAGGTAGTTCTTCAGGAAAGACTTCAGGGTATTCAGAAATGACTGGAATATCTTCAATCTTGGGCTTCTGCTCATCAATAGTTACCTGTGCCATATAAATGACACAACCCTTCTTCAAGCATCTAGATGCCTTGAGCATGGACACTTGCCTAGGTAATCTATATCGGGTATCTCCTTGAATGGTAAGTGACTCACCAGATGGAGTCTTGACCACCACTTGCTTCTTGTTGCAGACAATCTGGGCTTGGTTATTAGATAACCAATCCATGACTATAACTATATCGAAACCGGCTAACTTCAAAGAAAGTAGGGACAATGGAAAAGAGTGGTTCCTAATGGATATAACACATCCATCTAACATAGTTGAGGTTGTCTCTATGGTACCGTAAGCTAACTCAACCTCATATTTCACACTTAAGGTTCTAACAGGTAGGTTTAATAACTTACAGAACTTATCATCAACAAAAGACTTATCTGCTCCAGAATCAAATAACACTCTTGCATAAACATCATTAATGAGGAAGGTACCTGTGATCACGTTGTCGTCCTGGATAGCCTCCTGTGCGTTCATCTGGAAGACCCTAGCATTGGTCTTCTTGGCTTCCTCAGGCTTCTTGGCGTATTTAGGGCAATTGGTCTTAATGTGCCCTTTCTCATTGCAGTTGTAACATGTGGCATCTTTAATCTTCTTGCAATCAATAGTCTTATGCTCTTTAGACTAGCATAACCCACATGCAGGTGATCCTGATTGAGACTTGGTCTCAAGCCTGCATTTTCCGAAGTGGTGTTTTTGGCAAGTCGTGCACTTTGGCTTTTCCTCTGATCGTTGATTGCCTTTGTTGGACCCAGACTCTTTCTTGTGGTCCGTATTACCTTTGTGCTTCTTTTCAGATCTTCGTGAGGTATCATCCTCACGCTTCCTCTTACTCTCTTCAGAGTTCTTGAGCGATCTTAGCCTGACCGTATCTAAAGTGAGGGATAAAGATAGATTAGCTGCTGATCTAAAAGTAGCAGGTCTTGAAGCCTTAAAACTGGCTTTGATTTCTGGGGCTAAACCCCCAATGAAGCGAGCAATTCTCTTGGGTTCTGGTGTCACAAGGTAAGGAACCAATCTGGACTTGGTATTGAAACTGGTGAGGTAAGCTTGACAATCTAAATTCCTCATTATCAGTGATAAGAAATCTGACTCAATTCTTTCCACCTCATGCTGCGGACAATAGTTATCTTTAATGAGAACAACAAACTGATCCCATGACATATTGTAGAGTAGGATCTTCCCAGCAGCTTGAATGAGAGACTTCCACCAAGCTAATGCCTCTCCCTTGAACGATTGGGATACATACTTCACTATATCCCTTTCAGCACAACAGCTGATATCAACAACTGTGTCCATCTCATCTAACCAAGTCATACAATCAATCGCCCCTTTCTCCCCAGTGAAGTCCCGGGGTTTGCAGGAAACGAAGTACTTATAGGTACATGACTTGGTACGTGGTTCATCATCAAACACTATCCTCTTGGATGGAATACTGTGTTGGTTTGAGGAATGTTGAACATCCTCTTTCTTAGGTTCATCTTTCTTAGAGGGTGTGACAACCCTCACTAAACCAGGTATCCGTATGGTTTAATTAATAATTAATTGCTGCTTAATTACTGTGCTTACTTGAAATTACTGATGAACTGCTACTTGATTTCCGATACTTGTATATTCCTGCATCATACTTTACATACCGTCACTACATTATTTACATACTGAACTCTAGTGACAAACATGATGCACACAAGCACAGTAGCTCTATGAACGGATAACCTATTGAGCATGCTGATAAAGCCAGCATCAGGCAGATAATGCCTCTAAGGCCTGCATGAGCCAGAAAGATTTTACTACACCCATAGTGAGTGTAGGGATACAAGGGTTGTAGAACTGCGTCTCTAGGAATAAGTTACAATGACTGGATGTACCTAAAACGTACACTAAGCACAAAACACAGCACTTTAATGAACAATTCAGCCTCTGGCTAGCTAATAAAGTGCCAAAACATGAGAAAAATATTACTAGACACTTTCCAAAGTGTCAGGAATAAGTTGTGTCACTAAAAAGGGCATTAACGACACTTAAAAGCTTTGTTAAGCGCTTTAACGGATTACTATCCAACCGAACAACCGGATTATACCCGGAACATGAAAATATTGCCATAAACATTATTTGTCTTTTTCTGAGCCAGTTAGGGTCCCTGAATACCCTAACACCCGCTTTAAAACACAACACCCAACTAACCGAGTTAAGTGCTTAACTAACCTACTTAACTTAACTAAGTAACCAACTAATAGTTAGACATGGACTAGCTTACCCCCCCCCCCTGGGCCGATCGGTCACATTGTGACTAGAACATGTACCATTTTTGAATATTATATAGCCTCTTGTCCCATATCAAGGCAACACAAAAACCTTTGGTCCATGATCAAGTATTTGCCTATAAGTATTAGAGATTGCAAATATGATTTCTCACACTCAACATCACCAAAAACTCACCTCTCTCCCCCTCTACAACTTACGGCCGAACACCCCTCTCCCCATCCATCCATTTTCGAGTTTAGTTCATTCCATTCCAACATCATACAAGCTTCAAGGATCTCGTATTAGGAAGCTTGGTGCAAACGGAAGGCGAAGGACCTCTTTCTCTAGCTTTTATCCACCTCATTTGCGCTTAGATTCTTCCCTAGCCTCGAGCTAGTGGTATGTTACTTACAACACCTTCTTGAACTAATCTAGAGTGGTTAATAGGATGTGTAACGATTAAAACTCGGAATCTTGCAATTTGATGCATTAAAGTCTACTAAAAACATGAATAAGGATGGTTAAAAGCTTACTAGTTGTGTAAATGTTGTAGTAATTGAAATTTGTGGTTATTTAGACCCGATCTATGTTGTGGTAGCTCGGATCATCATCTAATCATCTAACCCGGGTTGGTCATGATCACGAATCATGACATAAGGTTGTTTTGAATGAGACAAGGGTTAAAAGGTGAAACTCTACCACACGCGAATCATGAACTTGTGTAAAAGTGTTTTGCTTGTAAAATAGAATTTAAAACTAGCAGATCTACGTATCTGCAGGTGGTATTTTCAAAGAACCACGTATCATAGAAATCATGTTTTCTAAAAACGGATCTTACACTTACAAGTGTGATTTTTAGAACACACAAGTGTGTAAGCACTTGTGTAACACAAAGGTTTCAACAAAATAACAATTTTTGCAAAAGTGACTAGAAGTTGTAAAGACGGATTTTCTCTAAAAAACGAGGTTTTTACAAGATCAAATTACTTTATATAAAGATCCGCTAAAAATGATGAGATTTACACTATAATTTTAGAAAAACTACAAGTTCATGTGATTTAGGCGATTTACATACTTGTTAACTAGTTTGTTGTGATGAAAGTTGTTTTGATCGAATAAAGAAGTTGTTGAATTGTTTTGTAAAAGAAAATGATACGCTTGAAAGCGTGGCCACCTCCAGTTACAGAGGAAACTCTGGCGAAATTTTTCCAAAAACCTAACACTTAGAAATATTTTCACTATAAGTGTTAGAAATACTTTCTGACATGTTTTCGAAATATAAGTTTCGCCACGACATTATTTACAAATATCGGAGGTGGGATTTTCACAAAATTAAACGTGATAAATATATATTTATTTAGTAAATATATTTTCTCACAATATTATTTGTCACTATTTTGTGAAGTGTATAAATATTATTTTTAGAGTAAAAATAATATTTACGAACGTTAACGAATCCAAAATAATACGAACGCTTTCACAATAAATATATAAGTTACATCGGTAATTATTATTACCACTCGATCGTTAAAACGTAACTTACGCATTATACGGAAATATTTATGAACGCGTAATTTTGTCGACGTATTATTTTTGGGGATATTATGTGAAATGAAAATATAATATTTTTGAGAAAAAATATTTATATTTTGAAGTTAGGAATAAATATATATTAAGTAAGACTTAATAATATATTTCTTACGCACATGTATTAAATCCCCCATCCTTGGGAAGGAGATTAACTACCAAGTATATACGAAAAGTAAACACGAAATAGTTGTCTAACTATTTCCCAAGAACTTAAACCATAAAGCTAAGGCACGGCCGTCCGTCTAATAGAGTTAGTACATGTAGGTCGTTGCACAGCCGCTTGACTTGGAGTATACTTGGTAGAGACGCACCGACTGTGAGTTCATGTCCCCCTTTTCTCTTAACTGTTTTCAGTTTTCTAAACTGCGGGGGTGAAATACATGTTACAATGTTTATGAATACTTTATACATGGTATGGTTAGCGTAAGAAGGTTTGTTACTTAGATCATGTGAATGGGTAGGCGGAAACTTGAGGTCATTAATCCTCAGGATAGGACCGAGGGGCAGGAGCGATAGATCTATTTGGGTGTAGCGAGCCCAGTCCCAGGCCCAGCATAACGGACCTCGGGATGACTTTGTACCCGACACATAAATCTTCTAGGTTTGAGCCTTCCTACTTGCATTTCACACATATCAATGGCCTTGCAAACCATTGGTGATCTCTTTTTCCTTATTTGCTACATACCAGGATTTTGATAAATACAAAGGTTTTATACTCACTTACACATGAACTCGCTCAACATTATTGTTGATTTTTCAACTTACATGTATTTCAGGGAACTAAGGGATCTGGCACGGTATGGCACGTTTTCCCGCTGCACTAGTACGAGGTCATCCGGAGTTTAGGGAATGTGACTCTTTCCTGGACAAGTCACAGTCCTTAAACTGTGTTTGTGTTATGTTGATGTTTATGTTTGTTGAACAATGTTAAGGTTGTTAGGGTGTTTTCCCGTTAAGACAATGGTATTGTATTTGGTTTTTAAAACTTAATGGATAATCTTGCATGTTTTTAATTCATATAGCTTTGTTATGATTAAGCTATGGTATTAAGAAGTCACACCAAATTAACCACGCTTCCGCAAAGCCAGGGTGTGACAGCTTGGTATCAGAGCTCTGATCATAGCGAACTAGGATTCCTTCTCGAGTCTAGACTATGATCATTAGGGCTCTCACGAAAACATTTTTACTGCATACCACTTAGTCCAGATCCAAAACGTTTTTACAAACCAATGTTGAGCACATTTTATTTATATATTATTAGGCTCAGTCTTGGAGGCTGAGGCTCGGTCTTGGAGGCCGAGGCTCGATCTTAGAGATCGAGGTAGATGTTTATTATTTTTAGGCTCAGTCTTGAAGGCTGAGGCTCGGTCTTGGAGGCCGAGGCTCGATCTTAGAGATCGAGGTAGATGGCTAGTTGGACTAGGGAGAATAGGCTCAGTCTTGGAGGCTGAGGCTCGGTCATGGGGACCGAGGCTCGACCTAAGAGGTCGAGGTAGATGATAGAGCAGTCTTAGAGACGGGGAGAAATTGGAATGTCAGTCTAGGAGACTGGGAGGCTAGTGGGACTAGGAAAATTATGTGATTTCTTACTTGGTGACTAATGTGTTTGCCTGATTGTATGACTGATTGTTTGTGCATATCTGTGTTTATGTTACAGACATCATGAGTCGCCTGTGCCATGCGACATGTTTGTGCGTATGTCACTCAGACACCACTGGACCTATACCTGTAGTATCAGATGACCTAGCCTCTTCAGAGCACGAGGTGCACACGTCGGACGTTTCTAGCACTGATGAGGACAATTTCCAGCCCTTCGCACTACCTGATGGTGCTGGTGAGCCTGCAGATGGCCCTCTCGTTGAGTACCTACCATTAGTGGAGATTCCGGCTCCCATACCTTTAGCCGTATATCCTGCGTATGATTTACTTCTTGATGCCGAGGCTGACGGCGATATTGATCTGATTGATGATGATCTCCTAGAGGATGAGATCCAGGACGCGGCCCTTCTTCCTGCTGGCGATCTTCTGATGATCGCTGATGCTCCCGCCGAGGATTCGCCTGCACACTCTCCGGTCCCAGACTCCTTTGAGTCTGTGGCATCCGCACCTTCCCACACTCTGAGCGCACAGCACTATTCGCATGGTTCAGATCCTGACCAGGCATCCTCTGTTGCTCCTATTCCTAGTTTTGCGTTTGACCATGATGACGTGGAGGATTCTGATCCTATCTTTCCCCCGGGATTCGACCCGGATCAGGATATAGAGTTTATACCTATGGATCAGCCCATGGAGGATCCAGCTGACCCAGTCGATCCCATTGACCCCGAGTTTGACTTCGAGATGGCTTTTGATGATCCCGAGCCTGCCATGGCTCCTGAGCAGGCAGCTGCTTTAGACCCTGCGTTTGAGCATGACCCAGTTCATGCTGACGCACCATTTATTGAGCCTGTGTTTGCTGACCCACCTGTTGATGATCACCACGTGGATGTTCCGTTGTTGGAGGGCGATCATGTCGTTGCTGCTGATCCTGTTGATCCCCCACCTGTTGTTGATATACCTGTTGACCATCCTGTTGATCACATTGCACCCGTTCACCCTTTTGTTGCTCCCCCACCTGATCCCGTTCCACTAGAGCCCGAGCATGCACTGTTCGCGGCACACATGGATCCACCAGATGAGCACGCACAGCACAGGTGGATTCCTGCTGATGAGGATGTTCCACCTATTCCCCCACACATCACTGATGCACGACATGTTGATTTCTCTTTTTCAGTTCCTCAGTTTACACCTCCAGTGCGACCTGGAGAGGGATCTTCGGCCCATCCCTTTGGGCATGTGCCGACATCTGTTCCTTTCATGCCACAGTTTCCACCTGTTATACCCCCTGTTTCTCCATTTCGTGTGGCTCCTTTTGATCCCACCAGTGAGCCGTTTCTCTGGTCATCCCCACCTGCCATGCCACCGACTGACCCCTACCATCCCTTCCATGTGGGGCACACTATTGAGGACGTGTTGATGTCTTTTGTTTTTCAGCATGAGTCACACACGCAGCGCATTCAGGAGCTTGAGAGAGCTCAGCTGCCACCATGTCCGTGTCACGGTCCGACACACTCTCCTTTGCAGCCTTCTCGACCTGTACCCCCAGATTATGCTGCACGCCTCTTTGCACTAGAGCAGCAGGTTGCTTCTTTCATCCGTACTCAGAGAGCCATGGAGGAGGACTGGCTCCAGTTACGTCGTTTGTTTTACACTCACTTTCCCCCTCCTTCGCCGCCATCTGTATAGAGCTCATCAGTACCGTTTGGGTAGACGTTGGTGAGAGGACCGCGATTGCTTTTGACTGCACAGCATTTTTGGAGACTACATGATGATTCTGACTTTTGTTGACATCAATTTGATGTATTTGACACTGACTTGATATAGTTTTTGGACAGGGGTGACGTAGCCCCTAGTTGATTGATGATTGTATGACACAGTGATGTACTGATACACTTACTATGTGGTCTCAATGTATGGCAATCACAGTATTCTCATCATATTTGATGTTTGGTTGATTATTTATATATTTGTGACATGGGATGTTGTGTGATTGATATTTGTGATGTATTGATAGCATGAGATGTTATGTGCTATTACTATTACTATATACGTGCGCTTTACTATGGCCTGACCGACGTAAACACATCTTTAGAAGATGCCGCCGAGACGTCAACAACCGCAGATGCCTACCACTCAGGCAGAACTCCAGCAGATCATTGCTGCTGCCATCGCACAATACGCCGCCTCTCAAGGAGGGACTAGTGGAAGCAACTCTGGCAACACTGGAAACAACAATAACCCACCTCATGGTAACCCTAAGTCATTAAGACATACCATGACCTAAATGGATTTCCTTAGCAAGAATGCTAATGTCAATCATATGTTATAATGTATGTGCAGGGTGCACCTACAAGCAGTTTTTAGACTGCAAGCCCGTCAACTTTGATGGCACAGGAGGTGCTGTCGCTTTTGTCCGTTGGGCTGAGAAAACTGAATCTGTTCTTCGCATGAGCAAATGCGCACTGGATCAGCAAGTCACCTATATCTCTGGGCTATTCTTGGATGGAGCCCTATCTTGGTGGAATTTGCAAGTACAGACACTTGGTGAAGCTGCTGCTTACGCGCTGACCTGGACCGAACTAAAGGAACTTATGCGCAAGAAGTACTGTTCCCGCGCTGAAATCCAAAGATTGGAGACAGAGTTCTGGCATTAAAAGATGGAAGGTCCAAAGATTGCAGAATACGTTCAGAGGTTTCATGACTTGTCGCATGTGGTACCCTATATGGTCACTCCTGAACTCAAGAGAATTGAACGTTTCATTTGGGGATTAGCTCCTCAAATCATAAGCATGGTGACCTCCTCCAAGCCTGCGACTATTACTAAGGCGATTGATTTAAGCGTGGCTCTCACAGAGGAGGCTATTCGCCTGAACAAGTTTGATGAAGCTGAGCCTAAGAAGAAAGAGACTCATGTGGAGTCATCAGGAGGTAACAAACGAAAGTTTTCAAACTTCAAGCAAGGCACTATCGGTGTGGTTAAGAAAGGGGAATCAAGCATGCCAGCTCAGGTTACAGCTGGTAGTGGGAAGAGAGGAAAAGGATACATGGGCACCCAGCCCAAATGTAATACCTGCCAGCGCCATCATTCTGGCCGTTGTGGGTTGAAGGTTTGTGAAGCATGTGGAAAGACTGGCCACTTGAAGGATTCTTGTTGGGCCACTGTGGGCCAGAGAGGCCAGGGAGGTTTTGGAAACAGAAACACCAACCGGGGCGGAAATGGAAATCGCCAACAAGGGAATAATGGAGGTGATGGGAATCGAGTTAACAACGCAAATCAAGCGGGCGCCGTGAATCGTAATTAGAGGAATAACCAAGCTGGTGGAAATGGGCAAAGATCCGGATGCTTCAACTGTGGTGATCTTGGGCATTACAAGAGAAACTGCCCGGAGTTAAATCAAGCTCGTGGTAGAGTATTTAACCTTGAAGCAAGGGAAGCGCGCCAGGATCCCAATGTTGTCACTGGTACGTTCCCTGTAAACCAACGCTATGCATCCGTTTTATTTGATACTGGCGCCGATTATAGCTTCGTGTCGTTAGAGTTTAAGAATATGCTTGGTTTAGCCTCTAGTAAGTTAGATGTTCCGTACTCGATCGAATTGGCAAATGGAAAGTTGGTAGAAGCCAATGAAGTCGTCAGGGGTTGTGTGATTGAATTGGGAGAGCGTGAGTTTGCTCTGGACCTACTACCAGTCCAGTTGGGAAGCTTCGACGTGGTAGTAGGAATGGATTGGTTATCAGGCAACAAGGCGGAGATAGTTTGTCATGAAAAGGTTGTTCGTATCCCAACCGATGATGGTGAGACCATTGTTGTTCATGTTGAAAAGCGTGAGACGCCGTTGAGGATTATCAGCTGCCTCAAAGCGCGAAAATGTTTACAGAAGGGATGTGCTGCCTTTCTGGCACACATTATAGATAAGAAAGCTGAAGAACCAAAGATCGAAGACATCCCTGTCGTGAGGGAATATCCAGAAGTCTTCCCAGAGGACCTGCCTGGATTGCTGCCTCAGAGGCAAGTGGAGTTTTGCATCGACTTAGTTCCAGGCGCCGCACCTGTGGCTAAGGCACCCTATAGACTTGCTCCGTCTAAGATGCAAGAACTGTCGACACAACTTCAAGAGTTGTTAGACAAGGGATTTATCCGACCAAGCTTCTCGCCTTGGGGAGCTCCAGTTTTGTTTGTCAAGAAGAAGGACGGTAGTTTCCGTATGTGCATTGATTACAGAGAGTTGAACAAGTTGACGATCAAGAATAGATACCCTCTGCCAAGAATTGATGATCTGTTCGACCAACTTCAAGGTTCAAGCTTTTACTCTAAGATCAATCTTCGATCTGGTTACCATCAGTTAAGGATACAAGAGGAAAGTATCCCGAAGACAGCTTTCAGAACTCGATATGGACACTACGAGTTTCTAGTTATGCCGTTTAGGTTGACAAACGCACCTGCAGTGTTCATGGATTTGATGAATAGAGTTTGCAAGCCACACTTGGATAAGTTCGTGATAGTGTTCATCGATGATATCTTGATTTACTCAAAGACGAAGGCCGAGCACGAACAGCATTTAAGAGCCATTTTGGAATTGCTGAAGAGGGAACAGCTATATGCCAAATTCTCGAAGTGCGAGTTTTGGCTACGAGAAGTGCAATTTCTCGGACACGTGGGGAATGGAGATGGAATACATGTTGATCCCACAAAGATCGAAGCGATCAAGGATTGGGAAACGCCAAAGACGCCAACCGAGATTCGACAATTCTTGGGTTTGGCTGGCTATTATCGAAGGTTCATCGAGAACTTTTCAAAGATCGCTCAACCACTAACGCTCCTCACGCAGAAAGATAAGAAGTTTGATTGGGGAATCAAACAAGAAGAAGCGTTCCAGATATTGAAGGACAAGCCCTGCAACGCGCCAATCTTAGCACTACCGGAAGGTACAGATGATTTTGTGGTATACTGCGATGCTTCGCGTCAAGGATTGGGTTGTATGTTGATGCAACGCCAAAAAGTTATTGCTTACGCGTCACGACAGCTGAAGGTACATGAAAAGAACTATACCACGCACGATTTGGAGCTTGGCGCAGTGATTTTTGCTTTAAAGATCTGGAGACACTACCTTTATGGTACGAAGTGTACAATATTTACAGACCACAAGAGCCTCCAGCACATATTCAACCAGAAGGAGTTGAATATGAGACAAAGACGATGGGTTGAGCTGCTGAATGATTACGACTGCGAGATAAAGTATCATCCAGGGAAGGCGAATGTGGTCGCCGATGCCCTAAGTCGAAAAGAGAGGATCAAGCCCATAAGGGTTAGGGCTTTGGAGATGATTATTCAGACCGATCTTTCCTTGCGCATTCGTGCCGCGCAGAAAGAAGCTCTCAAGGAAAGAAACCTTGAAGAAGAATATCTCCGTGGGATGGAGAAGTTATTGGTACCAAACAAGGAAGGAACGTTATGTTTCGAGAAAAGGATTTGGGTTCCTTTGTTTGGAGGTTTAAGGAAGGTTATTTTTGATGAAGCTCACAAGTCGCGGTACTCTATCCACCCTGGAGCGGATAAGATGTACCAAGATCTTAAGGATTATTATTGGTGGCCTAGGATGAAAGGCGATGTGGCTGTTTATGTGAGCAAATGTTTAACTTGCGCTAAGGTTAAAACGGAATACCAGAAGTCTTCAGGACTTCTGCAACAACCGGAAATTCCCAAGTGGAAGTGGGAACAAATCTCCATGGATTTTATTACGAAGTTGCCAAGGACGCCGAGAGGCCACGACACTATTTGGGTAATAGTGGATCGCTTAACGAAATCAGCGCACTTCTTACCTATCAGAGAGAAAGATAATACGAGCAAGTTGGCCGAAATTTACATGAGAGAAATTGTTACACGCCATGGAGTACCTCTCTCGATCATCTCTGATAGAGACGGAAGGTTCGTCTCAAGGATTTGGCAATCCTTCCAAGAAGCTTTTGGCTCGAAGTTGAATATGAGCACCGCGTTTCACCCGCAGACCGACGGTCAAAGCGAGCGGACGATTCAGACTTTGGAAGACATGCTGAGAGCGTGTGTTATGGATTTGGGCGGTAGCTGGGATAAGCATTTGCCTTTGGTTGAATTTTCATACAACAACAGCTACCACGCCAGTATTGGTGCTGCACCATTTGAAGCTCTTTATGGCCGCAAGTGCAGATCACCGCTTTGTTGGTCTGACGCCGGTGATAGACAATTGGTTGGTCCTGACGTAGTCCAGGAAACCACTGATAAGATTACACAGATCCGAGATCGCATCAGTGCGGCTCGTGACCGTCAAAAAGCCTACGCGGACCGAAACAGGAAACCTCTAGAGTTTGAGGTAGGTGATATGGTTTTGTTGAAGGTATCACCCTGGAAGGGTGTGGCACGCTTTGGGAAGCGTGGGAAGTTAAATCCGCGGTATATTGGCCCGTTCAGAATCTTGGAAAGAATCGGGTCCGTAGCATACAAATTGGATCTACCTTCCGAACTAAATGGTGTTCACGATACATTTCACGTATCTAATTTGAGGAAAAGTCCAACTCAAGATACCGTTGTCATTCCTACCGACGAAATTCATGTTGACGACACGCTCCATTTCGTTGAAGAACCTGTTGAGGTTACAGATTGGATAGTGAACAAGACCCGCCGGAGCAGTGTCAAGCTCGTCAAGGTTCGTTGGAATGCCAGACATGGTCCTGAATACACCTGGGAACGTGAGGACCGAATGAAAGAGAAAAACCCCCACTTATTTCCCAAGAACCCTGCTTCTACAAGCAGAACTTAAAATTTCGGGACGAAATTTTTCTAACGGGGGAGAATGTGACAACCCTCACTAAACCAGGTATCCGTATGGTTTAATTAATAATTAATTGCTGCTTAATTACTGTGCTTACTTGAAATTACTGATGAACTGCTACTTGATTTCCTATACTTGTATATTCCTGCATCATACTTTACATACCGTCACTACATTATTTACATACTGAACTCTAGTGACAAACATGATGCACAAAAGCACAGTAGCTCTATGAACGAATAACCTATTGAACATGCTGATAAAGCCAGCATCAGGCAGATAATGCCTCTAAGGCCTGTATGAGCCAGAAAGATTTACTACACCCATAGTGAGTGTAGGGATACAAGGGTTGTAGAACTGCGTCTCTAGGAATAAGTTACAATGACTGGATGTGCCTAAAACGTACACTAAGCACAAAACACAGCACTTTAATGAACAATTCAGCCTCTGGCTAGCTAATAAAGTGCCAAAACATGAGAAAAATATTACTAGACACTTTCCAAAGTGTCAGGAATAAGTTGTGTCACTAAAAAGGGCATTAACGACACTTAAAAGCTTTGTTAAGCGCTTTAACGGATTACTATCCAACCGAACAACCGGATTATACCCGGAACATGAAAATATTGCCATAAACATTATTTGTCTTTTTCTGAGCCAGTTAGGGTCCCTGGATACCCTAACACCCGCTTTAAAACACAACACCCAACTAACCGAGTTAAGTGCTTAACTAACCTACTTAACTTAACTAAGTAACCAACTAATAGTTAGACATGGACTAGCTTACCCCCCCCCCCCTGGGCCGATCGGTCACATTGTGACTAGAACATGTACCATTTTTGAATATTATATAGCCTCTTGTCCCATATCAAGGCAACACAAAAACCTTTGGTCCATGATCAAGTATTTGCCTATAAGTATTAGAGATTGCAAATATGATTTCTCACACTCAACATCACCAAAAACTCACCTCTCTCCCCCTCTACAACTTACGGCCGAACACCCCTCTCCCCATCCATCCATTTTCGAGTTTAGTTCATTCCATTCCAACATCATACAAGCTTCAAGGATCTCGTATTAGGAAGCTTGGTGCAAACGGAAGGCGAAGGACCTCTTTCTCTAGCTTTTATCCACCTCATTTGCGCTTAGATTCTTCCCTAGCCTCGAGCTAGTGGTATGTTACTTACAACACCTTCTTGAACTAATCTAGAGTGGTTAATAGGATGTGTAACGATTAAAACTCGGAATCTTGCAATTTGATGCATTAAAGTCTACTAAAAACATGAATAAGGATGGTTAAAAGCTTACTAGTTGTGTAAATGTTGTAGTAATTGAAATTTGTGGTTATTTAGACCCGATCTATGTTGTGGTAGCTCGGATCATCATTTAACCCGAGTTGGTCATGATCACGAATCATGACATAAGGTTGTTTTGAATGAGACAAGGGTTAAAAGGTGAAACTCTACCACACGCGAATCATGAACTTGTGTAAAAGTGTTTTGCTTGTAAAATAGTATTTAAAACTAGCAGATCAACGTATCTGCAGGTGGTATTTTCAAAGAACCACGTATCATAGAAATCATGTTTTCTAAAAACGGATCTTACACTTACAAGTGTGATTTTTAGAACACACAAGTGTGTAAGCACTTGTGTAACACAAAGGTTTCAACAAAATAACAATTTTTGTAAAAGTGACTAGAAGTTGTAAAGACGGATTTTCTCTAAAAACGAGGTTTTTACAAGATCAAATTACTTTATATAAAGATCCGCTAAAAATGATGAGATTTACACTATAATTTTAGAAAAACTACAAGTTCATGTGATTTAGGCGATTTACATACTTGTTAACTAGTTTGTTGTGATGAAAGTTGTTTTGACTGAATAAAGAAGTTGTTGAATTGTTTTGTAAAAGAAAATGATACGCTTGAAAGCGTGGCCACCTCCAGTTACAGAGGAAACTCTGGCGAAATTTTTCCAAAAACCTAACACTTAGAAATATTTTCACTATAAGTGTTAGAAATACTTTCTGACATGTTTTCGAAATATAAGTTTCGCCACGACTTTATTTACAAATATCGGAGGTGGGATTTTCACAAAATTAAACGTGATAAATATATATTTATTTAGTAAATATATTTTCTCACAATATTATTTGTCACTATTTTGTGAAGTGTATAAATATTATTTTTAGAGTAAAAATAATATTTACGAACGTTAACGAATCCAAAATAATACGAACGCTTTCACAATAAATATATAAGTTACATCGGTAATTATTATTACCACTCGATCGTTAAAACATAACTTACGCATTATACGGAAATATTTATGAACGCGTAATTTTGTCGACGTATTATTTTTGGGGATATTATGTGAAATGAAAATATAATATTTTTGAGAAAAATATTTATATTTTGAAGTTAGGAATAAATATATATTAAGTAAGACTTAATAATATATTTCGTACGTACATGTATTAAATCCCCCATCCTTGGGAAGGAGATTAACTACCAAGTATATACGAAAAGTAAACACGAAATAGTTGTCTAACTATTTCCCAAGAACTTAAACCATAAAGCTAAGGCACGGCCGTCCGTCTAATAGAGTTAGTACATGTAGGTCGTTGCACAGCCGCTTGACTTGGAGTATACTTGGTAGAGACGCACCGACTGTGAGCTCATGTCCCCCTTTTCTCTTAACTGTTTTCAGTTTTCTAAACTGCGGGGGTGAAATACATGTTACAATGTTTATGAATACTTTATACATGGTATGGTTAGCGTAAGGAGGTTTGTTACTTAGATCATGTGAATGGTAGGCGGAAACTTGAGGTCATTAATCCTCAGGATAGGACCGAGGGGCAGGAGCGATAGATCTATTTGGGTGTAGCGAGCCCAGTCCCAGGCCCAGCATAACGGACCTCGGGATGACTTTGTACCCGATGCATAAATCTGCTAGGTTTGAGCCTTCCTACTTGCATTTCACACATATCAATGGCCTTGCAAACCATTGGTGATCTCTTTTTCCTTATTTGCTACATACCAGGATTTTGATAAATACAAAGGTTTTATACTCACTTACACATGAACTCGCTCAACATTATTGTTGACTTTTCAACTTACATGTATTTCAGGGAACTAAGGGATCTGGCACGGTATGGCACGTTTTCCCGCTGCACTAGTACGAGGTCATCCGGAGTTTAGGGAATGTGACTCTTTCCTGGACAAGTCACAGTCCTTAAACTGTGTTTGTGTTATGTTGATGTTTATGTTTGTTGAACAATGTTAAGGTTGTTAGGGTGTTTTCCCGTTAAGACAATGGTATTGTATTTGGTTTTTAAAACTTAATGGATAATCTTGCATGTTTTTAATTCATATAGCTTTGTTATGATTAAGCTATGGTATTAAGAAGTCACACCAAACTAACCACGCTTCCGCAAAGCCAGGGTGTGACAGAGGGTGGCTTGCTGTGAGCTTCAGAATGAGTTTTAGGGACAGATTTAGAGTGGGGTACAGATGAGGTTCTACTATGCGTCCCACTAGATTCATTATATTGTCGCTCCATAGCTTTTGCAACAGCATTATCTATCAATGCTTGCAGTTCTGCTCCGGTCACATGTATCTTAGTATTTTCATGATTTTCTACCGGATGACTGTTTCCCTCTTCTGACCTAGCCATGTAGCTTTAATTGCTACATAAAGAAATAAGGACAAGGTTTATATAGAAGCTTATTCAGCATTTGATGATTTATTAACCATGGTTTTAAGAACTATTTTTGTTAATTTGCTAAGTATATAATTATTCAGGATCTTTATCACAACCCTAAATTATAAGTTAATAATAGCACAAAAGGCCTAGTCACATAGACAAGTTTAATTTATAAGCCCAGATTTTATGGAATCGAGGCATTAAGGTTTGAATCAAAGTTCATTACCTTTTCTTGACAGGGAGTTGTAGGCTACCACTGTCTTTAGTCCCCGAGGACGTTAATTATAGCCCGTGGGCACTTCATCCTTAAGGGATGATTATTTTAATAAGGAAAAATTGGAGTAATCCAATTTAAGGATGACTTATGCGATTTTATCGAATCACACTTTGCCAAGAGTGTTAACATGTTTCAAATGTTAACAAGGATTTGAATCTTTTGAATAGGTTTTACCATCTTGGCCATGTCTGCAACGACATTTAGGCTAGGTTTTACCTTTAAGATCCTGTTTAATATTTAATGCAGAACAATCCTAAAATGAGATGTTAACAAGGATCTGAATCTAATTGAGGAACTACCATCTTGGCTCTGTCTTAAGGTGACACATGGCTAGGTCTTGTCCTTTTTAGATTTTGCCATTTTATTATAATGGTAGATCTTATAATAGGAATGTTATTTTAAATCTAACTGTTCCATTAGAATTTAAACAAATACATGGTTGCCCTAAATGGTACTTCTAACTGAAATGACTTGCCCATGCAGGGGCTAATCAGAAAATAATAAAAGAAACAAATCAAGAACAAAATAAAACGAATTAGGATTAATCCTATGTTCTTTGTCTAGACTCGAGAATGTGCAACTGTGTTACTGAGATTAAACACAAAAGGCTAGTGTTTAATTCACTCAGTGTTGGCTCTGATACCAACCTGTCACACCCCGATATTTCCACGTATTACCGGTGGGCCCGGTGGGGAGTATCGTGACGTAGTTGATATCATCATAGTCAAATAACACAAATTATAAATGCACAGCGGAAGCAAAAGATAGATTTATTTCAACCGAATAAAATTGTAATATTAAGTATCACAAGATAGTTGAATTAGATCCACAGTCGGATCGAATAAAAAGGAAAACTGTTCAACAGACTTTGACATCTAGAGCTTGCGAGACTTGATTATTGATGCCTGGAGTAGCCAGCCTATTACGTATAGTACCGGCACTTAGCCTTTTTGGAAAATAAGTCAGTTTACACTGGTAAATACAACTTAACTGACTCATTTTGAAAAGAGTTTGAAAATTAGTTTGAATGCCCTTAGGCAAAAATATCTTTTATAACTTGGGAAAATTATATAAAAATAATCCTGTATACAGTTTTACTTATTTGTCATCCATCAGGGCCGGTTTGTAGGGCCGGTCTAGATTAACTGACACGCCACAGGTATAATACACACAAGGCTGATTCCTTTAAGTGGGCTACCAGTTTTTACATATGCAGCTGTCAGGTGTACGCCTACACCGCATGCTTAGGTCGTGGCCATTTCTTTGAATGATGCCAAGGATATCTGGGATATGGTGATTTAACCCCCAAAGGCCATACACCAAATAATACATATTAAACGGGTCATGCAAATACATTAATCACAATACGATTTAAATGACTACAAACACCCGACCAAGCGGTACTTTTATAGTACCGTATCCCAAGCCCGTATAGGGAAAATAAGTTAAGAGTATTTACCTGAGCAAAGTATAAATCAAATACAGCAAGTGCACGTAGCTTTTACTGGGCTCCTAATCTGGAACGAAGGTTTTTAATAACCTGTTAGAATCCTAACGGGTCTTTAATCAAATACAGCAAGCCCGTATAGTTACATAAGCCGATCCGAACGCGAAAATGCATAACGGGTAACCATAAGAGTCATATACGAGTTTACTAAGTTAATATGCCTTAAATATGTTGTGACATCAGTAAGATATCTTCTATTATGCCCCATATGAATTTAAACTCAAATTATACCCCGTAAGGGCAATTTGGTCATTTAAAATGTCACACCCCAACCGATGGCGGAATCATCGGGGCATGGCACTGAGCGAAACAGATTGTCCAGAAGTTTCCATAACAATTGTTATTACTACCCAATTTATATAATACGTCCCATACCGTACCTTAAATAGCAAACAAATCATTACAGATAACATCAAGTCAAATATTCTGTTCCGACAACTCAGATTTATATATAAAAATTGTTCAAATGCCTCTAGAGACTCGATCTGCAAGATCTACAGACAACTATGCTCTAGACGCTTATTCTAAGCTCGCCTTCCTAGCAGATGAGCATCCTAATTGCCTGTCACATACGTTAAAATAAAGTCAATACATAGAATGTAAAAGTGAGCATACAAGTTTGATAATAGCATAATAGAGTTCGAAATAGTTTACGCACAACCAGCACGTACACAGAGGAAAACGAAGCATGTTAATTATCGACATGGATCTATCGATACCAATGACTGCGGGTTGACTGCCCGAGACAGTTCGCAATACATGATTACCACCGTAATCCATGCAAGTAATTGTCCTTAACAACCCCCGTGTGAACGGGTGCTGAGTCCAACCTATAGTACTATCGTCGTTAAGGCAGGTAGACAGCATTCCACGTGTAAACATAACAACAAACATTCATTTAGTCACGTAATACATGCGGTAACGGTTAGCGCTTGAAATAATTGAGTAGTGTGTTTGATTGTGATTTAGAATAAGGAACGTATGTAACACCCAAAAGTTCTAAAGCAAAAAGGGTTTGAGTATACTCACAGTGATTGATGGATTGAAGGGAGCACTTGAGAGTAAGGTTAGCCTGAACAGTTCGATAGCATAACGATAAGCAACGCGTAAAACGTAATCAAGTATCGGAGGGTCGGACAGCCTGGTCGATTGGACAGTAGGTCCGATCGGACGGCTTGATCGTTCGGTTAACCAGTCCGTTCGGACAGTCTATCCGGTAGGTCGGTAGGCCGATCGGATGGACTGTTCGAGTGGATTGTTTCTTCCTTTGAGAAGGATGTGTTTGTGTATGATGGCTTGACCTTTTGAGGTTTTCGTTGTAGTATTTGAAAACACTGAAGTATCCTTACCTTTCAGGTCGATCGATCGAATGGACCGTTCGATCGGCCGACTTAACCAATCGGTTAGGTACTTCGACATCAGTTCTTATCGGGGTGTCACCTAGTCGGACGGCTCGACCGATCGGGTGGCACTCCAACGTGTTGAACAAGTTGAAAATCGATTAAGTGTTGAAGCATAGTATCTCATGATTCGAAGAGTAATTCAAGTCAGACCGTAGTCCGATCGAACAGCACTTCGTTTAATACTAGACTTCATGAATTTGTTAAAGTGTGGGGCCATGTGCTAGCCGATCGGCTGGGTTGTTTGTTCGGACAGCCAGCCCGATCGGTCAGCTTCCTGACCTGGTCATCCGGTTCGTCTAACACTTGGCTCCTTTGATTGTTTGACGTTATATCGAGGTACTTTTGACAACGAGTTGAACCATAAAACCCTCGTTCTTACTTGTTTCTCCTGCTCGGACAGGAATTACCCAAATCCAGCCGGTGAGTTGTTCGGAACGGAGTTTAACGTTTAACCTGAAGTCGGTGAATCTCGTGGATAGAACCCGAATCTTGAACCGCACAACTACTAGGATGGTAAGTGAGTCGGTTCAAACTCCGTTTCTACCGGTTTGAAGGCATTGAGTGTAAAAGACTTGATAGAAGGTTGGAAAACATTCTTACAATCCTTTTCACCGTGTAAATGTTTAGATCTATGATAGATCTTTGTTTGTTGATGTGGAAATCGGCTAGATCCAAGTTATTCTTGGTGGATCGAAGCCAATACATGAAGCTCTTTATGAACACCATGATGACATCATCCTTGAACACTTGAATCTTGATGATTTCACGGTTAAAAAGTAAGATTTGAAAGATAGAAAGGTGTAGGAGTGTGTATAGATCAAGAAAGTACAAGATTTAGGATGAAATCTTACCGGAATCGGAAGGATCTGAGAAAAGGAGGGGAGCACGAGCTGGTCGGTTAGAGGTTTCCAAAAGTAGAAAGTTTGAAAGTGACAAGGGGTATTTATAGGCTTCCAAAAGAGGAAAGGGCTCGCCGATCGGGCAAGCACCCCGATCGGACAGCCTGTCCGATCGGACAGCAGTCCGATCGGCTGGGCTGTTCGATCGGCTGGGAGCCTGATCATTCAGCTGCCTGATTCGAGCGTTCGGTGCGATGATTTTCGATAATTCGATTTCGATTGCGATTGATGAGAATACGATAGAATTTCCTATTCAAATTACTTTTAATCCCAACCACTATACTTAGCATACAATCTCCTATGTCTCGCGCTGTCTTTTCGTTGCCAATTATCATTATTCGATTTTTGATTGAGTTTGATTGAGTTTCGAGTTTTGGTTGATTACCACACATAACATAAGGTAAACATGCACAAGTAACACCTAAGGCACACATACACGTATACTATCACCAGAATTCGCGTAATTCGAGTCTCGAGTTCGATGATGATTAGATTAGCTCGATTATTGATTAATTGACTATATCGCATTGTTACTTCCTATTATTCACAGTCGTTTAGCGTTTCGTATTGATTTGAACATTCGATTACTTTGATTAACAACACTTACTCCACATAATATAACTAACGTAATCGCAAACATAAAATAGACTAACTATGGTCAAAGGAGTCAATCTTGACCTTGACTTTGACTTTGACATTCGGTAACACGGGGTGTTACAGCCTCCCCTTGTTTAGGGAATTTCGTCCCGAAATTAGTCTGAAAGTTGTACATCACCGTGAATCATGTTTGAGAACTTTCTCTCTCTAGACTTTCACTTGAACAGCTGCGGGTACTTCGCCTTCATGTCGCTTTCGAGTTCCCAAGTGAACTCTACGCCTCGTTTGCCTTCCCATCGGACTTTCACAATAGGAATGCGCGAGCATCTGAGTTGTTTAGTTTGGCGATCCATGATTTCGACAGGCTTTTCCACGAAGTGTAGCGTCTCGTTTATCTGAAGGTCGTCGAGAGGTACGATCAAATCATGCTCAGCCAGGCATTTTCGGAGGTTTGACACATGGAAAGTCGGGTGGACGTTACTGAGTTCCTCCGGTAGTTCGAGTCTGTAGGCGACTTTTCCGATCCTTTCCAGAATCTTAAAAGGTCCAACATATCGAGGCGCTAGTTTCCCTTTCTTGCCGAATCTGACCACACCCTTCCAAGGTGATACCTTTAGGTGTACGTAGTCGCCAACGTCAAATTCAAGGGGCTTGCGTCGTTTATCGGCGTAACTTTTCTGTCTATCCCAGGCTTTCGACAAGTTGTCTCGAATCTGGAGGACTTTTTCAGTCATTTCTTGTAATAGCTCAGGACCGGTTAATTGCGAGTGACCGATCTCGTGCCATACAATAGGCGATCGACATCTTCTTCCATATAGGGCCTCGAATGGTGCCATTTGGATGCTGGTATGATAACTGTTATTGTACGAGAATTCGACTAACGATAGGTATTTGTTCCAATTACCACCGAAGTCTATGACACACGCACGGAGCATGTCCTTAAGAGTACGGATCGTTCTTTCAGTCGGTTTGAGGATGGAATGCGGTACTTAGGTTAAGCGACGTACCGAGTGCTGCTTGAAACGTTTCCCACAATCGCGACGTAAACCGAGCATCACGGTCATAGATGATGTCACGAGGCGTACCATGATTACAAATGATCTCGTCGGTGTAGATTTGGGCTAATCGTTCCACCTTGTAGTCTTCTCGTATTGGCAAGAAGTGGGCTGATTTGGTCAAACGATCGACTATAACCCAAATGCTGTCGTGACCTGATGACGTGGGTGGAAGCTTGGTTATGAAATCCATAGCTATACTCTCCCACTTCCATATAGGAATTGGCGGTTGTTCGAGTGAGCCAGAGGGTCTTTGATGTTCAGCCTTGACCCTTGCACAAGTCAGGCATCTTCCGACATAGAGAGCGATATCCCTTTTCATACCCGGCCACCAGTACTTGTAACGAAGGTCCTGGTACATTTTATCGGCACCGGGATGTATAGAATACCGAGATTTGTGGGCTTCATCCATTAAAATTTTTCGTAATTCGGTCCGCTTAGGGATCCAAATTCGGTCCAAAAAATAGAAGATCCCATTCGATTTGCTTACAAGCTGAGCTCCATCATGATAGATTCTCTCCTTCTTCAAGGTGCTTTCATTAAAGAAAGCATGTTGGGCTTCGCGGATGAGGGTTTCGAGATCGTTTTGGGCTTGGGTATTACGAATACTGAGCAAATAACTCCGCCTGCTGAGCGCGTCGGCAACGACATTTGCCTTGCCTGGGTGATAACGAATCTCGCAGTCGTAATCTTTGAGTAGTTCTACCCATCGGCGTTGACGCATATTGAGTTCCCTCTGATTAAAGATGTGTTGTAAACTCCTGTGATCGGTGAAGATCGTACACTTGGTACCATACAAATAGTGTCGCCATATCTTTAATGCAAAGACAACCGCGCCTAGCTCGAGATCATGGGTTGTGTAGTTCTTCTCGTGGATTTTGAGCTGTCGAGAAGCGTAGGCTATAACCTTGTCTCGTTGCATGAGGACACAACCAAGGCCAAGGTTGGAAGCATCACAGTAGACAATGAAATCGTCGTTCCCATCGCCCAATGAGAGAACAGGAGCATTGCATAGCTTATGCTTGAGGGTTTGGAAAGCAGACTCTTGTTCGGTTCCCCAAACGAAAGACCTGTCTTTATGCGTAAGAGCGGTAAGCGGCATAGCGATCTTAGAGAATCCTTCGATAAATCGTCGATAATAGCCCGCTAATCCGAGAAAAGAACGGACTTTAGACGGGTTCTTTGGCGTAATCCAGCTCTTAACTGCTTCAATCTTCGTAGGGTCGACATGGATACCTTGACTATTCACGATGTGACCCAGAAACTGAACCTCTTCTAACCAGAACTCGCACTTGGAGAACTTGGCATAGAGTTGGTTCCCCTGGAGTAACTCGAGAACCAAACGTAGATGTTGCGCGTGTTCGGCTTTTGATTTGGAATAAATCAAGACGTCGTCGATGAACACGATGACGAAACAGGCAAGATACGGCTTACACACACGATTCATCAGATCCATGAAGACCGCGGGTGCGTTGGTTAAACCAAAAGGCATAACAACGAACTCATAGTGGCCATAGCGAGTGCGAAAAGCGGTTTTGGGTATATCTTCTTCCTGAATACGCAATTGATGATAACCTGAGCGTAGATCGATCTTCGAGAAACACGTAGCACCTTGTAGCTGATCAAAAAAATCGTCGATGCGGGGTAGGGGGTAACGGTTTTTGATGGTTAACTTATTCAATTCCCAGTAGTCGATACACATCCTGAACAACCCATCCTTCTTTTTGACGAAAAGGACTGGTGCACCCCAAGGAGAGGTGCTCGGGCGAAATGTGACAACCCTCACTAAACCAGGTATCCGTACGACTTAATTAACTATTAATTGTTGCTTAATTATTGTGCTTAACTGAGATTGCTGACGAACTGCTACTTGATTTCTAGTACTTGTATATTCTTGCATCATACTTTGATTTCCGTCACTACATTATTTACTTACTGAACTCTAGTGACAAACATGATGCACAAAAGCACAGTAACATTTGAACGGATAACCTATTGAACATGCTGATATAGCCAGCATCAGGCAGACACTGCCTCTAAAGGCCTATATAAGCCAGAAATATTTTACTACACCCATAGTGTGTGTAGGGATACAAGGGTTGTATAACTGCGTCTCTAGGAATAAGATGTAATGATTGGATGTGCCTAAAACGTAATCTAAGCACGAAACACAGCACTTTTATCAGCATACTAGCTTCTAGCTAACTAATAAAGTGCCAAAACATGAGAAAATATTCCTGACACTTTGCAGAATAAATTGTGTCGCTAAAAATATTATTTACGACGCTTAAAAGCTTACTTAAGCACTTTAACGGATTACTATCCAACCGAACAACCGGACCATACACGGAACATAAAAATATTGCCAAAAATATTATTAGTCTTTTTCTGAGCCAGTTAAGGTCCCTGATTACCCTAACACTTGCAATATAACACATCCTGCAACTAACGGGGTTAATCCCTAAAGTTAACCTACTTAACTAAACTAAACACTAACTGAACGACTGAAAACGAACCGGATACCCCCCCCCCTAATGGGATCGGCCAAACTAGAGGAGACAAGGGAGTACAACTTTGATTATTATAATGCTATATGTTTAATATCAAGGGGACACGAGATCCGTTGGACGAAGAACTTGAAAATTCTCTATAAATACCCCACCATAACATTAGAGAATTACCACCACATTTCACCAAACTCCACTCTTTCTCTCTTGCCCTCCCACTCTCGGCCGAAACCCCCTCCCCCTACTCATCCATCTTTCGATCTTGATCACTCCATTCCAAGCACATACTAGCTTCACGGGTCACGTATTAGGAGCTTTGGAGCAAACGGAAGTGGAAGGACCTCGTTACTTTGCTTTTATCCACCACATTTTCGACTAGATTCTTCCCTAGCCCCGAGCTAGAGGTATAATGTTTAAAACTCACTCTCGATCGTATCTAAATTGGTTAATATGATTTATAACGGTTAAAAGTCGGAATCATGCGTTTTGAATCTCTAAAGTCTACTAAAACTTGAATTTTGTTGGTTAAAAGCTCATAACATGTGTAAAAGTTGTAGTGTTTGAATATGTTGATTATTGAGGCCCGATCTACGTTGTGGTGGCTCTGATCATCGTTTAACCCGACTTTGTTAAGATCATAGATCTTGACATAAGCTTGTTTCTCTCGGTACAAGGGTTAAAAGGTGAAACTCCACCACACGAGAACATGAACTTGTGTAAAAGTATTATTACTAGTAAAATGGTGTTTAAAACTAGCGGATCTACGTATCTGCAAGTGGTATATTCGTAGAACCAAGTGTCGAGAAAAATCATGTTTTATAAAAGTCGAGTGACATACTAACAAAGGTGATTTTACAAACCACAAGTGTATAAACACTTGTGAAATAAGAAGTATTCGACAAAATATCAATCTTTGAGAAAGATGACGGGAAGTTGTAAAGGATGATTTGTTCTAAAAACGGGGTTTTTACAAGACTAAACTATTTTATACATAGATCCACTAAATATAACGAGATCTACACAATAGTTTTCAGAAAAAAAAACTACAAGTTCATGTGATAATGCGACTTACATACTAATCAGCAAGTTTGATGTGTTGGAAATTGATTGGTTGGTTTAAAGAAGTGTTGAAGTGATTTTGTAAAAGAAAATGATACGCTTGAAAGCGTGGCCACCTCCTGTTACAGGGGAAACTCTGGCGAAATTTTTCTAAAATCTAATACTTAGAATTATTTACAAGTGTTAGACTATTTTTGAGATGTTTTCAAAATATATTTCGCCATGACTTTATTTATTAAATAATCGGAGGTGGGATTTTCACAAAAACTAAACGTGATAAATATTTATTCGATAAATATATTTTTCACCACACTGTTTATGATTATTTTGTGAAAATATATAAATATTATTTTTAGAGTAAAAATAATATTTACAAACGTTGACGAACCCAAAATAATACAAACGCTTACACGACAAACGTATAAGTTACAACGGTAATTACTATTACCACTTAATCGTTAAAACGTAACTTACGCTTTATACGGAAATACTCATGAACGCTTATTTTGTTAATGTATTATTTTGGAAAGTATTAAGTGAAGAGAAAATATAATATTTTTGAGAAATATATTTATATTTTGGAATGAGAAGTAAAAATATATTAAGTGGGACTTAATGAGATGATACACATGTATTAAATCCCCCACCCTTGGGAAGGAAATTAATTACCAAGTATATACAAAGAACGGTTGTCTAACTGTTCCCGAAACATAAACTATAAAGCTAAGGCACGGCCATCCGTCTAATAGAATTAGCACATGTAGGTCGTTGCACAGCTGCTTGACATTCGGAGTACTTGGTATAGCGACGCACTGACTGTGAGTTCATGTCCCCCTTTTCTCTTAACTGTTTCAGTTTTCTAAACTGCGGGGGTGAAATACATGTTACAATGGTTATGATTACTTTATACATGGTATGGTTAGCGTAAGGAGGGTTACTTTTAGATCATGTGAATGGGTAGGCGGAAACTTGAGGTCATTAATCCTCAGGGTAGGACCGAGGGGCAGGAGCGGTAGATCTATTTGGGTGTAGCGAGCCCAGTCCCAGGTCCAGCATAACGGACCTTGGGATGACTTTGTTCCCGACGCATAAATTTGCTAGGTTTGAGCCTTCCTACTTGCATTTCACACATATCAATGGCCTTGCAAACCATTGGTGATCTCTTTTTCCTTATTTGCTACATACCAGGGTTTTTGATAAATACAAAGGTTTATTTACTCACTTTCGCATGAACTCGCTCAACATTATTGTTGATTTTTCAACTTACATGTATTTCAGGGAATTAAAGATCTGGCACGGTATGGCATGTTTTCCGCTGCATTAGTCACCGAGGTCATCCAGGGTTTGGGGAATGTGACTCTTTCCTGGACAAGTCACAGTCCTCGAATCATGTTATGTTATGTTATGTTTAGGGTTGTAATGTTTGTGGGACAAGTTTATGGTTGATAGGGTGTTAACCCGTTAAAACAATGTTTTGATATTTTTATTTTAATGGATGATCTTGCATATTTTAATTCATATAGCTTTGTTATGATTAAGCTATGGTATTAAGAAGCACACCAAATTAACCACGCTTCCGCAAAGCCAGGGTGTGACACGAATAAAGCCTTTTTCAAGTAACTCCTGGAGTTGGTTCGAGAGTTCCCGCATTTCGGATGGCGCGAGTCGATATGGGGCTTTGGCTACGGGGTTAGCTCCAGGAATGAGGTCGATACGGAAGTCGATATCACGACTGGGCGGTAATCCGGGAAGATCGTCAGGGAATACCTGAGGAAATTCACGGACCACTGGGACGTCTCTGATCTCGGCCTTCTTTTTCTTTTCCTTCTCCGCTACTACGATGTTAGCCAAGAAAGCTCTGTATTCCTTGCGGAGATACTTGCTAGCTTGGACACATGACATGAGCTTGAGACCTTTTGAAGCAGTTTCACCGTACACACATAACAAATCACCATTTGCGAGCGAGAATCGAATCATTTTGTCGAAGCACACAACTTCAGCATGGTTTTCGCGTAGAAAGTCCATGCCTACTATGATGTCAAAACTTCCAAGCTGCATCGGAATAAGGTCGATTGGGAAGATGTGATTGTTGAGCTCGAGAGTACAATCACGAAGAACAGAATTAATGGCGACAGTTCTTCCAGTAGCGACTTCAACTTCGAATGACGAGGGGAGATAAGAACGCTTACGACTAAGGAGCTTCTCGAATTCAAACGATACAAAGCTGTTATCGGCTCCGGTATCAAACAAACACGATGCATAAATACCATTCACAAGGAACGTATCATTAACCACATTGTTGTCAGCCTGGGCTTGACGAGCATTGATGTTGAAGGTTCTGGCGCGTATTGCTTGCTGCTGCTGCAGAGGCTGCTGCTGCTGGGGTTCTTGCTTCACAACTCTGTTCGTGCACATGTTTGCAAAATGGTTAGGGTCACCACATGCAAAACAGACTTGAGCATTGATCGCGGGTGCTTGAGCTGCGTTTTGGCCTTGCGGGGCTGGAAGTAGAGCTTGATGAGCAGTGGCTTGAACTGGGGCTTGGCGAGGACCATAGCTACAATTGGCAGTAAAATGGCTGTACAAATTGCAATGAGCGCAGAAACGACAGGCAAGACCCACCGGATTATGATATGAGCATGTCGGGCAAAGCGGGTGGGGACCTGTGTAAGCACGCTTTGCTGGCGGCGCTTGAGTAACTGGTGCTGGTCGATGATGAGACTGCTGCTGAGCCGGTACGGCTTGTAGAGGAGCAGGAGTGGTAGTGACAGCACAGTTCTTGTTGATGGAGCTGTTGTTGTTCTTCTTCTTCTTGCGGTGTGATGACTTGGATGGTTGAGCAGTGGTGGTGTCAGCGGTCGATGCAGTGGTAGCTTGATGCAGAGACTTGGAGGGCTTATCCCAAAAACCAGCTTTTACTCGCTTGTCGTTGATCTCGGCGGCAAGCAAGTAAGTCTCCTCAATTGATGATGTCTTGGCGGCATGAACAAAATCGGCAACACAATCGGGTAGAGCTCGAATGTACTTCTTGATGGCCATGTCAGATGTCTTGACTTGATCGGGACAGATGATGCTGAGCTGTTTAAAGCGAGCAGTCAAGGCTGCGTTATCTCCATCCTTCTGCTTGATGTTCCAAAACTCGTCCTCCAGCTTTTGGCGTTCATGGGGAGGGCAGAATTCGTCCATCATGATAGCTTTCAGCTCTTCCCAAGTCAGCTCATAAGCTGCATCATTTCCGCGTTTGTTTCGTTCGGCCGTCCACCAGTCTAGAGCTCGGGACTGGAAGACGCCGGTTGCGTTTAGGGTACGGAGATTTGCAGGACAGCCGCTTTGGCGCAGAGTGACTTCGATAGAATCGAACCATTGAAACATAGCTGTTGGGCCATCTTCTCCGGTGAATTCCTTTGGTCCGCATGCCTTGAACTGTTTAAAGCTGAAAACAGTCTTGGTAGCGTATTTTGGAGCTTCAGTTCTCGACTCCTCGGAAGATTTGCTGACGTTTTCATAGACGTCGCTCACAGCTTTTGCTACTTTCTTGGCGATGATAGCAGCAAGACGTCTATCTCTCTTCTCTTGGCGGGTAAGTGGGGTTCGGTGTCCGGATGATGACATGGTCTGCAACAGGCATCGTCGTAGGTCTTAGACACATCAAAATCGAATCTCACCTCACACGTCTACTACTTACTAAAGCTCAGAAACACGTCGAAACATGTACCACATAAACACATAAGCACATAATCACAGATTCACGTAGTCACGGAAGCACATAAGCACGTAGAATCACAGAGACACATAAACACAGAAGCACGTTCCTATTTAATCACAGAGGCAGTCAGAATACAAAAACCTATCATTCAAGTTCGCGCGTCGTTCGTATATATCGGTCGCGTATAGCACATCGAGTAGTGTAGTATGATCATATCATAATGTCGTCTAGATTTGCAGCGACTTGTTAGCGTATTGAAATAGAAGAGCAAGTCGAGTCGTGTGTGTTGATCGAAGTGATAGCAAAAACCGAATAGTCTTCCAAAATTTTAAACACGTAAACGGGTAATTACACATAAAATACATAAAATCGACGAATTGTCAGAGTGACAACTGCCGACTCAGAAACACGTAAAATCGAGAATTAGATCGTCTGCGGCTACTAGACATTGACTACCCAAAGCGATTCGACTATTCTCAATAGACTTGTCGTCACATTTCGACTTTCGGGATCGTGTTTCCGCCTCGATTCTTGGGCATTCAGCACGTATTCCCTAGGTCATACTCGTGAGTTCAACTCGTTGGAGTCCGTCGAGGCTTTGGTGAGATGAGCAAAAATCAGAATAAGTTGTCAAGGTTAGGGTTTCACCCCTGGCTTAGCAACTTCTTCCTTGTTTTAGTGAAATTGAGGAGATTATTCATCAAAATATGGATTTCACTCCTGATTTGGTATAATTCTCCTCGTTAAACAAGCGTTCGTTACTGAAAAGAACGAAGAAATTAGTGATAAAACAACATTGACTTAGCAGCTTAGTCGAGAGTTTGCGGTTTTCACACCTAATCCCGACTGAGTCACTTGTCGTTTATCTGAAAATTCAAGTGCAGTGATGATGAGTTTTAGCAGAATATATAGCACATAAGCTTGGTCTGTTGGTTCCTAACTATAGTCTAGGTCTCTAAGACGTCGACCCGGACTAGGTCGAGTCTAGCCTAATTCCCTATAGTTATGGCTCTGATACCAATCTGTCGCACCCCAACCGATGGCGGAATCATCGGGGCATGGCACTGAGCGAAACAGATTGTCCAGAAGTTTCCATAACAATTATTATTACTACTCAATTTATATAATACGTCCCATACCGTACCTTAAATAGCAAACACATCATTATAGATAACATTAAGTCAAATATTCTGTTCCGACAACTCAGATTTATATATAAAAATTGTTCAAATGCCTCTAGAGACTCGATCTGCAAGATCTACAGACAACTATGCTCTAGACGCTTATTCTAAGCTCGGCTTCCTAGCAGATGAGCATCCTAATTTCCTGTCACATACGTTAAAATAAAGTCAATACATAGAATGTAAAGGTGAGCATACAAGTTTGATAATAGCATAATAGAGTTCGAAATAGTTTACGCACAACCAGCACGTACACAGAGAAAAACGAAGCATGTTAATTATCGACATGGATCTATCGAAACCAAGGACTGTGGGTTGACTGCCCGAGGCAGTTCGCAATACATGATTACCACCGTAATCCATGCAAGTAATTGTCCTTAACAACCCCCGTGTGAACGGGTGCTGAGTCCAAACTATAGTACTATCGTCGTTAAGGCAGGTAGACAGCATTCCACGTGTAAACATAACAACAAGCATTCATTTAGTCACGTAATACATGCGGTAACGGTTAGCTCTTGAAATAATTGAGTAGTGTGTTCGATTGTGATTTAGAATAAGGAACGTATGTAACACCCAAAAGTGCTAAAGCAAAAAGGGTTCGAGTATACTCACAGTGATTGATGGATTGAAGGGAGCACTTGAGAGTAAGGTTAGCCTGAACAGTTCAATAGCATAACGATAAGCAACGCGTAAAACGTAAACAAGTGTCGGAGGGTCGGACAGCCTGGTCGATCGGACGGTAGGTCCGATCGGACGGCTTGATCGTTCGGTTAACCAGTCCGTTCGGACAATCTATCCGGTCGGTCGGTAGGCTGATCGGATGGACTGTTCGAGTGGATTGTTTCTTCCTTTGAGAAGGATGTGTTTGTGTATGATGGCTTGACCTTTTGAGGTTTGCGTTGTAGTATTTGAAAACACTGAAGTATCCTTACCTTTTAGATCGATCGATCGAACGGACCGTTCGATCGGCCGACTTAACCGATCGGTTAGGTACTTCGACATCAGTTCTTATCAGGGTGTCACCTGGTGGGACGGCTCGACCGATCGGGTGGCACTCCAACGTGTTGAACAAGTTGAAAATCGATTAAGTGTTGAAGCATAGTATCTCATGATTCGAAGAGTAATTCAAGTCAGACCGTAGTCCGATCAAACAGCACTTCGTTCAATACTAGACTTCATGAATTTGTTGAAGTGTGGGGCCATGTGCTAGCCGATCGGTTGGCCTGGTCGATCGGCTGGCTTATCCGATCGCCTGATCTGTCCGTTCGGACAGCCAGCCCGATCGGTCAACTTCCTGACCTGGTCATCCGGTTCGTCTAACACTTGGCTCCTTTGATTGTTTGACGTTATATCGAGGTACTTTTGACAACGAGTTGAACCATAGAACCCTCGTTCTTACTTGTTTCTCCTGCTCGGACAGGAATCACCCAAATCCGGTCGGTGAGTTGTTCGAAACGGAGTTTAACGTTTAACCCGAAGTTAGTAAATCTCGTGGATAGAACCCGAATCTTGAACCGCACAACTACTAGGATGGTAAGTGAGTCGGTTCAAACTCCGTTTCTTCCGGTTTGAAGGCATTGAGTGTAAAAGAGTTGAAAGAAGGTTAGAAAACATTCTTACAATCCTTTTCACCGTGTAAATGTTTAGATCTATGATAGATCTTTGTTTGTTGATGTGGAAATCGGCTAGATCCAAGTTATTCTTGGTGGATCGAAGCCAATACATGAAGTTCTTCAGGAACACCATGATGACATCATCCTTGAATACTTGAATCTTGATGATTTCACGGTTAAAAAGTAAGATTTGAAAGATAGAAAGGTGTAGGAGTGTGTATAGATCAAGAAAGTACAAGATTTAGGATGAAATCTTACCGGAATCGGAAGGAATCTGAGAAAAGGATGGGAGCACGAGCTGGTCGGTCAGAGGTTTCCAAAAGTAGAAAGTTTGAAAGTGACAAGGGGTATTTATAGGCTTCCAAAAGAGAAAAGGACTGGCCGATCGGTCAGGCACCCCGATTGGACAGCATGTCCGATCGGACAGTAGTCCGATCGGCTGGGCTGTTCGATCGGCTGGGAGCCTGATCGTTCAGCTGCCTGATTCGAGCGTTCGGTGCGACGATTTTTGATAATTCGATTTCGATTGCGATTAATGAGAATACGATAGAATTTCCTATTCAAATTACTTTTAATCCCAACCACTATATTTAGCATACAATCTCCTATGTCTCACGCTGTCTTTTCGCTGCCAATTATCATAATTCGATTTTTGATTGAGTTTAATTGAGTTTCGAGTTTCGGTTGATTACCACACATAACATAAGGTAAACATGCACAAGTAATACATAAGGCACACACACACATATACTATCACCAGAATTCGCGTAATTCGAGTCTCGAGTTCGATGATGATTAGATTAGCTCGATTATTGATTAATTGACTTTATCGCATTGTTACTTCCTATTATTCACAGTCGTTTAGCGTTTCGCATTGATTTGAACATTCGATTACTTTGATTAACAACACTTACTCCACATAATACAACTAACGTAATCGCAAACATAAAATAGACTAACTATGGTCAAAGGAGTCAATCTTGACTTTGACTTTGACTTTGACATTCGGTAACACGGGGTGTTACATAAAAGGTTATAAAAGAGTATAAATATGATTCTGAGTTTCGGGTCTGATGTAATTCGTAAAAATACTTAATAATAAGTTATATCAGTAGGGTATTACCTATATGTGAAATTTATCATTTATAACTAAACTATGCACCTTAGGGGCATTTTGGTAATTTCACATAGGCTTAAAAGGTCAAAACTGAAAACCTGAGTTTAAAACTTTTGCTTACTGCTAAAGTATAGAAATTCACTTGAAACATCAGTAGGTATCAAGTCTTATATGTCTAAAATGGTTTTAATACATACTATGCGTTAAAAACGCTTAAAAAAGGCGATTTGGAGCCATTTCCGGGTTTTCAAAGGAAAGCTGATATTTTTATTATTCCAGAAGGCTCAAAATAACTTATTTATCATATTAGATCAGTAGAAAAAAGTTTGGGGTCAAAAGGTTTGGTAAAACTCATTTTTATAGCCTAAAAGGGTAAAACCGACAACTACCGAATTAAGCTTAGAACTCTAGGTTATGATCAGCCTAAAAATAAATTAAAATCTCCAAAAATCCCAAAATATTATTTCATATCAGTGGGTAAAAGGTTTGATATCAAAATTTGGGTTTAGATAGGCTATATGCTAATTACGCCATTTAATTACTAAAAAGCTTTCAAATTGCGCTATTGAGCGTAACTCTTAGTCTAGACCTCAAACTGATGTCAAATTTTAGATACAAGTTTATAAATCAGTAGCTAAGGTTTCTACTCTTTTACATTTTCAAAATTCATGTTTTAAGGTCAAATGGGCATAATTGTCAACATTTAAGCATTTAACGGAAATATGCATATAAATCAGATAACTAATGAACCAAGCCGTATAATCACAGAGGGTTATACTTATATGAAACCTGGTCCTAAATAAGCTCTAAGGCATTTCTAAACTATGCTCTAATGGGTCAGAACTGAAAGTCAAAGCAAAAGTCTACTTTTGCGACTTTCGGTTCCGAACCGAGCTTAAACTGAAAGTTGTCGAGTTGAACATGTTTAGACATGTTCTTACATTAATTACCAAGTTATATTAATGACAAAACAGGTTGCATAGCTTCTATATTGCTAATTATGCATTAATTGGAAAATAAGCTTTCTGTTGACTTTTTAAGATTAACTTTGACTCGACAATTGACCTAGTTAGAGTGGGAATCAGAGGGTGCCCTTTTAAGGGTTTATTGCCCACATAATTACCAACTCATAGGTACTTTCAATTTGAATTTTGACCGGAGAAATTAAGATTAATGACGAAGTCAAATCTTAATTACGACGGTTTGACTTTAAGCTAATAAACTAAGCAAAAAGAATTAAGGAGGGTTAATGATGCTTACCAAGGTCCTATGCACGACTAATGATCACTAGGAATGAGTCTTGAGCTCCAGGAACCTCCATAAACCAAGTTGTGAAGGTTTTGAATGCAAGTGTCCAAGCTTGCAACAATTGGGTTCTTATATAGGAGTTCTTGATGCCTTAGGATCATTACAAACAAGTCTATAGATGTTATGGGATCATTCCAAGTGTCCCTAGGTCCTTTAAAACCATCAAACAAGTCCATAGAATCGAAAAGGGAAAATGCTACTAAAATGTAACTAAGTTTGTCAAGTGTCTCAATTAAGTCATCCAAACTTTTTTTGTCTCTCTAAAGTCACTAAACTTTAATTTTTTGTTTTAATACTGTGTAATTACCAGGTCATCAGGTTACCATGTTTTTCTTTTATTCTTTATTTTCTTTTTAATACTTATGTGGATATTATTTATATTAGGTGTAATTTATAAAATAAAAACATATTATAACCTACGTATAAACTGCGACGTTTCATTCCTCCAAAACACTAGACGACATGAACAGCTACAACGACGATCCACCTTCAACCTTTGATGATCAAATTCGCGATTCGTCGGGTACGATTGCTTCTTCCGTTTTTGTTTCATAGCAATAATATATACTATTTCAACAATTATGACTTTTAGGCTGTAATCTATTCTTCACCATGAATCATATTTGGATACTTGCGACGAGGCTGGAGGTAGTAATTATATTGCTTCCAAAGGGGTTTGACACCCACGTAGGCATGTTCTAGAACAAATACTCACTTGCTATACAGAAACAGTCTGCTTCCATATAAGGTCTCCACTGCACTGTTTTGGAATGCAATAAGACAATAGAGTCTATTATCATATTAGACACTTTTTACAATCTTCCTTTGTTGATATGTGTTTTAGTAGTTATGATGATATACATGCATTCACGATTTGGTGGAATTTTAGTTATTAACTTTCGTCCTCAGGTTTCATCTATTTAGTGGAATTTATATTGTTATTGTTTTCATTAGGGAATTATAGAAGCCGTGAAGGACGTGTTTCCTTTTGCTGAGCATAGACAATGTGTAAGACATATTTATGCTAACTATAAGAAAAAATATCGCGGAGAACAATTTACAAATTTATTTTGGAAAGCTGCAAAGGCAACAACCGAGGAATATTTTGAGAAGAAAATGGAAGAATGTAAAAACATTAACAAAGGGGCATATACCCATCTTATGGAAAGGAATCCGGTTACTTGGTCAAAGGCTTTTTTCGAGCTTAATAAGGCATGTGATGCGTACGAAAATGGCATGAGCGAAAGCTTCAACTCGCGCATTCTATCAGCACGACGGAAACCTATAATTACTATGCTAGAAGAAATCCGAACATTTGTGATGGAAAGAATATTTTTAATGGCAAAAAAAGCTGGAAGATTAAAACGTGATGTTTATCCGAAAATCAGAAAAAAGTTAGAAGACATCAAATTGAATCAAAGGTACAACAAAAGTAATTATTATTTTTACATTTTTAGTATTTTTTTTATTAATTTTTTAAACTTTTCGGTAGGTATTGGAAGGTAGTTCCAAGTGATAACACCGTATTTGAAGTGAGAAGTGAAAAATACGCGTGCGTGGTGAACCTTGATGAAAAAACTTGTAGTTGTAGATTATGGCAGTTGTCAGGCATACCTTGTGTTCATACAGTAGCAGTGTTGTCCTTCGTTAACAAGGACCCAGAAACTTTTGTTAGTTCGTGGCTTAAAAAGGACATGTTCAAAGAAGCATACAAATACCCAATCAAACCACTGAGAGGAAGTACATTTTGGCCCAAAACTGATGATATAAAACCTTTACCTCCAAAAGAGAGACGAATGCCAGGTAGACCTGCAGTAAAGAGGAAAAGAAGCGCTGATGAGAAAGAGAAAAAGAACCCGAAGGTTGGAATTGAAAGAAAAATGTCTTGTCAAAATTGTTATGGAACGGGGCATGATGTTAGGTCTTGCAAAAACGAGAAAAAAGACCCCCCACCAAAGGTGAAAAGGCCAAAAGGTAGACCTAAAAAGCGTGTTGCAACGAAGAAAGTCTAACATGATTCCGTGTTTTTTATTTTTTTGAGTTATCATTTTGTGACATGAATTTTGGACGATGTTGCCTACGTTTTTTGTTTATCGTTTTGTGACGAATAGATACGATGGTATTGAAATTTTTGGTTTATCATTTATTTTTTATTCATCATAATATTTTATAGTCTTATTAGTTTAGTATAAATCTTAAAAAAATACCAATACGATTTTTAAAATATAAAAAGTGATTTTGTTACTCATTCAAAAAGTACAATTTTTTTGCTTTAAAAAAACTCAATCGTAACCCTATATATTTTATTAATTTTAGAATAAAAAATGATTTTTCAATTTTTTTAGAGAAAAATCCATGTCATTAATTTTATTTTCCACATCATATTAAAAATAAAAAAAGATAATAAAACCTGACACATCATCATTACTAACCTAACCTGGTAACCTGATAATTACATCGTATTAGAACATCAAATTAAACTTGAGTTATTTTATAGAGACAAAAAAAATGTCAATGACTTAATTGGAACACTTGTCAAAGTTAGTTACATTTCTACGAAGTTACCCCAATCGAAAACAAGGCTTTTAAGTCGGTTAAACCGGCTGTACAGGCAGCTGCCATGATTTTTCTGATACTGGGAGTGCCAGGCGGCCCGCGTAAGGTCCTGCCTGGGCTTACGCGGCCCGTGTGGATGTCCAGTCTGGTTAACAAAGTTTCAAATATTGCATTTTTAGTCCCTGGTCCTTCTAAACTCGTTTTTAACATGGTTTCTTGCACTTTAAACCCCCAAACTTGACTTTTAAGGGCCCCAAGTCATAAACCAACTTTGTTAAGTCCCCGGTTATTCATACGATCACCGAAAAGTCTTAAATTTCAACGTTGACGCTTTTAACCCCTCGTATACGAATATTGTCATAACTTTCTCATACTTTATCGAAACCTTGTGAAATTTTTATCACACATTCTTGTAAGTATAATTAATCATTACAAAGCTTCAAGTTCGCTAAAAGGTCACTCAGAGGTATACTTTAAACATGTTGACACATTTAACCCCTGTAGTTTGTAATTCCTCACTTTCTTTCATAATTAGCTTCGTATGATCCATGATTTATTCGTTTAAGGGTATAAACATCATGTAGGGTTATTGTGAATTATTATATTCACATACTTTCTCTGTTTGTCAACTTTAGTCCCTCTAAAGTAATCTTTTACACGTTTAAAGCTCATGACACGTGTCGATATATTATTGGACATGAATTTTCGAGGTGTTACAGATACGCATGATGAATCTGATACGAAGTGATTTATAAACCTGCTATGATTAATAAGTTAGGGTAATGTTAAGATGAGACTATGATAAATGGACCTGGAAACCTGTTTTACGAAATTATAATTAAAAACAACTTTTGTCCAAAATTTGCATCCAACTTCCGTTGGCTGTAACTGGGTCGTAATATAAATAAAACTGAGTTTTCTTGAGTCCACAAAGTAGAGTTTCAAAATACAGTACAAACGGCGCTGGAATCATAATTTCCTGATGTCGTTTGCTATTTTAAATGGATTTATTTGTTACAGTGCGTTGGGCTGTCCATTTTCTGCAGAAATTACAGGTCACGGTTTAAGTCATATCTAAGGGTATAATAGGAAAAAATTACGAAATTTAAACTGTAGAAAATATGCGAGTAAACTGCAGTTCTCCAACTGGAATCAGCTTGTTTGGAGACTCCGTGATTTTTAAATAAAATAAACGGTGGGTAGGGGAGGAATTGTAACAATTCAGACCACTGCCCATTGCTCGAATTTTTACGTAAAATCTGTAAAGAATTAGACTTTATAAATTTTATAGAAACCCAATGAGACCTTTTCACACGTCGTGTATTTTTTTGGGAATTTTTCATGACCTGTAACTATTTTATAAAAATACCCGAAAACAGCCCAGTTTTGGATATTAAAGCTGAAACGTAATAAGTCGCAATGTGTACATCTAAATGTTAGTTGTGCTATCTGAGAATGATCGAACAGGTTTAATGTCAACTTAAATGTTGTTTAAGTTGTTGTGTGCTATGACCATCTATATATATATACATGTACCATTTGGATGAAAATATATGTGTGGAATATATATGTAAGTCATCAACGTGATTGCATGATACGTGTTAGATACGTGTATGGATTTCGTGTCTTTCATGAGCATACTAATAAACTAGATGGTAATCATCTTATTAAAAAAATAATAAATAGAAAATAATTTAATTAAAACAAATATCTATGTGGGTCCCACCCCCACTTCTTCTTCCCCAAATCACCACCATAACAACTTCTTCTACTAACATCCATTAGTTCATAATATTTTAACACAGGGAATACATATCAGTGGTTCCTACAATAATCAAACAAAATTGATGGATTTCACCTTACAAATCGAAGACGGAGGGCTTCCGAACGATTCAACGGAGATGGTCACGTCTGTCTAACAGAGGGATAGAGAAATGAAGTTGGTCGAACAAAGGAGGATGAGGGGGTCGAGGGTTTGCGAAACAGAAGGAGGAGGAGAGTGATGGAATCGAAGAGGGAGGAGGGTGACGGAATCGAAGAGGGATCTTCTCTTCTCTATCGCCGGAAAATCCAGCATCTCCGGTCGACCACATTGCCGGAAAATCGAGCATCATCTTCATCAGTCATCTTTATCTTCTACTACGTTTGCTTGAAACCTGGTTCATAAAAAAGATGAATTGTTTTTCATTTTTTTTCTTCTGATTCATCAATGTTTATCCAATCATCATGTGGTTTCTGGAACTAAGGCTGAAAACATTGAGTATTATTTTTGGTGTGATAGAATAAGCATTCATGTGTAGAAATCAAATTTAATCCCAATAACAACTATATAGATAGTGGCAAGTGGGTATCGAACACAGGGAGTTTGTGGAATATGTGTTATTTGAAAGTTTATCTAATTTAACTAAATTAATCTAATTGCAAGAGAAATGAAATTCAAGAGTTTATGTGAGTGAATTGGTTTTAGACTAAATTAAACTAATTAAATTGTAAGAGAAAAGTTTGGTTGTAAGCAAATTTGAAACAAATGACCATCCTAGATTTCCGGTTTGTTTCGACATTCATATTATCATTCCACTAGAAAGAACTACATAGACATAGCTCATGTATGATTACTTGCAGTGATGAAAGGGAACTAAGTACTCAGATTCCTAGAACGTGAGGTTGTTACCCGATGATCAATCAACCCTTACCCAATCCTAATTCTACCCATGATATCTCGATTGCCAACGGCACCAAGAACGTATGGTTTCAAACTAGATTAACATAAGAATTAACAAGCTACTAACAAATAATCACACACCATAACAAACAAATTATAAAGATAAGGATTGTTATTCTAGAAATTAGAAAATCAAACACGAAATGTCTCAAGCAAACCTTCAATCCAGGATGATCATAAAGTGTTTAGCCACACATGACTCGAATCAACATCATACACAAGTTTTCAATGTTCAAAGGAATCACCAACATAAAAACTAATGATTAACTATTGTTCTTCACACCAAAAAGTCTCCAAGAAGCTCCCAATTTCGTTCACAAGTGAGTAGTAACCGATTGGAAATGATAGGTCCCCATAAAATATCTTCAAAACATCATTAAATGAGGAGTTACAATAAAAACATCAGTCGGAGCCGTAACCTACGGCTCCCAGCCGTAGGTTACGGCTGGCAGTGAAGTCAACAAGTCAGCTTGGGGCCGTAACCTACGGCCACCTGCCGTAGGTTACGGCGATCAATATGTCTTACGGTGCCTAGCTCCTGTCTTACGGCATGCAGATTTGGACAAGTATGGGGGCCGTAACCTATGGCTCCCAGCCATAGGTTACGGTGCTGTGCATGATGATTCTTCTTGTTTCTTTATCAACACTTAATTTCTTCAACACTTTGACTCCCCAACTTCTAGCATCCATTCGTGCCTCCTAAAACCCGTATTTTGAGCACTTTAACACCTGCATAATCAAACGTAGAGTGGTTACCAAGTTCGAGCAATTATCCGGGCAAAGTATGGAATTTTATTCTATTTAAAGCACTTAAGTGTTGTCCTACGGACCACCCGTCAGTTGTGTGATTGATTTCTGTTGTACATTTAAGATGAATTGTCCATCATTTTTACCTTTATAAAGCTTTGGGTTTTGGTTGTAGTTTAAATCTCCGGTGAGTGGGTGGCCGGAGAAGAAACCAGGTGTTGGTGTGGTGAGGGTAGGGGTTGGGTCTTATCATGTATATTATATATAACAAAATTGATGGGGCCCGCATTATTATTAAATATAGGGCTTTTTACATATTTCCCCCTCCTAAGCTGCTTTATTACATATTTACCCAAACTGTAAAATCAATTACATATTTCCCCTCCCTAACTGATATATATTACATATTTCCCATTTTCATTGAAATGACTCTTATTTATGACTATTTTACCCTTAATGAACTAGAAAATGAATATTTACATATTTACCCAATTTATGTATTATCACCCCAATTCTTCTATACTTCGCCCCTGTTTACAGTGATAAAAACATAAAAGTTACTGATTCATCCTCCTCATCTTCTTCATCATGAGCATCATCTGATTCCCTATAAAAACATGTTTAAAATGTATCTAAACATATTGAAAATGTATCTAAACCAAAATTTACCTTTCTTGCACCGAGCTTGTCTCGACATTATTATTCATCGTCACATAAATGTCACATAAATGGTTAATTCTTTCTCAACTTCGTACATACTAAGCATCAATTTAAAGTTGTTATTTGAATTAACCTTCACAAATTTTTGCTTAGTAGCGTATTTGTCGATATAAAAAAATTGTAAAGGATAGCTCCGGATTCGGAGGATAATGAGTGGCAACCTCTTCATTCAAATCATCAAAGTCGTATATGCAAGTGTCAATGGTAAGACATTTTTGAAAGCCAAAACAGTAACATTTTTTGTATGAGTTCTTAGCTAACCGAAAGTAAACTCCATATTTTAATTTTATCTTGTACTTAGTTGATCCTTGGCCAACAACATTCTCAAGCAATATTGGTGATTCTGACCCATTCTCCCAAGTTGGTGTAAATGAATTATTTTCCATATCATCCATATCATCTTCCATAAAAGGCACCTGATTCATATACAATAACACTTTAAATTTCACATACTAATTGCAACCTAGTTGAGTAATATCAGACATAAACACCACGTTAAACAGTCCAATAGGACTGGTCAAAAGACATATCTTCATGAAAACCTCTTGAAAGGTCTCAATGTAAAACTAGCAGTTGGGGTAATTCTTGAAACCTCAGATACACACACCCCAATAATTATCATGCTCGATCCAATTAATAAGTAAATACCTAGAAAGATTATAGAAAACAATGGTCCACTGTACAAAAGTCAAATACTACATTTTTATATTATAAGATGAAAGTTGAGATAAAAGACATGAATATGTGAAAGTAACTTGGTTTCCTACTCGTGTAACTTGGTTTCCTACTCGTGTAACAATGGTCCACTGTACAAAAGTCAAATTTCCATATATGATTAATATATGAATAAGTAACTTGGTTTCCTACTCGTGATGATTTTGACGTATGGGATAAAACCCTTAAACCCTTAAACCCTTAAAGATTAAGCAAGTGAAGAAAAAATCGATGAAGAAAATAAAAACACAAGCATAATCGATTGTAAAATAGATCGTTTTTTCGATGAACAGATAGATATCTATGAACAAGTTGTTGGAAATTTAGTGAAAATGAATTTTTCACTAAATATTTTGGACATGAATAATATTTATATATGTGTTGTATAAATAATTATTTATGGGTTTGTGTTCAAACTATGTCCAAATAGAGCTAAGATGAATGAGATATCGAAGCTTGAAGTTGTATGTTTGGAACAAACAAAGATGAGAAAAATGGATTGAGATTTGTCATCTTGTCCCACATAGGTGGAATGACAAAACTTAAAGTGGTATATAAGGAGGAGCACTCCTTGAAGGCAAACACTAGTGGGGACCAAAGGGTGCATCGCACCTGCACATATGCGCGCGTGATGTGGGCTATAAGCCCAATGTGGTGCGCTTTGAACTTCGCACACCGCCTTTGTATTTTTGCCCATGAGCGCGTGGTCAGATACATGGCGGGTCCGCTTATGGCGCACCCTTGGGTGGCGTAGGCGGTTGCCTTGGCATGGCGCATGGCGCACGTCATTGGCTATGGCGAAGACTGCAAGTGGCACGCGAGTATGGATGGCGCATAACCAGGTGGCATCCTGGTATGCATAGTGGCATCCAATTAGCGCGTGGCGCAAGAAGGTGTGTCTCCGCGGAAGCGTAGTGCAGGCTCAACTAAGGCGCGCCTGCATGCGCGTTCGACCGATCAAACCAGTCTACTTACTAGAGAGTTAATGTTAGACGGTTTCCACTAGTGCCATAAGTTGAATGGCAGTTTCTTTTTACTACCACTTAATATCCATTAAGTTAGAGTTTAACCCTTTTAATTACAAGATTAATTATCTTGTTAATTACAAGATTAATGATCTTGTTAATTACAAGATTAATGATCTTGTTTATGTCATCATTAAGAGGGTTGAATGAGTCTATGCATCTAATTATAAAATGAATATGGTTTATTCATTTGTGTAGAAAAAGAAAAATAGACACAACAAATTGGTCTTTTGTTCCTTGAAAATTTAGAGAGGAGCACTCTCTAAATTATTCTTTTCTCAACTTCATATCTTCCTAATTGTGTGAACACCAAATTATACCCGGTGCTATCTCGGGCATGAGAGTCATCTCCGGCAGTACACATACTGTTCCGGTTGTTGTACCCTGGGAGACAGACCGTCTGAGAGGAGGCGCGGAATCTGTTTTAAGGGAAGCGTGTTGAACACGTGCCTCAACCAAAATCCGTCAACAATTTTGTTTGTCTTGCAGCGGAGTTTTGATCTCATAGATGCGGTTGAAGTTTTCAAAAGACATTGGCTTTGAATCAAGATTGGTACAATTATATTGTATTTTATATTCGTTTATTTAATTTTTGTAACCGATATTGTACTAGTCGAATTTCCCACATATAACGAGAGTCTCGTTATTATATATTTTGTAATACATTTTATAAAAAGTGAACCTAGTTCCTACAATCTTAAAACAGACTTTCGTGAAGATTGTTGCTACAATCTGAAATTCCTTCTCTACGAGGATTTAGGTTCACGAAAGTTAAAATATTTAATGGGATTTTTGTTAAAATCTTGAAAATATTTTTTGGGAAATATTTATTTAGTACAATGAGTCGGATTAATTTTATGATTGGAGTACAATCTTTAATCCGAATACCGGGTTGCAAAACGACTGTTTTGATTCAGGTTTTACAGTTCATGGGTTTTTGTTCGTGTTTAGATAAACCGAACAATATACAAAATAATATGTATTTCAATATGTTTTGAAATACTAAAATTTTCTAATGAGCGTATTAGAAAAGTATATTTTGTAACCCCATACAAAAATGTTTGTAACATTTTATTTATTTATTACAAACATGTTATAAACTTTAATTGGTATATTAATATTGGTTTAAATGTCTTGAAACACATATATTTTCTAATGAGTGTATTAGAAAGTAATTTTTTTTATAAAATTACAAGTTTTAAAACATTTATGTATTCTAACAAGCGTGTTAGAAATAATTATTTTGAATAATAATAATAAGTTTTAAAACATCTATATGTTCTAACGAGCGTGTTAGGAACAATATTTTAAAGACGTTTAGATTTTCTAACGGGCATGTTAGAAAAGATTATTATTACAAATAATTGTTAAACGAGCGTGTTTGAAACAATTATTTTGGATAATAAGAAATCTTGAAATGATTTCGTATTTTTTTTATTTCTAATGAGCGTATTAGAAATAGTTTTTTATAAACTTCAAAACAAAAATTGTAATAAGTTATTTCTAATGAGCGTGTTAGAAATGATTTAACGACTTTGGCAATTTTTAATATTTCTAACAAGCGGGTTAGAAAACGTTTATTTTATATATGCCAAAAACGGCTTATGGCAATAAATGATCGTTTAATTCTAACAAGTGTGCTAGAATTTTATAGAATAATAAGGTTTAATATCATCTATTATATCTAATGAGCGTGTTAGATACGATGATTTTGTAAACCGAACTACTTAAAAGACGATCAGATTTTCTAACGAGTGTGTTAGAAAAGATTTTTGTTGCAAATAATTATTAACAAGTGAGTTGGAAACAATTTATGGATAATAATTAACCTTGTAACGGTTTCGTCCGAACCTTTAAATTTCTAACAAATAAGTTAGAAACGGTTTTTTACATAAAGGTTAAAACGGTTTCATATTTGTTTATTTCTAATGAGCGTATTATAAACTTCGAAACAAATTCTGTAATCGTTTAATTCTAACGAGCGTGTTAGAAACCTTTTAACGATTTGCAATTGTTAATTTATAACGAGCTGGTTAGAACCGGTTTAACCATGATAAATTATTTAACATGATTTGTATCAGGTTTATATATTTTCTAACGAGCGTGTTAGAAAAGGTTTGTGTTTATTTCTAACGAGCGTGTTAGAAAACATTCATTTAAATAAACCAAAATTGGCTTATGAGAATAAGTGTATTCGTTTTATTTCTAACGAGCGCGTTAGTAACGGTTTACTTTATAAAAAAACCGAATATTTTGAATGTTTGATAAACATTTAAATTCTAATTAGCACATTAGAATTGGTTATCATACAAACCACTCAATTTAACGATCGGTAATCGTTATTATCTAACAGGGTTAGAAATGGTTTAAATATGATAAACCAACTATTAAAACGACGTGTATTCGGTTTTTTTTTCAAACGAGCGAGTTTGAAATTGTTTTATTTAATAAACTATTATAAGGTTTATTGTTTTGATTTTTAATCAAAACATAAATATATAGTTTATTTTTAAAACACTTGTAAAACGAGAAATGTTTTTGAACGAATAAAACATGTCTTTGCGAATTATAAGTGATTCGATATACTTCCACGAGAAGTATAACGTCTTGAACCATATAATGGTCTCTGAAAGACTATTTAGTGAAAAACAACTCGATGTTGTTATACACATAATAAGTTGCTTAACTACTTGTGAGTAGTTAATTGTAAACAACTTTATATTTTTGGACAACTTGTGATTATTCAGGTTTAGAGTTCCAAGATGAGGGAGTACCTCAAAACATGACACCGAACGAAATAATTGCGTTTATTTCGGTCAAAAGTGTTGAAGATAATAACACTTTGGCATTTGATGTTTAGATATCTTTAGTGTATCCGTTTTATTTTTGTCCACTTTTAATTTATTATAAATGGTAGACTATCGTTTGGGTTTATTTAACATAAACAAATGGTTTAATTATAATAAAAGATAAATATTTATTTTGGACTACTAATAATTTGTCAAAAGGATACACATTTTGGTACAAAGTGTAAAAAGTAATTTACACAAATACAACGAGCGGGTTGTGATCATGACTTATGTAATAAGTCACAAATCAAACATCAAATGCATAACGGCGTCGTAAGAAACGTGGTGAATGGTTTGAGATGAAATACACGAAAACGAAATATGTCATCTAATGTTGAGAGCATGAACATGGAAATGCACATGTGAATTTTTCATAGAATATAACATATGAAAGAAATACATGTTATTATTGTAAATGATTTTAATAAATTTAGAAAATTTATTAATGGAAATTTACAATAGTGATGGACTTGTAGATGTTTCTACCACCATCAATGTTGTTTAAACTATGTGGAGGTTTGGTTCTCAATTTGGGAGATCCCAATACATGGTATTAAACGAAACAACAACGTAAATGTATATATCACTATAGGCATACGTGAATGCTTTGTTGTTGAGAGTCAATCTAATTGGCTATATCTCAAGACTCAAGTGATTTTATACAAATATTTTTCATCAAAGTGACTTGTATTAAGACTTATGTTTAAGTCTTTAGGAAGTCAATGGTGAAGCCTTGGAGATAAAAAGGCAAACGAGTTATGATCCTAATGGATTGAGTTAACTATGGTTTTGAGGCCTTCATAAAACGGATGGTTTTGGAATGGTGAAATAAAATTTCATTATTGTGTCTAAACTAAGAAAAGAATGTTTGGAAGAGATAGTGCGTTATCTCTTAAGGCTGTGAAGAATCAGAATGATGCATCTTCTGTTCACATGCTAAAGTATTGTGGTCTAAAGCATGCTAGACTAATAATTGTTAATTTATATGCTCGACGGAGATTAAATTAACTTTAAACATTCAAAATATGTGATGACACAAGAATGAATTTTGTGCTAAAACAAAACTGTAAAGATTACCTCATTTTAGTCCTAAAGGATACTTAATTAAAATGCAAGCAATGTGGGGGGAGGAACCATTTAAGAAACAAACCCTTTAGGGTATGAAGAAATGGTAGTTGAGAAGTTTTCTCAAACTCGAAATGAAAGGGAGAACCACTCATCACCCCATTTGGATGTTATCCAATTACACTTAAATATGGGGGTGGCTTGCATTTGAATGTGGAAATGGGAGTTGAGAAGTTTTCTCAAACTCGAAATGAAAGGGAGAACCTTTCATCGCCCCATTTGGATGATATCTAATTACACTTAAATGTGGGGGTGACTTGCATATATTGCAAATGCATGACCAAGTGGAGTACACAATGGTTATATGGAGTCAATCGAGTAGATTGGACTCGAATGCCAATTGGTTAGATTCAAAATCTAGTAAGATGTCAGTCATGACACACCAAAGGCATGGTGAAAACGTGTCTAGCCATGAATTGAGTTTCATGTCATTCTAAAGACAAGGTACATAACTGGATCCAGGTTGAGATCACGAGTTATAAGTCTTATGAATCGACTAAAAGGCAAAAGTGACTAGCAAGTCAAGAACACGTTAGAACAACTGATCTAAACTGAAAAATTATTGTTGTTGACTTAATGAAGTCAACAAATAATTTTGGATCCAACAACCAGTGAGTTGATAACAGATCAGGTTGTGGAATGGGACTAAAGCCATTGAAAAAAGGGGACATGAGGGAAACCTAACCTAGTTGACTGGAGATCTCAAGATCTAGGTTCAATACGCCAACTTAATCATGAACCAAAGGGTAGTCACTGTGGGGGCGTAGCTAATATATATGTTTATATATAAGCTAGTTTATATATTTCATATACCCCCTAAACTATAAAAGGGTGTTTAATTACATCCTAGTCCATTCCTATAATATTCAGTGACATTGTTGTGAGGTTAAGCATAATATGTGGTTTTATGATTTGTGTAAATCATAGTAAACCATAATGCTTTTAATGATTTAAAGGGAAATCACCTATGTTGGAGAGAAGTGTGGTCGCTTCGAATGGAATTAGGGCATAATTCCTAGAGCTCCCGCAGAACCAGGAAAGTGCTCCATGACCATTATAGGACACGCTAGTGAGGGGATGGCCCGGCTAGGTAAAGTATTGTGTGAATGTATATTGTCGTTTACACAAATGGGGGGTTGTTCAAGCACATCACGTCTACAAAACCCTAGTAGGCTAAGAGTGTTTCACAAAGGAAGGTTCAAAGGCAAAACCTACCTATCCTGCAATACTCGACTGTCGAGGTTTTATCGGGGAATTTTTTGGGTGTTTTCATCGATCTCCATTCATGTGGGGGATTGTTGGAAATTTAGTGAAAATGAGTTTTTCACTAAATATTTTGGACATGAATAATATTTATATATGTGTTGTATAAATAATTATTTATGGGTTTGTGTTCAAACTATGTCCAAATAGAGCTAAGATGAATGAGATATCGAAGCTTGAAGTTGTATGTTTGGAACAAACGAAGATGAGAAAAATGGATTGAGATTTGTCATCTTGTCCCACATAGGTGGAATGACAAAACTTAAAGTGGTATATAAGGAGGAGCACTCCTTGAAGGCAAACACTAGTGGGGACCAAAGGGTGCACCGCACCTGCACATATGCGCGCGTGATGTGGGCTATAAGCCCAATGTGGTGCGCTTTGAACTTCGCACACCGCCTTTGTATTTTTGCCCATGAGCGCGTGGTCAGATACATGGCGGGTCCGCTTATGGCGCACCCTTGGGTGGCGTAGGCGGATGCCTTGGCATGGCGCATGGCGCACGTCATTGGCTATGGCGAAGACTGCAAGTGGCACGCGAGTATGGATGGCGCATAACCAGGTGGCATCCTGGTATGCATAGTGGCATCCAATTAGCGCGTGGCGCAAGAAGGTGTGTCTCCGCGGAAGCGTATTGCAGGCTCAACTAAGGCGCGCCTGCATGCGCGTTCGACCGGTCAAACCAGTCTACTTACTAGAGAGTTAATGTTAGACGGTTTCCACTAGTGCCATAAGTTGAATGGTAGTTTCTTTTTACTACCACTTAATATCCATTAAGTTAGAGTTTAACCCTTTTAATTACAAGATTAATTATCTTGTTAATTACAAGATTAATGATCTTGTTAATTACAAGATTAATGATCTTGTTTATGTCATCATTAAGAGGGTTGAATGAGTCTATGCATCTAATTATAAAATGAATATGGTTTATTCATTTGTGTAGAAAAAGAAAAATAGACACAACAAATTGGTCTTTTGTTCCTTGAAAATTTAGAGAGGAGCACTCTCTAAATTATTCTTTTCTCAACTTCATATCTTCCAAATTGTGTGAACACCAAATTATACCCGGTGCTATCTCGGGCATGAGAGTCATCTCCGGCAGTACACATACTGTTCCGGTTGTTGTACCCTGGGAGACAGACCGTCTGAGAGGAGGCGCGGAATCTGTTTTAAGGGAAGCGTGTTGAACACGTGCCTCAACCAAAAACCGTCAACAATTTTGTTTGTCTTGCAGCGGAGTTTTGATCTCGTAGATGCGGTTGAAGTTTTCAAAAGACATTGGCTTTGAATCAAGATTGGTACAATTATATTGTATTTTATATTCGTTTATTTAATTTTTGTAACCGATATTGTACTAGTCGAATTTCCCACATATAACGAGAGTCTCGTTATTATATATTTTGTAATACATTTTATAAAAAGTGAACCTAGTTCCTACACAAGTAAGAAACGATGAACATATACATGCCTGAAAGTTGAACGTCGAAGTTGTGGGGGAGGAGAAGAAAGGTTGCATGCAGGGTTTTGGAAGACGAACTGATTATACGAATGAGATTTACATTACACGCAGGAGTAATTGAGGGTAGTTAGGTAATTTCTCAAAAAAATGGGAAATATGTAATTGATTTTATGGTTTGGGGAAATATGTAATAAGGAGGCTTAGGAGGGGGAAATATGTAAAAATCCCTTAAATATATAATTAACTTATTTATTTACGAAGGGTAGTTTGGTAATTTTACAAGGATTTAACTACAAAATTTAACATATGTTAGTTAAAAGGACCACATGAGTGCAAAAATTACAAATACTGGGATCAAGTGTGTAATTATTAAACCACTCAGAACAAGTTTGCAATATTTTTAAACCACAGATACCAGCTAGACATTTAACTCTTATTATTATTCACAAAACCAATCAACCCAACAATTATATATTGCTTTCCTTTTAGTAGTAAAAGCAAGAACCAATCAAACAAATATAGTGCTTTATTGGTTCTATGGAACCGTAAACAAAAAAAGGATAACACCTTTTTATTTTCTTTAATATGCGAACGACAAACCAAAAATATTGTTCCTGCACCAACGATATTTGGGTGCAGCCATGGTGCAATGCCTTTTAATCATCTAGGCATGGTTGTGGGAGGCAATATGAATAGGGTTGCTAGCTGGTTTGGTGGACCGGTTCAACGGGGTATTGTCAAGATGGAAAGGCAGATTCATGTCATTTGCCGGTTTGGGTTATTCTAGCGAAAGCGGTACTTGGTAACTTGCCGACATACTATCTATCTCTCTACAAGGCTCCAATCAAAGTTGTAAATACTCTGGAAGGGATAAGACGCAAGTTCATATGGGGATGTGGGCAATCCAACGACAAAATAAGATGGGTTGGATGGAAGAGGATGATAACGTCAAAAAAGAGGGGCGGGTTGGGACTAGGAAGCATAAAAGAAGCAAATATGGCGCTACTTCTCAAATGGTGGTGGAGGCTTAGGGACGACAACGAGCATCTGTGGGCCAAGGTCATCTTAGCATTACATGGTAGGAAATGGAAAAAAGAGCTAATTCCACTAAACAAGAATCAATCAGGCATCTGGAAAAATATAGCAGCAGTGCAAAAGGATTTTGAAAAGAAAGGCATCGACGTTTATAAAAAATTGGTGTGTAAGATTGGCAGTGGCGAAAAGGTTAGATTCTGGGAAGATGTTTGGATTTCAAACTGCAGATTGAAAGACTCATATCCTAGTCTATACAGGTTGGCTGAAAATAAAAGGGTGACCGTTAAAGAAGACTACAAATCGACAACCAAGGGGGTGGTGTGGGATTGCAAGTGGATCGCTGACCTGGAGAACGTACAGTGCTGGGCAGAATTTAATTCTATGTCAGAGCAGCTGGGAAACTACCAAATAGAAGGCGGCAAAGATGTTTGGGGTTGGATGATGGACCCAGTCGAAGCCTTCACAGTCAAAGCAGTTAAAGACGATCTCAACGCGCTCGGTCCTCAAATCACTAATCTGGACGGGATTAAGTGGTGTAACTGGGTAATCCCAAAGGCTAACTTGTTGGCGTGGAGAAGTATCCAAGGCAGGATCCCCACGCGGGTCGAACTCAGCAAAAGAGGAGTGCAGGTGGGCAACGTGCTCTGCCCAAATTGTGGTCTGAGGGAGGAAACGGTGGACCACCTACTCGTATCTTGTGCTACAACGAGAGCTCTTTGGTGGATAATTGGTATTTGGATTCGAGTGGATGGCTTGTGTTCGAGTGGCTCGGTAAAGGATCTAATGCTTCTGGTGGAAAATACAGCACTCACAAAGAAAAGGAAAAAGGCCGTAAAGTGTGTCACGGTGGCTGCGATGTGGAAAATCTGGCTGTACAGAAACGAAAGAGTATTTCGAGGTGTCTTCTCAACAAATTGCAGAATTCTGGAGGATGTTATGGAAAGCACTTATTTATGGCTCAAGAACAGGGAAAATTTAGAATGTATTAGTTATGAGGAATGGTGTAATATTGGACCAAATATAATTGTGGAATAGATGGTATAGGATCTGTACATTTTTTGCTAGCTAGTGGCTAGCTTTTTGGTTTGAATGAAGTCCTCCTTTCTGTTAAAAAAAAAACGATTACCCTTTTCTTTCTCTCTTTGATTGATGCAAACTTCTAGAAGATAAAATTCTTTTTTCTTTTTCTAGTCAAACTTAGATAGCAAGATTAAAGAAAGCATACGGCGATTGACCATCAAATTCAAATTCAAAGCTCTAACCGACCTTCGATCTTTGAACGCATAACTGAACCAAACTTTTTACGGACCGTTACAAAATAGTGTATTTACGAGCCAAAACTCTGATACCATTTATTGGTCCAGATGGTTCAAACAATCGTATGAAACACGAACACGGGATATCTGGGGGTACAAACCCGCGACTCTTTCTATTCAATCAAACGTACTTATAAGGAAAATAGACAAATAAAAATAATTATCCAGACCCCTATTTATTGTTCTACTAAACACAAATAAACTTTTCTTAAACCTATTACAATACCAACTAACTAAAATAAATCAAACTATAATAAAACATATTAAAATAAACTCTTACCATTACTAATTATTCAAGATTATCATTATAACCGGTAAAACTAACTATAAGTTCAATAAGTGGAACACCAACTAATGATTATTATAATTCCAAGTTTCTGCGGATCGTTTGATAGGATTATTAGGTTTTTAAGGTCTAACCATTTACTGGTTTGGATTTTAGAGGAAGAGTAAATTAAATGAATAAAAGCTTATAAAAGATGGGTTTTCAACTTAATGTAATGTAATGGGTCTGTAAGTGGGTTAAAAGACTGGGCTTTTAATCTTTAAACAAAATGAATCTTAATTGATAGATGTATTAGCATAGCAGGCTTGTTATTTTCAACAAACATGGTTTATAACCTAAGTTCTAATGGACTAAAAGTTTGTATAAATATTTTTGGGTATGGGGGTCGTAAATTATTTTAATATAGGGGCCGGCGTCTAAAAATCTCAAGGGTCAATCGAAAAACGGTATATACGGTACGCTAAAAAGTATTGTGAGATTGGTCCTATATAGTCTGTCCATGCATGTTTATAAATAGGGTTGGTTTTATTTCAGAACTAGAAATATTACAGAACTTTCAGAACCGCTAATAAATAATTATTTTATTTACATATTTTTATATCTAACATTATTTAAGGATATATTATATGTATTTATATGATCACATATATGAAAAACTAGATTATTTATGTGTAATAACTAATGTACTAATGTGTAAAGGAACTAGTTTACATATGTGTAAATGAACCAATTTACGTATATGATTTTTATACATACACACAATTTATAGGTAAATGTTTTAAGTAGCTAGGTTTTAACTTTTACTCAACTCATTTTTTAAATATACAAGATTAATTGTTAGAATTCACATGGTTTGGTTGGAAATTGGCCAGAATTTAGAGGTTTTGGTCGGAATATACAGGTTTTTTGCCGGAATCTGGCCGGAATCGCCGATTTTTGGCTGGCTGACTAGGCCCGAATAGACGGACTAGGCCTAACTAGCAATTAATGGACTGATTAACGAAAAATTACTCAGTTATTGGCCGACTAGCGATTAATCGCCGACTAGTCGCTGCCTAGTCGCGATTTTTACAACACTGCTCTTAACATACATGGAATCATAACAAATAATAAATGATAAAAAATAACCTTAAAATGTTAAATATAAAAATATATTAGTAGAATGATTGTTTATTAGGAGTTTTGTAAGTTCTGCAATTATTCAGAGTTCTGAATTTTTTTTTGAAAGGTGTGAATTATTCGCGAATATCGGGAGGTCCTAGCATAGGTTGTCTTAAACGGGCCCGCGCTAGAGAGCCCTCTCGCACAATAGATCCACAATTTAAACCCCTCAATAAGAAACCCCTACCACCCATACTCGAACTTGAGACCTTGAGAGGAAAACTCACCCGGACCCACCATAGGTGAAACTTAAATACACGTGTCCACCACTAGAGCACTAATAATGGTTATTTAGAGTTCTGAAATAATCCTTAGCCATATGTTCGTAGGCCTCAAGCTTTAACTATATTTTCAAAAAAAAAAAATATTACAGTTGACTCAAATCGAGTCGTGTTGAGTGTGGAATTGTACTTTATGGAATTGTATTTTTATAATTCTCAAAGTAAAACAACCATCACTTAGAAGATAATAACCGGTTACAATGTACACACAAATCGGTTCTTTCATGCGATTGATGTTGTTTCTAATTAAGGCCATGGGGTATGGGGCTTGAGTTGGGGCGTGGGTTGGCTGAAAACGCCCAAGCCACCACCTCGGGGGCTTGGGTTGGGCGTGGGTTTTGGGCGTGGCCCCCATTGGCGTGGGTTTGAAGCCGGGCGTGGGGCGGGCTAGTAAGTGACATGGCAGGCTCTCAATGGCCAAACCAAACTCATGCCCCCCAACCCAAGCCCCACCATACCCCATGGGCGTGGGTTTGAGTGGTGGAGGGCTCCCATTCCACGTGTGAACCAATGTCTCAACCCAACCCTCAACCCAAGCCCCACCATGTTCTAAGGTACGCACAATGTTGGATTTTACCAAACAAGAAGACCAAGGTGGCGGCATCACACCCTCCTTATTTAGTCAAACCACATCATTATTACAGTTTGCGAAGTTCACTGCACTTATCATTTAATAACGTAACGTTATGGTATTATAACACGTCATAAATCGCTACTACAGTAACCAAATTTCACTCTACTTAATAATTACTATATATTCATACACAACCATGCCAAAAATTAACCCATTATTTGGCACCAATCGCAACATGTCAACAAGACACCAATATCTTTTCATTTTCCTTCTCGTCCTCGTACTAAGTACAACCTTATTAACAACCAAAGGTCGTAGACTCGCCCACCCAAGTACAAGAAATACGACATATGGTCATCTCAAGGTTCAAGTTTCATGGACTTCAAACTCAGTTCCGACCGTCAAAGGCCATGTTAGAAGCCATGTCGTTGTTGAACGGTCGGGTCCAAGTCCTGGTGTAGGACATAAGCACGTGGAAGACAGTGACGAAACCACAAATTAGCTTAATTTTGTTATTTATAAAATAGTTCTAACTATTTATCCTATATTTATAAAATAGTGGATACTGTATTTTTCTTTCCAGTGGTAACTGATATATAAACTATAAAATGTTCGGTGCTACAAGAATTTCGTGTATCAACACTATATATTAATAAGTGGATTTGTCGAATTATGTGTCATCAAAGTAGATGTTAAGGAAGTATTAATAAACTTAAGTTTCCTACAAAATTTAAAAAAAATTACTTTTGTCAACCTTCGAATTTTTCCTATAAAGGTATAATTAATTATTATTATTATTATTATTATTATTATTATTATTATTATTATTATTATTATTATTATTATTATTATTATTATTATTATTATTATTGAACGGCTAAAATCACCACTCCTGCTATTTGCAACATTTGAACCCAGGGTCGGCCTGTTAGTGTATCAAATCTAGGCTAGCGTTTTGGGCCTCCAAAATTTTAGGGCCTCCATTTGAAAAATATTATGTATAATAAGATGAAGTTCGATTAGTTTGACGAATCTCACTCCTATAGTGTAGTAGTTATCATTCCGTATTGGTCAAAGCCCGATTCCCGGTTCGATTCCCTACAGCCAACGTTTAAATCTTAATTTATTTCTTTTTTAAATTGGAGAAGCCTCCGTAGGACAAGGTACAAAAAATCCAATATATAAAATCTAATGTTCAGCCTCTTTAGGGTGAAGGGGGCACCCCCCCTAATGAGGTGAGGGAAAACTTTTTGTAACCCAATCATACGTTGCCATGTCATTTCCCCTCTATAACTTCCCTCTTGTTCAAAAACGTACGGGGTGCACCCTCTTAGGGGAATTGTTTTTTTATTCAAAAAAAAAAAGTTTTCATTGGTTGAAAAAAAGGGTGGCCCACCTTCTCTCTCCTTCCTAAATCGGTGCCTCCTCCCCGAAATTGGTCCCCGAAATTGCTCCCCTCTTGGATGGCGGCACCATACCCGCTCGACAACTTTGGTCCCCGAAGGGAGTCACCGAGGGTGCCCCGCTCAGCCTTATTATTCTGCTTTGGAGCGTGTAGTGTTTATTAATTAATACATTTCAATGGTTTAGGTTTAGGTTTATGTTGAAGGAACTTTTGGGTTGTTCTGTGAATTTTTTTTTTCATTGGAGTTCATTTTCCAGAAAAAAAAAAAAGATTATTTATAAGTATTGGAGTTCATGTTGAGCAATGTTGGATTGTTTTGTTCCTTCACTACAAGTCAATGAAATCATAGCGTTGGAGAACTCTATATCAGTGACTTAATCAGGTCTTTCTTGTTGTATGTCTTTATTTGATTTATTTGTTAAGATTGTTAGATTTTGTTAGCAAAATCATCAATTTAATAGTGGTTTTTTGTCTTTTTGGTTTATTAAAGTTGATGAGTAAATTCTATTATCCTAATTTGCTTTCAAACTGTCGTTGGCCACAACCAAGAATTCAAAACTGTAGTTGGTTCCCTTACAAACAAAAATAAGTTTATCACTTTTTGTGCGATTGGCATTTTAAATCTTAGACGGTCTCAAGAAGTATGCTATAACTGTTAAATTTTTTTTGGAAACATTGCAATTAGTATCTTTTGAATTTCAGGAATCATAATCACTCGACGTCCTTTAACTTTTTTTTAACAAATTTCATTTTTCCTCCATTAACAAAGAGTCATGGATCCATGTTCATTAACATGTTATCGGCTCATTAAGCGATTAATCTAGTAATATTGTTAAGTTATCAATTAACATTAAGATGGTGAGTAAAATAATATTTATTCAAAAGAGCCCCAAATTTAATATTCGCTTTGGGCTTCCAAAAAGTTTGGACCGGCCCTGTTTGAACCCACAACCACATGATTGGGGACTTCACCTAGAGATGGGCATATCCGGTTCTTTTTAATAACCGGAACCGGTTCCAAACCGTACCCAGTTCTTGAATGAGTGTCAATGGAACCGGTTCTTGGTGTAACCAGTTCGAGTTCCTACCCGGGTTTTAACCATTAAAAATACTGTAGGAACCAGTTCCTACCCGGGTTTTGAACCGGAAAACTCACATTAAACCTGAACCGACCCGAGGAAAGATGCGTGGAGGGTTTCAGAATTGATTTTCGTTTTCTTTTATTTGATTTTGATAACTCGTTTCGTTGATCTTTTGATAACCTTGTAATGAAAAGACTACTCGGATTTTATACACTGCCCTTTTACAATCTATTACAAAACTTCACAACAACCAATCACTTTTCAATCTATACACCACCCTATTACAGTTTACAATGCCCTTTACTACCGCTTATACCTATCACTTATGTACCATCTGACATCCTATTCCTATCACTTACCAAGACTGGTATCCAAACAGCGTTGCAACTACAACACACACACAAACAAAGGAAACCCCACCGGAAACAATGTATCGCCAAAAGGGGGAATCCACAAACGCTGCAGTGAACGTTATAGTCGCCGAAGCAGCTGCTAAACTAAAGCAGCTGCTGATCAAGAATCGTGACCAAGCTTGCGCAGAATAGTCCATGCCGGGCCTCCTCTAGAATAAGCCGAAAGGCGTGCCATCATAAGATATGACACGTACATGATACCCATATCGATACGCCATCCATCATTTGTCTGACTCTTTTTTCTTTGGCTTTGCAGCCCAAACGCCCATAAAACTGAAAAGCGCGCCTGAAAACGCCCCTAGGATCATGGTAATTTTTTGATCGAGCTGGGCAGAGAAATCTCTGCCCCCCCCCCCCCCCCGCGAAGTTGGCTCTCTACGTCCCCACGGGGCATCAAAACACCACTTAAAGAATGTATTTTAGAAGTTACCGTTGTTATCTGCCTTAACACTTCTCTCCCTCCGTCCTCAACCAGTTTCCAATGAATCCTCTCTTGATTCATATGTTGAAGTTGCTCCTAGAACGCCTTTCTATTGCATGTCAAGATTTTGGCACAGCTTTTTGATTGAGAAAGCGACACAGCGAGGTGCTGCCTATCTCCCATTAGGGACATGCATTGCAATGCATTGTTTTGTATTTGCAAAATTGCAAGGATGACTTCAAATAGGAAAAACCAAGCCGTTTGTGTTGCGCTGGGTTATTTTTTCATGACCTATTTTGTCTTAACATCCACACTTTCTCTGGAGTTTACATCATATCTTTAGGAGCCACTGACTTTTGGTGTTGCTATTTTAACTATGTTTCCCTTTGCGAAATCTATCAAATCTGGTAGTTATCTTCAAAGATCCAATACTAGTTTGTTTGTCGACGAGCTGCTCAAGATGTGCTGGAAATCGATTGGCGGTGCGTTTTTTGTGACTGTTGGGAAATGTTCCGTTGCATCTGAAACTGTCAACATGCACCTGACTTATATGCTTTGGCAGACTATCTTTGTATTCAGCAAGCAAGCCTAGTTGCGAGTTCAAGCACAAAAGCGATGGTTGTCGCCAGTTTTGGCGGCTACTTGCAGCTTCCCATCTTCTCCAACACTTTACTTGGTGATTCATGGCCGAATCTTTGCAACATTAAAGTTGTTCTTGTGGCCTATGTCATGTTTACACGGTTAACATTTTTTACCCGTTTTGGGATCTTCACAAGCCTTCAACAATGGGTCCGAGCCTGGAGCACGAGGGGTAGCCCAACTCATGAAGGTCGTTTGCCTTTATAAGATCATCAAGTATAATCTGTCTACTTGAAAACTCAGTTGAGCATTATAAGCTGTCTAATCATTCCATATTCAAATGTCAAATAACAAAAAGACAACTCTAGTTTCAACTCGATATTATACTTAGCCACAAATATGAGATCATCAACTATAGCTTTTGAAAATAAGTTTGTGTAATGTGTTTGTTACACTATGACATAACTCACCATGTGTTGTTAATATACACTTTATCTTTTGATTCTAAAATGTTTAGCCTAGTGGATTCGTTCCCTCTTTACAATGTCATTTTGTAGTTTAATATTTATAGGATTATTGAAGGGATAATAAGGTAGCGAACAATAAGTTCATCTCACTCTTTACCATTACTTTTTTTGTATATTACTTATTTCTATTGATTTTTAGCACTTCTATAACTATTCGAATTAATATTTGTGGTGTGGTTACCGAGGACCAACATGGCTGCAAGCAGCGGCATGACACCTCAGCAGCTCAAAGGCTGATGGGTGAAACGCTTGGTAGCTCAGGATTTGCTACCTTTGAACTACGTAGAGAGAGAGAACTTGTGTTAAGTATGTGTGTGAGAGAGAATGAGATGTCTCGGAAAGTCACAAACAAATGAGATGAAAGGAAGTTATGAGGTTGCCCCTTTATTTATAGAGGGGGAAAACCCAAACCCTAATGGGCCTTTTCGTAATGGGTTGGATTGGCCCAACCCTTTTAGTATTTTTTGTTTAGGTTGCTTGGTCTTTATTTGGATTGCCCAATAACCTACCTACAACATCAAATATGATCATACTTGTTCCTAACTCCAATATATAGCTGAGACATTTGCCGGCTTGTTCACAAGTATATCCTAATATTAATATTAATACTAATTATGATTCTTGCAAAAAGTTTCCCTGGTTTGAACTGAACAAGAAAGATATCTGTAGGAGGTTTAGGATGGATAGTTCTAACTTTTTCCAAACAAAATAATATAATTGACACAAAATTATATAATTGACCTGATTCGTTTCCAAATAAAAATTACGTTAAAGCGTAGACGAACTCGAATTTATACCAACACGTTCAAAAAGATAAAAAAAACATAAGAAATTAATTTTAGCGTAATTATTTGAACTTGTAATTTTCTCTTGTTATCAATACAATAAAAAACACTTTAGTCTCTTAGTATATATGTAGATAAGAAATCAAGAAAGTGTTGCAAACGAACATTTGATTCATGATTTAGAGCGAAAGAATTGAATAAAAAGTCAATAAGAGGATTAAAGAGCTAAATCATTAAAGAGGGGCTAAAGCAACAGATATGATTGCCATTACATCTGAATCAGGTCAATTATATAATTTTGTGTCAATTATCCTAATATTAATATTAATACTAATTATGATTCTTGCAAAAAGTTTCCCTGGTTTGAACTGAACAAGAAAGATATTTGTTGGGGGTTTAGGGTGGCTAGTTCTATGTATTGAATGTGTTTAATTACTTTCAACTGTGCTCAAAACATGAGTGAAAACAACCAAAGATGTTTACTAATTTCTCCATTTCTCTTGTCAAAACAACCAAACATGGTATTGAGCGTGTATTTTGTTTTTGAAATTGTCGTTGAGGTTGGTTGATCAACAACCAAAAACACAATCATTACTAGATAAAGTTTATTTATTCATCCTAACAAAAATATCACAAGAATCTCACTATGTATTCGACTTAGTGAGAAAAAGGGACCAGTGGGTTTGGAACAAAGGGACTGATAATATGTTCTCTGTGAAAGAAACAAGGAATTGGTTGGTTGAAGACGTCGATAGAGGTGATGGCAAAAGGTTCATGTGGTGCAAGTGGATCCCGAGTAAGTGTAACATCTTTATATGGCGGACTACGATGGATTGGATTCCGACTTTGAGTGCCTTTAGAAGGAGAAATATTGTGGTGGGAGAAGGGGGTTGTTATTTTTGTGGGGAAGAGGACGAGAATACGGAACATATCTTCACGGCGTGTAGATTTGCGAATGACGTTTGGGCCGTTGTGGCTTCGTGGTGCAAGTTACCTCCTCTATTCTTTTTTTTCGATCCGTGATGTTCAAGAGTATGTCGACCATATGAGGAGTTCAAAGATGAAGAAAGATATCTTGTATGGTGTGTTTATTTTGATGGCTTGGCGCATCTGGAAAGCTCCGAACGAAAAGGCCGTTGCTAACATTGAGGCGACCATTGCTAATATAGTATCCGACATTAAGGGGTTGGGATATCTTTGGTATATGAGTCGATGTAAGGATTGTACGATAGATTGGAAAGGGTGGTGTAATTTCTTGATTGATATGATGTAACTTTGTGTTTGCGGATATCTCTAGCTTGGAGATATCTCGCGTTTGCATTATAAACTTTACCTTTAAAAAAAGCTATTGCTTTAGCCCCTCTTTAATAGATTTAGCTCTTTAATCCTCTTATTAACTTTTTATTCAATTCTTTCGCTCTAAATCATGAATCAAATGTTCGTTTGCAACACTTTCTTTGATTTCTTATCTACATATATACTAAGGGACTAATGTGTTTTTGATCATGTTATAATAAACTGATGTATTGATAACAAGAGAAAATTTGTATTGATAACAAGAGAAAATTACAAGTTCAAACAATTACGCTAAAATTTGTTTTTTTTTATCTTTTTGTACGTGTTGGACTAAATTCAAGTTCGTCTACGCTTTAACGTAATTTTTGTTTGGAAACAAATCGGGTCAATTATATAATTTTGTGTCAATTATATAATTTTGTTTGGAAACAAATCGGATGAAATATAATACATTTTCATTCGATGGTATAAATTTGAGTTACTATACGTTTCGACGTAAATTTAGTACGGAAACGAGTCGGGTCGATTGTAGTCTATACTTTATCATATCGCGTATGACGCCAACACACGTGTTTGTTTTATGTGCATTTTGAGTTAGTCTACGTTTCAATGTAAATTTTGTTTGGAAACAAGTCGGGTCAAATATAATACACTTGCGTTTAATGGTATGAATTCGGATTACTCTACGTTCCAACGTAAATTTTATTTAAAAATAAATCAGGTTGATTGTAATCTATAATTTATCATGTCGTGTATGACGCTGCCACAACTCATAAGGAAAAGAAAACTAGTATAAACTTAGAGTTAAATGTCATTTTAGTTAATGTGGTTTGGGTTATTTTGTCAGTTTAGTCTAAAGGTTTCATTTTTCGCACGTGGGTCTAAAAAAGGTTTCATCGTTGCCATGTTAGTCCATTGGGTTAACTTCATCCATTTTTTCTATTAACGAGAAAGGCAAGACTGTCATTTTATATGTAACTCTGTTAACTAGAAGGACAATTCGGCCATATAAAATGGTAACGATGAAACCTTTTTTAAACCCATATGCAAAAAATAAAACCTTTAAACTAAACTGGTAAAATACCCAGACCACAAAGACTAAAATGACATTTAACTCATAAACTTATTTGTAAAGTAACTTATTATTAATGAAAAACTCTTTAGCCTTTAGATCCCCCAAAACACAAAACCCTAAACCCCAAAACATGACCGTTCTTTCTCATCTCAGGCGAGCCTTTTTCCGGCCACCATCGTTCATTCCTGCATATCCTACCACCACAACTTTAACCTCACCATACCACTTCATTCACACCGAACACAACTCAACAGCCTCCATTAAATCTATCTGAAGATAAAAAAACTCAAGGGAAGTGGTTAACATTGTCGCCGTTCAAGGCCACCGTTAACGGTGGTTCGTTAGGAAAACGTATTGCTGGAACGGGTGAAGGAGATGTAGGCAACACGACGCCGATTAAATGGGTCATGCGGTGTTGCCCGCAGCTCCCAGGTCTCTTGTGCAGAAGCTATTTCGGTTGCGGCAGGTATCACTTCTGTTTGTATTTAGTTTTGGAAATTGGATTATGTTTAGTTAGTGTTCAATTTATGTCTGTCTGTTAATGTAAATATGTAACAACTTTTTCTGTTTGGTTGTTTAAGTTGCAAGATAAATGATTTTGACCAATTTTTAGGATATTGTGACTTTTAGTGAAACTTCAATGAGACCAATAAGTGTATGAAATTTTTGATCGCTTGTTTACGCGTGCTTAAGTTTTAATGAAGGTGAATCTATTAGTATCTCAAGGGACGTTAATGGATGTCCTTTATGTTACAGTGTGGTGGTGGTTGGTGGTGGCGGTGGACGGTGGTGGTGGTGGTGGTGGTGGTGTTTTACCCTCTGCAGACCTTAAAAGATCTTAAAAGTGGTTGGGTTGGGCCAAGTCTGCACCAAGAAGAGCTCGCGCAGACGTTTTTTAATGAAACGTCTTCGAAAAAACAAACAGTCTGCAGATGACAATGTCTACGCGGTGCAAACAGAAGAGTCTTTTTAGAAAAAACAAACACCACCTTAGTGTAGATGTTATAATATATTGATTTTTGATGAACGATTTTGCAAACTCAACAAAATGAAAAGTGGATTGTTAACGCACTTGAAAACGCTATCGTTTTTTGTTGATCGCGTTCCCGGAATTTACATGAACAAAACATCTTGAAGTTTTCAACAAGAGAGTGTCTGCCTATCTCCCATTAGGGACATGGATTGCAATGCATTGTTTTGTCTTTGCAAGGATGGCTTCAAATAGGAAAAGCGAAGCCGTTTGGGTTGCGCTGGGTTATTTTTTCATGGCCTATGTTGTCGTAACATCCACACTTTCTCTGGAGTTTACATCATATCTTTAGGAGGCACTGACTTTTGGTGTTGCTATTTTAACTATGCTTTCCCTTTGCGAAATCTATCAAATCCGGAAGTTATCTTCAAAGATCCAATACTAGTTTGTTTGTCGACAAGCTGCTCAAGATGTGCTGGAAATCGATTGGCGGTTCGTTTTTTGTGACTGTTGGGAAATGTTCCATTGCATCTGAAACTGTCAACATGCACCTGACTTATATGCTTTAGCAGCCTATCTTTGTATTCAGCAAGCAAGCCTAGTTGCGAGATCAAGCACAAAAGCGATGGTTGTCACCAGTTTTGGCGGCTACTTGCAGCTTCCCATCTTCTCCAACACTTTACTTGGTGATTCATGGCCGAATCTTTGCAACATTAAAGTTGTTCTTGTGGCCTATGTCATGTTTAAACGGTTAACATTTTTTACCCGTTTTGGAATCTTCACAAGCCTTCAACAATGGGGCCGAGCCTGGAGCACGAGGGGTAGCCCAACTCATGAAGGTCGTTTGCCTTTATAAGATCATCAAGTATAAGATGTCTACTTTAAAACTCAGTTGAGCATTATAAGTTGTCTAATCATTCCATATTCAAATGTCAAATAACAGAAAGACAACTCTAGTTTCGACTCGATATTATACTTAGCCACAAACATGAGATCATCAACTATAGCTTTTGAAAATAAGTTTGTGTAATGTGTTTGTTACACTATGACATAACTCACCATGTGTTGTTAATATATACTTTTCTTTTGATTCTGAAATGTTTAGCCTAGTGAGTTCGTTCCCTCTTTACAATATCATTTTGTAGTTTAATATTTATGGGATTATTGAAGGGATAATAAGGTAGCGAACAATAAGTTCATCTCACTCTTTACCATTACTTTTTTTATATATTACTTATTTCTATTGATTTTTAGAACTTCTATAACTATTCGGATTAATATTTGTGGTGTGGTTACCGAGGACCAACATGGCTGCAAGCAGCGGCATGACACCTCAGTAGCTCAAAGGCTGACGGGTGAAAGGCTTGGTAGCTCAGGATTTGCTACCTTAGAACTACGTAGAGAGAGAGAGAGAACTTGTGTTAAGTATGTGTGTGAGAGAGAATGAGATGTCTCGGAAAGTCACAAACAAATGAGATGAGAGGAAGTAATGAGGTTGCCCCTTTATTTATAGAGGGGGAAAACCCGAACCCTAATGGGCCTTTTCGTAATGGGTTGGATTGGCCCAACCCTTTTAGTATTTTGTTGTTTAGGTTGCTTGGTCTTTATTTGGATTGCCCAATAACCTACCTACAACATCAAATATGATCATACTTGTTCCTAACTCCAATATATAGCTGAGACATTTGTCGGCTTGTTCACAAGTATATCCTAATATTGATATTAATACTAATTATGATTCTTGCAAAAAGTTTCCCTGGTTTGAACTGAACAAGAAAGATATCTCTAGGAGGTTTAGGATGGATAGTTGTAACTTTTTCCAAACAAAATTATATAATTGACACAAAATTATATAATTGACCCGATTCGTTTCCAAATAAAAATTACGTTAAAGCGTAGACGAACTCGAATTTGTACCAACACGTACAAAAAGAGAAAAAAAACATAAGAAATTAATTTTAGCATAATTGTTTGAACTTGTAATTTTCTCTTGTTATCAATACAATTAAAAACACTTTAGTCTCTTAGTATATATGTAGATAAGAAATCAAGAAAGTGTTGCAAACGAACATTTGATTCATGATTTAGAGTGAAAGAATTGAATTAAAAGTCAATAAGAGGATTAAAGAGCTAAATCATTAAAGAGGGGCTAAAGCAATAGCTATGATTGCCATTACATCTGAATTGGGTCAATTATATAATTTTGTGTCAATTATCCTAATATTAATATTAATACTAATTATGATTCTTGCAAAAAGTTTCCCTGGTTTGAACTGAACAAGAAAGATATTTGTTGGGGGTTTAGGGTGGCTAGTTCTATGTATTGAATGTGTTTAATTACTTGCAATTGTGCTCAAAACATGAGTGAAAACAACCAAAGATGTTTACTAATTTCTCCATTTCTCTTGTCAAAACAACCAAACATGGTATTGAGCGTGTATTTTGATTTCGAAATTGTCGTTGAGGTTGGTGGATCAACAACCAAAAACATAATCATTACTAGATAAAGTTTATTTATTCATCCTAACAAAAATATCACAACAATCTCACTATGTGTTCAACTTTGTGAGAAAAAGGGACCAGTGGGTTTGGAACAAAGGGACTGATAATATGTTCTGTCAAAGACACGAGGAATTGGTTGGTTGAAGACGTTGATAGAGGTGGTGGCAAAGTGTTCGTGTGGTGCAAGTGGATCCCGAGTAAGTGTAACACCTTTATGTGGCGGACTACGATGGATCGGATTCCGACTTTGAGTGCCCTTAGAAGGAGAAATATTGTGGTGGGAGAAGGGGGTTGTTATTTTTGTGGGGAAGAGGACGAGAATACGGAACATATCTTCACGGCGTGTAGATTTGCGAATGGCGTTTGGGCCGTTGTGGCTTCGTGGTGCAAGTTACCTCCTCTATTCTTTTTTTCGATCCGTGATGTTCAATAGTATGTCGACTGTATGAGGAGTTCGAAGATGAAGAAAAATATCGTGTATGGTGTGTTTATTTTGACGGCTTGGCGCATCAGGAAAGCTCGGAATGAAAAGGCCTTTGCTAACATTGAGGCGACCATTGCTAATATAGTGTCCGACATTAAGGGGTTGGGATATCTTTGGTATAGGAGTCGATGTAAGGATTGTACGATAGATTGGAAAGGGTGGTGTAATTTCTTGATTGATATGATGTAACTTTGTGTTTGCGGATATCTCTAACTTGGAGATATCCCGCGTTTGCTTTATGGAGTTTACCTTTAAAAAAAAGCTGTTGCTTTCACCCCACTTTAATAGATTTAGCTACATATATACTAAGGGACTAAAGTGTTTTTGATCATGTTATAATAAACTGATGTATTAATAACAAAAGAAAATTTGTATTGATAACAAGAGAAAATTACAAGTTCAAACAATTAAATTATTTGTAAAGTAACTTATTATTAATGACAAACTCTTTAGCCTTTAGATCCCCCAAAACACAAAACCCTAAACCCCAAAACATGACCCTTCTTTCTCATCTCAGGCGAGCCTTTTTCCGGCCACCGTCGTTCATTCCGGCATATCCTACCACCACAACTTTAACCTCACCATACCACTTCATTCACACCGAACACAACTCAACAGCCTCCATTAAATCTGAAGATAAAAAAACTCAAGGGAAGTGGTTAACATTGCCGCCGTTCAAGGCCACCGTTAACGGTGGTTCGTTAGGAAAACGTATTGCTGGAACGGGTGAAGGAGATGCAGGCAACACGACGGCGATTAAATGGGTCATGTGGTGTTGCCCGCAGCTCCCCAGGTCTCTCGTGAAGAAGCTATTTCGGTTGCAGCAGGTATCACTTCTGTTTGTATTTAGTTTTGGAAATTGGATTATGTTTAGTCAGTGTTCAATTTATGTCTGTCTGTTAATGTAAATATGTAACAACTATTTCTGTTTGGTTGTTTAAGTTGCACGATAAATGATTTTGACCAATTTTTAGGATATTGTGACTTTTAGTAAAACTTCAATGAGACCAATAAGTGTATGAAATTTTTGATCGCTTGTTTACGTGTGCTTAAGTTTCAATGAAGGTGAATCTATTAGTATCTCAAGGGACGTTAATGGATGTCCTTTATGTTACAGTGTGGTGGTGGTTGGTGGTGGCGGTGGACGGTGGTGGTGGTGCTGTTTTACCCTCTGCATACCTTAAAAGATCTTAAAAGTGGTTGGGTTGGGCCAAGTCCACACCAAGAAGAGCTCGCGCAGACGTTTTTTAATGAAACGTCTTCGAAAAACAAACAGTGCAGATGACAATGTCTACGCGGCGCAAACAGAAGAGTCTTTTTAGAAAAAAAAAACAAACACCACCTTAGTGTAGATGTTATAATATATTGATTTTTGATGAACGATTTTGCAAACTCAACAAAATGAAAAGTGGATTGTTAACGCACTTGAAAACGCTATCGTTTTTTGTTGATCGCGTCCCGGAATTTACATGAACAAAACATCTTGAAGTTTTCAACAAGAGAGTGTCTGCCTATCTCCCATTAGGGACATGCATTGTCTTTGCAAGGATGTTTTCAAATAGGAAAAGCGAAGCCGTTTGTGTTGCGCTGGGTTATTTTTTCATGGCCTATGTTGTCGTAACATCCACACTTTCTCTGGAGTTTACATCATATCTTTAGGAGGCACTGACTTTTGGTTAAGCTATTTTAACTATACTTTCCCTTTGCAAAATCTATCAAATCCGGAAGTTATCTTCAAAGATCCAATACTAGTTTGTTTGTCCACGAGCTGCTCAAGATGTGCTGGAAATCGATTGGCGGTGCGTTTGTTGTGACTGTTGGGAAATGTTCCGTTGCATCTGAAACTGTCAACATGTACCTGACTTATATGCTTTGGCAGCCTATCTTTGTATTCAGCAAGCAAGCCTAGTTGTGAGTTCAAGCACAAAAGCGATGATTCTCACCAGTTTTGGCGGCTACTTGCAACTTCCCATCTTCTCCAACACTTTACTTGGTGATTCATGGTCGAATCTTTGCAACATTAAAGTTGTTCTTGTGGCCTATGTCATGCTAACAGAGTTAACATTTTTTACCCGTTTTGGAATCTTCACAAGCCTTCAACAATGGGTATGCGCCTGGAACACGAGGGGTAGCCCAACTCATGAAGGTCGTTTGCCTTTATAAGATCATCAAGTATAAGTTGTCTACTTGAAAACTCAGTTGAATGTTGGACACACAACCAATAGAAAACTGATAGCATTTTCAAAGGCCTTGCTAAACCTGCAATAATTGAACATGAAGTGCAAAAAAGTGAACTCGATAAAAAGGCAGTGGAACTAATCAAGTCATTGTTCGCTACCTTATTGTCCCTTTAATAAACCCACAAATATTAAACTACAAAATGATATTGTAAAGTGGGAACGAACTCACTAGGCTAAACATTTCAGAATCAAAAGATAAAGTATATATTAACAACACACGGTGAGTTATGTGATAGTGTAACAAACGCATTACACACTTATTTTCAAAAGCTATAGTGGATGATCTCATATTTGTGGCTAAGTACAATATCGAGTAGAAACTAGAGTTGTCTTTTTGTTATTTGACATGTGAAAATGGAATGATTAGACAACTTATAATGCTCGACTGAGTTTACAAGTAGACAACTTATACTTGATGATCATATAAAGGCAAATGACCTTCATGAGTTGGGCTACCCCTCGTGCTCCAGGCTCGGACCCATTGTTGAAGGCTTGTAAAGATTCCAAAACGGTTAAAAAATGTTAACTGTGTAAACATGACATAGGCCACAAGAACAACTTTAATGTTACAAAGATTCGGCCATGAATCACCAAGTAAAGTGTTGGAGAAGATGGGAAGCTGCAAGTAGCCACCAAAACTGGTGAGTACCATCGCTTTTGTGCTTGAACTCGCAACTAGGCTTGCTTGCTGAATACAAAGATAGGCTGCCAAAGCATATAACGTCAGGTACATGTTGACAGTTTTAGATGCAATGGAACATTTCCCAACAGTCACAAACAACACACCGCCAATTGATTTCCAGCACATCTTGAGTAGCTCGTCGACAAACAAACTAGTATTGGATCTTTGAAGATAACTTCCGGATTTAATAGATTTCACAAAGGGAAAGCATAGTTAAAATAGCAACACCAAAAGTCAGTGCCTCCTAAAGATATGATGTAAACTCCAGAGAAAGTGTGAATGTTAAGAAAACATAGGTCATGAAAAATAAACCCAGCGCAACACAAACGGCTTGGCTTTTCCTATTTGAAGCCATCCTTGCAAAGACAAAACAATGCATTGCAATGCATGTCCCTAATGGGAGGTAGGCAGACACTCTCTTGTTGAAAACTTCAAGATGTTTTGTTCCTGTAAATGCTGAGAACGCGATCAACAAAAACACGATAGCATTTTCAAGTGCGTTAACAATCCACTTTTCATTTTTTTGAGTTTGCAAAATCGTTCATCAAAAATCAGTATATTATAACACCTACACTAAGGTGGTGTCTGTTTTTCTAAAAAGACTCTTCTGTCTGCGCTGCGTAGACATTATCATCTGCAGACTGTTTGTTTTTTCTAAGACGTTTCATTAAAAAACGTCTGCGCGAGCTCTTCTTGGTGCAGACTTGGCCCAACCCAACCACTATTAAGATCTTTTAAGGTCTGCAGAGGGTAAAACACCACCACCACACTGTAACATAAAGGACATCCATTAACATAAAGGACACCGTAATACATTTTCATTCGATGGTATAAATTTGAGTACTATACGTTTTGACGTAAATTTAGTACAGAAACGAGTCGGGTCAATTGTAGTTTATACTTTATCATGTCGCGTATCATGCCAACAAACGTGTTTATTTTATGTACATTTTGAGTTAGTCTACATTTCAACGTAAATTTTGTTTGGAAACAAGTCGGGTCAGATATAATAGACTTTCATTCAATGATATGAATTCAGATTACTCTACGTTCCAACGTAAATTTTATTTAAAAATAAGTCAGGTTGATTGTAAAGTAACTTATTATTATTGACAAACGAATTCAAAGGCCCTTCTTTGACCTTTCGATTCCCAAAACACAAAACCCTAAACCCCAAAACATGATCATTCTTTCTCATCTCTGGCGAGCCTTTTTCCGGCCACCATCATTCATTCCGGCATATCCTACAACCACAACTTTCACTTCACCATACCACTTCATTCACAGCGAACACAACTCAACAGCCTCCATTAAATCTGAAGATAAAAAAACTCAAGGGAAGTGGGTAACATTGCCGCCGTTCAAGGCCACCGTTAACGGTGGTTCGTTAGGAAAACGTATTGCTAGAACGGGTGAAGGAGATGCAGGCAACACAACGGCGATTAAGTGGCTCATGCGGTGTTGCCCGCAGCTCCCCAGGTCTCTCGTGCAGAAGCTATTTCGATTACGACAGGTATCACTTGTAACAGCCCGTGTTACCGAAAGTCAAAGTCAAAGTCAAGATTGACTCCTTTGACCGTGGTTAGTCTATTTTATATTTATGTTTACGTTAGTTGTATTATGTGGAGTAATTAATTACAATCGAATTAATCGAAGTTTATTTATCAATACGAACTGCTTTACGACTGTGAATGATAGGAAGTAACAATGCGATAAAGTCAATTAATCGATAATCAGGCTAATCTAGTCATCATCGAACTCGAGACTCGAATCACGCGAATTTTGGTGTTACTATACGTGTGTGTGTGCCTTATGTGTTACTTGTGCGTGTCTACTTTATGTTATGTGTGGTAATCAATCAAAACTCGAATCGAAACTCGAAACTCAATCGAACTCAATCGAAATCGAATCATGATAATTGGTGGAGAAGAGACAGCGCGAGATATAGATGATTGTATGTTAGATATAGTGGTTGGTATTAAAAGTAATTTGAATAGGAAACTCTATCGTACACGCATCGTCCTCAATCAAAATCGAAATATCAAAAATCATCGCAGCGAACACTCGTAACAGGCAGCTGAACAATCAGGCTCTCAGCCGATCGAACAGCCCAGCCGATCGGACTGCTGTCCGATCGGACAGGCTGTCCGATCGGACAGGCTGTCCGATCGGGATGCCTGGCCGATCGGCCAACCCTTTCCTCTTTTGGCAGCCTATAAATACCCCTGTCATTGTCATACTTTCTACTTTTGGAAAGCTCTGACCGACTAGCTCGTGCTCTCATCCTTTTTCTCAGATTTCTCTCGATTCCGGTAAGATTTCATCCTAAATCTTGTACTTTCTTGATCTACACGCACTCCTACACCTTTCTATCTTTCGAATCTTGATTTCTAACCGTGAAATCATCAAGATTCAAGTGTTCTAGGATGATGTCATCATGGTGTTCTTGAAGAACTTCATGTTTTGGCTTCAATCCACCAAGAATCACTTGGATCTAGCCGATTTCCACATAAACAAACAAGGATCTTTCATAGATCTAAACATTTACACGGTGAAAAGGATTGAAAGATGGTTTTCAACTTTCTTTCAACTCTTTTACACTCAATGCCTTCAAAACTGATAGAAACGGAACTTGTGCCGCCTTGCAAATCATTCTGGTGGTTGCATGATTCAAGATCTGGATTCTATCCATGAGGTTCACCGATTTTGGTTTAAACGTTAAACTCTGTTCCGAATGGTTCACCGGCCGGATTTGGGTGATTCCTGTCCGATCAGGAGGAACAAGTAAGAATGAGGGTTCTATGGTTCAACTTGTGGTCAAAACACCTCGATATAACGACAAACAATCAGAACAGCCAAGTGTTAGACGAGCAGGCTGATCAGGTCAGGATGCTGACCGATCGGACTACTGTCCGAACGGACAACCAGCCGACCGGACAGTCAGCCGATCGACCAGGCCAGCCGATCGGCTTGCACATGGTCCCACACTTGAAAGAATCATGGAAGTCTAGTATTGAACGAACTGCCGTTCGATCGGACTACCGTCTGATTGAATTACTCTTCGGATCATGAGATACTATGCTTCAACACTTAATCGATTTTCAACAAGTTCAACACGCTTGGTGTGCCACCCGATCAAACAGCCGTCCGATCAGGTGACACCCTGCTAAGAACTTGTCAGCTGAAGTACCTAACCGATCGGTTAGCCGGCCGATCGAACGACCGTTCGATCGATCGACCTGAAAGGTAAAGATACTTCAATGTTTCAAATGCTACAACGAAAACTTCAAAAGTCAAACCATCATACACAAACACATCCTTCCCAGAGGAAGAAACAATCCACTCGAACGGCCATCCGATCGGCCTACCGACCGATTGGACAGCTGTCCGAACGGACAGTCAAAACGAACGGTCAGCCGTTCGATCGGACTACCGTCCGATCGACCAGCTGTCCGACCCTCCAATACTTGTTTTCCGATTAAGCATTGCTTATCGTTATACTATCGAACTATTCAGGCTAACCCTACTCTCAAGTGCCCCCTTCAATCCATCAATCACTGTGAGTATATTCGATCCCTTTTTACTTTCAGCACTTTTGGGTGTTACATACGTCACTTATTCTAAATCACAATCGAACACACTACTCAATTACTTTTAACGCTAACCGTCACCGCATGTATTACGTGACTAAATGAATGCTTGTTGTTATGTTTACACGTGGAATGTTGTCTACCTGCCTTAACGACGATAGTACTATAGTTTGGACTCAGCACCCGTTCACACGGGGGTTGTTAAGGACAATTACTTGCATGGATTACGGTGGTAATCATGTATTGCGAACTGCCTTGGGCAGTCAACCCGCAGTCATTGGTATCGATAGATCTATGTCGATAATTAACATGCTTCGTTTTCCTCTGTGTACGTGCTGGTTATGCGTAAACTATTCGAACTCTATTATGCTATTATCAAACTTGTATGCTCACCTTTACATTTTATGTATTGACTTTATTAACGTATGTGACAGGTGTTTAAGATGCTTATCTGCTAGGAAAGCGAGGCTAGAATAAAGCTCTAGAGCCCAACAAATAGTTGTTTGTAGTGGTCAAATTATGGGTCTCTAGAAGCAGATAAACAATTGTTGTATTTGTATTTAAATCTGAGTTGTCGGAACAGAATATTTGACTAGATGTTATCTGTAATAATTTGTTTGCTATTTGAGGTATGGTATGGGACGTATTACATAAATTAAATAGTAATGATAACTGTTATGGAAACTTCTGGACAATCTGTTTCGCTCAGTGCCATGCCCCGATGATTCCACCATCGGTTGGGGTGTGACAGATTGGTATCAGAGCCATAACTATAGGGAATTAGGCAAGACACGACCTAGTCCGGGTCGATGTCTTAGAGACCTAGACTATAGTTAGGAACCAACAGACCGAGCTTATGTGCTATATGTCCTGCTATCACTTGCCTACACTACATTATCACCGCACTCGAATCTTCAATAATGAGAAGGCGATTTAGTCAAGATTTGGTGTGAAAACTGCAAACTCTCGACTAAATTGTTGGATCAATGCTGTTATTATCAACTTATCAATGATTTCTTCATTCTTTTTAATAACAAACGCTTGTTCAACGGGAGAATTATATCAAATCAGCAGTGAAATCCGTATTTTAATGAATAATCTCCTCTATTTTACAAAAATCAATGGAAAGTCGTCAAGCCAGGGGTGAAACCCTAACCTTGATGGCTTGTTCATAGTTTTTACCAAAACTCTCACCAAAGCCTCGACGGACTCCAACGACCTGAACTCACAAATATGACCTAGGGAATGTGTGCTGAATACCCAAGAATCGAGGCCGAAACACGATCCCGAAAGTCGAAATGTGACGACAAGTCTATTGAGAATAGTCAAATCGCTTTGGATAGTCGATGTCTAGTAGCCGCAGAAAATCCATTTCTCGATTTTCATGTGTTTCGATTCTGAGCCCGCAACTGCTAACTCTGATAATTCATCGATTTTATGCGTTTTATGTGAATTTATCTATTTATGTGTTTAAATTTTTGTGGGATTCCTCGATTTTGCTATCACTTCGATCGACACACACGACCCGCATTGCTCTTTTATCTCAAAACGGTAACAAATCGCTGCAAATCTAGACGAAATTATGCTACGATATACGCTTATACTATACTCGATATGCTATACGCGACCGATATATATGAACGACACGCGAGCTTTGAATGATAGGTTTCTGTACTCTGACTGCCTCTGTGACTGAATGCGTATGTGTTTCCATGCTTCTGTGTTTCTGTGCTTCTATGCCCTACGTGCTTATGTGCTTCTGTGATTACGTGAAACTCTGGTTATGTGTCTATGTGTTTATGTGATATGTACTTCGACGTGTTCCTAAGCTTTAGTAAGTAGTAGACGTGTGAGGTGAGATTCGATTTTGATGTGTCTGAGACCTACGACGATATCTGTTGCAGACGATGTCGTCATCCGGACACCGAACCCCACTTACCCGCCAAGAAAAGAGAGACCGACGTCTTGCTGCTATCATCGCCAAACAAGTAGCAAAAGCTGTAAGCGATGTCTATGAGAACGTCAGCAAATCATCTGAGGAGTCGAGAACTGAAGCTCCCAAAGATGCTACCAAGACTGTTTTTAGCTTCAAACAGTTCAAGGCATGCGGACCAAAGGAATTCACTGGAGAAGATGGCCCAACAGCTATGTTTCAATGGTTTGATTCCATCGAAGTCACCTGCGCCAAAGCGGCTGTCCAGAAAATCTCCGTACCCTAAACGCAACCAGCGTCTTCCAGTCCCGAGCCCTAGACTGTGGACGGCCGAACGAAACAAACACGGGAATGATGCAGCTTATGAGCTGACATGGAAAGAGAGCTGAAAGCCATTATGATGGACGAATTCTGCCCTCCCCATGAACGCCAAAAGCTGGAGGATGAGTTTTGGAACATTAAGCAGAAGGATGGAGATAGCGCAACCTTGACTGCTCGCTTTAAACAGCTCAGCATTATCTGTCCCGATCAAGTCAAGACGCCAGACATGGCAATCAAGAAGTACATCCGAGCTCTACCCGATTGTGTTGCCGATTTTGTTCACGCCGCGAAGACCTCATCAATTGAAGAGACTTACTTGCTTGCCGCCGTGATCAACGACAAGTGAGTAAAAGCTGGTTTTTGGGATAAGCCCTCCAAGTCTCTGCATCAGGCCACCACTGCATCGACCGCCGAAACTGCCACTGCTCAACCATCCAAGTCGTCACGCCGCAAGAAGAAGCACAACAACAGCAGCTCCAGCAACAAGAACTGTGCTGTCACTACCACTGCTGCTCCTCTACAAGCCATACCAGCTCAGTAGCAGTCTCATCATCGACCAGCACCAGTCACTCAAGCACCGCCAGCAAAGCGTGCTTACACAGGTCCTCACCCGCTCTGCCCGACATGCTCGTATCATCATCCGGTGGGTCTTGCCTATCGTTTCTGCGCTCATTGCAATCTGTACGGTCATTTCACTGCCAACTGTCGCTATGGTCCCCGTAACACCGCAGCTCCTGCCATTGCTCATCAAGCCCTACTCCCAGCCCCGCAAGGCCAACACGCAGCTCAAGCACCCGTGATCAATGCTCGAGTCTGCTTTGCATGTGGTGATCCTAACCACTTTGCAAACATGTGCCCGAACAGGGTTGTGAAGCAAGAGCCCCAGCAGCAGCCTCAGCAACAGCAACAAGCAGCACGCGCTAGAACCTTCAACATCAATGCTTGTCAAGCCCAGGCTGACAACAACGTGGTTAATGGTACGTTCCTTGTGAATGGTATTTATGCATCGTGTTTGTTTGATACTGGAGCCGATAACTGCTTTGTGTCGTTTGAATTCGAGAAGCTCCTTAGTCGTAAACGCTCTTATCTTCCCTCGTCATTCGAAGTTGAAGTCGCTACTGGAAGAACTGTCGCTGTTAATTCTGTTATTCGTTATTGTACCCTCGAGCTCAACAATCACATCTTTCCAATCGACCTCATTCTGATGCAACTCGGAAGCTTTGACGTCATAGTAGGCATGGACTTTCTTCGCGAAAACCATGCTGAAGTTGTGTGCTTCGACAAGATGATCCGATTTTCGCTTGCGAATGGTGATTTATTGTGTGTCTACATCGAAACTGCTTCGAAAGGTCTCAAGCTCATGTCATGTGCCAAGCTAGCAAGTATCTCTGCAAGGAATACAGAGCTTTCTTGGCCAACATTGTAGTAGCGGAGAAGGAAAAGAAAAGGAAGACAGAAGTTAAAGACGTTCCCGTGGTCCGTGAATTTCCTCAGGTGTTCCCTGATGATCTTCCTGGACTACCGCCAAGTCGTGATATCGACTTCCGTATCGACCTCATTCCTAGAGCTAACCCCGTAGCCAAAGCCCCTTATCGACTCGCGCCATCCGAAATGCGGGAACTCTCGAACCAACTCCAAGAATTACTTGAAAAAGGCTTTATTCGCCCGAGCACCTCTGCTTGGGGCGCGCCAGTCCTCTTCGTTAAAAAGAAGGATGGGTCGTTCCGGATGTGCATCGACTACCGGGAATTGAATAAGTTAACCATCAAGAACCGTTACCCTTTACCTCGCATCGACGATTTGTTTGACCAACTGCAAGGTGCTACGTGTTTCTCAAAGATCGATCTACGCTCAGGCTATCATCAGTTACGCATTCAGGAAGAAGATATACCCAAAACCGCCTTTCGCACTCGTTACGGACACTATGAGTTCGTTGTTATGCCTTTTGGTTTAACCAACACACCCGCGGTTTTCATGAATCTGATGAATCGCATGTGCAAGCCCTATCTCGACCGTTTTATCATCGTGTTAATCGACGATGTCTTGATCTATTCCATGTCGAAAGCCGAACACGCGCAACATCTATGTTTGGTTCTCGAGTTACTCCAGGGGAACCGACTCTATACCAAGTTCTCCAAGTGCGAATTCTGGTTAGAAGAGGTTCAGTTTCTGGGTCACATAGTGAATAGTCAAGGTATCCATGTCGATCCTGCGAAGATTGAAGCAGTTAAGAGTTGGATTACGCCAAGGAACTGTCACACCCCGATTTCCACGTGTATCACCGGTGGGCCCGGTGGGGGATTACCGTGACGTAGTTGGCAACAATATAGTCAAACCACACAATATATAAATGCACAGCGGAAGCATAAAGATAAATATATTTCAACTATTGAGTGTAATATCCAAGTATCACAATCGTCGAAATATAATCCACAGGGGATCAAAATAAGATAAAAAAAATAATTGTTCAACAGATATGGCATCCCAAGCTTGCAAGACTCTAACGATGCTTAAGAGTGGCCAGCCTATTACGCGTAGAACCTGCATTAATCTTTTTGGGGAAAATACGTCAGTTTACACTGGTAAATACATTCAACCGACACTTTTGTAAAATGTTTAATAGAATTGATTTGAATGCACATGGCACAAACTCTTTATAACTTGAGATAATTTATAATTAAATCTTGTAAAAGAATTACATGTTAACTATGCGTTCGGTCGCCCGGGTCTTGCTGGGTTTAAGGTTAATAGACACGCCACAAAGCATAAAGCCGTGGCGGGAAAACCAACGGTTATACCTTTAATTAATATGGACACATTGCCGGGTGTACGCCTACACCCACGTGTCGGGGTCGTGGCCATTTCGCAAAATGATGCCAAGGATATCCGGGACATGGTCGTTAAGCTCCCAAAGGCGTAAAGCCAACAAAACCAATTTTTAAACGGGTCACATTGAAATCGCCCAACTACAAATGAGTTGGGGTCAATTGCCCGACCAAGCGGTATTTTAAATACCGTAACCCAAGCCCGTATAACGGAAAAATAAGTTAAAAGTATTTACCTGAGCAAGTAATATCCTTCATAAACAAATGCAAGTTTCTTTTACTGGTCTCCTATTCTGGAACGAAGGTTTAAACAACCAATTAGAATCCTAACGGGTCTTTAATTTTAGCCTTAGCTTAGACCGGTTAGTTTCAAAGGATAATTATGGTTTAATCGCGTGAAAGGCGAAAACAGGGAATGGAATGTGGTTTGGACCCAACAAGTTTGAAGACCTGTTTTATATGGGTATAATAACCACACTCTGGATTTTGAAGTATAAACGATAAGGTTTGACCCGTTTCGGCTAGTTTATGTAAACTAGTTACATAAACCGAACCGTGCGCGCAAAAGGCGTAACGGGTAACCGTAAGAGTCCTTCACAGGTTTCCTAAGTTAATATGCTCTAAAGAGGTTGTGGTATCAGTAGGATACCTTCCATAATGCCCGTAATGAGTTACATTTCAATATACGCCCCGTAGGGGTATTTTGGGTCATTTTAAATGAGGTTCCCGAGTTCTACAGGAAATCTGAGTTTTCCGAACAGTTTATAAAGTTCAAAATACTTTATTTATTATTTAAAATCAGTAGCAACTGGAATCGGGTCAAAAGGCCATGTAGAACTCAAGTTATGTCCGAAAAGGGTATATTCGGTATTTACCGAACCGATGCCATAACCGCAGGTTATGAGCAGGTTAAAAATAGTTAAAAATCTTTAAAAATCTCAAAATATTATTTTACATCAGTGTGTAAAAGGTTTGGTGTCGAAATTTGGGTTTAGATAGGCTTTACGCTAAATGCGCCGTTTAATTACTAAAGTTTCCGTAATTGCGCTATTTAGCATAACTCCTATTCTAGACCTCGGATTGACGTGAAATTTTAGGGACATGTTTAGAAATCAATAACTAAGGTTATTGTCCTTTCACGTGTCTAAAATTCTCTTTTTAGAGTAAAAAGGGCGTTATGGTCAACTTTTAGGCGTTTAACGGAAATGTGCTAAAGACTCGGACAAACAATGAACCGGTCACAGAGGGTTATACCATCATGAAACCTGGTCCAAAGAGAGTCCTAAGGCATATCTAAAACATACCATAACGGGTCAGAACTGAAGTCAAAGCAAAAGTCAAAGTTTTGCGACTTTCGGTTCCGAACCGGGTCTAAACAGTAAATGGTCGGATCAAACAAGCTTAGACTAGTTAATATACTTATTATCATGTTACATGAGTGTTAAAGCAGGTTACATGCCATCTACATTACTGATTATGCATAAAAATCGCAAAATAGCATTCTATTGACTTTTTCTAAGCAAGTTTGACTCGACATTCGGACTAGTTAGAGTGGGAATCAGAGGGTGCCCTTTTTGGGGTTTAAAGCCCACATGATTACCAACATATAACTACCTTTGATTCGACAAATCACTGGACCATTTGTGATTTATCGTAAAGTCGATCGTTAATTACGACGGATTGACTTTTAAGCTATAACTATGTAAAAACTAAACCACAAAGGGTTAGGCACACTTACAGAAGCTTGGTACACGACCAGAGATGCTAGAAGAGAGTTCTTGTGCTTCAGAAAACTCCAGGAGTGAAGAATGAAGGTGTGGTTACAATGTGCACAACTTATGGCCTTTTATAGTGAAAATTGGTGCACTAGATCATGACAACAAGGTCTATAATTGATCATGGATGTTCAACAACTGTCCCTGAGTGTTAGGGGACGTGTAGGGGGCGCCCATGCTGCCATAATTGCATCCAAGGTCGGTTAAAACAGCAAACAGTGAACCTGTGCACGTTTTCTACATCTGGCGGTCTGACGCGGCCCGCATTAAGGATCAGGCTACCTTTACGCGGGTCGCCTGAATCCTATTGTCAGAAACCGGATCTCAGGATAGCTTGCGGCCCGCGTAAGATCATTCAACACTCTAACGCGGCCCGCCTGAAAGCTAATTTTCAAGATTTTCAAATCTTTTGTAATGATTGCCCTGGCCTTTCGGTTTCGAAGGGGTAACTTTGCGTTTTAGGGCCTCGTTTATTTACGAATAAGGACCTCGGAACTTTTACCCAACTTATTAACCCTTGGCTAATTTATTATTACCCGAAAAGCCTTAACTTTCAAAGTTTGACGCTTTTAACCCTTATTAACGAATTCGATCATAACTTTCTCGTTTTGAATCGGAACTTCGCGGAATTTATATCGCGCGTTCTAGTGAGTATAATTTACCATTACAAAGCCTCGGGTATGCCCAAAGGTCACTCAGAGGTATAACTTAAACATGGTGACATATTTGGCCCCTGTAGTTTGTAATTCCTCACTTTCTTTCACAATTCGTTCTGTACGATCCATGATTCATTCGTTTGAAGGTACGAGCATCATTTAGGGTTACTGTACAGTATATTTATCCCTTGTTGACATTTTTAACCCTCGAATTTGCATACTTCCAATATTTGTCAACTTTGGTCCTTTATTTAGTATTTAATGCCACGTGTAAACTTATGACACGTGTCAATACATCATTGGACGCAAAAATTTCGAGGTGTTACATCCTCACCCCCTTAAAAGAAATCTCGACCTCGAGATTTATTGAAATAAATGAGGGTACTTCTCTTTCATCGTGGACTCTACCTCCCACGTGTATTCGGGACCTCTACGGGCATCCCATTTCACCTTCACGATAGGTATATATTTCCTGCGAAGTTTCTTAACCTGTCGATCCTCGATCGACACAGGTTTTTCAACGAACTTTAAGCTCTCGTCGATGTGTACATCTGTATGCGGTATAACCAGTGATTCGTCAGCGAAACACTTCTTCAGGTTACAGATGTGGAACACATTGTGGATACCGCTGAGCTCTTCCGGTAAGTTTAATTTGTAGGCAACCGATCCGACACGTTCGATTACCTCGAAGGGTCCAATATATCTCGGGCTCAACTTGCCTTTCTTACCGAATCGCATCACCCCCTTCCAGGGTGATACCTTAAGCAATACTTTGTCGCCTACTTCGAAATTGAAAGGCTTACGTTTCAAATCTGCGTAGCTCTTCTGCCTGTCTCGGGCAGCTTTCAATCGATCGCGAATTTGGACAATCTTGTCCGTTGTTTCAAATATAATATCAGGTCCTGTCATCTGGACATCTCCAACTTCTGCCCAACAAACGGGCATTCTACACTTTCTACCATATAGAGCTTCAAAAGGTGCAGCCTTAATGCTCGTATGGTAGCTGTTGTTATAGGAGAATTCGACCAATGGTATATGGTTATCCCAACTGCCACCTAAGTCGATTGCACATGCACGAAGCATGTCTTCCAACGTTTGAATTGTACGCTCACTCTGTCCATCTGTCTGAGGGTGGTAAGCCGTACTAAAGTTCAAACGTGTACCCAAAGATTGCTGGAAGCTTTTCCAAAAGTGTGACGTGTATTTGGTATCTCTATCAGAGATGATAGACACAGGCACGCCATGAAGGGCTACAATCTTATCTACAAATAACTGGGCTAGTACATCGGAGCTATGCGTCTCCTTTATGGGTAGGAAATGTGCTGACTTAGTCAGTCTATCAACTATCACCCATATTGTATCGTTTCCCTTCTTTGTCTTTGGTAACTTGGTGATGAAATCCATCGTCACCATCTCCCATTTCCACTCAGGAAGTTCAGGCTGTTGTAGCAAGCCTGACGGTTTTTGATGTTCAGCCTTTACTTGTGCACAAGTCAAGCACTTTGCTACATAGGTGGCTATAGACTTCTTCAAGCCTATCCACCAAAAATTTGCCTTCAAGTCCTGGTACATTTAATCAGCACCAGGATGAACGGAATATCGGGAACTGTGGGCTTCCTGGAGGATAACGTCACGAAGACCTCCATAAACAGGAATCCATATCCTTCCATTCAATCTCAGAATTCCGTCTTTGCCATAGGATAACTACTCTTCAGTTACCCCTAGCTTTTCGTTTGGATAGTTAGCTTCTAACACAACTTCTTTTTGTGCAGCCAACAATCTCTCATTCAGACTATTCTTGATTTCAATGCTCTTAGCATTGATCCTTATTGGTTTCACTCTCTCTTTTCTGCTCAAGGCATCTGCGACTACGTTGGCCTTTCCTGGATGGTATCTTATTTCACAGTCATAGTCGTTCAGAGTTTCCATCCAACGTCGCTGCCTCATATTCAAATCTTTCTGATTGAACAGATGCTGGAGGCTTTTGTGATCAGAATAGATCACAAATTTAATGCTATACAAGTAATGTCTCCAGAGCTTTAGTACAAATACAACGGCACCCAACTCCAAGTCATGGGTGGTGTAGTTCTTTTCATGCACTTTCAATTGTCGCGAAGCATAGGCAATCACTTTGCCCCTTTGCATAAGCACACAACCCATACCGGTGTGCGATGCATCACAATATACGACAAATTCTTCCATTCCGTCTGGCAATGTCAACACTGGAGCATTGCTCAGCTTTTGTTTGAGGATATCAAAAGCTTCTTGCTGCTTAGGGCCCCAATTGAACTTTATACTCTTCCTAGTCAAGGAAGTTAGGGGTGCATCAATTCTTGAAAAGTTTTTGATGAAGCGTCTGTAGTATCCTGCTAGACCTAGGAAACTGCGAATCTCCGTAGGTGTCTTCGGCTCCTGCCAGTTCATGACGGCTTCAACTTTGGCGGGATCCACCTGGATACCACGCTCACTGACTACATGCCCAAGGAACTGGACTTCTCGTAGCCAAAATTCACATTTAGAGAATTTGGCATAAAGCTTTTCTTGATGGAGCAATTTAAGAATACATCGAAGATGCTTCTCGTGGTCAGCTTGACTTTTTTAATAGATGAGGATGTCATCGATGAAGACAATGACAAATTTATCCAAACAAGGCTTACAAACGCGATTCATGAGATCCATGAATGCGGCAGGTGCATTGGTGAGCCCAAAAGGCATCACTAGGAACTCGAAATGACCATAACGAGTCCTGAAAGCAGTCTTGTGCACGTCTTCATCCTTGACCTTCAATTGATGGTAGCCTGACCGTAGGTCAATCTTGGAGAAATAGCTTGCTCCTTGCAACTGATTGAACAAATCATCGATCCTGGGCAGAGGATACCTATTCTTGATTGTAACTTTATTCAGCTCGCGGTAATCGATGCATAGGCGCATCGAACCATCTTTCTTCTTGACGAACAGGATTGGTGCTCCCCAAGGAGATGAACTGGGTCTAACAAAACCCTTGGCCAGCAGATCATCTAGCTGCGTCCTCAATTCTTTCATTTCCGTGGGTGCCAATCTATAAGGTGCTCTCGTAATAGGCACGGCTCCTGGAATGATGTCGATACTGAATTCCACTTGCCTGTCTGGTGGTAGACCAGGCAGTTTTTCTGGGAAAACTTCAGGATAGTCAGAGATGACTGGAATGTCTTCAATTCTGGGTTTCTCCTCACCGATAGTCACCTGTGCCATATAAATAACACATCCTTTCTTCAAACATCTGGATGCCTTTAGCATAGATACTTGTGCAGGCAATCCATGTCGAGTATCTCCTTGGATGGTAAGTGTTTCTCCAGACGAAGTCTTGATTACCACTTGTTTCTTGTTGCAAACAATCTGGGCTTGGTTATGCGATAACCAATCCATACCCAATACTACGTCGAAACCAACGAGTTTAAAGGGTAACAGGGATAAAGGAAATGAGTGATTCCTAATGGATATAACACACCCATCTAAAACAGTTGAGACTGTTCCCATAGTCCCATCAGCTAGTTCTACTTCGTACCTCATATTCAAGGTTTTAACAGGCAATTTTAATAATTCGCAGAACTTATCATCCACAAAGGATTTATCTGCTCCAGAATCAAACAATACTCTTGCGAATACATCATTGATAAGAAACGTACCGGTTATGACGTTGTCATTCTGGATAGCCTCTTTAACATCCATCTGAAAGACCCTCGCATTGGTCTTTTTACCTTCTTCCGCCTTCTTCGCTATCTTCGGGCAGTTAGTCTTGATGTGCCCTTTCTCGTTGAAACTATAGCAAGTTACATCCTTGAGTTTCTTGCACTCAATAGTCCTATGCTCGGAGGACTTGCATATCCCACACGCCTTCGGTTGGGATTTCTTTTCAAACCTGCACCTTCCGAAGTGGTGCTTCTGACAAACCTTGCACAAGGGCTTATCGCCCGACTGTCGATCATTCTTCTTGTTCTCTGACCCCTTCTTGTGGTCACGATTTCCCCGATACTTCTTGTTGGATCTGTGTGAATCATCGTCTTCTCGTTTCCTCTTCTCATTATCAGCGTTTCTCAACGATCTCTGCCTCACTGCATCCAGCGTGAGAGACAGAGATATATATGCCACGGATCTGAAGGTAGCAGGCCTAGAAGCCTTCACGCTAGCTTTTATTTCTGGGGCCAAACCCCAAATGAAGCGCGCGATCCGTTTGGGTTCCGGTATCACAAGGTATGGAACCAATCTTGACAGAGTGTTGAAAGTCGTGAGGTAAGCCTGGCAGTCCAGGTTCTTCATGACCAACGATAAGAAGTCAGACTCTATCTTCTCAACCTCGTGCTGAGGGCAGTAGTTTTCCTTGATGAGAACGATAAATTCCTCCCATGTCATGCTATACAAAACAGCCTTCCCAGAGGCTTGAACCAAAGACCTCCACCACGCTAGGGCTTCACCCTTGAACGACTGCGATACAAACTTCACCACGTCTCTCTCAGCACAACCACTTATGTCCACAACTGTGTCCATTTCGTCTAACCAGGTCATACAATCTACCGCGCCCTTTTCTCCAGTAAAATCTCGGGGTTTGCAAGAAACGAAATACTTATACGTGCAACCCCTGGCGCGAGGTGCATCATCGACCACTTTCTTCTTAGGGTGGACGCTATTTGTAACAACTCTCATTAAAATCAATACTCAGTATGATAATTAGCTATTAAGGAAACCCTAATTGAGAAACCCAAGCAATTCTCCATTAACCCTAAAATTTTCAGAATTTTTAGAATCAGGATCAGGCCCCTAAAACCCAGGGGGGATAAACCCTAGTTGACGTTTATCACAATAACTAGCTGTTAACTTCGAATTTTAAAATTCTGTCGACTCAGCCAGCCTACATGCACGAAGGGCTACCCTATGGAGTAGGGTGACCCCTCGCGTCACGCGACGCCCATGGGGGTACCCCTCGCGTCACGCGACGGGGGTCAAAATTTGCCTATAAATAGAGGACATTGGCACTTGAATCTGGGCACAAAAACGACGTTAAAAGTCGAAATATACGCGGAGTTATACTCTGTATACTACACAAACACACACCGATCTCGAAACGCTGCCGCAATCAGGGTAATAACTCGGTCGCTATTACGATTCATTTTCCGACCGATCAATATATCCAATGGATGTTTAAGTGCCGCCCACATTAGGGTTATACTTTGTCGTTCATCGTTAATTCGATGGATGTTTAAGTATCGCACTTTGTCGTTCGTTGTGAGAATTTGATCTCGTGAGTTATCGTAACTGCTGTATTGATTACTAACCCGGTTTTGTGGGCATTGTTATTTAAATTAGGTTAACAAGGCTAATTCATATTCTGTCCGTATTAAATCTGCAATGTGAGTCATTCTCTTTTTATCAATTGTTTTACAATACTCCAAATTATTTTCAGAATTATAAATTACAGTGATTAAGTTTATGTAATCACCAAATTACAGCCAGTATGTGGGGTATTGTGCACATTACTACTGTTTTTATCACTTTAGGTGGGCGAACCTAAAATTAAGTGATATACGTCATTCATTGGGGCAGCCAATGGTGATATGACCATAGTCACAGATCCGGTCGAGTGACAAATACTGTGGGTAGTTGGTAGATATCAGAAACATATGTAAAAACTCTTAATACTGTAAATTATAATAAAACGAGTCATTTTAATAAATAGAATGATTCACTCAGTATTTTCCGCTGACAAAACCTTTTTCAAACATGTTTCAGGTGATCTATTGTAATTCAGGAAAAGTGCTGAGGAGCATTTCAAGCTTAAGATAGTGGCTCATTATAAAATAAAGAAATATGTTTTGTAAAAATAAAGATTTCTCAGCAAAATCTTGTTATTGTAAATTATCAGGGTTTTATCCCGAGTTGTGAAATAAAATAATCAGGAAAAAATTTTAGCTTTAAAAAGATCCTGATGATAAAATTCCGCTGCTAAAATCAATTAAATAAATATCACGGGATTTCTGTCCCGCGGCTCCTGAAACGGGTCAAACCGGGTCGGGGGCCGTGACAGAAATAAGGTGGTATCAGAGCCACTGAGTTAAGCTAATTAAGTCTTTAGAGATACTTAATTTTTCCCTGATTACTATTATGTGATTATGTGTTTTCTTAAACTGACTATTTGTTAGTTACAGTATGGGTAAGCAAAAGCTGCTAAATATCTATCTTAAATTAGATAGGTCAGTCTACGAAGAGGGAAGTTCATCCCAAACCAAATCTGGGTATTATAGACGGTTTATTAAGGATTTTTCCAAGATAGCTGTACCATTAACAAAGCTAACCTGTAAAGCCATTAAGTTTGAATGGGGACCCAAAACAAGAAGAAGCCTTTAGAACCTTCAAGCAGAAATTAACCAATGCTCCAATTTTAGCTTTACCCGAAGGAACAGAAGAGTTTTGAAGTCTACTGTGATGCTTCAAAATTAGGATACGGATGCGTGTTGATGCAACGCAAGAAGGTAATTGCGTATGCCTCTAGGCAGTTGAAAAAGCAAGAGGAAAATTATACGACTCATGACCTAGAATTAGGAGCCATAATTTTTGCCCTTAAAATATGGAGACATTATCTGTATGGAAGTAAGTTTACTGTTTATACAGATCATAAAAGTTTAAGGTATATATTTGGGCAAAAAGAGTTAAATATGAGGCAAAGAAGATGGATGGAAATCCTGAGTGATTACGACTGTGATATTCAATATCACGAAGGAAAGGCAAACGTAGTCGCAGATACCTTAAGTCGTAAGTATCATGAGAAGCAAAAGCGAGTCCACGCTCTTAGAATAAATCTACAAGTAGATTTAATGGAACAATTGAAGGAAATTCAGGAAACAGCAATCATAGATGATGGTGAAGGAATGAAAGGTTACCTAAAAGAATTGGAAAAAGGAAATGATGGAATTTGGAAATTCCACAAAAGCAGAATTTGGGTACCTAAGCAGGGAAATTTAAGATCAAAGATTTTAGAGGAAGCTCTTAAATCTAGGTATAATGTACATCCAGGAAACAATAAGATGTACTAAGATTTAAGAAAGAATTTCTGGTGGATAGGAATGAAGAAGGATATAGCTAGATATGTTTCTAAATGTCTTACTTGTTCACAAGTTAAGGCAGAACATCAAAAACCTTCAGGTCTACTACAACAATTAGAGATGCCAGTATGGAAGTGGGAACTTATAACAATGGATTTTGTTACTAAGTTACCCAAAACCAGAAAAGGTAATGATGCGATTTGGGTAATTGTGGATCGATTAACCAAATCTGATCACTTTCTACCTATGAAAGAAACCTTTAGCATGGAAAGATTGGCAAAATTGTATGTAGATGAAATAGTATCCTTACATGGAGTTCCACTCTCCATTGTATCGGATAGAGATAGTCGTTTCACTTCCCGGTTCTGGACAAGCTTCCAAGAAGCAATGGGAACCCGACTTAATCTAAGTACTGCATATCATCCACAAACAGACGGGCAAAGTGAAAGGACGACCCAAACCCTAGAAGACATGCTCCGAGCATGTGTAATTGACATTGGTGGTAATTGGGATAACCATTTACCATTAATCGAATTCTCCTATAACAATAGTTATCACTCAAGCATCGAAGCCGCTCCATTCGAAGCACTGTATGGACGCAAGTGCAGAACTCCGGTTTGTTGGGCAGAAATAGGAGAAAGTCAATTATCAGGTCCAGAAATCGTGCAAGAAACCACAGACAAGATAACCCAAATCAAGGAAAGATTGAAGGCAGCTAGAGATCGTCAGAAGAGCTATGCAGACAATCGCCGCAAGCCACTAGAATTCCAGATAGGAGACAAAGTACTATTGAAAGTCTCTCCTTGGAAAGGAGTAGTACGATTCGGTAAGAAAGGAAAACTAAGTCCAAGATACGTAGGACCATTTTCAGTAATGCAACGAATAGGACCAGTTGCTTATCGCTTACAACTACCAGAAGAACTAGCTGGAGTACATGATGTATTTCATGTATCCAATCTCAAGAAATGTCTATCAGACAAATCCCTGGTAGTACCTCTTCAAGACATAGAGGTAAATGAAAAGTTAAAATTCATAGGGAAACCCTTACAAATAGAAGACCGGAAGGTCAAGTTTCTCAAACACAAGCGACTAGTACTGGTGAAAGTCAAATGGGAATCCAAGAGAGGACCAGAATATACTTGGGAGCTGGAATCAGAAATGAAGCGGAAATACCCTCATCTATTTCAGTGAATCTCGAGGACGAGATTTTTCTTAAGGTGGGGAGGATGTAACAACTCTCATTAAAATCAATACTTAGTATGATAATTAGCTATTAAGGAAACCCTAATTGAGAAACCCAAGCAATTCTGCATTAACCCTAAAATTTTCAGAATTTTCAGAATCAGGATCAGGGCCCCTAAAACCCAGGGGGGGATAAACCCTAGTTGACGTTTATCACAATAACTAGCTATCAACTTCGAATTTTAAAATTCTGTCGACTCAGCCAGCCTACATGCACGAAGGGCTACCCTATGGAGTAGGGTGACCCCTCGCGTCACGCGACGCCCATGGGGGTACCCCTCGCGTCACGCGACGGGGGTCAAAATTTGCCTATAAATAGAGGACATTGGCACTTGAATCTGGGCACAAAAACGACGTTAAAAGTCGAAAAATACCCGGAGTTATACTCTGTATACTACACAAACACACACCGATCTCGAAACGCTGCCGCAATCAGGGTAATAACTCGATCGCTATTACGATTCATTTTCCGACCGATCAATATATCCAATGGAAGTTTAAGTGCCGCCCACACTAGGGTTATACTTTGTCGTTCGTCGTTAATTCGATGGATGTTTAAGTATCGCACTTTGTCGTTCGTTGTGAGAATTTGATCTCGTGAGTTATCGTAACTGCTGTATTGATTACTAACCCGGTTTTGTGGGCATTGTTATTTAAATTAGGTTAACAAGGCTAATTCATATTCTGTCCGTATTAAATCTGCAATGTGAGTCATTCTCTTTTTATCAATTGTTTTACAATACTCCAAATTATTTTCAGAATTATAAATTACAGTGATTAAGTTTATGTAATCACCAAATTACAGCCAGTATGTGGGGTATTGTGCACATTACTACTGTTTTTATCACTTTAGGTGGGCGAACCTAAAATTAAGTGATATACGTCATTCATTGGGGCAGCCAATGGTGATATGACCATAGTCACAGATCCGGTCGAGTGACAAATACTGTGGGTAGTTGGTAGATATCAGAAACATATGTAAAAACTCTTAATACTGTAAATTATAATAAAACGAGTCATTTTAATAAATAGAATGATTCACTCAGTATTTTCCGCTGACAAAACCTTTTTCAAACATGTTTCAGGTGATCTATTGTAATTCAGGAAAAGTGCTGAGGAGCATTTCAAGCTTAAGATAGTGGCTCATTATAAAATAAAGAAATATGTTTTGTAAAAATAAAGATTTCTCAGCAAAATCTTGTTATTGTAAATTATCAGGGTTTTATCCCGAGTTGTGAAATAAAATAATCGGGAAAAAATTTTAGCTTTAAAAAGATCCTGATGATAAAATTCCGCTGCTAAAATCAATTAAATAAATATCACGGGATTTCTGTCCCGCGGCTCCTGAAACGGGTCAAACCGGGTCGGGGGCCGTGACAGAAATAAGGTGGTATCAGAGCCACTGAGTTAAGCTAATTAAGTCTTTAGAGATACTTAATTTTTCCCTGATTACTATTATGTGATTATGTGTTTTCTTAAACTGACTATTTGTTAGTTAAAGTATGGGTAAGCAAAAGCTGCTAAATATCTATCTTAAATTAGATAGGTCAGTCTACGAAGAGGGAAGTTCATCCCAAACCAAATCTTCAAAACTCCCTACAATTCCTGAAGAAGGAATATTTGTGCGAAAAGCACAATATGAAAAACCGCTTCTCCTAGAAAAAGGAGTATGATTATTAAGAAAAGTAAAGAGCAAATCCGAGAAAAGAAGATTAAAAAGGAAACCCATGAATTAATCAATAAATCACCTTGGGAAGACAAGCTAGATGAGAAATGGGCAAATTTGTATATGCTAGCCACCGTAGCAGAACATACAGACCTTTAAACATCCTAAGTCTAGTAAATAAATAAATAAATCCGAGTGTGTTCTTTCCTGTTATTTTGTACAAATAGTGTGCAATAAAACTTCAATGTTTATTTGTTAAACTTTGTTCCAAAGTTTTAACTTAGTATTTTTGTGCATTTTGCATATATGCTATACAGCATGAATGAGATATCTGAAGCCTTTCAGAACCTCAATCTTTACCCGGTGAATATAGAAGTTTCCAAATATATTTCTGGATCCTTTGCTAATGTGGAACAACCTGTAGAATTCAATGCTCCACCTTTAACAAAGCCAAAACGAAAGAAAAGAAAGAATTATGTATGGGGGAGTCGTATACGTAGGAAAAAGCCAGCTACAAAACTTCCTAAAATAAACAACCCTTTAGAAAAAGGAAAAGAAATTGTAATTAAGGAAAGTTCTAAACAGCAAGAGATGGAAACTGAAGTCAGGAAAGATTCTAGGCAAATGGAAATACAGTTTGAGGAATATAGTTGTAGTGCGTGTGAGTCGGCTGCTCAAACGGGTTGTACGCGGTGGAACTGGCGTATGCTGGTATCGGATTGTTATAGCCGAATGGTGGTGGAGGTGGTGCAACTGGTGCAGAATTCACCTCTGCAGGGTGACCCGAAGGTTCCCCTAACTGTGGTTCTTCAGGTACTGGCGGAAAGTGACTCGCACTCGAGTGGCGAGGGGTGCTAAAGTGGAATTCCCCTCCTCGGGTGGACATCCGCGCGCCTGATCTCCTACGCCTAGGTGGATCTGGAGGTGCTTGTTGAACTGGTGGCGGTGGAGGCGGTGGCGTAACTGCCACGAAACACGAATCCTCAGAAGGATCCTGTTGCTGCTGCTGTTCATGAGGCGAGAAGTGGTGAGAAGGTGTGAAGTACCAATCACACTGGTTAAACCTCGCCTGGTAACTGTCGGGACCTTGATAGGGTGTTCCATGAAAGGATGACCCATCAGAGATCTCGATAGGATGGTTGGGAGTACCTCGTGCAGGTTCTATGGGATCCGTGTCTTCATCCATATCTACCGCATTATCTTCGGAGAAATGGTCTTCTAGTCCTAAAGGGTTATAACCTATTGGTTCTTGGACATAATCAGCCGGGTTAAATCGGCCTTGGAAGAAAGGAGTAGGATCGCCATAGGAACGGTGCGAAGCAGATCGCTGGAGAGGTATAAACGAAGGTTGAGGGTTACTAGGATCGTTCTCCGAATCTGGTACAAAAGAGTGACGGTATGAAGGAGTCGAACTGTGTGAGGTAGACCGTCTTGCTGGCTCAAAGAGGTTTCTTCTACGTCTCTGAGGCTCTTCGCTCCTCGTGCTGGAAGGAGCTCGCATGTTTGAAGGTCTGGCCTCGTGATCATTATGAGTAGTGATCGGCCCTTTGCCTCTTCCTCCTCTTCTAATTGCTGGTGGCATATTTCCTGCTTAACAAATCTTTAAATCACAATAAACAATAAAAGACAAACTGGAATAACAGTTCGAATTTGTCCTATGTTCTTGTCTAGACTCAAGTATGTGCAATTGTGTCATTGAGATTAAACACATAAGGATAGTGTTTAATTCACTCAACGTTGGCTCTGATACCAACCTGTCACACCCCGATTTCCACGTGTATCACCGGTGGGCCCGGTGGGGGATTATCGTGACGTAGTTGGCAACAATATAGTCAAACCACACAATATATAAATGCACAGCGGAAGCATAAAGATAAATATATTTCAACTATTGAGTGTAATATCCAAGTATCACAATCGTCGAAATATAATCCACAGGGGATCAAAATAAGATAAAAAAAATAATTGTTCAACAGATATGGCATCCCAAGCTTGCGAGACTCTAACGATGCTTAAGAGTGGCCAGCCTATTACGCGTAGAACCTGCATTAATCTTTTTGGGGAAAATACGTCAGTTTACACTGGTAAATACATTCAACCGACACTTTTGTAAAATGTTTAATAAAATTGATTTGAATGCACATGGCACAAACTCTTTATAACTTGGGATAATTTATAATTAAATCTTGTAAAAGAATTACATGTTAACTATGCGTTCGGTCGCCCGGGTCGTGCCGGGTTTAAGGTTAATAGACACGCCACAAAGCATAAAGCCATGGCGGGAAAACCAACGGTTATACCTTTAATTAATATGGACACATTGCCGGGTGTACGCCTACACCCGCGTGTCGGGGTCGTGGCCATTTCGTAAAATGATGCCAAGGATATCCGGGACATGGTCATTAAGCTCCCAAAGGCGTAAAGCCAACAAAACCAATTTTTAAACGGGTCACATTGAAATCGCCCGACTACAAATGAGTTGGGGTCAATTGCCCGACCAAACGGTATTTTAAATACCGTAACCCAAGCCCGTATAACGGAAAAATAAGTTAAAAGTATTTACTGAGCAAGTAATATCCTTAATAATCAAATTCAAGTTTCTTTTACTGGTCTCCTATTCTGGAACGAAGGTTTAAACAACCTATTAGAATCCTAACGGGTCTTTAATTTTAGCCTTAGCTTAGACCGGTTAGTTTCAAAGGATAATTACGGTTTAATCGCGTGAAAGGCAAAAACCGGGAATGGAATGTGGTTTGGACCCAACAAGTTTGAAGACCTATTTTATATGGGTATAATAACCACACTCTGGATTTTGAAGTATAAACGATAAGGTTTGACCCGTTTCGGCTAGTTTATGTAAACTAGTTACATAAACCGAACCGTGCGCGCAAAAGGCGTAACGGGTAACCGTAAGAGTCCTACACAGGTTTCCTAAGTTAATATGCTCTAAAGAGGTTGTGGTATTAGTAGGATACCTTCCATAATGCCCGTAATGAGTTACATTTCATTATACGCCCCGTAGGGGTATTTTGGGTCATTTTAAATGAGGTTCCCGAGTTCTACAGGAAATCTGAGTTTTCCGAATAGTTTATAAAGTTCAAAATACTTTATTTATTATTTAAAATCAGTAACAACTGGAATCGGGTCAAAAGGCCATGTAGAACTCAAGTTATGTCCGAAAAGGGTATATTCGGTATTTACCGAACCGATGCCATAACCGCAGGTTATGAGCAGGTTAAAAATAGTTAAAAATCTTTAAAAATCTCAAAATATTATTTTACATCAGTGTGTAAAAGGTTTGGTGTCGAAATTTGGGTTTAGATAGGCTTTACGCTAAATGCGCCGTTTAATTACTAAAGTTTCCGTAATTGCGCTATTTAGCATAACTCCTATTCTAGACCTCGGATTGACGTGAAATTTTAGGGACATGTTTAGAAATCAATAACTAAGGTTATTGTCCTTTCACGTGTCTAAAATTCTCTTTTTAGAGTAAAAAGGGCGTTATGGTCAACTTTTAGGCGTTTAACAGAAATGTGCTAAAGACTCGGACAAACAATGAACCGGTCACAGAGGGTTATACCATCATGTAACCTGGTCCTAAGAGTGTCCTAAGGCATATCTAAAACATACCATAACGGGTCAGAACTGAAGTCAAAGCAAAAGTCAAAGTTTTGCGACTTTCGTTTCCGAACCGGGTCTAAACAGTAAATGGTCGGATCAAACAAGCTTAGACTAGTTAATATACTTATTATCATGTTACATGAGTGTTAAAACATGTTACATGCCATCTACATTACTGATTATGCATAAAAATCGCAAAATAGCATTCTGTTGACTTTTTCTAAGCAAGTTTGACTCGACATTCGGACTAGTTAGAGTGGGAATCAGAGGGTGCCCTTTTTGGGGTCTAAAGCCCACATGATTACCAACATATAACTACCTTTGATTTGACAAATCACTGGACCATTTGTGATTTATCGTAAAGTCGATCGTTAATTACGACGGATTGACTTTTAAGCTATAACTATGTAAAAACTAAACCACAAAGGGTTAGGCACACTTACAGAAGCTTGGTACACGACCAGAGATGCTAGAAGAGAGTTCTTGTGCTTCAGAAAGCTCCAGGAGTGAAGAATGAAGGTGTGGTTACAATGTGCACAACTTATGGCCTTTTATAGTGAAAATTGGTGCATTAGATCATGACAACAAGGTCTATAATTGATCATGGATGTTCAACAACTGTCCCTGAGTGTTAGGGGACGTGTAGGGGGCGCCCATGCTGCCATAATTGCATCCAAGGTCGGTTAAAACAGCAAACAGTGAAAGTGTGCACGTTTTCTGCATCTGGCGGTCTGACGCGGCCCGCGTTAAGGATCAGGCTACCTTTACGCGGGTTGCCTGAATCCTATTGTCAGAAACCGGATCTCAGGATGACTCGCGGCCCGCATAAGATCATTCAACACTCTAACGCGGCCCGCCTGAAAGCTAATTTTCAAGATTTTCAAATCTTTTGTAATGATTGCCCTGGCCTTTCGGTTTCGAAGGGGTAACTTTGCGTTTTAGGGCCTCGTTTATTTACGAATAAGGGCCTCGGAACTTTTACCCAACTTATTAACCCTTGGCTAATTTATTATTACCCGAAAAGCCTTAACTTTCAAAGTTTGACGCTTTTAACCCTTATTAACGAATTCGATCATAACTTTCTCGTTTTGAATCAAAACTTCGCGGAATTTATATCGCGCATTCTAGTGAGTATAATTTACCATTACAAAGCCTCGGGTATGCCCAAAGGTGGACTCAGAGGTATAACTTAAACATGTTGACACATTTGGCCCCTGTAGTTTGTAATTCCTCACTTTCTTTCACAATTCGTTCCGTACGATCCATGATTCATTCGTTTGAAGGTACGAGCATCATTTAGGGTTACTGTACAGTATATTTATCCCTTGTAGACATTTTTAACCCTCGAATTTGCATACTTTCAATATTTGTCAACTTTGGTCCTTTATTTAGTATTTAATGCCATGTGTAAACTTATGACACGTGTCAATACATCATTGGACGCAAAATTTCGAGGTGTTACAGGAACCCGTCAGAAGTCCGTTCTTTTCTCGGATTAGCGGGATATTATCGACGATTTATCGAAGGATTCTCTAAGATCGCTGTGCCGCTTACCGCCCTTACTCATAAAGACAAGTCTTTTGTTTGGGGAACTGAACAAGAATCTGCTTTCCAAACCATCAAGCATAAGCTTTGCGATGCTCTTGTTCTCACGTTGCCCGATGGGAACGACGGTTTCATTGTCTATTGTGATGCTTCCAACCTTGGTCTTGGTTGTGTTCTCATGCAACAGGACAAGGTTATAGCTTACGCTTCTCGACAGCTCAAAATCCACGAGAAGAACTATACAACCCATGATCTCGGGCTAGGCGCGGTTGTTTTTGCATTAAAGATTTGGCGACACTACCTGTATGGTACCAAGTGTACGATCTTCACCGATCACAGGAGTTTACAACACATCTTTGATCAGAAAGAACTCAATATGCGTCAACGTCGATGGGTAGAACTCCTCAACGATTACGACTGTGAGATTCGTTATCACCCAGGCAAGGCAAATGTCGTTGCCGACGCGCTCAGCAGACGGAGTTATTTGCTCAGCATTCGTAATACTCAAGCCCAACACGATCTCGAAACCCTCATCCGCGAAGCCCAACATGCTTGCTTTAATAAACGCACCTTGAAGAAAGAGAGAATCTATCACGATGGAGCTCAGCTTGTAAGCTAATCGAATGGGATCTTCTATTTTCTGGACCGAATTTGGATCCCTAAGCGGACCGAATTGCGAAAGATTTTAATGGACGAAGCCCACAAATCCCGGTATTCTATTCATCCCGGTGCCGATAAGATGTACCAGGACCTTCGTTACAAGTACTGGTGGCCGGGCATGAAAAGGGATATCGCCCTCTATGTCGGCAGATGCCTGACTTGTGCAAGTGTCAAGGCTGAACATCAAAGACCCTCTGGCATACTCGAACAACCACCAATCCCTATATGGAAGTGGGAGAGTATAGCTATGGATTTCATAACCAAACTTCCGCCCACATCATCAGGTCACGACAGCATCAGGGTTGTCGTTGATCGTTTCACCAAATCAGCCCACTTTTTGCCAATACGGGAAGACTACAAGGTAGAACGATTAGCCCGAATCTACACCGACGAGATCATTTGTAATCATGGTATGCCTCGTGACATCATCTCTGACTGCGACGCTCTGTTTACTTCGCGATTGTGGGAAACGTTTCAAGCAGCTCTCGGTACTACGCTTAACCTGAGTATTGCATTCCATCCTCAAACAGACGGACAGACTGAAAGAACGATCCGTACTCTTGAAGACATGCTCCGTGCGTGTGTCATATACTTCGGTGGTAATTGGAACAAATACCTGCCGTTAGTCGAATTCTCGTACAACAACAGTTATCATACCAGCATCCAACTGGCACCATTCGAGGCTTTATGTGGAAGAAGATGTCGATCGCCGATTGTGTGGCACGAGATCAGTCACTCGCAATTAACCGGTCCTGAGCTATTACAAGAAATGACTGACAAAGTCCTCCAAATCCGAGACAACTTGTTGAAAGCTCGGGATAGACAGAAAAGTTATGCCGATAAACGACGCAAGCCCCTTTAATTTGACGTTGGTGACTACGTACTCCAAAAGGTATCACCTTGGAAGGGTGTGGTCAGATTCGGCAAGAAAGGGAAACTAGCGCCTCGATATGTTGGACCTTTTAAGATTCTGGAAAGGATCGAAAAAGTCGCCTACAGACTCGAACTACCGGAGGAACTTAGTAACGTCCACCCGACTTTCCATGTGTCAAACCTCCGAAAGTGCCTGGCTGAGCATGATCTGATTGTACCTCTCGACGACCTTCAAATAAACGAAACGCTACACTTCGTGGAAAAGCCTGTTGAAATCATGGATCGCCAAACCAAGCAGCTCAGACGCTCGCGCATTCCTATCGTGAAAGTCCGATGGGACGACAAACGAGGCGCAGAGTTCACTTGGGAACTCGAAAGCGACATGAAGGCGAAGTACCCGCAGTTGTTTAAATAAAAGTCTAGAGAGAGAAAGTTCTCAAACGTGATTCACAGTGCTATGCAGCTTTCAGCCTAATTTCGGGACGAAATTCCCTAAACAAGGGGAGGCTGTAACACCCCGTGTTACCGAAAGTCAAAGTCAAAGTCAAAGTCAAGATTGACTCCTTTGACCGTGGTTAGTCTATTTTATGTTTATGTTTACGTTAGTTGTATTATGTGGAGTAATTAATTACAATCGAATTAATCGAAGTTTATTTATCAATATGAACCGCTTTACGACTGTGAATGATAGGAAGTAACAATGCGATAAAGTCAATTAATCGATAATCAAGCTAATCTAGTCATCATCGAACTTGAGACTCGAATCACGCGAATTTTGGTGTTACTATACGTGTGTGTGTGCCTTATGTGTTACTTGTGCGTGTCTACTTTATGTTATGTGTGGTAATCAATCAAAACTCGAATCGAAACTCGAAACTCAATCGAAATCGAATCATGATAATTGTTGGAGAAGATACAGCGCGAGATATAGATGATTGTATGTTAGATAAAGTGGTTGGGATTAAAAGTAATTTGAATAGGAAACTCTATCGTACACGCATCGTCCTCAATCGAAATCGAAATATCAAAAATCGTCGCACCGAACACTCGAATCAGGCAGCTAAACGATCAAGCTCTCAGCCGATCGGACTGCTGTCCGATCGGACAGACTGTCCGATCGGGATGCCTGGCCGATCGGCCAGCCCTTTCCTCTTTTGGAAGCCTATAAATACCCCTGTCGTTGTCATACTTTCTACTTTTGGAAAGCTCTGACCGACCAGCTCGTACTCTCATCCTTTTTCTCAGATTTCTCTCGATTCCGGTAAGATTTCATCCTAAATCTTGTACTTTCTTGATCTACATGCACTCATACACCTTTCTATCTTTCGAATCTTGATTTCTAACCGTGAAATCATCAAGATTCAAGTGTTCTAGGATGATGTCATCATGGTGTTCTTGAAGAACTTCATGTTTTGGCTTCAATCCACCAAGAATCACATGGATGTCGCCGATTTCTGCATAAACAAACAAGGATCTTTCATAGATCTAAACATTTACACGGTGAAAAGGATTGAAAGATGGTTTTCAACTTTCTTTCAACTCTTTTACACTCAATGCCTTCAAAACTGATAGAAACGGAACTTGTGCCAACTTGCAAATCATTCCGGTGGTTGCATGACTCAAGATCTGGATTCTATCCACGAGGTTCACCGATTTCGGGTTGAACTTTAAACTCTGTTCCGAACGGTTCACCGGCCGGATTTAGGTGATTCTTGTCCGATCAGGAGGAACAAGTAAGAACGAGGGTTCTATGGTTAAACTTGTGGTCAAAACACCTCGATATAACGACAAACAATCAGAACAGCCAAGTGTTAGACGAGCAGGCTGATCAGGTCTGGATGCTGACCGATCGGACTGCTGTCCGAACGGACAGCCATCCGACCGGACAGTCAGCCGATCGACCAGGCCAGCCGATCGGCTAGCACATGATCCCACACTTGAACGAATCATGGAAGTCTATTATTGAACGAACCGTCGTTCGATCGGACTACCGTCCGATTGAATTACTCTTCAGATCATGAGATACTATGCTTCAACACTTAATCGATTTTCAACATGTTCAACGCGCTTGGAGTGCCACCCGATCGAACAGCCGTCCGATCAGGTGACACCCTGCTAAGAACCTGTCAGCTGAAGTACCTAACCGATCGGTTAGCCGGCCGATCGAACGACCGTTCGATCGATCGACCGTTCGATCGATCGACCTGAAAGGTAAAGATACTTCAATGTTTCAAATGCTACAACGAAAACTTCAAAAGTCAAACCATCATACACAAACACATCCTTCCCAGAGGAAGAAACAATCCACTCGAACAGCCATCCGATCGGCCTACCGACCGACCGGACAACTGTCTGAACGGACAGTTAAACGGAATGGTCAGCCGTCCGATCGGACGGTGTCCGACCCTCCAATACTTGTTTTCCGATTACGCGTTGCTTATCATTATACTATCAAACTATTCAGGCTAACCCTACTCTCAAGTGCTCCCTTCAATCCATCAATCACTGTGAGTATATTCGATCCCATTTTGCTTTCAGCACTTTTGGGTGTTACATGCGTTACTTATTCTAAATCACAATCGAACACAGTACTCAATTACTTTAAACGCTAACCGTCACCGCATGTATTACGTGGCTAAATGAATGCTTGTTGTTATGTTTACACGTGGAATGCTGTCTACCTGCCTTAACGACGATAGTACTATAGCTTGGACTCAGCACCCATTCACACGGGGGTTGTTAAGGACAATTACTTGCATGGATTATGGTGGTAATCATGTATTGCGAACTGCCTTGGGCAGTCAACCCGCAGTCATTGGTATCGATAGATCCATGTCGATAATTAACATGCTTCGTTTTCCTCTGTGTACGTGTTGGTTATGCGTAAACTATTCGAACTCTATTATGCTATTATCAAACTTGTATGCTCACCTTTACATTTTATGTATTGACTTTATTTAACGTATGTGACAGGTGTTTAAGATGCTTATCTGCTAGGAAAGCGATGCTAGAATAAAGCTCTAGAGCCCAACAAATAGTTGTCTGTAATGGTCAAATTATGGGTCTCTAGAAGCAGATAAACAATTGTTGTATTTATATTTAAATCTGAGTTGTCGGAACAGAATATTTGACTAGATGTTATCTGTAATAATTTGTTTGCTATTTGAGGTACGGTATGGGACGTATTACATAAATTGAATAGTAATGATAACTATTATGGAAACTTCTGGACAATCTGTTTCGCTCAGTGCCATGCCTCGATGATTCCGCCATCGGTTGGGGTGTGACATCACTTCTGTTTGTATTTAGTTTTTGAAATTGGATTATGTTTAGTGTTCAATTTATGTCTGTCTGTTAATTATAAATATGTAATTTAGTTAGCGTATAGGTCGGCTATATGGTATCTAGCCATAAATAGTGAGATTTCATTTTTTTTTCATTACTTTTTTAATATAAATAGCAATTAAATATAGCTATAAAATAACTGGATTTTAGGTTTTTGTTAAATATACATGTAAAATAGTGTATATACAGAGTATTTTGATATGATATACATACATATAATTTAAAAAAAAAATTCTAGTGTCTCGCTATTTGCTATGCAGCATATAGGTACCTTATCGCTATTTGTTGCTATTCGCCATTAACAACTATGCTTTAGCTTAAGGTGAACATATTAGTATCTCAAGGGATGTTGATGTTGCAGGTTCGACGCAAACCTTTCGAAAGTTCAAAATCGGTTGGAGATGTTCATGCTCCCGATAGCCAAGTTAAAAAGGTAATAATATAAAGCTAATTTTATAGTTGTATCTCATCTGAACTCGTTGTTGTTCATTGGTATGAATATTCTCATGAAAGCCAATTTGTATGTTCATAAAAACGAAAGGGGAAATTGCATTTTACGTCCTTTAAGTTTGAGCAAGATTGCAGGCGTTGTCCTTAAACTATCAAAACTACAATGGATGTCCTTTATGTTACAGTTTCTCATCATGTGGTGTCCTTTTGCCCTAACCCAGTTAAATTTTTACGTTAATGCTTAGCATGTGTAACACCTCGAAATTTTGTGTCCAATAATGTATTGACACGTGTCTTGAGTTGACACGTGGCATTTAATATTAAATAAAGGACTAAAATTGACAAACCTTGAAAGTATGTAAATTCGAGGGTTATAAATGTCAAATAAGGGTAAGTATACTGTATAGTAACCCTAAACGATGCTCGTACCTTCAAACGAATAAATCATGGATCGTACGGAAGCGAAACGCGGAAGAAAGTGAGAGATTACAAGCTGCAGGAGTTAACTGTGTCAACATGTTTAATTATACCTCTGAGTGACCCTTTGACGTACCCGAGGCTTTGTAACAGTAAAATACGCTCACTAGAATATACTGTATAAATTCCGCGAAGTTCTCTTTTAAAACGAGAAAGATATGATCAATTTCGTATAAGAGGGGTTAAAGGCGTCAACAATGAAAGTTAAGGCTTTCCGAATAATTAACAAACTAACCGGGGACTTAACAGTGCGGGTAAATAACACGAGGCCCTTAGTTGTAAATAAGCGAGGGCCAAATCGCAAAGTTACCCCTTCAAACCCGAAAGGTCAGGTTATTAATTACCAAAGATTTCGTTATTAATTACAGAGATTTCGTAATGATTATAAAAGATTTAAAAATCTTGAGAAATTGACCTAACGCGGGCCGCGTTAAAGAATGGGGTAAGTTAATGCGGGCCGCGAGCCTTCTGTTTATACGCGTCTGATTTAAGGATCCAGGCGGCCCGCGTACATGGCTGCCTGATCTCCCATGCGGGCCGCGTGAACCATACAGATGCAGAAAGTATGGGCAGATTCAATGATTTAACTTGTAAACGAACTTGTGAGCAATCAATGAGGCATGGGTGCCCTCTACTTGACCCCTAGCACCTTAGGACACCTGCTGAACATCCATACTCACTTGTAGCCTGAGTTGTAATGATCTAGAGGCCATTTCTTCACTATAAATAGGCCTACATTGTGCATAAGTTCATCACACCTCAAAACACATCTTCTGCTCATTCCTGAAGCTCCCAAGTGTTCTTCTATAATTCTAAGTCGTGCTCTAAGTCTCTGTAAGTATGCCAAACCTTCTATGGCTTTGTTTTTGCTTAGTTTAGCCTAAAAGTCAATCCGTCGTAACTAACGATTGACTTTGCGATAAATCACGAATGGTCCAGTGAATTGTCGAATCAAAAGTAGTTATGTGTTGGTATTTATGTGGGTAATAAACCTCTAAAAGGGTTCCCCCTGATCACCACTCTAACTAGTTCAAATGTCGAGTCAAACGTATACTTAAAAAGTCAACAGAAAGCCATTTTTTGCGATTCTTGCATAATCTGTAATATAGATGATATGAAACCTGTTTGAATACTTATAAAACATGATATTAAGTATATAAACTTGTCTAAACTCGTTTGATTCGGCCATTTGATATATTGACCCGGTTCGGAGCCGAATGTCGCAAAAGTTTGACTTTTGCTTTGACTTCAGTTCTGACCCATTTTAGTACAATGTAGATATGCCTTAGGACTCTCTTAGGACCAGGTCACGTGATGGTATCACCCTCTATGACCGGTTCGTTGTTTGTCCGAGTCTTTTACGCATTTCCGTTAATTGCTTAAAAGTTGACCGTAACGCCCTTTTTAAAATAAAACGAGTATTTCGGACATGTGAAGGGACCATAACCTTGCTTACTAAATTCTAAGAATGTCCCTAAAGTTTCACGCCAATCCGAGGTCTAGAATAGGAGATATGCTAAATAGCGCAACTAAAAGAAACTTTTGTAATAAACGGCGCGATTAGCATAACGCCTACCTAAACCAAGATTTCGACACCAAACCTTTTACTCACTGTTTTAAAATAATATTTTGGGATTTTTAAAGATTTTTAATAAATTTTAACCTGCTCATAACCTGCGGTTATGGCTACGGTTCGGTAAATACCGAATATGTCCTTTTCGGCCAAAACTTGAGTTCTACAAGGTCTTTTGACCCGATTCCAGTTGCTACTGATTTTAAATAATAAATAAAGTATTTTGAACTTTATAAACTGATCGGGAAACTCAGATTTCCTGTAGAACTCAGAAATCTCTTTAAAGGCCTTTAAAATAACCGGAAAACCCCTACGGGGCGTATAATAAACTTAAACTCGTTACGGGCATCACGGAAGGTATCCTACTGATACCACAACCTCTTTAAGGCATATTGACATAGGAAACAAGTGTAAGACTTTTACGGTTACCCGTTGCGCCTATTGCGCGCACGGTTCGGCTTATGTAACTAGTTTACATAAATTAGCCGATACGGGTCAAACCATATTATTTTGACCCCAAAATCCAGAGTGTGAATATTAAACCCATATAAAACAAGTCTTCGAACTTGTTGGGTCAGAATTACATTCCATTCCCGGTTTTAGCATTTCACGCGATTAAACCGTATCTATCCCTTGAAACTGACCGGTCTAGGCTACGGCTAATATAAAGACCCGTTAGGGTTCTAATAGGTTATTTTAAAACCTTCGTTCCAGAACAGGAGCCCCAGTAAAAGATATCTGTGATTTAATCAATTAAGGACAATACTTGCAAAGGTAAATACTTTTAACTTATTTTCCGTATTACGGGCTTGGGTTACGGTATATTAAATACCGCTTGATTGAGCATCAAATCTTCCATCGTTTAGGTGGTTAATTAAATAATTTGATCGGCTCATTTAAACAGTTTTGTACTTAAAAGCCTTTGGGGGGTTAATGACCATGTCCCGGATATCCTAGGCATCATTTTACGAAATGGCCACGACCTCGACATCCGGGTGTAGGCGTACACCCGGCATTATGTCTATATTAATAAAAGACGTAGCCGTTGGTTTACCCACCGCGGTTTTACACAAAGTGGTGTGTCTATTGATCTTTAACCCGGACTAGATCCGGGCTACTGAACGCAAAGAAGGAACATGTAATTCGTTCACAAGATTATAATATTAAATAATTCTCCCAAGTTATAAAAGAATTTGTGCCTTGCGCATTCAAATCAATTTTTAAATAAACATTTTTCAAAAGTGTCGGTTGAATGTATTTACCAGTGTAAACTGACGTATTTTCCCAAACAGATTAAGTGCAGGTACTACACGTAATCGGCTGGCAATAGCTCCTTAGCATCTTAAGAAGTCTCGCAAGCTTGATGTCTTGTCTGTTGAACAAATATTTTTATTATTATTTTGATCCCCTGTGGATACCATTCGACTACTTGTGATACATTCGATATTACAATCAAAGGTTGAATTATATTTATCTTTATGCTTCCGCTGTGCATTCATATAATTGTGTGGTTTGACTATATTGTTGCCAACTACGTCACGGTAATCCCCCACCGGGCCCACCGGTGATACACGTGGAAATCGGGGTGTGACAACATGTGCTACTCACATGGGGGTATATGGTCATTTTCTAGAAAATGACCATTATGCCCTCATGTGAGTGACACGTGTTAAGGGTTAACAGAAAAAACTAACTGAGTTAGGGCAAAAGGACACCGCATGATGAGAAACTGTAACATAAAGGACATCTGATGTAATTTTATTAGTTAAAGGACAGCGTCTGCAATTTTGCTCAAACTTAAAGAATGTAAAATGAAATTTACCCAAAACGAAATGAAAGTGCATCTTACACTTTATATTTTATCAGGTATCGGCCAAAGATTCTATGAGATTTGGTGATACGGTTTATCTTCCTATTACAGTACAAGCATTGCCGACTGAGATTTGGTGATACGGTTTATCTTCCTAATCGTATTTAAATTTTAGTATTATACTAAAATTTAATCAAGGGGTGGCATTTAGTATACAAGTGTTGCACACTTGCACACAACTGAAAAAGATTCACGACATAAGCTAAAAGTTACCAGATCATAAACATAAATGTGACCATCTGCAGATCCAGTGTATATGTATTTTTGTCCAGTGTTGCAACAGTAGTTATCAAAAATTATAAAATATTAACTTCAACCATGGAAACTGATGAATTAAGCTTGGGAAATACCTATATAGAGGGGAGAAATAACATCTAATGAGAGTTTGCAAGACCTTGTGACCTTTATAGGTAGCAACTGATTGATCATATGGATGTCTTCGGTTACTTCGATTTACTGGGTATTCCCACACTCTATAATCCCATTTCGCTTGAGCGTATGTAGGCATTGCAAGCCTGTGTAAAAGGAAACATAAGAGAGAAGTTAATAGTTACTATATTAACAAGGGCTAATAGCATGAATAACCAACATTCCTCATACAAGTCCATCTCAACTTTTTCGGAGGCCTAAAGCGAAAAGAAAAATTGGGGCCACTAATAAGCTCACTTTCACAACTGATTTGACCCATTCAGCAATGAACCAAACCCAAATACTTTTCGAATGCATCAATTAGAAGTTGACCAAAATAAAATAAATAGTATGAGCACTAGTACTTCCGGATTAACAAAAAATATAGTCTGGAATTGTAGTCCAGTAGAAACAAAAACATGTGCAAGTGTGCAACACTTGTATACTAAATGCCACCCTTTGATTAAATCTTAGCATAAAACATGTGCAAGTGTGCAACACTTGTATACTAAATGCCACCCCTTGATTAAATCTTACCAAAAAACCAATGTTTCAAAACCGGTTTAAACCGGCCGGTTAAACCGGATACCGGATGCTTGGCCGGCACGAATCATACCGGTTTAACTAAGGAAATGGCAAAGAAGTTGTACCGCTAGTAAATTGGGTTATACTGATTTCACAAACCCATATCCTTGCAGGGGATATGAATCAGTTTTCAGAAAAATGTTGATGTTGGATAATACACTCACTTCTATCACTTAAGTCCCATCATACTACCGGGTTAGGTGCTTGTAGGGCAACGGGGTTATTAGTTGATAGCGCTATTAGGTTTGGCACCCTCACGACGTACCTGGATAGGACAGGCGTGAACTAATAACTTTAAAATCATGACCAATGTTTGATAGAGCATTAGAGAAGGGAAAAAGGGTCGTCTACAGTATTGAGTTATTATCAGCATAACATAACATAAGTCACTACTTGGTAACAAACGGTTAAACAAACTGTGAACTCACCAGTGTTGTCTGATACACTTTTCTGCATGCTTGCAGGTCTTTAGGTACACTGTTATGGAACTTGCTGTCTGGAAAGCTGGAGTGCTCATGGGTCGTGGCATTTGGAACGCTTCTCGATGTTGCACTGTTTTGAACATTTTCTTTTAAACTTATCGAACTAGCTATTATGCTTCCGCTGAACATGTGGATTTTCTAAATGGTGTTTGAATTATACAATTTCAATTAATGGAAAGTTTTATTTTAATTATGTATATATGGTTCAATGTGATTAGTGGCTAGATCCTGGTACGTCACACGCCTCGCGGAGTTTTCCGCTTGTGGTGTTTTTGGGGGTGTGACAAAAATTATTAATTCATTACAATCTCCCGGGAAACTTCAATGAAGAAAAGTGTGAGTTGTCTTCGGCTCGCACTCATTTTAGAGAGAACCAGAGTTCCTACCATGAGACTCCAGTCCATCCACTATATCAAAAAGTAAATAAGGCCCAAGGCCTTCCGTCTTGTGAAATGGTTTTTCTTTGCTAGACATCCCATCACCATTCAGTAAGTTACCATCATAAAAATGCAAAGAATGAAATCGGCATATCTCTGGGTGCATCCTATATTTTGCATCCCACACCACATCACACAACACCACACACATTTAACCTTTCTCTTACCCTTTGACCCCCACCTGCGTTTACCCCGACTCTCTCCGACAACAGCCGGAGTTAACCCAATCCTTCCCCAACACCACCTCAAACTCCCCAAACCAAAACCAAAACCAAAAGCTAATCCAAACACACCTTAATTGATGAACAAACTTATAGTCTGCTGGATCAAAGATCTCAATACGTCACCTACCTCAATTTCTCGTTATTAATTCTGATGCACGCAGGAAAAAGAACAAGACGCCATTGTTTACCATGAATTTTTTGTCAGTCAACTTGAGGGGTGCTTGTAATTTGCCAAAGCAGAGATCTACTATCGTCGTCGTCGAATTGAGTTGCTTCGGAGCTTCAATCGCTGTCGTCATCCATAGCGGTTGTGATGCAGAGAATATTATTATGGTGAAGAAAGTGTGAGTGAAGGTTTCGAGGAGTTTGGTTCTTGTTGTTGTGGAAAGTTTTGGTCTTTGTTGAGAAGAAGAAAAGCCATGATAGGGTTTTGGGTGCTTTTGTGGAGAAGATGAGATGTCGTTGCAGAGGAAGAGAGAAGAAAGAGAGATGAAGGTGGGGTAGGGTTGTTATTTTGTTTTTACAAAGGAGTGGTCTCACATATAAATAAATATATTTAACATGTTAAGTTATTTTGTTTTATAGTAAGGGTATTTTTGTTATTTCACACCCACTTAACTGAGCAAATTAACTGATATTAAGCTTAGGGACTATCCGGGAACAAAATTACAAAAAATAAGGATTATAGTTGTAATTCTAGAAAATTAGAGACTAAACGTGAAAAAAAAGGGCAAAGCATTTTCTCAACTTATGGGCTGTTTGGCAACATCTGAATGGCTAAGTGCTGAACCAATAAAAGATCTGAACCATTAAGTGCTGAACCAGTAAGAGAGTCTGAACCATTAAGAGCTTGTATAATGCTTAACCGTTTTGAGGCAAATGTCTAATTAATTCAGATTAGAGGTCTTAACCATTCACTCTGTATAAATCTTAACCATTTAGAGACAAACGTCTGAACCATTCAGACATCAACAAACAGTCTAAAGTGCCGAACCAATAAATAAAATGTAACAAACAGCCCCTTATTATTATTGACAAACGAAGTCAAAGGCCCTTATTTGACCTTTCGATCCCCAAAGCACAAAACCCTAAACCCAAACACATGACCGTTCTTTCTCATCTCCGGCGAGCCTTTTTCCGGCCACCGTCGTTCATTCCGGCATATCCTACCACCACAACTTTAACCTCAGCATACCACTTCATACACAGCGAACACAACTCAACAGCCTCCATTAAATCTGAAGATAAAAAAACTCAAGGGAAGTGGTTAACATTGCCGCCGTTCAAGGCCACCGTTAACGGTGGTTCGTTAGGAAAACGTATTGCTGGAACGGGTGAAGGAGATGCAGGCAACACAACGGCGATTAAGTGGGTCATGCGGTGTTGCCCGCAGCTCCCCAGGTCTCTCGTGCAGAAGCTATTTCGATTACGACAGGTATCACTTCTGTTTGTATTTAGTTTTGGAAATTGGATTATGTTTAGTGTTCAATTTATGTCTGTCTGTTAATTATAAATATGTAATTTGGTTCGTTATAAAACTATTTCTGTTTGGTTTCGTTATAAAATAGCTGGATTTTAGGTTTTTGTTAAATACCCTGTTATAATTTACATATAATTTAAAAAAAAAATTCTAGTGTATCGCTATTTGCTATAGCATATAGGTACTTATCGCTATTTGTCGCCATTCGCCATTAACAACTATGCTTTAGCTTAAGGTGAACATATTAGTATCTCAAGGGACGTTAATGTTGCAGGTTCGACGCAAACCTTTCGAAAGTTCAAAATCGGTTGGAGATGTTCATGCTCCAGATAGCCAAGTCAAAAGGGTAATAATATAAAGCTAATTTTATAGTTGTATCTCATATTAACTCGTTGTTCATTGGTATGAATATTCTCATGAATGCCAATTTGTATGTTCATAAAAACGAAAGGGTAAATTGCATTTTACGTCCTTTAAGTTTGAGCAAAATTGCAGGCGTTGTCCTTAAACTATCAAAATTAAAATGGATGTCCTTTATGTTACAGTTTCTCATCATGTGGTGTCCTTTTGCCCCAACCCAGTTAAATTTTACGTTAATGCTTAGTTAAAGGACACCGCATGATGAGAAACTGTAACATAAAGGACATCCAATGTAATTTTATTAGTTAAAGGACAGCGTCTGCAATTTTGCTCAAACTTGGACGTAAAATGAAATTTACCCAAAACGAAATGAAAGTGCATCTTACACTTTATATTTTTATCAGGTATCGGCCAAAGATTCTATGAGATTTGGTGATACGGTTTATCTTCCTATTACAGTACAAGCATTGCCGACTGAGAAAACAGAGTGCCTTTGCACCGAAGAAGAACTAAAGTTTCTTCATGATCTTGAGTTGTACAAGGTATTTAAATTTTAATATTATTTTCCTTTTTCTCATTTTATCTACTTTTAGCTTGATAGGTGGTCGTGTTTCTTTTGTTCTGTATGGTACAGGATTCCGCCGTCATCGTCATCAATAAACCTACCGGAATGCCTGTTCAAGTGAGCTATTAGCATCCTAATTATTTCCTTTTTTCCGGTCATATTAGTTTCCGAATATTGATTTCCTTATGTTTCAGGGTGGTATTGGAATAAAACGAAGTTTAGATGAATTAGCTGGAACTTATTTGAGACATGAATTGTCTGAAGCACCGAGACTCGTGAGTTCGGTTTCCATTTACCATCACTTTCTCTCATGATTTCATCTTTGTGTAGATTTTTAGCACGTTTATAACGATTCGGTTTAATACGATTAGGTGCACAGGCTTGATAGAGATAGCAGTGGCATTTTGGTCTTGGGGAGAACACAACTCAGTGCTACCGTTCTGCATTCCATTTTTCGTGAGAAAACTGTCGGTGCTTCCAATATCGTGAGTAAAAGTTTATTTATTTTCGAGTAAAATGTCATTTCCGTCCCTGATTTTTGGCCAGTTTTGCGACTTTTGTCCAGAGGTTTGTGTTTCCGCATTCGGATCCAAAAGGTTTGAAATCTTGCCATTTTCATCCGGCTCGTTAACTCCATCCATTTTTCTCTGTTAAGTCGAGGGTATTTTCGTCTTTTTTGTTAACTTAAGGGGCATTTTGGTCTTTTTCCCTTAAGGACTCGCTTGTACATTGTGCTAAATGCTTGTACATAAAGTGAAAAAGACTGAATTCCCCTTTAAGTTAACAAAAAAGACGAAAACACCTCTGACTTAACGGAGAAAAATGGATGGAGTTAACGAGCCGGATGAAAATGGCACGATTTCAAACCTTTTGGGAAATGGCATTTTACTCTTATTTTTTTATACATTTTTGTAAATTGCTTGACTTAATAAGTTATACAATTTTTATGAGTTGGTAGACGTTTCTATTTTTAATTTGTTTGTTTTATAAATAGGATTTAAAGAGTGAAAAAAGATTCTTGCAAAGAAAGTATTGGGCACTTGTAATCGGGTCACCCAGGCGTCCACAAGGTCTAATTACAGTTCCGTTGGGAAAGGTTAGAATTAATTAATATAAATACTTAACAAGAATATTTCTTCGTTCCCTAGTTTGCCTATTATTGTGTAATCATTATTGTTTTGTGTGAAGGTGGTAATGGATGACGGAAGATCAGAACGTATTACGGTTGTTGAGAATGTCTCAACGACTCCATCCCAGCATGCCATAACAGAATACCGGGTTCTTGATTCTTCCGTTCATGGTTTGTACTTTGTTCTTGTTTTTTTTTAAATAGGGGTGTAAACGAGTCGAGCAGAGACGAGCAACAACTCGCCTAAGCTCAAGCTCGGCTCTTGAGTATTTTTTCAAGCACAAGTTCATTATTTTATATTGTTATAATATAATAATAGTTTCTATACATAACATAGTATATTATTTAATTACTTTTAGCATAATTTTATAGGTAATAATTATTATTATTATGTAAATACGTATTTAATATAGAGTAAAATGCCATTTTTGTCCCTGAGGTTTGGTCAGTTTTGCGACTTTCATTCAAAGGTTTGTTTTTCTGCATGACCGCATCTGGATCCAAAAGGTCCGAAGCCTTGCCATTTTTATCCGGCTTGTTAACTCCATCCATTTTCCTCCGTTAAGTCATGGGTACTTCCGTTTTTAGACCAAATTGCCCTTTAAGTTAACAAATAAAAGGATCGTTTAGGCCTGATATAAGCTCGGCTCATTTCTAGCTTCTAGTGAGCCGATCTTGAGTAGCTCACGCACGGTTTGGCTCGTGTACACCCGTATTCTTTTTTTTAACTCACCTAAAAGGCACAATTATTTCGGACACAGAGAAAAAAATGCAAACGTTTTACTATCACAGGTTCACCACTCTTTTAACTTTATCATCGATATATTGCAGGTCTCACATGGTTAGAGCTTTCTCCACTCACTGGTAGAAAACACCAGGTATGTTGTCGGTATTTGCTCAATTTCAACTTTTTTATTTCCCAATTTTTTTGTTAAAAAATATGAGCTTCCACTTTTTTAGAAACAATAATTTTTTCCATAACATGGATTTTACATAGTTACCAATGTTCACTCACAAATTTGCAGAAGTTTTTAAAAGTTGAAAATTGAAAGTTAGGATGTACTTGTTAGTAGGTCCATTTGTATTGTATTGTTTCTCTAACGCGGGTCAAATTAAAAACAAACTGTACCGTACTGTCCGTACGGGTACTGGTACCGAATTGGTTTAGTACGTATATTTTTTCAAACTTATTACTCAGATTTGTTTAGAACGTATAATTTTTCAAATAGTTTAAAGATTTCACCGACTTTAATTGATTTTGACCGATTCTTGGTCAAGGGATGAGCAAATGGTACCATATCCAAAGGTTCGAAAACGAATCGTACTGTATCAGTCCCAAATCATTTTCAGTACCCACCTTTTGGCGTTTTTGGGATCAGTACGGTACTGTATTTTTACCTTCAAATATTGTACTGTACCGAACCAAATTTTGGCAAGTTTTTGGATCGATGCTTACCGGTACCGTGAAATTTATTTGGTGAACTACCATTTAATCCCAATTTTTACAACACTGTTTATTACTCAAATAATCTTCTAAATTGTCATTCAAATATTGAATTATTGTTACAATAAATAATTCTGTAATCGTACTTATTGATGCATTCATTTTTATTAAAAAAATCAGAAAATGGACTAAAGTATTTCCGGGTTAACCCTCAAAGCTTCTACCTGTTACATAAGCAACCAACCCATTTGACAATGGAGATAGTTTGTTTGACTTGAAAAGTCAAACCAATAGCACTTTTTTCGTTTTTTCTTTTATAAATTTACCTTATTGAACTAATTACCAAATTTCTCCATGCAACACTTCATAAACAAAGCTACGAGTCCATTGTGCTGAGGTATTGGGAACACCGATAGTCGGAGACTACAAATACGGGTGGCAAGCTCACAAGAAATGGAACCGGGCCCAAATATCTGCTTCTAGTCTTGAACACAAAACCGAGGTCTGTAACAAAACATCACTTCCTTTTGGCCTTAATTTAGAGAGCGGGAGTATCACCGATAAGCAACCTAACCTTCATTTGCATTGCAAGAAAATGGTTTTGCCTGACGTGTCATCTGCTATAAAGCGGGCCCATGTTTCGTCCTCAGTTTATGATTTTTCAGACATCAAAAGCCTGAAATTTGATGCTCCATTGCCAGCTCACATGCAAAGAAGTTGGGACATTTTGTGCTCCTGATATGCCTCTAGTCCTTCAAGATTTTTTTGCTTAAGTTCCAATATACAATATGCAATATTCAACATACATCTCCCATTTGATAATAAAATGTAGAATTGCCCTTAAGTTTTCCAAATTGGGCCTTGGGGGAAAGAGTTGAAGAGTTTAGGATTGGATTTAGGGTTAGATGATTTATAATCTTTTACTGTATTATGAGTAGTAAAATTTTAGCAACTATTTTTCTCCATTGAATTCTTGTCCAGATTTTATGATGAGAATCTGAGTTTTAATTTCTTATGTTCATATATAACACAAAAGTTTCAGATTAATAGTATCATGGAATAACATTTTAACCTATGTCACCTTATCATAAACCTCACATCAGTTGCCCTGTCCAGCGAACGAAAAAAACAATTACACATTAGGAAAAAAGAAAAAGGCTCATAATGAGTTCTAACCCATGCATGGTTGCATATATCACACGTCAGGTTTCGGATTTATAGTTATTAAACATTTTTTTGACTCATTTAGACAAAAAGATAAGATGAGTGTTGTTTGAGTTACACGGTTTCAAGTGTGTATGGGTTAAAGATCCCTAAATGTTAGAGCTCAACATGTCTATGTGACGACACATGACTATCAACATTGTTGTAAAAATCCTTTTTAGGCGGCGCCTAGGCGGCGATTAGTCACTCGTCGGAGGTCTGTCGCCTGGATTTGGCGAAATCGGCCAATCTTGGCGATCAAAGTCAAAATAGATCAAAGTTGGTCCAAAATTAGGTCAAATTGGACCAAATCAATCATGTTGAGCACGTTCTTACCTTATTTCGAACAAAAATCAAAGCAATGAAAGGTCAAAATTGGGGCTAGGGTTCGTATTTTACCGTGCGTCTAGTAGGTGGAGGGAGAGGTTGGTGTACAGGATGAACAAATGAGAATTAGGGTTTATTATGTTTAAATTATTTTAGCATTTAACCCCCTCAGTTGATAAGATGCCTTCTTATCAAGTATAATAAAATATATATATAATTATCATGTAATGTTTGCTATCAAGGGAAATTGTATATTTGCAAAATAAACGATGGTGTGTATACCTAAATATTCTGGAAGCGATTTAAGGATATACATATCCCAACATGATACCATTTAGTATTTTAAATCGATGCATCGTCTAAATGGTTATCAAATCCACAACCTAAAGCTTGTGTGATTGTGGCTTAGCTAATGTGATAGCAAACATATTAATCCAGATTAGTATATTTATTTGATAATAGTGAATTTGATTCCCAAGTTATTAACGATCATTGGAATAAGTGTTATTGTTGAGATGCTCACTAAACGTCTACTATTGGTTACACAGCCAATAATCATGAGAGGGGCAAAAGTTCATTTAGGTACATGTAATTTTATATATAGTACCATCAATTCACATCAAGCCAATAAGTTATAGTTCTCTCCATACAGTTGGTTTTTGGTCAGGAAACAAAGATGTCTCATCAAAGATTTTGGTTGTGCGACATATATTGAAACTCATCCACCACACCGCACAAAGATGGGACTTCTAAAAAGTTTGAGAATATGTTGGGTATAAATAATCGTCTATGATTAAATACTTAAAGCCATTAGTGAGAAATTCGGTCAGACATTTGCCTTTGAATGGGAAAACAACTCTTATAACTTTTAGAATGCCAAATGTTCATCATTTTTTAAATATATTTGTTAGAGTATATTATAATACTTAAATAACAAAAATAAAAACATATTCCAAATATTTCATGTTATTCAGAGGTGGTTTTGGTAGGGTAGGGTATCGTACCGAACTAGTACAATAACACCTAATACCTATACCGAACTTGCCTGAATACATGAATCAAGTACTATACTGTATAAAGATATTTGGAATTGGTACGCTACTGTAATAGTACCAGTATTTTAAGTAGTTTTCAGTTTAGTACCGTATACACATGATAGTTGCAAAGCAAGTATAAAATTACCTCAAATTGCAAACAATTAGCATTAAATTAAAAATTATCAGCAAAAGCGCAACAATTAATCCTGAAAAGTTCCCGTTATATCTTTGATCAACATCAGTAACCAAAAAAATTATCTCCAAATTCAAAGTAAACAAGCAATTCTTTGACTTGTAAAAGTCAACTGTACGTAGCTGAACAGAATTGTAAACAAAACAATTAACTTACTTGAGCTAATGGGATCGATCAAACGAAGCATGAGATACCATTGATTTAAACTGAACTTGGGATTGAATCAAACAAACCGGGGACCGAAGAAACTAAGTTGCTAACTAGGGTAGTGTTAAATGTACCTCATTTACCTTTATTTTTATTGAACGCACCTCTTCCATTGGTTTCACGTTAATACAATTCAAATATTTTTGTTATCTATTAATATTATTTAATATGACGTTTTTTTTGTTTTATTCTTTGAAAAACGAATTCTAATGATTTTTTATCTTTCTAAAAAAATTATTTTTTAAAATATTGATATTTCTAATTTTGAAAAAAAAAACATTTTTTAAATTGTTTTAAGTTTTTCTATAAAAATGTTTTTGTAAATTATTATTAGAGTTAATTACATAGTTAGTCCCTATGGTTTGTACAAAATAACATACTTAGGTACTAATAGTTTAAAATCACTTTCTAGGGTACTAACTTTTCATTTTATAACGTTTGGAGGAATTAACTTCTTGGGTATTAACATAGTTAGTCCCTATACTTTGCACAAAATAATATATTTAAGTACTAACAAAATGTGATTTTAAACCTACAAATAACGTTAATACCTCCAAACGTTACAAAATGAAAAGTTAATACCTTAGAATGTGATTTTAAACTATTAGTACCTAAGTATGTTACTTTGTACAAACCACAGGGACTGGCTATGTAATTAACTCTTATTATTAACAAAAGCTTTTAACATCCGTGCTAACATAACAGATCAAACGAATACCGAAAAAATATAGGTATTTATTTTATGGTTTATAATTTCGATAAGCCGATATCGTACAAACCGATTCCAGTTAAGTTCTGGATTTTTGTATAATCGGTAACGTTAATGGTTTTCTAGGATGTTTTCTAAATGTATGCATTTAAATTTGGATTATTAGTTTTTAATGTGTATGATCCAATAACAAATTTCAAGTCCCACATTAAAAGAAATTTGCTTTTAAAAAAAAGTATTTTCTTAAAAACATGTTTATTTTTTTACATGATGTGTTTTCAAATCTTCTCTTTTATTATTTTGAGTAAATTACCTTTTTAGTTCATTTGTTTTAGTGGTTTTAACTAGTTAAGTTCAAAATAAAAAAGTTTAACGCCATAAATATCCAAATTTTTATTTTGTAACCTTTTGAATCCAAAATTTTAACATCGTTAAGTTTTTTTGTTAACTGTTGTTAAATGATCAAATTATCCCTATAATTAAAAAAATTAAAAATCTAATTATATATATAGGGATCGGTTCAAATGGAAACCATCCCCTATTGCGAGAACCGCGAAAACTGATATTGACCAATGAGAAGCTGCCGTTTCATTTATGCACATGTGTGTTTGAAAGGGTATTTTTGTAATTTAACAATAAATGTCAAATCTCTTTATCTCTGTTACAGAAAAGGGGCAGAGCATTTAATGAGTTGTGTTTTCTCTCTCTCTTCCATATCACATGTCTCTCTCTCTCTCTCTCTCTCTCTCTCTCTCTCTTTGCTTCATCTGTATTCCCCAAACACCCACACCACAAAATCCCTCATTTTGTGAGGGTAATCCTCACAATTTACCCCCCAATCGTCCCCCCATCCCCCATTCCCACTTTCTCCATCTGATTTCCCCCCTCTTTGGAACCCTAACCTGGTTTTAGTGCATAGATCTGGAAGATTTTGCTGGAAATCGAGTGGGTATGAGGAAATACCTAACCCACATCCTGAAAATCGAGTGATGGTGAACCTGGATTTTGAAGTTTTTGCTCAAAATCCGAACAAGGGATGGTGAATGCCCGTGGTGTCGATGGCGGTGGTTTGGGGATAAAGTTCACGGTGTTCACGGTGGTGTGCGGCAGAGGGTGTGATGGTGTCCGTTGTTTATAACGTTGGGGTTGGTGGTGGTGGCATCTCCGGCGGCTCTCCGGCGTTATCTTCGGCCTCCCTTTCCTCTCTGTCGCCCCCTTGCGACTGGTGTTTGGTGGTGGTGGCATTAGGGGTGTTCATCGGTTCAGTTTATGGTTTGTTTGGTTTATTCTGTTCAATTTATTCGGTTTTCAAAATTTTGTACCCCAAACCAAAAACCAAACCAAACCAAATAAGGAATATGCAAACTGATCCAAACCAAACCAAACCAAATTGAATTCGGTTTGGTTTCGGTTAGAAACCAAATCTAACCAAATTGTACCTAAGTACTTTTTTTCCTAATTTATATTTATGTCCGTGTTCCAACTTCCAAACATCGCAACTAATTTACACCTAACAATATATGAATACAAGGAAGTTTCATTGCGAAATAAAACAAACACATCTATAAAGTAGTCGTAGACACAACCACAAAGTTAAAGCTTCAAAACATAGATCATATAAACTATAAATAGTTAACAAGTCTAATGGCACAAAACATAAATAATCTTCAAACATGAGTCTTTCTCCAACTCGAGTGAACCTGCATACATAACCATTTCCCTCAATCACACATAACCCTTCATTTCTACAAGAAACAAGAAAACCAATAGATGTTTAGCTGCTAAAACTTGTAAATATAATATGAATAATGTTTGTTAAAAGAATAATGAGAAACAAGTAAAAATAAACAATAACCTTCTTCCAACTTATCATGCTCTTTAATGTTCTCTTTCACGTTAAGTCGTTAACAACATCACCATCTGGAAAAAAACCAATCTTGACAACAAATTAAAGCTTCAACAATTGGAGGACTTAAAGAACTCCTAAATGTATCAAGCACCTACCTCCCATACTAAATGTATCAAGAAAATGTAGAAATCCTAAACCCTAGTTTCTATACTAAAGGTCTAATGTTCTATTATTTTATAAATGAGTGGGTTTGAGTTGGGCTTTTAGATTTACATTTGATATTTTGGGCTGCATAAAAATAACTATTTTGGGCTAATAAATCGTATATGATTTATAAAATATTATTATTTTTATTTAATAATTAATTAAGTTAAAGGGTTTATTCGGTTATCCAAATAAACTGAATAAACCAAATAAAATAAAATGTGGATCCATAAACCGAACCAAAAACCATATTCACAATTCGGTTTCAGTTAGAAACCAAATCAAAAACCGAATTCGTTATTCGGATCAGTTTATTTGGTTACGGTTACGGTTCGGTTTACAGTTTTTATTTGGTTATGGTTTTTTCTGAACACCCCTAGGTGGCATTGGGGTTGGTGGCGGAACCCTAGGCGGTGGTGGTGGGTAGAGGTGGGTGATGTCGATGGTCCCGGTGGTGCCGGTGGTCCCGATGCTCGTTGAGATAACGGGCACTGAGGATTTGCGTATCCATTGCTAAGCAGTTGATGTACGATGTTCTTGCTGAGGTATATAATATTATGTCATAGGGTGTTTCTTTGTATTTACGTACCTGTGCTATTTTCTATAGTTACACTTTATAATCATGACCTGTTCTTCATTAAGTTGGTTGATTAAGTAGGTTTATTTGGGTGGGTCAAAATGGGTTCAGGTCTAATATTATGTGCTTTGTAAAAACAAGCCGAAGCCGTGTTTGGGGGCTCTTCGTCTGATGCTGCAGCACCGCCTATGGATGCACCATAACCTGCTTCTGCCTGATCCCACTACAAGCAAGTTTCTTGAATAAACATGAGCTGCAAACATTTTCATTTTCCTTCTTGATGCGTTGAATGACATCACCACTCTTAAGCAAGATTTGAGATATGCATCTCTATCGGTTACTTGTTTTTCACCTCTATAGCAAACCGTAAATAAGTCTGGATACCTTAACATATTTTTCTTTACTACAGAGCCGTTACTATTTTTAACTGCTATTGATAAATCTTTGTGAACAAAACCATATTTTTGGTGAGTTTTGTATTTCTTTCTAGTCTAGATATGTTTGTTTTTTCAAATTAACCTGCACCACATCAAAATTGCAAATGGATTTAGGTCAAAACCATATTTTTGAATGTTAGTGGTGACTTTACTTTAGGTGAATATTTGGTAGGGTCTTTTGAGTTGTGGCGATGAATGCGGTGTTTGGTTTTCTAGATTGCATAGATAGTAAGCGAAGCGAACTCTGTTTCCTCAATCTCTAATTAAACTTGTATTTCTATTGGTTATATACATATAATAAAGTTATCCTATCCTTATAGGGTGGTGTCGGTGGTCTTTTTGCGTTTGACAGTGATAGTACCAAACATTTTTTTTCCGACAATTGATAACGATGGTGTGGCAAGGATGGCGGAGGGTAGGTTTTTGAACCTGCAACCCCACTTTTTGCAGCCATGATTATTATAAACTTTAAGCCAAACCCTGTTTTTTCCAGATCCACGGATGGTTTTTTTTTTTTTTTTTTTTTTTTTTTTTTTTTTTTTTTTGCTGATGATAAGTTTCAACTTATCTGAGACAGCTTGTTGAGTCATGATTTTTGAGTGAGTTCGTTTGTTAAAAAGCTTTTTGTAAAAAAAATTCTTTTGTTTGGCGTAAAAAAGTTTTTTTGTATAAACCTGTAAAAAAATGTTTTTTGTAAAACATGTTTTTTTTTCAACCGTAAATTTTATTTTGTTTGGCGTAAAAAAGTTTTTTGTTTAAACCCGTAAAAAAATTATTTGTTTGGTGTAAAAAAAAGTTTTTTTTAATTCTTTTGTTTGGCGTAAAAAAGTTTTTTGTTTAAACCCGTAAAAAATTGTTTTTTGTAAAAAATGTTTTTTTACAACCGTAATTTTTTTTAGTTTGGCGTAAAAAAGCTTTTTGTTTAAACCCGTAATTTTTTTATTTGGCGTAAAAGAACCTTTTTAAAACCGTAAAAACGGGGCGTAAAAACAGGGGCGTATAAAAATTTGTTTTTTGTAAAAAATCTAAAAAGAATTTGTTTTTGTTAAAAAAATCTGGTTTTAAAATGTTTTTAATAAAAAACATGATTTAATAAAAAGCAAGTAATATAATAAGACAAAAAAAAAACTAATAAAAAACAATAAATACAATAAGACTAAAAAAGTAAATTTACTTAACTACCCTTATGGCATTAAAATATAAAAAACATAATAAGACAAAAAGAATTTAATATTAGTTTTAATTACTTTTAATCTCAACCATCCATCTCAAAGATCTGATGGTGGAAAAGTGGTTCTCACGGTTTTCGCAATTAAGGTGGTTTTCATTTTAACCCTTCCCAGATATGTGTGTGTGTGTGTGTGTAGAGAAAGTGTAAAATATAATAGCCCTTAACGTGCGACCAGTATGCGACAAAAAAATAAAATGCGTAATTTATTGATACAACGTGCGTGATTAGTTTTCGTTTCAATTACCCTGGGATAGATCAATTTAGTCCAAGGCGTTTCAATTTTCTTTTCGTTTCAGTTCAAATTGGCCATTGTTCGGTTAATTTCATCGAATTGTGTTCAAATTCATCTTTGATTTTGAAAATTTTCATCAAAAATGACGACTCGAACAATGATCGTAGAACAGAGGATGCAGAACCACGACAAAGCTTTGATTCAGACCGCAAAACAGAGGATGCATGAACATGACCAAGCTTTGATTCGATTGGAGTTAGAGGGCAGTAACAATGGTTTCAGATCGTAGAACAGGGGATGCGATTTTTGAACTGGGAGTTAGCGCATGCGTGATTATAGGTATGTAACGTGCGTGATTTATGTTTCCAACATGCGTGATTAGGGTTTTTGAGTTTTATAACGTGCGTGATTTTCAAATGAACGTGCGTAATTATATGTCGTACCGGTCGTACGTAAAGAACTATTGTACGTTAACCTTCCTCTATGTATGTATTATCCCCCCACACACAAAATACATAACTATTTAAAAAAAAACATTATGATTTACTACAACCACCATCTACCAGTCCTTCCGTCCCACCCCATCTTCACCTATGGTACAGTCGCCATGATTGCAACCGCCTCCAGTTTAACAGCTTTGTTATTGCCACCCTCTGCCTACCGGGTGTTATCTCTGCAACCAACAACGGTCCGTCTATGACTCTATGTCGTAATTGCATCATATGCGGGGGCGGGCGGAAATGGTGGAGGCGTGAATGACGAGGGCAACAGCGGGGTTGTGTCAGCGTTGTGGTATTATTAATTGGGTTAGCCGGGTGGAAGGTGGTGATAAATGGCAACGAATGTGACGATGCTATGTAGTCAGCTTCCAGTTTTATTGAGTTCTGTGGATCAAACGCATCCTACATGTTACATTTAGCTAAATTCCAAAGTTTGATTTGTCTCAACTCGAGTACACACCAAAATACGTTTAAGTCTAACCGGATCCTCTAGTAAATCCCTTTTTTTTTTCTCCTGATAGGGCATGTTATGGTTTGTTTCTAAAGAACCACCAAGCACATCCTCTCCATATTGTGTAAATTCTGATCCATAAACACTCCTACGGATATAAAAAAATAAATTATTACACATTTTGATGAAAATTAATAAAACATGTGATAATTTATACGATAAAAATAAGACCTACTTTATTTGATCAAATCTGAATATATTTTTTTCTATTAACAAAACAAACTAGGTAGACCTGTACCCACCCAAAAAAAAAAAACCCGAAACTTGATATTCCAATACCTGGGTATAGTGTACCCAATTACGAATCCAACCCTCTCATAGGGTATGAATAGGCTACATGTTTCTAGTGTAAAACTTGTATCCAAACCCGGTTTTTCAATACTTGGTTTCAATATATGAACCCGGGTATTCCTAATACATAGTTACCTTTGTAATGTTTCCACCGTTTGTTAACGGCTATAATGTCCAAACTAGGTGTTTTTTAATCATTTTAACCTTCTTTTGTTAGTATAAATAGGTAGTGGATGTTTTGGTTTGATCACAACATCAAAAAAACACTCTAAAATTTCAAAATTGCACAAAAATGCTTTTAAAAGCCCTCTAAAATCTCAATTTACGTTGTTGTAGTTTATTATAATACTTTTTACAAAATATAAGACATATGTAAAGTTTAAAACGAAATTAACAAGTTACAATAGGAATAGCTGTGAAATGGAGTGAATGTAGATGGGTGAGAGTGAGACTAATATATAAAGATGCTACATGTGTTTCATGTGTGGTCTCTTTCAAACACAGAGTACTTATCATCTCAGTCAAAGATATCTTCAATGTGTGGGGCCATGTTGAAGGAGGCACAAGAAAACGATCGTATTGTATTTTGTGTTTATTTATTAATTATTAACAAAACCAACACATAGTTTCTCAAAAAAAAAACCACCATACACACACTAAATGCATAAAGGACAACATCTAATGCTCACCAATCTTGTAAATTTATATTTATACTATAATTATTAACAAAACCAACACATAGTTTCTCAAAAAAAAAAAAACCACCATACACACATTAAATGTATAAAGGACAACATCTAATGCTCACCAATCTTGTAAATTTATACTATATAAATTTGTATAAAGTAAGTAAAATAAAAATCAAACATGTAATGTAATCTATTCTACAACAGGTTCATAGGTACTAACTAGGTAATTTATTCTATAACGGCATGTAACTAATTTCTTTAATTAACAGTAAACAATTTAAATATTCATTTAGATGAAATATCATTTAAAAAATAAAAGATGAGGATGAGGATGAGTAAGACTTATTAAATCATTTTTTATGTTTTAATAGCAAAGGGTATTATTGTAATTAACCTATGTTTATCTAAGGGGGTGTTTGGGGTTGAGTTTTGAAAATAGATTATGCGTTTTGAATAATCAGAATCAGATAATTAGCTGTAACAAAACGTGTTGTAGAAAGATAGTGTTTGGATTTGATTATGTTGTTTGATATCACAATAATCAGATAATCAACATTGTTTGGATTTGATTATGTTGTTTGATATCACAATAATCAGATAGTCAACTATTTGAGTGTTTGGCAAGTATATATATTTTAAAAAAATAAATAAGTGAAAACGTAAAAAATCAGTTTTTGGATTATCACGTTTTCCTGCAGCAAGGGGTGACCTACTTATGGATTATCACGTTTTGAACTCTACAAAACGTAAAAAATCACTTTTTATTAATTTTTTTTACCAAACACTCAAAATAGATTTTTTGCGATTTCAAAACACAATAATCAAATAATCAGGTTGAAAACGCAATCCCAAACACCCCCTAAGTGGCTATAAAATGAGAGATGAAACATCATGCGTTTTGTTTGTCATTCCACCCTCTCTTAAGTTTTTCCTTCTCTCTCTCATAAGCATTTGATGTTTCTTCCTCTCGGAACCGGTTCGATGATGTTTCATAACCGGTCGTTTTTTTGTTGATATTTTTTTTATGAGTCGAGCCTCGTTGATGATATATTTCTGCAGCTCAGCTTCTCTGTTTTCTTTTTTCTTTCTCTGATTAAAACCCCTTGGTATAAAACCATATTGTCTGAATGTTTCATCATTTCAGAAAACCAAAAAACCAATGTTTTAAAAACCGGTTTAAACCGGCCAGTTAAACCGGATACCGGATGCTTGGCCGGCACGAATCATACCGGTAAACTAAGGAAACGGCAAAGAAGTTGTACCACCAGTAAATTGGGTTATACTGGTTTAAACCGGTATACCGGTACCGGTTCATACCAGGCCAAATGTCAAATTTTCGAACTTTTAATTTTTAGGTGCATAAAAAGGGTGACTGTTTACCTTCTTAGTTAAAGTTAAAGTGTAAAACTTAGCGCCCACAATTGACAATCCACATCGATCAAACTTCTACCTAACTCAAAGATAGAAAATCATTGGGTTTTTCAAATTAAGTTCCTCAACCGATTATCCAGGTTTACCTTCTTTTGAATTTTGTTCAATCATTCATGTTGTTAATTGTTATAGTGTTTGCTAATTGCTATATAATGAGTATTTAATCATGAACTTTTGGATTATTTTTTTATTATGGATTAACTTTTGGAATATTTTTTATTATGGAATGATGTATTTTTGAATTACTTTTTGAGTTGAAATTATATTTTATGGATTTATAGAGTTAATTAGTTAACACGGTTGAACCGCCCGATACAATTCGGTTCAACCAGTTGAACCATTTGAGTCTAACCCGGTACGATTAAAATACCGGTTTTTAAAACACTGCAAAAAAAAACAACTGGAGCCAAAATGTCTGAGCACGTTATCACGCTACCTACTCCAACTCCAACAGCACAGGAGCACAGGTTCGATACCTTGATTTTAATCGAATATCAGCTTGTATTATTACCTAGATTAGATGAAAATCAGCTGTTTTTAATTTATTGATGTTGTTTTCCACTGTAATCTCAGTATTAATTGTTAATTGTTTGATAAGTAGTTGTGATTGATGATGTTTTTATTGTTGCTTTTTGTTTAATAACATAAGTATTGTTCAATGATGAATAATGTTAATTAAACATCTATTGATTTTTGATGATTCATTACCTATTATTATGTTTTTCATATTAATTTCAATGTTTTTTTGTGTTATTCTGTAATTTTTGTTGGTTATTTGCTTGATAATGAGTTGTTATCTAGGTGATTGATGTTTTTAATGTTTTTGTCTGATATCGTGTTAGTTCTTAATTAGTAGCTAATTGTTTGATAAGTAGTTGTGATTGATGATGTTTTTATTGTTGACTTCTATGCTTTTTTTTTTTTATAACATAAGTATTGTTCATAGATGAATAATGTTAATCTGTTTGTGAATTCAACATCTATTGATTTTTGATGATCCATTACCTATTAGTGATGTTGTTTTCACAGTAATTTTAATATTTTTTATTTTGTCATTTTTTGTTCGATATTTGCCAATTGTTTGATAATTGAATGCTAATTTCAATGTTTATGTTTGATGTTGTCTTTTATGCAAATTTCAATGTTTATGTTTCATACTTATTTGTGATTGATGATGTTTATATATGTTTGTGAGCTGTTAATTCTTTCCTATTGATTTTTGATGACCGATTTTGCAAACTTAACAAAATGAAAAGTGGATTGTTAACGCACTTGAAAACGCTATCGTGTTTTTGTTGATCGCGGCCCGACATTTACAGGAACAAAACATCTTGAAGTTTTCAACAAGAGAGTGTTTGCCTATCTCCCATTAGAGACATGCATAGCAATGCATTGTTTTGTCTTTGCAAGGATGACTTCAAATAGGAAAAGCCAAGCCGTTTGTGTTGCGCTGTGTTATTTTTTCATAACCTATGTTGTCTTAACATCCACAAGTTTTCTGGAGTTTACATCATAGGAGCCACTGACTTTTGGTGTTGCTGTTTTAACCATGCTTCCATTTTTGAAATCTATCAAAACCAGAAGTTATCTTCAAAGATCGAATTGTAGTCTGTTTGTTGATGAGTTGCTCAAGATGTCCTGGAAATCTATCGGCGGTGCGTTGTTTGTTACCGTTGGGAAATGTTCTGTCGCATCCGAAAATGCCAACATGCTCTTGACGTTAACTGCTTTGGCAGCTTACCTTTGTGTTTCGCAAGCCAGTCTCGTTGCGAGTTCATCTAGAAAAGCGTTGGTTCTCACATGTTTAGGCACCTCCTTGCAGCTTCCTATCTTTGCCATCACCTTACTTGGTGATTCATGGCCGATTCTTTGCAATGTTCTAGTTGTTCTTGCGGTCTTTGTCATTGTTTCCATGTTTATGTCCTGTTTTGAGATCTTCAGAAGTCTTCCATAATGGGTTCGGGTCTGGAGCACGCGAGGTAGACCTACTCAAGAAGGTCATTTGCCACTATAAGACCATCAAGTATAAGAAATCATTCCATATTCAACTATATACACTTTTATCTTTTGATACTCAAATGTTTAGCCTAGTGAGTCCAGTTCCTACTTTACAATATTTTTTTTTTATTCTAAAATGTTTAGCCTTTTGAAAATAAGTGTATGCAACTGTTGAACTGATGTTGATATTAGCCATTTGGTTAAAATTCGGCTATTGAAATAGTTAAAAAGCTAGAACAGTGATGTGGGTGTTAGCTGTAATCTGTTTTACAATTTATGCGAGCGCACACGCAGCAGCTTCGTTGCACACGCGCATCAGAGTCGTCAACTGCAGCGAGCGAGCAGCGTCGTTGGACACGTGCAGCAACGTTGTTGAGTGCACATGCAGCAGCGACGTCAGCCGCACGCAATAGCGTCGTTGGACGCGCACAACAGCGTTGTCGAGTGCACACGCAGTGGCGGCGACAGTCACGCGCAGCGGCTTCGTCAGACGCAGCTCAACAGCATTTGTTGAGATATTTGCTGGTGGCTGGTGCCATTGTTGTTAATCAATGTAGTGAGATATTTGTTGCTGGCTGTTAATCATATAGAAATTGGATAATGATTGAAATCACGATTTATAAACTCGTTAAATAATTAGAAACTAACACGCAAAATTTTTGAATGAAAATTTTTTGAAGTAGATAATGTTGTGAGATATTTGTTGGTGTCGTTGCTGTTAATCATATAGAAATTGGATAATGATTGAAATCACGATTTATAAACTCGTTAAATAATTAGAAACTAACACGCAAAATTTTTGAATGAAAATTTTTTGAAGTAGATAATGTTGTGAGATATTTGTTGGTGCCGTTGCTGTTAATCATATAGAAATTGGATGTCAAGATTTACAAATTCGTTAAATAATTATAAACCAACATGAAAAAATTTTAAATAAAAAAGGAGACAAGAGAATATCATTCAAACTTGTTTTGAAAGCCTCCAGTGTATTTATAAAGCATATAAACTCTTGTGTATACAATGGGTCCATTTGGATTAAATACTGTATTTTCAAACGGGTCAAAACCTGTTTGAAGTCATCTAACTATATTTATAACCCATATAACCTACAAACACTAAGTTATTGTTACAATTATAAAATTCTGTAATCGTATATAAAGATGGATCATATTTACTATTAGAAAGTTGGAAAAGTAGACAAAGTTTTTGACAATGAAGAGAGTTTGTTTGACCTGAAAAGTCAGACCAATTGCATTTGTTTTGAGTTTATCTTGTATCAACTCACAACTAATAACTTTCTCATGCAACACTTCAGAAACAAAGCTACGAGTTCAATAAGCCGATGTATTGATTGTTTGCGACTACAAATCCGGGTGACCTTGTCATAAAACTCACGTCAGTTACCATGTCTAGCCAACTAGAAAAACAGTCGACACACATTGGAAAAATACCGATAATGAGTTTCAACATAGGGTCACGTTTGCTGCAAGTTTGAATACCTCAAAATAATCAGGTTTTGGATTTGCCAATGAGGTAGTGGTGAAATGGTTGGAGGAATAACTTGGTGTTCCTTGTGACCCATGTTCGACTCACACTCTCCCCATTATTTTCTGCGGCATCCAGGTGAAGGGCAAATACGGGCGGCGCTGGTTCTTCTTGGATGGGAGGCGAGGTTTTAACGATTATTCCACTGTCGTGCCTTCGGGCGGGTGGAGGTCGGGTTTCCACGCATCTGGGAGAGCCAAGGGGCTGGCGGCGGTCGAGTAGTCGACCTTGGCCACAACGTCCGGTGTCACGGTGGTTGGCACGTTGTTCCTTGCCGTTAAAAAAATCAGGTTTTGGATTTACACAAGGTTTTTTTGACTCATCTAGATGAATAGATTCAATGGGTATTGTTTCGAGTTACACGGTTTTAAGTGTGTTTGTGTTAATCTTTGACATGAATAAATTAAGCTCTTCTAAAATAGTTAACAATATGTAAAGATCCCTGAATGCTAGATCTCATCATGACTATGCAACACATAAACGACTTGGCCCATTATTAGGGTGAAATCTGTCGAAACCATAAGAAACATGTTTCCATCTATAGATTATAGGTTTACACCCAAACTTCATGGTTATTCGAAATAACTAAATCTTGATATTCTTCCCTCTCATATTTGTGTATTATCATCTCCCAAATGATAAACGTTCCCTTATCATAGATTAACCGACATTCCTAATAATAACTCTTTTTAAACTTTTATAATGCCAAATGTTCATCATTTTATAAAATAGGGTTAGGATCAAATACAAACGATAAAATAAATAAGAAGGGTAAGAAGAATTTTAGTCCATTGATATTAGATTTGGAGGGTTAAGATTAGTTGTAGGAAAAAGAAGATAATAGAAGGGCAAAAGGGAATCCTATATTTATGGATTTTCTCTCTCCACATGCAAGGCACATGCCAATTCCCCCATCGATTTAAAACGTCCATAACTTTTTCATACGAAATTTAAAAAAAAAATTCACCATAATAACGAGCGTTTTTTATCTTTAATATGAGTATCATATTATCATATAAAAATAAAATAAAAAATTTAATTTTTACTGGGTTTTTTTGCATTGTGTTAAAGGTTCAGGTCATTGTGTCTTTTAACTGGGTTTTGGTCAGTAGAATTTCTATACATTGTGTTATTATCAAAACCTATAACACAATGTTAATTTGCGTGCTATCCATTGCGTTTTTATAAGAACCTATAACACAATAAATGACACAATGGAGATGGTGTTATATATGGGTTTTCTATAAATTGTGTTATTAGTTCAGGTTATTGTGTTTAATATGTTTATTCATTGTGTTTTAATATGTTGTCCATTGTGTTTTAATAATTTGTTCAATTTTTTTATTATCTTTGTTTATTGTGTTTTAGTTTGTTGTGTATTGTGTTTTTAGTTTGTTTTCCATTGTGTCTTCATCTGCTCTCCATTGTGTCTTTTATCTGTTGTCATTAATTGTATCTTTTATCTGTTGTCATTAATTGTATCTTTTATCTGTTGTCATCAGTTGTGTTTTTATTTAGTCTGATACTTATTGTGTTATATGTTATCGCCATTGTGTTATACGTTATGGTCATTGTGTTTTAGTATGTTGTTCATTGTGTCTTTATCTGTTGTCATTGATTGTGTTTTTCATCTACTTTACATTGTGTTTTACATCATGTCCATTGTGTTATTATCAAAACCTATAACACAATGTTAATTTGGGTTCTATCCATTGCGTTTTTATAAGAACCTATAACACAATATATGACACAATGAAGATGGTGTTATATCTGGGTTTTCTATAAATTGTGTTATTAGTTCAGGTCATTGTGTTTAATATGTTATTCATTGTGTTTTAATATGTTGTCCATTGTGTTTTAATAATTTGTTCAATTTTTTTTATTATCTTTGTTCATTGTGTTTTAGTTTGTTGTGTATTGTGTTTTTAGTTTGTTTTCCATTATGTCTTTATCTGCTCTCCATTGCGTCTTTTATCTGTTGTCATTAATTGTGTCTTTTATCTGTTGTTATCAATTGTGTTTTTATTTAGTCTGATACTTATTGTGTTATATGTTATCGCCATTGTGTTATACGTTATGGTCATTGTGTTTTAGTATGTTGTCCATTGTGTCTTTATCTGTTGTCATTGATTGTGTTTTTCATCTACTTTACATTGTGTTTTACATCATGTCCATTGTGTAATATGCAACTGGGTTTTTGAATTTTTTTTTGAAAAATATAACAATATGATACTCATATTAAAGATAAAAAAACGCTCGATTTTATGGTATAATTTTTTTTTAAAACAAATGATGTATAAAAAAGTTATAGACGATTAAAAATTGGGGGGAAAATAACATATGACTTGCATGTGCATATTCTCTTTCCTCTTATAGACAAAATTACCCTTTCCATTTAATTCCTCCTAGGACACTTGTCACTCTCTGGTGGCTTCTTACCCTTCTTATTTTTAAATACTTTGTATTATAACTCAACCCTTGTAAAATAAACCAAGGAATCTTAACTTTTGAAACTTTTTACAATGCCAAATGCTCATCTTGTTTTTTGTTTCCCATTTATTTATGGAATTAGAATGTTAAAGAAGGTTTGAAGTGTTAAAACGTTTGTTATATGTCATGGGAGGGAGTTGGCTACAAAGTCTATTTTTTCTACAAAGTGTACAAAGTCATAAAACACCACAATTTCAGCCATAAAACACACCCAAAACCCACATTTGTGGGTTTTGATGATTACTAAAACACCATATTTGTGGGTTTTGTGTTGTGTTTTGGATGATAAGGCTTTGATTACCGAATGACTAATATTAGTGTGTTTTATGTTGATTATCATGTTGTGTTTTATATTCATAGTTGTATGATGGTGTGTTTAAAGCTTTAAGGACTGTTAGGGTTTGGATGTTTATTTTAGTGATCTTCACTATGTTATTTGTGGGTTTTAAGTGCGTTTTATGGCTGAAATTGTGATGTTTTATGAATTTGTACACTTTGTAGGAAAAATGGACTTTGTAGCCGAACCCCACCTTATTTATGGAATTAGAATGTTAAAGAAGGTTTGAAGTGTTAAACCGTTTGATATGTACCCGCAATGTTTACATGGATCATATCATACGAGTTTGTGATATGTACCCGCAATGTTTACATGGATCTCATTCATATAACTCTATGTGAATGGCACATGTTATTTAACTATCATGTTTTATTATTTTAGTATTTGTTTTGCAATTCTAGTACTAGTTGATGATCCATGATCTTAAGATAAAGGATGATATGATGATCAAGAATACAAGTAAACAAAAGATATACCGACAAAATCAGGCGACAAAACTCTTATTAACCCAAACCAAAAGGATTTACCCCCCATATATCCCAATGATCATACAAATGTAAGATCCAAACGATACAGAAATACAAAGAGTCTTGATGATCATCAACAGATGATCATCTATACCAAACAACCACAAAAGTGTAACACCTCGAAAATTCATGTCCAATAACGTATTGACACGTGTCATAAGCTTTGAACGTGTGAAAGAGTACTTTAGAGGGACTAAAGTTGACGAACAAGGAAACTATGTGAATATAAGGATCCAAAGTGTCAACGATGGATAAATATATTATAAAATAGCCCTACAAGATGTTTATACCCTTAAACGAATAAATCATGGATCATACGAAGCGAATTGTGAAAGAAAGTGAGGAATTACAAACTACAGGGGTTAAAAGTGTCAACATGTTTAAAGTATACCTCTGAGTGACCTTTCAGCAGACCCGAAGCTTTGTAATGATAAATTATACTCACTAGAATGTGTGATAAAAATTTCACAAGGTTTCGATAAAGTATGAGAAAGTTATGACAATATTCGTATACGAGGGGTTAAAAGCATCAACGTTGAAATTTAAGACTTTTCGGTGAACGTATGAATAATCGGGGACTAAACAAAGTTGGTTTATGACTTGGGGTCCTTAAAAGTCAAGTTTGGGGGTTTATAGTGCAAGAAACCATCTTAAAATCAAGTTTGGAAGGACCAGGGACCAAAATTGCAATATATGAAACTTTGTAACCGGATCAGACTAGCCAGGCGGGGCGCGTAAGATCCTTATGGATCCTTACGCGGGCCGCCTAAGGTCCCCAGATGCAGAAAATGTTGGCAGCTGCCTGTTGCAGCTGGTTTAACCGACTTAGATGCCTGGTTTTCAATACTTGGAGCTTGTTTGATGGTTTTAAAGAGTATAGGGACACTTGGAATGATCGCATAACATTCCTAGACTTGTTTGGCATGATCTTAATAATCCAAGAAACCTATATAAAGCCATGAACTTTGGGTTTTCATTTGCTCATTCACTTGCAACTTCACAACTTGGTTTCTGGAGCTACCTGGCTTTGGGAGAAGACTTGGAAGTGTAGAAAAGATAGCAAGGACCTTAAGTAAGAGTTCTAATCCTTGTTTAGTCATTCTAATTAGCTTATATTCCTAAAAGTCAAACCGTCGTAATTAAGATTTGACTTCGTCATTAATCTTAATTGCTCCAGTCAATTTTCATTATGAAAGTACCTATGAGTTGGTAATTATGTGGGCAATAAACCTTTAAAAGGTCACCCTCTGATTCTCACTCTAACTAGGTCAATTGTCAAGTCAAACTTAGTTACAAAAAGTCAACAGGAAGCTATTTTGTAAATAAACACATAATTATCAATGTGTGAGCTATGAAACCTGTTTTGACACTAATATAACTTGGTAATCAATGTAAGAACATGTCTAAACATGTTCAACTCGACAATTTTCAGTTTAGGCTCGGTTCGGGACCGAAAGTCGCATAGTTTGACTTATGCTTTGACTTTCAGTTCTGACACGTTTGTGCATGATTTAGGAATGCCTTAGAGCCTTATTAGGACCAAGTTACCTATAAGTATAACCCTCTGTGATTATACAACTTGGTTCATTAGTTATCCAATTTATATGCATGTTTCCGTTAATCGCCTAAATGTTGACTATTATGCCCATATGACATTAAAACATGAATTTTGAAAATGTAAAAGAGTAGAGACCTTAGGTACTGATTTATAAACTTGTCCCCAAAATTTGACATCAATTTGAGGTCTAGGTTAGGAGTTATGCTCATTAGCGTAAATAAGAAGCTTTTTAGTAATTAAACCGGATAAATAGCATATAGCCTATCTAAACCTAATTTTTGACACCAAACTTATTACCCACTGATGTAATATAATATTTTGGGATTTTTGGAGATTTTTATTTATTTTTAGGCTGAGCATAACATAAAGTTCTAAGCTTATTTCGGTAATTGCCGGTTTTGCCCTTTTGGGCTATAAAATGAGTTTTACAAATCCTTTTGACCCCAAACCTTTTTCTACTGATCTAATATGATAAATAAAGTATTTTGAGCCTTCTGGAATAATAAAAATATCAGCTTTTCTTAAAAAACCCGGAAATGGCTCCAAATCGCATTTTTAAGCGTTTTTAACGCATAGTATATATTAAAACCATTTTATAAATATAAGGTTTGATGCTTACTGATATTTTTAGTAAATATTTACATTCTAACAGTAAGCAAAGGTCTTAAGCTCAGATTTCTGATTTTGACCTTTTAGGCTTATGTGAAATTACCAAAATGCCCTTAAGATGCATAGTTTGGTCATAAAGGATAGATTTCACATATAAGTTATACCTTACTGATATAACTTAGTAAATTGAGTATTTTTACTGATTACATCAGATCCGAAACTCAGAAACATGTTTAAACCCTTTTATAACCTTTTAAATGACCAAAATACCCTTACGAGGCGTAATTCGAGTTTAAAATCATTTGGGGCATAATAGAAAATATCCTACTGATATCGCAACATATTTAAGGCATATTAACTTATGGAACATGTTCATGACTCTTATGGTTACCCGTTACGCATGTTTCGCGTTCGGATCGGCCTATGTGACTAGTTTGTATATATTAGCCGAAACGGGCCGAACCATATCTTTTTGTCTCAAAATCCAGAATGTGTTTAAGTTACCCATATTAAACAAGCATGCAAGCTTGTCGGGTCAAAACCACATTCTAAACCGGTCTTCGCTTTATCATGCGTTTGAACCGCGTATTCCTTTTGAAAACTAACCGGTCTAAGTCTAAGCTTAATTAAAGACCCGTTAGGATTCTAATAGGTTATTAAAAACCTTCGTTCCAGATTAGGAGCCCAGTAAAAGCTACGTGCACTTGCTGTATTTGATTTATACTTTGCTCAGGTAAATACTCTTAACTTATTTTCCCTATACGGGCTTGGGATACGGTACTATAAAAGTACCGCTTGGTCGGGTGTATGTAGTCATTTAAATCGTATTGTGATTGATGTATTTACATAACCTGTTTGATATGTATTATTTGGTGTATGGCCCTTGGGGGTTAAATGACCATGTCCCGGATATCCTTGGCATCATTCGTGAAATGGTCACGACCTAAGCACGGGGTGTAGGCGTACACCTGACAGTTGCATTATGTAAAAACTGGTATCCCACTATAAGGAATCGACCTTGTGGGCATTATACCTGTGGCGCATCAGTTAACTTAAGTCCGGCCCTACAAACCGTCCCTAATGGACGACAAATGAGTAAAACTGTATACAAGATTATTTTGAATAATTGTCCCAAGTTATAAAATATTTTTGCCGAAGTGCATTTAAATCAATTTTCAAACTCTTTTCAAAATGAGTCAGTTAAGTTGTATTTACCGGTGCAAACTGACGTATTTTCCAAAAAGGCTAAGTGCAGGTGCTAAACGAAATAGGCTGGCTACTCCAGGCATCATTACTCAAGTCTCGCAAGCTTTAGATGTCAAAGTCTGTTGAACAATTTCCTTTTCATTTGATCCGCCTGTGGATCTGTTTCGACTGTTTGTGATACTTAAACATTACAATTTATTCAGTTGAAATGAATCTATATCTTTTGCTTCCGCTGTGCATTTATATGTTGTGTTGTTTGACTATGATGATACCAATTACGTCACGATACTCCCCACCGGGCCCACCGGTGACACGTGGAAATTAGGGGTGTGACAAAAAGTCTCTCGAATACAGGTGAGAGAAAACCAGAGATGCGATGATTCGCCTCAAAACCCTAGAACTATACAGAAAGAATTGAAAATGAAAAACTGAAGGAGAGATGTGAAAATATCTGGACAAATGCCTTTTATATCTGCGCATAAACAAACTTTCACTTTAGTCCATATCTCTGAGCCAAGATTATCGCACCCCCTAGATATTCACACTTTACCCCCTCTGAATATGTATTTGTTACAACAACATCCAAACAAACATAACAAACCAGGGCCCATAAGCTGGCCAATATAAAACATTATAACGGTCCACAACAAACAACCCAATGAATGATAAAAGGTCCAACACATTTCAACAAAGGAGTAGTGGGTATCCATGATCACTCCATGGGTAGTCAGTTATTCGATTCCATGTTATTCCTATTTAAGTGGTTTTGATTTAATAATGAGAATATGCAGAAAAAATGATCTAAATTCCTATCTTAAATTCTCTCTAGTTTTCTCCCTATTTGCTTTGGCCAATCGATTATCGGTTGGAACCACATCGGTTTGAACTTGAAATGCATTTGTAATTGGATTAGCATCTATTACTACAACCACCATCTATCGGTCCTTCCGTGCCAGCCCATATTCGCCTATGGTACAGTCGCCACCATTGTAGCCGCCTCGGGTTTGATAGCTTTGCTATTGCCACCCTCAGCCCACTGGGTGTTACCTCTGCAACCAACAATGTTCCGTCTATGTCGCAATTTCATCATAGGCGGTGGCGGCTGGAAATGGTAGTGGCGTGGGTGGTGAGGGTGGCGACAACAACAACAGGGTCGTGTCAGAGTTGCGGTGTTATTAGTGGGGTTAGCCGGGTGGAGGGCGGGGACAAATGGCGGTGGATGTAATGATGCTATGTAGTCAGCTTCCAGTTTTTTGAATTATGCAAATACAACGCATCCTACATGTTACATTTCACTAAATTCCAAAGTTTGATTTGTCTCAACTCAAGTACACACCTAAATACGTTTAACTCTAATCGGATCTTCTAGTAATTGCTTTTTTCTTTCTCCTGAAAGGGCATGTTACGGTTTGTTTCTAAGGAACCACCAAGCACATCCTTTCCATGTTGTGTAAATTATGATCCATAAACACCCCTACGGATATCAAAAATAAATCATTACACATTTTGATGAAAATTAATAAAACATGTGATAATTTATAGGAAAAATTACAAGTTTTGTCATTTATCTTTATACCACTTTTTAGGCGGTGTCCTTTTTAACGAATGCTGACAGGCGTTGTCCTTTACTAGGCATTTTGTTGCAAGTTTAGTCCTTTACACCAAACTCAGTTAAAAACCTGTTAATTGTTGACAGACGGTGTCTTTTACTAGGTATTTTGTTGCAAATTTATATGATAAAAACAAGACCTACTTTATTTGATCAAATCTGAATATTTTTTTATTAACAAAACTAACCGGGTAGACCCGTATTTGCCCCAAAATCCCAAAACTTGATATTCCAATACCCGAGTATAGTGTACCCGATTACAAACCCGACCCTCCCGTAGGATACGAATAGGCTACATGTTTTTAGTGTAAAACTTATCTAAACCCGATCATACCCAAACCCAACTCTCCTGGGCACACAAGGTTAGGTTTTTTTTGATATCCGATCATAGTTGAACCCGACCCGATTTGTGCCCCTCTACAACTGAAAGCCCAACGGTAGTAAAAGATAACCCAGTGGCCCAATGACACCTTCAATACAAAACTGAAAATATCGTCTCCGGCGTAAACAAGGGTTAGGGTTAGGGTTTCTTTCTCACCGGAAAAAAATGTCCAGTTCCGGACGGCCGTCGGCGGCGACCGTTGCAACCGGAGACTTACAGATTGTACCGGCGTCCTCAGATAGAACCGCGATCTCCGCTCTTCCTCCTCGACATCCAAATAATAATTCTTCAACAGCTCTTGCTGAATACACGCCTCCGGTAGCTAATCAGGAGGATGAGGATCTCGAGGTCAAGCTCCGGCGTATTTTAGATTGTGTTCCTGTTCGTGTTAACAATACTTCCGGTAGTTCTGCCGGTTCTGGCTCCGGTGACTTTCATCAGGTTTTTATTTGCTATTTTTGTTGAAATTGAAATCGAACTTGCCTCTTGTTGTGTTATTACTGTTGCTTATGTTGACTTGCATTGTTACTGATTTATGCGTGAATTAGCCTGTTAATTGGGGGATACATTGACAGACTGTTGAAAACAGATGACTTCTGGCTCTCTAATGTTGCCATATATGTAAATGTCAAATTACAGAAACTCGGCTATAGTTTCTCTAATCAATACTTTAGTTAGTCACAAATATGATATCATCAAGTATGTATAGGTGTCTTGTTCTGATGTTCATTGTTCCAACTAGTGACTCGGTTTCTAGGACACAAAGCGTCTAGCGCCTTTTAAAGTCGTGTATAGGTGTCATGTTCATTGTTCCAGCTAGTGACTCGGTTTCTAGGACTCTTAAGCATTTTGCTGTTAGCCGATTTTAAACATAGTATAGGTGTCATGTTGTTTGTTGTTCTACCTTACAAGGTTATGAGACAGTATACTTGTTGTGCCTTTTAAAATCAGGTATAGGTTTCATGTTGTTTGTTCTATTGTATATGGTTACGGTACGGGACCTTAAATGTGTAGCGCCTTTTAAAATCAGGTATAGGTGTCATGCTGTTTGATCCACCTTACATGATTTTAGCCTAAGTGTGTCACGCTCACGCCTATTTAAAATCAGGTATGCATGTCATGTCATTGGTTCCACATTACATGGTTTTAGGACCCTAAACGTGTCGTGCCTTTTAAAATCAGGTGTAGGTGTCATGTTGTTTGTTCTACCTTACATGGTTCCAGGACCCTAAACATGTCTCAGTGTCTCACCTTATCAAATCAAGCATAGGTGTCATGTTGTTTGTTCCACTATACATGGTTCTGGAACCCCAAGCGTGTCGCACCTTTTAAACTTTAAAGTCAAATATAGGTGTCAATTGTCATGCTGTTTGTTCCTCTTTGTGTTTCAGTTTCTAGGACCTTTATCGTCTTATAAAACCATGTTTAGGTTACACGTTGTTTGTTCTACCTTGCGTCTCGGTTTCTAGGACCCTAAGCATCTCACTCTTTTCAAAACCATGTATGGGTGTCATGTTGTTTGTCCCACCTTTCACCGCGGTTTCTACGACCCTAAACGCCTCGCCCCTTTCAAAAAAAAAAAGTGCATGTGTCATGTTGTTTGTTCCACTATGAAATACCTTTTTACACCGTGGGTTGTTAATATACTCTTTTATCTTTTGATTTTGGTGCTATTTTGGTGTGTCATTTTATCCATTTATATTTCATTATTTTGGAACAGTACCGACAAATGAGACGGAAGGAACAAGACAGGCTTGCAAGAATGGATGTTGACTTCCAAAAGAGGAAACAAGTGGCAGAGTTTAACAAGCGGAGAGAAGAAAGATTAAAAGCAACAGAAGAACGAACTGCAAAAAAGCGTTTGAAACGCCAGAAGAAAAAGCAAAAGAAACAAGAAAAGAAGATGAAGTTGGAAGCAGGTGATCATGAAGAAAAAAGGAAGGAAGATAATTCTTCAGATGGCGATCAAGATCAAGACTCTGGTAATGGTAATGACGACTAAACAAAAATCTTTGTATCTCAATGCAAATAGTGTTGTTCTTAAACGTTCATTTTGATTTATAGGACCGGTTGTCTCTTAATGATATCTAGTCAACAATTTCTGAACTTTAGTCATATCATGTGTGTTAAAGATTTCAGGGTTGAAATTATGACTCATTTTATAAATAATCAGTTCGTTTCGGTAAATACAGCAATTTTACTAGTCGAAGCCAAACGGTCACGCAAGTTATTTTTTGAATTTGATTTTAGCACATTCACCTTTCTTTAGGAACAAGCATGGTAATAACAACCGTTAAGTGTACACGGAATGCTTCTAGAAGTACCGATCTATAAACCAAGGTTGGAGAACTCGCTAGTCGTTAGTCGGCCGGTGAAGTGGGGACTAGCGACTACTCGGGATTACTCGGGATTAATCAGGATTAATCGGATCGTGTTTTTTATATGTAATTTTCAGTTTTATGTATAAATATATACATTTTTATAGGTAAATATTTTAAGTAGCTAGGTTTTAAATCTTACTCAACTCATTTATTTAAGTATACATGATTAATTGTTGGAATTCAAATGATTTGGTTGGAAACTGACCGGAATTTAGAGGTTTTGGCCGGAATATAAAGGTTTTATGCTGGAATCGTCGACTTTTGGCTGGCCTAGTCGGACCTAGTCGGTTAATGGACCGATTTAAGAAAAATTACTCAGTAACTGGATGACTAGCGATTAATCGCCGACTAATCGTCGCCTAGTCGCGATTTTTACAACACTGCTATAAACTCATTTTGGCATGGGTACCGAAATAGCGAAGTGTTTCCACAATCAATCCTCTCCATCCCTATTGTCTCTCCACGTCATCTCCATCTCACCCACCTTACGTCTGAAATTCATCCCGTCCCGCAAACCTGAGCTCCATTCAGGTGCCCTACGGGTGACAATTCTTAATCGGACACGATGAAAATGATCATGTGGTTATTGTATCTAGCACATTTAACAAAGATGTCAAGTTCAAGTTGATTATTTTAGTTAGACATGTTTTTCAGTTAACCTGTTTAACTCATTCAATTCAACAACACGACTTGTAAACTTATTTAAAACTATAATAAAAAATATTTTATAAGGGTCAACCTACCAACCCGTTTGTGACACATTAACCCATTTATTAAAACCCCTCAGTCTGTTTATAACTTAGGGGCTGTTTGTCAACTTCTGAATGGTTAAGTGTTGAACCAGTAAGAGATTTGAACCATTAAGTGCTGAACCAGTAAGAGGTCTAAACTATTAAGAGTCATTGCTTAACCGTTCAAAGACAAATGTTTGATCCATTCAGACTAGAGGTCTTAACCATTCAGACTCGGTATAATGCTTAACCATGTCATGTTATGTACAGTAAGAAAGAGACTTGTATGTATTTAAAAGAAAATGTAGGGGCTTATCTGAAAATAAATGGTTCTTACAAAAATATCGGTTCTTTGAAGAGGAAGAGATAGGCATTGAGAGGTCCGATTTCAACACTTTCTCTCACTCACTCACCGGAAACAATGGCGGTTGCTCAACTTTCTTCGTCTCTTTGTATCTCCACCGCCGGTACTCTCTCTTCTCTCTCTCTGTATATCTATCTATCTATCTATCTATCTATCTATCTATCTATCTATCTATCTATCTATCTATCTATCTATCTATCTATCTATCTATCTATCTATCTATCTATCTATATGTATAACTTCATATCTGCACACCAATTTTTAAAATTATGCATGTTTCTTCTTCACATCGTAGTCCGATTTGTTGTTAATTGACCTAATGTGCTTCAGAAACTGCTTACGGTTGAATTTGTTCTTAAGTTAATGAGAATTTAGGAATTACAAGTTATTTATAACTTATAAGTGCAGGTGTGTTACGGAGTTATTGATTTTTGGATTTTGAGTTTGAGGGCATTTTTTTTAAACGTAAACTTCATTAGAAAACCGGGAGGCCAAAAGAAACAACCGAGATTACATAATTACAAATTTACACCAATTTTCCCAAGATAAGTTCTTATACTTCGTTCTATATCTAGCTCACAAATACCCGACCGACTTCACCTCGCTAATAATCTTTTCAATTCTGAAAGCTTTATTTCTGAACCTCGCTTCGTTCCTAGCCTTCCAAAGACTCCAGCAAGCAATAATTATCATACCTTGGAATATCGTCTTCTCCGGCTCCTTTAACCCGCAGTACAAGTGCACCTCCATGAGATCTTGGAACGAAAACGCGAAAATCTGAGGGACTCGACACCAGCTGCTGATCGAGTTCCAAACAACATTTGCTGCGTAACATTCAGTAAAGAGATGCCTGACCGCGTCCTCACCTTCGTTACAGAAGCCGCAACTCGGGTCTTGAACGTTCACGTTTCTTCTACGAATAGCCTCTACCGTAGGAATTCTGCCCAACCCCGCCTGCCACGCAAAGATATTACATTTGGCAGGGATCCACTTATCCTTATTATCGGAAATAACGACCGAACCCAGCAGGCTGATAAGCTGGTTCAGCTCGTTCGTCTCCTGCCCAGGACCCAACGGTCTTTTCCAATGCCAAACGAACAAATCCTGGCCGGAACCATTAGGAATACGGTATTACGGTCGCTGATTTTACATCTTCTGTTACTTTCAAGTTGAAAAAGACTTGGATAAATGTCTTTGAGCGGTTCGCACGAGGCCCACGGATCTAACCAAAAGGTTATGCTATCTCCTTTTCCCGGGATACCTTTGAAATAGCTCCTCAGCGGAATGTCTTCAACCTTGGTTCTGGCAATCAGCTTCACAATCTTGTTCCAGGTACCTCCCAAGTTATTTCTGGCCGGTAAGAAATCCCACTTCCGAGCACTGCTGTGGATGGCTGTAACACTATTACGCCACAGATTGTTTTCTCCGCCTTATACCGCCAGCACCATTTGGTTAAAAGCGCCACATTAATATCTTTAAGTTTGCAGAGACCCAGCCCACCACTATCTTGATTTACGTGCCACCCAATTGATTTACGTGCATTATGTTGATAAATTTTGGATGTTTTGGTGCGAATTTCTGTTAGTATGATATATTGAAAATTTCCCTAATGTGCTTCACGGTAGAATTTTTTCTTATTCTTATGGGAATTTAGATTAGTAGTTAATTATGAATGTAAGTGTAGGTGTGTTACGGAGTTATTTGTTTTTTATTTTCATTTATGTATATTAATTTGGTAAGTTTTGGTGTGAATTGCAGCTAGAATCTCTGCTGTTTCTCAGTTTCCGTCATCAACCGGTGTGCAGCGGATTGGGACGAGTTTCATCTGCGGTTCGCCCCTTGGTAAGTCTGTGAATGTGGATTCGAATGCCATGAATTAGTGTTGTAGTAGTGTTAGTTGTGAATTTGAATGCTATGAAAATTATCTTGTGAGTTTATGTAACTCATGTCAGTTCTGAAAATGAAAATCGAACCATTTCATGTCAACTGTTAAACCATAGGATTGCTACTAGACTTATCTTGGTTACATACTACAAGATATTATTACCTGTTATGGATTGTTTATCTATGCAGTTAATGCGGTAAAATATCGGATATCGGTTAAGGACCGATATTTGAGATATAGGCTATCTCGTTGAGATATTGGTAATTTTAATATAATGCAGAATTTATATATATAGCAATTTAACACTAATAATTCAGTGATATATCGGTCAAATGTCGGTCAATATAGCCGATATTATCGGTGCCGATATTTTGACCGATATTTTACTAGGGGACCGATATCACCGATATTAACTGCATAGTTGTTTATGATATTTTGCTATTTGACCTCCGCATTAGTTATGAGAGACGGATAACTCAAATGACTCACTCATACGTGGATCGGTGGGAATGTAGAAAAACAGTGAATAAGCGGATATTAGCTGAAGTTTAATAATAATTTAGCTTTTATTTTATATTGTTAGTTTGTATCATTTTGTTTAATTAAGTTTAAATATTAGTTATTTTGACCGGTTTAGGTCAAGTTTTCTATATCATTTAAGTCGCTAGTTCATAGACCATTTAGATTGACCGAACTTAATGCATTGGTTACAACCAATCTGTAAATAAAAAATAAAACTCATTTGTAATGTTTGAAGATAACTTTTGACATGATAATAAACTCTAAAAGTTTGTTAGAACATATCTAGCATTTCCGTATCGTGTCAAATGGAGCATCAACAGACGGATGTGACATCCGCCACAAACAAACATGTAGGCAGATGGCCACAGATGATATCAATATTGTGTCCCACCCATTATTAAAAATACAGTTATTTATAACAGGTTGACAGCTTATATCTACTTTGACTTTTCAGTATGTAGAACTCCTCATCAGAAGGTGCTAACGCGCAAGGCGACATCGTTTTCGGTGGTATGTGAGCAAAGTAGTAAGGGTGGAAGCGGCTTAGATGTGTGGCTCGGTCGCGTAGCAATGATTGGGTTCGCGGTGGCTATCAGTGTTGAAATATCAACAGGAAAGGGCCTTCTTGAGGTATGCCTATGAAATAGAATCTCTTTTGTTCCTCAAATAATGTAGAACATCCTTATTATCTGCTAAATCCAAATGTGGAACTGATGTGCTAGTTAACAACACTTTGCAGAATTTTGGGTTGACGTCTCCATTGCCGACAGTGGCGTTGGCGGTGACTGCACTTGTGGGTGTTCTTACGGCAGTTTTCATCTTCCAGTCTGCCTCTGATAATTAGCAACACTGATGCATAAATTGGTGCTTGTAAAGATTGTGTATTTATTCGTAAAGAGTTGGTTCTTTCTTTCTTGTATTTTATTTGTTTTCTGTAACTTAACATAATATTTCATGGCAACAACAAGGTTATGTGTCAAGGACCTAATATACATACCACTGTTAACATCTAATGATGATTATAACTATTTTCCCTTCATATATCATTTATTAAGGGGCGTTGCTAAACGTACGCCCCGGAAAAAGGGAATCTATTGCATCCACACTTCCTAGACTCCTAGTCTTTCCATCAAATTGTCTAATGTCAATCGAAGGCTATACGAGCATGTAGCATCTATATATGGCTGTGTACCGCTTATGCGTATACCATAGTTTACAAGATATATGAGTATATTAAGTTATTTGTTTTATACTTAATTGTTAGTTTTGTACATTATCCCAAAATATTATTTCTTTTAAGAGCATCCACAATATGAAGCATAAAAAAACGCCCCCACATCGCCCCCATCCAGACTTTGCCCTTCTCACAGCAAAAAACAGTCGCAAAAACACCCCCACCTCCCTCCTAGTCTTGCATCATCTATTTGGGTGTTTTTAAGCAAAAACGCATCTCTTCCAGATCCGCCTCCTCTCTCCAAACACTCCCCAGAAACATGCATCGGAGATGCTCTAGCTTACACAATACACAACTCGATATACATTTTTAGAAAGTGATCCTATGCACGATATCCCCCAACATTTATGTGTCCAAACAAACAGAATACGTGCTTCGAGTTTAAAGTCTTCTCACATTTCGAATCTTCATGTTATAAGCTCTAGAAAGCAATTAACTTTATTCTCCATTAGTTTTTGGTCCAACCTAATTGCTAGCTTTAGGCACAATATCTTGCTCCTTTATGATATACAACTATACAAGTTCTCACTATACACACTTGATAATAGTTTCACATGGTTGACACAGCCCTTATTCCTTCATGCAGACAAAAAGCATCTTTTCACATTTCCAGATTTGGAATACTTCGTGTATGCGTTTGTAGTCGCGTGTGCTTTCCCTGTATATAAATACGTAACTTCTCACGCTGTTCCTCACATTGACGTAAAAAGGTCAATACAAAAATGGGTGCGAAGTGTTCTCGAGTCAAGCAACTTCTTGCCAAATCCTACATAAAGATTTTAATGCTGGGACTTGATGATTCTGGAAAGACAGCCATTTTGTATAAGCTTAAGCTAGGGGACTTTATTGCAACTGTACCTACAATTGGTAATTTTTTTATTTTATTTTTATTGTATTATTTTACTTTTTAAGTTATTTGCATGGTATAAGATTATTTGGACTATATCCATGAAGGGTTTAATGTGGAAGCTCTGGAGTACAAGAACATCAGATTCTCTGTGTGGGATTTAGGAGGACAAGATTCGGTATGTCAGTTTTTGTCATTTTTTTTATTAAATTTAAATTTCATTCATACTTGCCAAGTTACATGTTTACGTTCAACAGATACGCGCTATGTGGAGATACTACTATCGCAATACACACGCACTCATCTTTGTAGTAGACAGTAATAACCGAAAAAGAATTTACCAAGCCCGAAATGAGTTGCATCGCCTTCTAAAGGAGGTTTTTAATAATTTACAATATCATCTTTATTATAATTTCATAGGTTCATGGCCGGATGTGCTTTACCTGAACCCACTGTATTAGTGGGGCCCGTGAGTTTTCTTTTACGGATTCTCATGGTTAACAGAAAAATAAAATAAGAACCTTCATGTGTCTTTTATCTTAACTTACATTTGTTGTTACCTTTTCTTTCAGGACGAACTGAGTGATGCGACAATACTTGTTTTCGCCAATAAGCAAGACTTGCCCGATGCTATGAATGTTTCCGAGGTCGCTGATAAGCTCAAGTTGCACACTATATCTCAACGACGTTGGTATGTAACATTGTTCTTTTTCTAGTAGTTACTATAGGTGTCAAGATGGACAGGTTGGGTAACAGGTCAATCGGGTTCAGGATGAAATAGGTTACTTTTTGGTTCATGTCAAAACGGGCCTAGTGCGGTTGGAACCCACTAGCACTTTTTGTTCCTTTATAAACAATTTATCACTTAATTATGAATATATTATTATAATAATAATCTAAATTGTGAATAGAATAATTTAGGAGGGTGTATACATTGAAATGAACTTTCTAACATTTATATGACACGTTTGAGAAAACACAATCCCAATCAACTCGTTCAAATGGGTCAAGTTTTTTTGCTTGACCCGTTTGACAAGCCGTCCATGCTTCTATCACAATCTTGTAAATTGTTTGTATAAATCTTCTTGTACTCAAGCCGATTAAAAATATATGTATTTTATATCAGGCACATACAGAGTACTTCTGCGAAAACCGGTCATGGACTCTATGAAGGTCTAAGTTGGCTAAATGATAATGCCCCTAACAAAGTTGCACAAGCTAACTCTTGTATCTCTCTTCCTGCACGTAGAATCTTAGAGGCTAGCCTCACTTAAGTTTCAAGAAAAAAAAATGTATGTGTTCCTTTCGGTGTAACATGATTGCTATCTTCGTTTTTTTGTATAAAGGTGTAAGATGATTGCTATCTTCGTTTTTTCGTATAAAGGGTAGATGCACGGTACCCCTGACCGCAGAAGTGATCCCACTTCCCAAGCTAGCGACCCGACAACGCTGCCTGGCGGGTTTTTTTCATATAAAGGTGTAACAATTGTGTCTTTCTCCTTTTTTACGAAATTCTTACCGTCTATATGTTAGCGATTAATATTCATAAAGGGTTATGATAATATATCGTACACTTCACACCAATTTTCAGTTTCACAATTGATCCGGCCAATATATAACATTGCTAATATTTTTATTAAAAATGAAGTATAATTCAACACAAGAAATGATTGTAATCATCATGCTTTCCCCATTGATCAAGTGCTCAAATAGTTATCACGCAAAGAAGCACTATAACACGACAGACACATAATGTCGTTACATTACATTATGTCCAATCATGGGCTTTAGCCCCACTCCTTGACAATTTAACAACCAATCACCTACATCAATGGCGGATCTAGCCTAAAAATTCAGGGGCATCCCAATGTATTTTTTTAGAAACAGAGGTATCATTTGTATAACGAAGACGAAGTTGAGGGGTATTTTTACACCACGGAGACGAAGTTGAGGGGTATTCTACACTACGGAGACGGGATTGAGGGGTAGCTCATACTACCCCTACTAACACACTAACTCCGCCCCTGACCCACATAGCTTTTCAAACTATACATATGCGGCAAAACATACGTCCAACAAGTCTATAATGCATAAACATATAAAGAAAGGGAACCTAGTACCGTGTACATGAACCTCGTTAAATAAACATGCATAAAACTCCTTACACTTTGCAGGGGCGGCTCATGAGAGAAGCAGAGTGGGCGACTGACTACCCATGGCCCACTCTTCGGGGGTCAAAGTTTATATTTTTAATTTTTGGGCACACTATGTTTAGTTTAGGCCCAATGGCCCATTAAACATTTAAACCCAAAATAAAACAAATTCTGACGGCAACCAAAAGAAAACGTCCAATTAAAGGCTCATTTTTTTACTTGCCGAGGCGCCCAAGATTATCAAGGATTCTCATGGACGCCGTGACACTTTGACCCATTGTGTTCGAGCATTAATCTTGTCTATCAAAAAAGATATTAAAAATGATTTAAGGAACCTTGGGATGAATCGAAAAGGATTTTGCATCTTGTTTATTTTGTTTTACTAACTACTACCTTTGAGTTTTCGTTTGGATCACGTTTCGGTGATTCGGTCATAATTTGCACCCACTATGTAAATCTTCTAAAGATAGTTTCGGGATTATTTTAACAAATTCTTTGAAAGGAATTGAATATTGATATAAAAAAGGATTTACAAGTTATGGGTATAATTACAAACGCAAAGTTAAATAATATATAAACTATTAGATAACATAATGTCATAATCTATTAGCTTTTTTAAATAGAAATCTAACTAGGTTAGAACCCCGTGTATTACACGGGTTGAATAAATATAATTTTATATATTAAATAATTAAAAACCCTGTATATTTCACAAGTTGAATAAAATTAATTTTATACACCAAATAATAATTATAATTATCTTTTCTGGTATATAAAATTAGATTTATTCAACACGTGTAATGCACAAGGTTTTTTTTAAATATAACTTCTTTTATTATTTACTATACAAAATTCCATATATTCAACCCGTGTAATACATAGGGGTTTTAAAAATAAAACTTTTTATAATTATTATCTGGTGTATAAAATTAGTTTTATTCAACTTTTGAAATATACGTGGTTTTTAATTATTTAATATATAAAATTATATTTATTAGTAAATAATAAAAATATTATATCTTTAAAAAACCTCTTTTATTACACGGGTTGAATGAATCTAAAAAAATTATATCTTAAAAAAAAACGAACGAATATACTTGATATATGATGGATGGGATGATTGCGGTGATGGTTCTTATAAATGCCAAGTAAACATAGTGAATTACGTATTTGAGTTGAGAGTTGAACACGAAAATAAAAGTATAGAACCAATAAACATTGATTAATGTTTTTGTGTACCCTTTATAAACATTTTTAAAATAACTTCTACTCTTAACTATTTTAGTTTAATAAAATAAATAAATCATTTACATTATATTACTTTATATATAGTGTACCTCTTTTTTTTTAATTTGTAGGATAAAAAATTTTGAAATCTAATAAATATTTCAAAATATTATATTATCTCCTATACGAATTGTTTAAATTTATATTAAATTTAATTTTATAATTATCTTTTAATTAATATTAATTATCTATAATTAAGTAGGAGAGAAAAATTAAATAGCTCTAATAAATGATATGTATCCCTCCATTGATTTCTTTTATATTATAAGTATAGATACTTTTAAATCAATACATTAAGGAACCCCAACCTAGACTTCATAAAAAAATATATCATTTTACACACATTAATATCCTTAGACCAATGGACTTTAGTCTTAATTTATTTAACTCGGCAAGAAATTCCAAGAATTACGTAATTCGGTTAATTTATCGGAAAATCGCAAAATTTAATGTATTAACTCTTTTTGTAAAATTCAAACAATTAGGCTAGTGGGTGTAGTAAAGCCCCTAGGGGCTTTATCACGTCACATCAGCGCCACTTTAGAGAGGGGGCTTTAAGGCCCCTCCTCTTAACTTGTAGGGTGTGGGATAAAGCCTTCATCATCATTACCTAATTATTTTTTTTATTTGAATTTAAACAGTATTTAATTTTGATATATTAATTTATAACTCATAATTTAAATAATAAAAATAAAATGCCATAATTTAAATAAAAATATACAATGTCATAATTAAAATAAACAAATACAATGTCATAATTAAAATAAAAAATACAAAGTCACTCGTCGTCTCCTCCTTGTTCACGATAAAACCATAGGTACTCGGTAAGATCAGCTCGAAGGTTATGGTGTGTGTTCCTGTCACGTATCTTCGAGCGGATAACTTCTTTTTTAGCATATGTTAGTAGTGGGTTCGTCGGTTGGTTACTTTCATCATAACTTTCTAGTTTCTCCACATAACTTTCTCGCAAATAATTATCGACTCCTGCGTAATTGCGATAATCATATCGTCAAGAACACCGTCGGATGAAGAGTTCCACGAATCGGATGACATTCTTAAATGATCGGGTAGATTTGTGATTGGTGTGTGTTTTAGTTTGTGATTGGTGTGTGTTTTAGTTTGGGATAGGTTTTTATATATATTTGAATTAAAAAAAAAACCTTTTTTTAAATTCCGAACGTTGGCCAACGTTCATATTTGACCAACCCACCTCGATCCTGCCAATTTGTCTTCGTTACCATGCTGATGAAAGAAGCATGGCGCCCCGGTTTAACTAGCTCGGTATAGGTGGTGACGCCCCGGGGGCGCTATCGGTGGTGAGATGGTGGGGTGGCGCCCCCCATACCCTCCGGCCTTACCTTGATCACTAATCTCTTGATCACTCATATCTACCGTTATTTGTAAATATATGGTTATATGACCTATTTTCAGATCAAATGATCTTTACTTGCATATTATAGCCAAATTAGGTGTAATAACATATGATATCTATCTAACAGGTATTACGTAATATCTGTCTAACAGGTATTATGCTTTATAGGAGTTCAATTTTAAAAGAATTATAACCAGTTGATGCTTTTTAACGGCCAAACTCATATTAAAAAAATGGTTAAAATTATTATATAACCAGTAGATATTCAAACAAACATATATTGTAATAAATTTGTTATCTTTAATCTAATCTATATTTGTATCTATCTATATAATAAAATAAATCAATGTGTAACACGTATTATCCATCAGAGGTATCTATTTTTTTATTTTCCCACCTTTTGTTCTTGATTATCTTATACTAGGTTAGTTCTCCGTGTGTTACACGGGTTGAACAATTTAAACTATATAGTATAGATATTTCCTGTAAATGCAAAACAAAGACAGAGACATTTACATACTGTATTGACATAAATGAGTTAATATAAATGTAACTATCAACTCGTACATATTAATTAATGTCGTAGAGTTCGATAAGACGGCTCTAATGTCGGTTGAATAAGGTCAATCAGAGTCTATTTGATACCCTTTGTACGACTTTTTATTTTTTTGAATCTTTGTATTTGATTCTAAACCTATTATTAATGTTATTGATAATAATTTTAGTTATATATATCAATAATATATTTTATACATATATCAATAATATATTTAGTCTAACATATTAATATTATTATATTAATATTATTATGAATTTCGAAACTTGTTTAGCTAGGATTTAAGATTCTATTGAAGTTTTAGTTTAACAATAGGTTATTGAATTAATAATAAGAATTTGTATTAGATTAGATTAAATATTATTATTATTATTATTATTATTATTATTATTATTATTATTATTATTATTTGTATTAGATTAGATTAAATATTATTATTATTAGTATATTATTAATAATTTTAATCAATTAAATGAGAGAATGACAAGTGTCTCAAAACAGGTTTCTAGATTTTAACTAAATAATAAATTATTATTATATATATATCAATTACTAAGACCCCCCTAGTGGGGCGTTTTTTCTAAAAAAAAATCAAAAAAAAAACGCCGAAACACTCCCCTTGACCATTACATATAGGCGTTTTCGAGCGTTTTTTTTTGAAAAAAATTACGTTGGCGTTTTACAAACCACGCTGAATTTTGTATTGGGGCACGAGATGACCGTTGCCAAACGGTCATTGTTTATTTATTTTTTTTAATTCCAATATTCATCTACTATATATATTACCCACTTTTCCATATTTTTTTTAAAAAAACTCAAACATTCTCAAACTTTCTCTACTACTTCTTCTATATTTTATAAAAAGATGCATCCAATCCGACCTCCATTTGGTGTCCCCTCAAGACCCATGAACCCGAACACAACCCAACCGCAACAACCGTTTAACTTTCAAGACATGGACCCGAACATGTTATCTTACGCGGCTTACTTGAGTGACGCTACTCCGTTCGTGCCTCCCACTTTCGGCTTTGGTCAAGCCGGCGGGTTGCAACCTTCACAACAACAAGCCGAACCCGATGTCGATATCGTGCCGGAGACGCAACCCGACCCGACGCCAGAGAAATCGAAACGCGGCAGGAAGTCGCATAAGAAGAAGGAAGCGAACGAACCTCGACGTAAGCATTCTTACATTAATTGGACGAAGGAGGAGGAATACACGTTTGCTCGGGCGTGACTCGACGTTTCGGAGGACCACGAAATTGGTAACTTTTATATTTTTTTACTTATTTTTTACTTATATTTTTACTTTTATTTTTAACATACAACTTATATTTTACTTTTATTTTTTCAACTTGTAGCAAACTTTCAAACGGACCCCGTTTTTTGGGATATGGTTCGTGCCCTCTTTTATAGCACGTGGGGTAAAGGCGAGGATCGTGACAAAGATTCCATTTCTAGCAAATGGACCGACATCAACAACAAGTGTCACACTCCTTCCAAGAAGTGTATCAACGTAACTACGATAATCACCCGAGCGGAGAAGGTGGCGTCTGGGTTTTAACGAAGGCTTTGAATGAGTACGAGAGAACGAAATGCCCTTTCCCGTACTATAAGTATTGGGATCTACTTCGAAAAAGTTCAAAGTGGGCGGGCGTAGTGACCATGACGTCGAGTATTAGACGTCGAGCTAAACGGTCAAAAACATCATCCTCCGTTGACCCTAAAACACCGACTTCGGATGCCCGCAATGTCGATCTAAATGATGTTGTGGAGGTTAACGAAGAGCAACTTGAAGAAGAGTTGTCCCGACCACCCGGTAGAAGAAAGGATAAGCGAACCGGGAAAAAAACGGTGGAGTCGTCTTCCGATCTCGAGTTGAAGGAAGACTTCGAGGAGATGAACCGTCGTCTCCAAGACATTCGCAACCTCGGCTACAAACGTTGGGAGGTTACGAAAGAACGAGTCCCCGAAACCAAAAAGTTTAACGAGATGCAAGAGGCGAGGAAAATGGAAAAGGACATTGAGTTTTTGTCCAAACCGATCGACCACCTCCAAGGCGACGCGTTGATCCTTGCGCAAATGCATCGCCAAAAAATTCGGGAAAAATATGGACTCTAGATCATCATCCTTTTTTTTTAACTTTATTTTTTTTATATTCGGTTTTTTTTCGTTTTTTTTTTATTTCAAGTAGTGTAATTTTTTTAAATTAATGAAGAATTTTATGTTTTAAATTTAAAAAAAATAATTGTGAAATGATTGCATGGCGTTATTGGGCATTATTCCCACTACGGCATTTTTACAATAACCCCCAAAAATGCCCCCATGTTGACTGGGCTGCCACATGGCAGAAAGCACCCTATAGTGGGGGCATTATTGATAAAACCACTACACATGGTCTAACAATGGTTTGTGTCAGTTGAGTTTTGTGTATTTGAAAATTTACCACCAAAGTTCAGTTACTTTCTTTTTTATTTTTGTTATTTAGTTAAAGTTATGTTCTTATCTCTCAACTTTTAAATTTATTATTTTTGTTCCTACCTTTCTAAAAACTTAAAAAGCTATTACTTTGACTCCTTTAATTTTCTAATACGTGTCTGTATAAAAGCCGAGTATGTCTACGTTTTACGTTAGGTAGCAATATAAATTCGTGTTTATCTACATTCCGACGTAAAGTTTTCGATGTGTTTTCCCCCATGGTTTTACATTATCTCTTTAGTATCCTACTGCTAATCAAATTGTCGTAGAAACGCGGTATTATTGAACCAAAGACTGATATCGAACGAATGTTGATATCGGTATCGTTATTCGTTTTAATTGTTTCTAATCGATGTAAAACACATCTCGATATTGGTAATATCACGAATTTATTATTTAAGTTTTCACTTTCGGTTGCTATATAGGGTTTCGGTATCGTAACGATACCGTCATGAGCTTAACCAATTTCTACCGGAGTCCTGCTATTAACGTTAGTTTTACCATTGCGTCTACGTTTCCATTTGAAATTTGTTAATAAATCAGATAGTCATCTCTAGTGCCGGTACCGTACCGATGCTATAATGAACCGAACCAACATTGACAGGTTTCCCGCCATTAACGTTAATTTAACCACTGCGTCTACGTTTTCGTTATATAATTTATTAAAAACCGGGTCATCCGCCGCGGAGCGGCGAGTGTAACCCCTAGTTAATATTAGATCTTATTCTACAATGTCAAATATACTTTTCTAATAAAATATTATCTTTAAATTTAAATTGTTAATTTAAGATATTTTTAAATAAAACAGATTATTTATCATGAAAACTAAAGTTTGTAATTTAATTATTTATGTGTTTAAAATATATGAAGTTTATGACATTTACACTCTTAAATCTTATTCATACAATTTTTCCACTCTATTTTTCTTCATATATATCTTTGTATATAAGAGATAGAAAAAAAGGTATACCAATATTAATACCCTTTGTAAATCTATAACTTTCGTTGCAAAGCATATATTTGATTCCATTACCTAAGTTGGAAACTCGTCAGTTGTAGTGTTTACTTATTTATTTAATTAGATAAACAATTTGATGAACAGCAGTGTTTACTTATTTAATTAGAAACTCTGCAAACAATTTGATGAACATCATAGTATAAAATAGAGTAAAATGCACGGATGATCCCTGTGGTTTGGTGAAATTTCACTTTTACTTCTCAACTTTTTAGAATTACACTCTTAGTCCCTGTGGTTTGACAAGTTGTTACTCTGATAGTCCCTAAAGCAGATGAAGGTTACTCGGATAGTCCCTGTGGTTTGACAAGTTGTTACTCGGATAGTCCATGTGGTTTGACAAGTTGTTACTTAGATAGTCCTTGTCATTTCACACCCACTTAACCAGAAAAACTAACATCCATCCGCTCTGGGGACTATCCAATTAACAACTTGTCAAACCACAGGGACTAAAAGTGTAATTTTGAAAAGTTGTGGACTAAAGGTAAAATTTCACCAAACCATAGGGACTATCTGTGCATTTTACTCTGTAAAATAATAGGGGAAGGTTCATTGGGGAACATTAAAAAAGTAGGGAACCGGGGAACACTTTTAAAATTCAACTTAACATGTTAAAAATCAATTTTTTTAATTTTTTTCGGCGGTTTTTCTTATAAGAGAAAAATGCTCGGATAGTCCCTGTGGTTTCACCTTTTTTCACCTTTAGTCCCTAAGTTTCTAAAATTACCTCAATAGTCCCCAACTTTTCATTTTTTGTTCCCGGATAGTCCCTGGGTCTAACTTCAGTTTGTTTTCTCTGTTAAGAGGGTGTGAAATGACAAAAATACCCTTTCCTTAAAAAGGCCAAACCACAGGGACTATCCGGGCATCTTCTTCATATTTATTTGTAAAACCCCACCACCACACTCCATCTTCAACCTCCACCCACCATCACCCTCCTCCACCCTCCACCATCACCGCCACAGTCACTCTCCACCAAATGGGCCCACCAAACGTATATCTTCTTCTTCAATAAACCAATCCCCTGCCTCATCGTCCCATGAAGACTGTTTTTCTCTTGTTTTTCTCAATAAACCATCAATGGCGGCGGTGTAACATTTGGCCGTGCTTTATTGTCCGGAAACTGGATCTACGGTCAGATTCCTTACACGATATCCTACATCTACCGTCTCTCAGATCTAGATCTCTCATTAAACCGGATCTCCGGTCCAATTCCTGAATCTCTCGGTAAAATGGCGGTTTTAGCGACATTAAACCTTCACGGAAACAGAATTTCCGGTAAGTTACCGGCTACGTTGATGAATTCAAGCATTAGCATATTGAATTTAAGCAGAAATGCTATTGAAGGCAACATACCTGACGTGTTCGGGCCTAGATCTTACTTCATGATGATGGATTTGAGTCATAATAATCTGAAAGGACCGATACCGAAGACAATAACGTCGGCGACGTATATCGGACACCTTGATCTGAGTTATAATCATCTCTGTGGAGCGATTCCAGCGGTTTCGTGGTTCGAGCATCTTGAAGCGTCGTCGTTTGTTAACAATGACTGTTTATGTGGAAAGCCTCTGAAGAGTTGTTGACTGTGTTGTTAGTTTACTCGATGGTTCTCCGTCCTCCGGTGGCTTATCGGTGAAATTGACGGGAGTTTGTTGGGGTTCCGGTGGCTGGACGGGAGGTTTATGAAGTACGTACATATAGCGTGACGTGGCGAAGGAGGGAAAAGAGATTTGATGTGGGTCACGTTATTAGGGGAGGAGGTGTGGTTCACTAGTGATAGATTCTATCACTCTCACTGTCCAATAAAATCATGCCATGTCATCCACCAAATTTCTATCACTAGTGATAGAAATGTAGGGGGGGTGGTATCACTAGTGATGGAATTCTATCACTCCCAATTTTTTTTAATTTTCATTTTAAAATTAGAAATTTTTAATTTTATTTTAAAACAAAATTATAAATTTCACTAATTTTTTTAATTTTTTATTTTAAATTAGAAATTAACAATAAAACACTAAAATTAAAAATTTCATTAAATTTAAAACATACTACTTCAATTTAACATACTAGAAACATACAATTTAAAAATAAAAAAAAAAACCTACTCCTCGTCCGAATCCGGAAACTCCAAACCTAGAGAACCTACTAGTTCGATTAAATCGTATCTCAACCGAAAGTGAGTTTCTTCATTACGCAATTCTAGTTGGATATTTTGTGGAACTTGAACTTGTGTAGGAGGATCCGGCACCCAATCCGGGGATATTGCACGTCCGTCTTGTTTGATCAGCATATTGTGCAATATGATACATGCATACACGCTATGTATTGATTTCTTGGTCGTCGAACGAACCGGTCGGTGTAGTATACCCCTTCTACCCTTTAAAACACCAAATGCCCTCTCAACATCTTTTCTTGCCGATTCTTGCAATTTTTTGAACGCCTTTTCTTTAGCCTCGACAGGAAATGAGGGAGCTTTCACAAAAACAGACCAAGACGGGTAGATACCATCCACAAGAAAAAAACCTCGTCTGTAATGTCGACCATTAACATAGAAAGGAGAGGAAGGTGTGGTACCATCCGTTACGCTTTGGAACAACGACGACGTGTGCAACACATTGATGTCGTTGTTTGAACCTGGAACACCGAAATACGAATGCCAAATCCATAAATCATTCGACGCCACCGCTTCTAGTATGATGGTTGGTCTTTTAATGTCTCCCCTAACATACGCCCCTCGCAACTCTCTTGGACAATTTTTCCACTCGATATGTGTACAATCGATGCTACCGAGCATCCCGGGAAAATGCCATCTAGCCTCGTGTGCGGCGTAAATACGTGAGATGTCGTGGCTCGTCGGTTTACGTAAAAACTCGTTAGCATACAACTTAATGACCGCATTGCAAAAAAATTGCAAACATTCACGTGAAGTTCTTTCAGACATAGCTAGGTATTCATCATATTGATCGGGTGGGTTACCTGTCGCTAGTTGGCGAATGGCGGACGTGCATTTTTGTATCGGCGTGAAACTTGGTTTGCCCCTCGCATCGTAACGTTCTTGAAACCATTCCTCGCTTGCTTCGATGTCTCCAACAATCTTTAAAAATAATTCTTTCGGTAAACGAAACCGATCTCTAAACTTTTCGGCATTGTATAGCGGGTTTTCCACAAAATTATCGTTCATCAAAACTTCGTTGGCACGTATACGATCACGGTCGACCATCTTCTTCTTTGGGCGGGACGACTCGGCATCAAGCTCGTTATACACCGACACAAAATATTTTAGCGTTTCGTTGTCGGAAGACGACTCGGTATCACTATCGCTAGACATCGGAAACGTCGAATCCGTAGGGAATTCCATTTCAGAAAGATATAAAAATTGTGTGAAATGGGTTTAAAATGGTTTAAAAGATATGGATTGGTGTGTGTAAAATGGTTTAAAATGGAGATATAAATAGATAAATGGTTTAAAGTTTTTTTTTAATCAATAACCGTTTTTTTAAACGGTCAAAAATAATCAACGGTCGAATTTTTAAAACTTCAACGTTGTACGTTTAACGCGTTTTGTTATCACGCGTGATGGATGGGTCCGGCGCCGGTGTTGCGTGATCATTCAACGCGTTATGGTTCTCCATAACGTACCACCCCGTCCTCTCTTAATATTATTATTATATGATGTTAAAAGGAGGGAAAAGAGACTGTTACACCACCACCACCCTACACCGGAGCTTCCTTTTAACGAAAGAAGCTTGTTTCTAGATTCCCATAACCTTAACTTACAAGAGAAAAACATTGAAGGAAGCCGTTTTCTTTCGATGGTATATTGAAGAAGAAGATATATGTTTGGTGGGCCCATTTGGTGGAGAGTGACTATGGCGGTGACGGTGGAGGGTGGAGGAGGGTGATGGTGGGTGAAGGTTGAAGATGAAGTGTGGTGGTGGGGTTTTACAAATAGAAATGAAGAAGATGCTCGGATAGTCCCTGTGGTTTGGCCTTTTTAAGGAAAGGGTATTTTTGTCATTTCACACCCTCTTAACAGAGAAAACAAACTGAAGTTAGACCCAGGGACTGTCCGGGAACAAAAAATGAAAAGTTAGGGACTAAAGGTAATTTTAGAAAGTTAGGGACTAAAGGTGAAAAAAGGCGAACCACAGGGACTATCCGAGCATTTTTCTCTTCTTATAAATACATGTAGAAACATTTCTAATAAAAAATCAAAAACAAAAAATATAAAAAAATGTTTAAAAAATATATCTTATAAGATTTACTATACATGTTAAAAATCATTTTTTTAAAAATTTTTTCAGCGTTTTTCCTTATAAAAATGGATAGAAACGATTCCAATAAAAACCATTTTTGTAAAAAAAAAAAAATTAAGCCTTTTTTAACTGTTTTTTTTTCTTTTTAGTTTTTGATTTTTTATTAAAACTGCTTCTACAAGTATTTATAAAGAAAAGAGCCGATTTTTTTTTTTAAAAATTGATTTTTAACATGTTAAGTTAAATTTTTAAAAGTGTTTCCCGGTTCCCCGCTTTTTTATTGTTCCCCAATAAACCTCAAACTATAATAATATGTAACACCTCGAAAATTTGCGTCCTATAATGTATTGACACGTGTCATAGGTTTACACGTGGTAATAAACACTAAAGAGGGACTAAAGTTGACAAACATAGAAAGTATGTGAATCCTAGAGTTCAAAACGTCAACAAGGGATGAATATACTTCACAGTAACCCTAAATGATGCTCGTACCTTCAAACGAATGAATCATGGATCATACAGAACGAAATGTGGAAGAGAGTGAGGAATTACAAACTACAGGGGCCAAATGTGTCAACATGTTTAAGTTATACCTCTGAGTGACCCTTTGGCATACCCAAGGCTTTGTAATGGTAAATTGTACTCACTAGAATACGCGATATAAATTTCATCACGTTCCGTTATAATATAAGAAGGTTACGACCAAATTCGTTTAAGAAGGGTTAAAAGCGTCAAACATTGAAGTTAAGACTTTTCGGGTAGTAATAAACTAACCAAGGGTTTAACGGCGCGGGTAAAAGTCACGAGGCCCTTATACGTAAATAAAAGAGGCCCAAAGTGCAAAGTTACCCCTTCGAAACGCCAAAGGCCAACTGCAATAATGAAAAAGATTTGAAAATCTTACTAACAGGTCTTAGGCGGGCCGCGTAAAAGTAGCAAAAGGTCTTACGCGGGCCGCGCTGACAGTAAAGATATGGGCTCTGGCATTGAGATTCAGGCGGGCCGCGTAAAAGTTGAGTGATCACTAACGCGGGCCGCGTCAATGTCCCAGATGCAGATAATTCGGACAAAAGCACTGTTTGGTGTTTTAACCGACATATGAGCCATTATTATGAGCATGGGCGCCCCCTAAATGTCCCCTAGCACTCAGGGACAGATGTTGATGATCTAAGAACACTTGTAGCCTTAGTTGTCAATGATCTAAGGTGTGTGATTTACTATAAAAGGGCCATTAGTTGCAACAATGTTCTTCACACCTTCCATCTGCCCATTGATAATTTCTAGAGCTCAAGTGCCTTCACTACTCATCCCTGGTCGTGCATAGGACTCTTGTAAGTGTGCTCCACCCTTTTTAGTTAAGTTTTTGCTTAGATATAGCTTAAAAGTCAATCCGTCGTAATTAACGATTGACTTAACGACTAATCACAAATGGTCCAGTGATTAGTCGAAACAAAGGTAGTTATATGTTGGTAATTATGTGGGCATTAAACCCTTAAAAGGGCACCCTCTGATTCCCACTCTAACTAGTCCAAATGTCGGGTCAAAGTTGCTTAGAAAAAAGTCAACAGAATGCTAATTTTCGATTTAATGCATAATTAACAATGTAGATGGCGTGTAACCTGTTTTATCACTAATATAACATGATAATAAGTATTATAACTGGTCTAAGCTTGTTTGGTCCGACCATTTACTGTTTTGACCCGGTTCGGAACCGAAAGTCGCAAAACTTTGACTTTTGCTTTGACTTCAGTTCTGACCCATTTTGGTATGATTTAGATATGCCTTAGGACTCTCTTAGGACCAGGTTACATGATGGTATAACCCTCTGTGACCGGTCCGTTGTTGTCCAAGTCGTTTGCACATTTCCGTTATATGCTTAAATGTTGACCATAATGCCCTTGTGACTTTAAAACAAGAAATTTGGAAATGTGAGAGAGCAAAAATCTTTGTTACTGATTTCTAATCATGTCCCTAAAATTTCATGTCAATCCGAGGTCTATAATAGGAGTTATGCTAATTAGCGCAATTAAGAAAACTTTGTAATTAAACGGCGCAATTAGCATAAAGCCTATTTAAACCCAAATTTCGACACCAAACCTTTTACACCCTGATGTACAATAATATTTTAGGATTTTTAAAGATTTTTAATTATTTTTAACCTGCTCATAACCTACGGTTATGGCATTGATTCGGTAAATACCGAATATACCCTTTTCGAACATAAAATGAGTTCTATAAGGTATTTTGACCCGAATCCAGTTGCTACTGATTTTAAATAATAAATAAAGTATTTTGAACTTTATAACCTGTTCAGAAAACTCAGACTTCCTGTAGAACCGTAAATCTCTTTTATAACCTTTAAAACTACCAAATTACCCCTACGGGGCGTATATTGGGATTAAACTGGTTATGGGCATAATGGAAGGTATCCTACTGATATCACAACCTCTTTTGAGCATATTGACTTAGGAAACCTGTGTAAGACTCTTACGGTTACCCGTTACGCCATTTGCACGTTCGGTCCGGTTTATGTAACTAGTTTACATAAATTGGCCGAAACGGGTCAAACCTTGTCGTTTTTACCTCAAAATCCAGAATGTGTTTAGTTTACCCTTAATATACAAGTCTCCGAACTTGTTGGGTCCAAACCACATTCCATTCCCGGTTTTCGCCTTTCATGCGATTAAACCGCATTTATCCTTTGAAAACTAACCGGTCTAAGCTTAGGCTAAATTAAAGACCCGTTAGGTTTCTAATAGGTTGTTAAACCTTCGTTCCAGAATAGGAGACCAGTAAAAGATACTTGCATTTGATTATTGTGGTTATTACTTGCTCAGGTAAATACTTTTAACTTATTTCCCTTATACGGGCTTGGGGTACGGTATATAAAATACCGCTTGGTCGGGCAATTGACCCTAACTCATTAGTAGTTGGGTATTATCAATGTGACCCGCTTGAAAATTGGTTTTGTTTGTTTTACGCCTTTGGGAGTTTAATAACCATGTCCCGGATATCCTTGGCATCATTTTACGAAATGGCCACGACTTGACACGCGGGTGTAGGCGTACACCCGACAATGTGTCCATAATTATAAAGGTATAACCGTTGGTTTTCCTGCCGCGGTTTTATACTATGTGGTGTGTTAATTAACCTTAAACCCGGCACGAACCGGGTGACTGAACGCATAACGAACATGTAATTCTTTTACAAGATTAAATTTGATTAATTATCCCAAGTTATAAAAGTTTGTGCCTCGTGCATTCAAATCGATTTTATTAAACTCTTTTTCTAAAATTGTCGGTTGAATGTATTTACCAGTGTAGTGTAAACTGACGTATTTTCCCCAAAAAGATTAAATGCAGGTTCTACACGAAATAGGCTGGCCACTCCTTAGCATCGTTAGAGTCTCGCAAGACTGGATGCTACTATCTGTTGAACATTATTTCCTATTTTTATTTTGATCCCCTGTGGATTATTTCGACTACTTGTGATACTTGGATATTACATTTGATGATTGAAATATATCTATCTTTATGCTTCCACTTTGCATTTAAATATTGTGTGGTTTGACTATATTGTTGCCAACTATGTCACGGTAATCCCCCACCGGGCCCACCGGTGAAACGTGTGGAAATCGGGGTGTGACAGGTTGGTATCAGAGCCAACGTTGAGTGAATTAAACACTATCCTTATGTGTTTAATCTCAATGACACAATTGCACATACTCGAGTCTAGACAAGAACATAGGACAAATTCGAATTGTGGTTCTAGTTTGTCTTTTATTGTTGTTGTTAAATTTAAAATTTGTTAAGCAGGAAATATGCCACCAGCAATCAGAAGAGGAGGAAGAGGCAAAGGGCCGATCACTACCCACAATGATCATGAGGCCGGACCTTCACACATGCGAGCTCCTTCCAGCACAAGAAGTGAAGAACCTCAGAGGCGTAGAAGGAACCTCTTTGAACCCGCCAGACGGTCTACCTCACACAGTTCGACGCCTTCATACCGTCACTCTTTTGGGCCGAACTCGGAGAACGAGCCCAGTAACCCTCAACCTTCGTTCATACCTCTCCAGCGTTCTGTTTCGCACCGTTCCTATGGCGATCCCACTCCTTACTTCCAAGGCCAGTTCAATCCGGTAGACTATGTCCAAGAACCAGTAGGTTTTAACCCTCTAGGACCAGAGGACCACTTCTCCGAAGACAATGCGGTAGATATGGATGAGGACACGGATCCCATCGAACCTGCAAGAGGTACCCCCAACCATCCTATCGAGATCTCTGATGGGTCATCCTTCCATGGAACACCCTATCAAGGTCCAGACAGTTACCAGGCAAGGTTTAACCAGTGCGAGTGGTACTTTACACCCTCTCACCACTCATCGCCTCACCACCACCAGCAGCAGCAACAGGATCCTTCTGAGGATTCGCGTTTCGTGGCAGTTACGCCACCGCCTCCGCCGCCACCAGTTCAACAAGCACCTCCGGATCCGCCAAGGCGTAGGAGATCAGGCGCACGGATATCCGCGCGAAGAGGGGATTTCCATTTCAGCACCCCTCGACACTCCAGTGGCAGTCATTTTCCGCCATTGCCGGAAGACCCACAAATGGGTGGACCTTTGGGTCACCCTGCAGAGGTGAATTCTGCACCAATTGCACCACCTCCGCCACCATTCGGCTATGATAACCCGATACCTGCGTACGCCGGTTCCACCGCGTACAACCCATTTGAGCAGCCAACTCACACCCACTACAACTATATGGGTGGTGACCCATACATAGAAGCGGCGGCTAACTATCACGCCCTTCACCCGGAAGTACCTTATGAAACACCTTGGGGAATGGGATACTCAACTCCTGGGTATCCAATACCCGCTAGAACTCCGGCTCAGCACTTGCCGCAGCAGCCGCGTTTTTCCCCACCAGAACTGGAAGAAATCCTCCACCGTTTGAACAGAGTGGAACGAGACTTTGAGCAAGAGCGTAAGAACAATTGTGGATTCCTCAAAGGCCTAGCAAACCTGTTAAAAGGGAAGAAGAAGCGAGATCATTAGTCTCTATATGTACTATTGTATACCCTATTTTAAATCAAGTCCCTGCGTGGACATTTATTTGTTTTAGTCCCTGTATGGACATTTATTGTGTATTTATTCCCTGCGTGGACTTGCCTTTCAGTCCCTGCGTGGACTTATCTTTTAGTCCCTGCGTGGACATCTATCCTAGTATTTGGTCCCTGCGAGGATTGTTTTCTGTATAACCTCTGCGTAGGTATTTCGTCTTTTAAAAGTCCCGTTTAGGGCAGTATGTAATTTTAAATATGTATTGGAATGTTAAGTTATAAATTTCATCTCTGTCATTATATGCATAATTGTATGAAATAAATAAATCAAAAATCATTCCTTTTTAATTAATCTACCTACCAGTTATTAAATAAAGAATCTTAATGCTGAAACCTAGCCTGGTGTCATTATAAGACCCGGCCAAGATGGTAAGACCTGATTAAAAGATTCAGATTCTGGTTAACCTCTGTAAACATGTTAACCCTCCTGGCAAACGTGATTCGTTAAAAATCACACGTGTCGTCTTACACAAGGATCCTTCTAAGGATTCCAAAACCTAAGTTAATGATTTATAAATCATGGGTTTACATCATCAAGTAGATGATTACTTATCAAACATTCATTAGTGATGTAGTGCCTACAGGCTACACTCATTTTTATATAAGAAAAAGACAGTTGTAGTCTATGACTCCCTGTCGGAAAGGTAAGGAACTATGTTCAAACCTGCGTGCCTTGATTCTCTGAAATCCTGGCTTATAATATAAAATGTCCCTGTGACTAGGCTTCTGTGCCACTAACAATAATATTTGTAATTAGGATAAGTTGTATTAAAATCCTAAGTGTGAGTAACAAATTAACCAGATATGGTCTATGTTTACCATGGTTGATGAATTACCCAATAAGGGTAATTCCATAATAAACTTCCAAATAAGACTTCTATTATTATCTTTTGTAGCAGATCAAGATTTCAATGGCTGACTTAGACGAAAATAACAGCCATCCAAATGAGAATGAGAATGATAACGCCTAAGTTATTATAACGGGTGCTGAGTTGAAGGCGTTAATAGACAACGCTGTTAAGGAGGCCCTAGAGCGGCAGTATGAAGAATATAGCGAGTCTCGAAGTAGGACCCGATCTGCACCACACTCTAAACCAAGAACCCATTCTGAATCTCATAGCAAACCACCCTCTAAACCTAAGAAGGATGATGATCGTCATTCATCAAATGAAAACAGTGCCCGTCCTAAGAAGATAGTGTTCGATAATGCACCTCGCGCCAAGGGTTGCACATATAAGTATTTTGTTTCCTGCAAGCCCCGAGATTTTACTGGGGAAAAAGGCGCTGTGGATTGCATGACCTGGCTGGACGAAATGGACACTGTGGTGGACATTAGTGGTTGTGCTGAGAAGGATGTGGTGAAGTTTGCATCCCAGTCATTTAAGGGTGAAGCCCTAGCGTGGTGGAGGTCATTGGTTCAAGCCTCAGGAAAGGCTGTTTTGTATAGCATGACATGGTAGCAATTTGTTGCTCTCATCAAAGAAAACTACTGCCCTCAACACGAGGTCGAGAAGATAGAATCTGATTTCCTATCACTGGTCATGAAGAACTTAGATTGCCAGGCGTATCTTACAAGTTTCAACACCCTGTCCAGATTGGTTCCGTACCTTGTGACCCCGGAACCCAAACGGATCGCACGTTTCATTGGGGGTCTGGCCCCAGAAATCAAAGCTAGCGTAAAGGCCTCTAGGCCCAGTACATTTAGATCCGTGGCAAATATATCTCTGTCTCTCACACTGGATGCAGTGAGACAGAGATCATTGAGGAATGCTGACACTGAGAAGAGGAAACGTGAGGATGATAACTCACGTAGGTCAACCAAGAAGCATCGGGGAACCGTGATCACAAGAAAGGGTCTGAGAACAAGAAGAATGACCAACAGTCGGGCGAGAAGCCCAAGTGCAATGTTTGCAAGAAACACCATTTCGGGAGGTGCAGATATGAATAGAAATCCCAGCCGAAGGCGTGTGGGATTTGCAAGTCCTCTGAGCATAGGACTCTTGAGTGCAAGAAACTAAAAGATGCAACTTGTTATAGTTGCAATGAAAAAGGGCACATAAAGACTAACTGCCCAAAGATAGTGAAGAAGGCTGAAGAAGGGAAAAAGACCAATGCCAGGGTCTTTCAGATGAATGTTCAAGAGGCTATCCAGAACGACAACGTTATAACCGGTACGTTTCTCATTAATGATGTATTCGCAAGAGTATTATTTGATTCTGGAGCAGATAAATCCTTTGTGGATAGTAAGTTTTGTGAGTTGTTAAAATTGCCTGTTAAAGCCTTGAGTGTGAATTATGAGGTAGAGTTAGCTGATGGGACTATGGAAACAATCTCAACTGTGTTAGATGGATGTGTCATATCCATTAGGAACCACTCATTTCCTTTATCCCTGTTACCCTTTAAGCTAGCTGGTTTTGACATAGTGTTGGGTATGGATTGGTTACCGCATAACCAAGCTCAGATTGTGTGCAATAAGAAACAAGTGGTAGTCAAGACTCCGTCTGGAGAACCACTTACCATCCAGGGAGATACTCGGCATGGATTGCCTGCGCAAGTGTCTATGCTAAAGGCATCCAGATGTTTGAAGAAGGGATGTGTCATTTATATGGCACAGGTGACCATTGGTGAGGAGAAACCCAAGATTGAAGACATTCCAGTCATCTCTGAATTCCCTGAAGTTTTCACGGAAGAACTGCCTGGTTTGCCACCAGATAGGCAAGTAGAATTCAGTATTGACATCATCCCAGGAGCAGCGCCTATTGCAAGAGCACCTTATAGATTGGCGCCGACAGAAATGAAGGAATTGAGAACGCAGCTAGATGATCTGCTAGCCAAAGGTTTTGTTAGACCTAGTTCGTCTCCATGGGGAGCACCAATCTTATTCGTCAAAAAGAAAGATGGGTCGATGCGTCTATGCATCGATTACCATGAGCTTAATAAGGTTACTATCAAGAGTAGGTATCCCTTGCCCAGGATCGATGATCTGTTCGATCAGTTGCAAGGAGCAAGCTATTTTTCCAAGATTGATCTACGGTCAGGCTACCATCAATTGAAGGTCAAGGACGAAGATGTGCACAAGACTGCATTTAGGACTCGTTATGGTCATTTCGAGTTCCTAGTGATGCCTTTTGGGCTCACTAATGCACCTGCCGCATTCATGGATCTCATGAATCGCGTTTGTAAGCCTTATTTGGATAAATTTGTCATTGTCTTCATCGATGACATCCTCATATACTCAAAAAGTCAAGCTGACCACGAGAAGCATCTGCGATGTATTCTTAAATTGCTTCATCAAGAAAAGCTTTATGCCAAATTATCTAAATGTGAATTTTAGCTACAAGAAGTCCAATTCCTTGGACATGTAGTCAGTGAGCGTGGTATCCAAGTGAATCCCGCCAAGGTTGAAGCCGTCATGAATTGGCAGGAACCGAAGACGCCTACGGAGATTCGCAGCTTCTTAGGGCTAGCGGGATACTACAGGCGCTTCATCGAAAATTTCTCAAGGATTGCTGCACCCCTAACTTCTTTAACTAGAAAGAATGTGAAGTTTAATTGGGGCCCTAAGCAGCAAGAAGCTTTTGATATCCTTAAGCAGAAGTTAAGCAACGCTCCTGTATTGACATTGCCAGACGAAATGGAAGAATTTGTAGTGCAGTGTGATGCATCGCACACCGGGATGGGTTGTGTGTTAATGCAAAAAGGCAAGGTCATTGCCTACGCTCCACGTCAATTAAAAGTGCATGAAAAGAATTACACCACCCATGACTTGGAGTTGGGTGCCGTTGTATTTGCACTAAAGCTATGGAGGCATTATTTGTATGGCATTAAATTTGTGATCTATTCTGATCACAAAAGCCTTCAGCATCTGTTCAATCAGAAAGATTTGAATATGAGGCAGCGACGCTGGATGGAAACTCTGAACGATTATGACTGTGAAATAAGATACCATCCAGGCAAGGCCAACGTAGTCGCAGATGCCTTGAGCAGAAAAGAAAGAGTGAAACCAATAAGGATCAATGCCAAGAGAATTGAAATCAAGAACAGTCTGAATGAACGATTGTTAGCTGCACAGAAGGAAGCTGTGTCAGAAGCTAACTATCCTAACGAAAAGCTAGGAGTAACTGAAGAACAGCTATCCTATGGCAAAGACGGAATTCTGAGATTAAATGGAAGGATATGGGTTCCTGTTTATGGAGGTCTTTGGGACGTTATCCTCCAGGAAGCCCACAGTTCCAGATATTCCGTTCATCCTGGGGCGGACAAAATGTACCAGGATTTAAAGGCAAACTTTTGGTGGATAGGCTTGAAGAAGTCTATAGCCACCTATGTAGCAAAATGTTTGACTTGTGCGCAAGTAAAAGCTGAACATCAAAAGCCGTCAGGCTTGCTACAACAGCCTGAACTTCCCGAGTTGAAGTGGGAAATGGTGACGATGGATTTCATCACCAAGTTGCCGAAGACAAGGAAGGGAAACGATACGATATGGGTAATAGTTGATAGACTAACGAAGTCAGCACATTTCCTACCCATTAAGGAGACTCATAGCTCTGATGTGTTAGCCCAGTTGTTTGTAGATAAGATTGTATCCCTTCATGGCGTGCCTGTGTCTATTATCTCTGACAGAGATACCAGGTACACGTCACACTTTTGGAAAAGTTTTCAACAATCTTTGGGCACGCAGCTAAACTTCAGTACGGCTTACCATCCTCAGACAGACGGACAGAGTGAGCGTACAATCCAAACGTTGGAAGACATGCTTCGTGCATGCGTGATCGATTTAGGTGGTAGTTGGGATAACCACCTACCATTAGTCGAGTTCTCATATAACAATAGCTACCATACAAGCATTAAGGCTTCTCCTTTCGAAGCCTTGTATGGTAGAAAGTGTAGAACGACCGTTTGTTGGGCAGAAGTTGGAGATGTCCAGATGACAGGACCGGATATAATTTTTGAAACGACGGACAAGATTGTCCAGATTCGTGACCGGTTGAAAGCTGCCCGAGATAGGCAGAAGAGCTACGGCGATTTGAAGCGTAAACCTTTAAACTTCGAGGTAGGTGACAAGGTATTACTCAAAGTATCGCCCTGGAAGGGAGTGATGCGATTCGGAAAGAAAGGCAAATTGAGCCCGAGATACATTGGACCCTTCGAAGTAATCGAACGTGTCGGATCGGTTGCCTATAAGTTAAACTTACTGGAAGAGCTCAGTAGCATCCACAATGTGTTCCACATCTGCAATCTAAAGAAGTGTTTCGCTGATGAATCACTAGTTATACCGCATACAGACGTGCACATCGATGAGAGCTTAAAGTTCATTGAAAAACCGGTGTCGATCGAGGATCGACAGGTCAAAAAGCTTCGAAGGAAGTATATACCGATTGTAAAGGTTAAACGGGATGCCCGTAGAGGTCCCGAAGGGAAGTAGAATCCACGATGAAAGAAAAGTACCCTCATTTGTTTCAATAAATCTCGAGGTCGAGATTTCTTTTAAGGGGGTGAGGATGTAACATGATGCGTGTGTAGTGTAATATATTTTAGATGTATATTTTAAGCCCTTTTTACACTTTTAGCCAAGTTTTAAATTTATAAAACACGATATTTACTAACACTAAACACACATATGGGCAAGTGCACCCATCGTGGATGTAGTATAGTGTTGGTAAGATACCGAGGTCGTCCAAGGACACAAGAGCTTTTAGTACCGGTTTATCCTCAACGTCTAACCAAATCAAATTGTTAGAAAAGTTTTTTAAACTAAGAAAATAAAACTAACTAAATGCTGAAAACTAAAAATGAAAATAAAAACAGATAGACAAGATGAATCACTTGGATCCGACTCGTGTATTAGTATAACCTTTGATTATTTTCGCACTTTTGCACTTGTTTAAGAGATTATCTTAGTTATTGTAGTAGGCCCCTCTTTTGAAGGCGACGTTACCCTCAACTCAGTAGTTTGAGTCAGCAAGGATACAATCCTAAAGGGTCGAATTATTGAAAGATAATGAATTAAGTTATTAATGCAAATTATGGTAGGCCCCTCTTTTGGAGGTGACGTTACCCTCGACTAAGTAGTCTGAGTCAGCAGGGATACAGTCCTAAATAGCCGGGTTATAGTATTAATAGTTGTTAACTTATGAGGGGGTCAAAGAGTTTGGATCCCCGCCATCCAATACCTATGGGTATTGAAGGAGATCCTACTAAATTTGACCCAGGTCCCTTGCAAGACCTCTAAACGCTGAACAAGGGCAAGACCCTTACCAAACCGTTCCCTTAACCCCCGACCAGGTAGCCAACATACCTCCATATAGACCGTGGAGATATGAATGGTGAAAATCTTTTATTTTATATAGACAGTAAAATAATGCCAAGACACCACGGACAAACGATAAGGAAAAGTCACCTTCAACATAAGCAACTAGTTATTAAAGTCATTAATACAAAACCAAATAAAAAGTCCAAAAGATTAAAACTAAAAAGTATTATACTAAACACTTGTCTTCACCAAGTGATGTAAGAGACTTAGGCAAACATGGCCTTGATTGTCAAGAACTCTTACGATCAATCTTGGATCCCGAGACGACTCACACACTCTATGATGGACAATGGATGATGGTGGTGGATGATGGTGTTGTGATGGTGGTGGGTGGTGGATGAAGTGTGAGAGAGGTGGTGTGCCAAGGGATGAGTTGCAATGAAACCAAGCACTCCTATTTATAGGCTGAACAGAAGCCTGGGCACGGCCCCGTGTCCGCTGGACACGGCCCCGTGCCAGTCTGACAATCTCTCTCTTCATTAATTGTAATTCGCAATTACAATTAATGCGCCTGCAGTACTTTCGCCACGCCCCCGTGTTCACTGGGCACGACCTCGTGGTGGGCAATAGAAGCTTCTATAGGTTTGTCTTATCTGCTGCTTCTTGGGCACGGCCCCGTGCTGGCTGAGCACGGGGCGTGTTCAGTCTTCTGCCTTCTCTGTTTTGCTTGGGAGGATGCTGTTGAGGGGTCGGGCAATCCACTTATGTTCTTTTTCTTGTATTTATGTTAGATTTAGCTGCCTTTTTTGCTTCTTTTGTTAATTTGAACTCATTTAATCCTGAAAATACAAAAGGAAGACAAAAACACTCTTTTTCCAACATTAGTACTTAAAAAGGGTTAGTTTTATGTCTTATTTGATGTAATTTATATGTTGCATTTTACACACATCAAATATCCCCATACTTGAATTTTTGCTTGTCCTCAAGCAAAACTCTTTAATATGTGGCTTACACTCCCAAATGGAATGGGTAGAAGAGAAGGTTTTGGCTTGTCATAGAGTGTCGGGAATCCAAGATCTTTATTGGGTTTTATTTTTATTTATTTACAATCCTATTCGTTATGATTTATTTAGAACGTTTCATAAGAGAAATTACTTATTTGGGCATAACATGCCTTTCTAAATTTCCATTTATATACAAGTTCACATACCTCACGGGAGAAATCACTCACACTCGGCCGAAGGTGTCTTTTTTTAGTGAATCACTCGAGAGCGGCATGGAACTTATCCCTACCATAGGCTTGCCAAGCAATCAATCCTCCTCTTTTTTAACTTGTTACCTTTGTAAATATCAAGAGGACTTTTTTGGGTAAAGGCTTGGGCTAAAGGTGGGTAGTTGGGTTAGTGGTTAGTAGAAAGGGGCGAAAATCGTAAAAAGCGTCGGTTTTCGTAAAACATTTTGTTTTTGTGACTTTTTATTCTTAATGAAGTATCTCTTCAAACAAGCTTTTTGGGAGCTTTGTTTGTTTATTTCTAACTTCATTGTAAAATTCTCTCTCTCTCTCTTTTTTTTTAGTCACACGAAAACCGAGCTTGTTACTAAAATAAAGGGTAAAAATAAAAAGGGTTTTTTTGGTGGGTAAAAAGGGTTTTGGGTAAAGAAATGAAAAGGTTTAGGCTCAAAGGGGTTAACTAGGGGGAGTTTTTGGGTAGGTGAAAAGAAAAATAAAAATAATGGTTTTGAAAGAAAAAGGGTTAGTCCTAATGCCTCCATCATTTACTTACTTGGGTTTAAGTTGGTAAGGACCGGGAATGAATTGTCGTGGCAAGTTCTAGAGTCGTAAGAACCAAGCGGCTATTCACACAAGAAACGAAAAATGAGCATTTAGCGTAAAGATGTATATTTGTATGCTCAATAAAGGCTCAAAACTCACTTTTGTGGGAATGGGTTTTTATGTGATCAAGTATATATAATCGAATTTTAACTAAGCTTGTCATGCCATTTCATAATTTTCTTATGTTGGTTCTTTTTATCACGACGCTATCAGTTGTAAATTTGTAAAAATATAACCTTATTAGTTTTAGAATTCCCAACTTAAACTTTAGACAAGTAAAAAAAATGATTTTTTTTTTTTGAAAAAATTTGGGGTGATTAGCTGTTCCAATAGAGTTTTGTGTAAGGCTTGTTATTAGGACTTGCAAAATTCAAGGTTTTAGCATCCCCCCCCCACACTTAAATTACACATTGTCCTCAATGTGTCCCAAAAATAAATATTTAGGTTGATTGAATGTGTAACATGGTGTTAAAAGCAAAAATTTATGTTACTGGCAGTCTGGACACGGCCCCGTGTCCGTTGGACACGACCCCGTGGTCAACTGCCAGTAACGAAAACTTACAGAAGGTGGACACGGGGGCGTGTTGGCTAGTATTGGTGCAGTCATCTGTCGTCTTCATCTTAATATCGAGTCTCAGGTTCGTTGCGGTATGGAACAAGAATGATGTCATCATTCTTGATGATGACATCATCCTAGTGACATCATTCATTGAATCATCATTTGAAGACTTCAACAAGCACACGTGAAAGTCAAAACAAATAAAGACAAAAGACTATTTGGTCCAATAAGATGTGTCCATGTGATGGTCCAATGAGATGCTTTAGTTTGAAGAAGATGTTGACTATTTAAAGATCCAACCGTTTGAAAGGACCAATGAGACAGTTCCGTTTGAAGTTGTAGGTCGTTTGAAATGTCATGGCCGTTTGAAGGCCCTTTCGTTTGAAAGGAGGCCGTTTGAAGTGTTTCAAACGGTCAGGGTCATATAGTATATATAGGCTTCAAACTGTCAACATTTGTAACGATAGGGTCAGTTGATACCGAAGTGCTGCCGGTATTTCCTCTCACTGTAAACATTGTCAATTGAATATAAAAGAGGATTAAAGTGATTTTCTAGCTGTTTTCAAGTTCGTTTCTTAGTTTCCGCCTCTGAAACGTACGAGAGCTCTTCCGAACGACTCATTCAGGTCGAAACCGATCCTACAAGTGGTATCAGAGCTCAGGACGAGTAGTTCTTGCCATATTCAGCTTGAAAATCTGATTTTCTACACCTTCTTTCTTAAAATTGATAGTTTTCACGGTTAAAATTGGCTCAAATTTTTACACAGTGTTCGGATTTGACATTTGACAAACCCTTGGAAGTTTCAGCTTAAAACTCAACATAAAACTGGTCAAAATGGTCTGAAAATTGATGTCCGTTTGAACGAGCACAGTGACTGACCGTTTGAATTTGATGTTTATCGTTTGAAAAATGTGTCCTATCGTTTGAAAATGTGACATCCGTTTGAAACATCGTTTGAAATTTGATCCTGACAGCTTGAAAAGTTCACCGTTTGAAATCTGATCCTGACCGCTTGAAAAGTTCGCCGCTTGAAATCTGATCCGTTTAAAACATCGTTTGAAAAGTTCACCGCTTGAAAATTACATCGAATTGTGTGATACTTTAATAGAAGTGTATCAGTTGCTTTTGTTATTTGAAGTGTGTGAACCGTTTTGAAAAGTGGATTGTAAGGTCAAATCGGTTTATGTTGAACATTTGAAACAAGGATCAGGTCACATGTTGGAATTAATGTTGTCGGCCACCAGTCTAACTGATTTCATATTGGAGGTCCAATAATATCGTAGTGTTATCGGTTAATGGTTTGGGCGGCGGCATATATATAAAAAAAACATTTAAACCGAATATTGATATTCTTTGAACCATGTGAATGTTTGTCGGTTACTGTGAATTGATCGGTCCAATTATAGAGGGTTGAAAGATTTAAGTGTTGAAAGAATGTTTGTCGGTTAATGTGACACAATTAAGTGTCAGCCTACTACCGATTCATCGGCCCAAGAAAGTGTTTTGTCGACTTAGTGGTGCATGTGTTGTTGAGGGGTGATCAATTTGGTCAAATATTAGAGTGCAAGTGAATTTGAGAAACTTTGAAGATCAAAACATGGAGTTTGAGGAATTGTTGGCATATGTGTATCATGAATCTCAACAGTATTTTCCGATAAAGCAAGAAGAAGAAACAGTCTCAGCAAAAGAAGTTGTTGAAAAAGTTCCGATTTTTGATCATTCGTCTGATGAAGAAAGTGAAAATTATGAAAAGGAAATCCGAAAGCTTGAATATCTTAAACAACAACTTCCATCTGATCAACGTAGTGGAAAGTTATTTTATGCCGATAAAATTGAAAAATTGAAAGAAAAACAAGATGCAAAAAGAAAGATTCAAAAGGCAGTCATTGTTAAAGAAAAGATCAGAGCTGAGAAGATTGAACAAGTTCCATCGGTCAAGATTGAGAAAGTAGAATCTGAAAAAACTGTATCTGTGAATCCTGAATCAGAGTTAAAGAAAGAGATTGCGGAAAACGCACCTATCTTTGATCATTCATCGGAAGAAGGAGCTTTAAAGGCTGAAGAATCTGTGAAGAATGAAACAGGTTGCTCAAAATGTGACAACTTCAAGACTGAGAATGACAAACTCTTGAAAGATGCGGAAAGTTTGACATCTGAAGTCAGGAAGTTGAACAATGAGAAACAAATTGATGAAAAACAGATTCTAAATTTACAGGGAAATTGTGAGAAGTTGAAATCTGAGAATGTTAAACTGTTAAATGACTTAAACAGTTTAATATCAGAAAACAAGGTTTTGAAAGAAAAAGAAAAAGACTTTGAAAGCAAAAAAGAAATCTTCAGAAAATGAAGATTTCTGGATAAAGCTTGAGAACAAAAATTTGAAAACAAATGAAACAAAATTTCAAGAACAGCTAAAAGTTTTGGACAATGAAAAATCTGTTCTTGAAAACATTAAAATTGAAAATGAAAAAATTATCAAGTCTCATCTTGAAAGAATATCTCAGCTTGAAAATAAAGCTGAGAATTCAAGGAACAAAATTGATGAACTTGAAAAGAAATTGAAAGGTTTTGTGACATCATCTGAGTTTTTGAATATCCCCTGTCCAAAACCTATCAATTCAGTTCCAATAAGTGACGATGTCACAAACTTTGACAATGTCAAAGTTGAAGATTGTGATGAGAAATTTGATGATGAAAATGAAAAAATTGAAAAACAAAAATTGTTTTTGAAATTAAAGGAAAAGTTTCAGAAAACTGTTCTGCAATCAACTGAAAAAGGTGAATGCTCTAAGCAAAAACCTTTGAAGAAGAAAGTGGGACAGAAACAAAAAATTAAAAATGAGAAAAATGTTCAAAAAGATAATAAAAGTTCATCAGATCGATCATCCAATCGCAATGAAAAGTTACAAAAAGTAAAAAATGAAAACTCAAAATTTGTTGATAATAAGTGGTGCAGGTCGGACCACAGTGCTCAAAAGCCAAATCCAGCAAACATGAGGAAGGAATATCACCAAGCCAAACAATGCTATGATCTGAGCATTGGTATGAAAATGGTGATTGGTACGATAACAGAGTGTGTTACAGATGCGGCTATCAAGGACACATTGCTGTTAACTGCCAGAATTGGAGGTTTGAATCGAGAAGATGCTATAATTGTCAAATCAAAGGTCACATTGCCAGAGATTGCCCAATGAGATCAAATGAGAGATCGAGGGCTGTATCTCAGAAAAGGGTGATGAAGTCAGTCAAAGTCAAAGAAAAGCCCAAGGAACTGAAAGTTTCAGAACAGAAAGTCAAAGAACAGAAGGTTCAAAAACCTAAAGTTCAAGAAACGAAAGTGAAGCTTTCTCATGGGCAAAAAGACAAACTGCGAAAGAAGAGGAAGAAGGCCAGAGAATATTTGGAGAAGATTTTGTCCTCGGGTTCACCGGACAGATCGAATAAGAGTTCTGATGAATCAACTCCCTCGACTGCAAAGTCAAGCAAGTCGAATTCATCAGATACAAATCTGAGGACGAAAAAGGACAAGAAGAAGGTAACATTTTCTGGCGATGAATCTGTTTCTTCAGAAACAAAGGAGCCACATGTCGGCGATGAATCTGACTCAATAAAGTCAGACAAGCCATATTCAGGCAATGATTCTGGTACGGTAAAGCCAGAAGAGCCAGTTGTTGAGGTAAAAACTGAGAATTCAGGTTTAACAATGGATGATACAAACTTTCCACCATTGTTGAACAAGAATTCGAAATCACCCAAGGACCGTCAGGCTTGGGTGAATCTGTTTAAATAAAAAAAACCTGACTTGCCGGAGCTCCCAGGTTGGTAAGCGTGGAGCATGAATCGGCATCTTTCTTAAAGTTTTATTCGGTAACGTCATTCATTCAAAAGGTAAAATGTTTGTTTGTGATTGATTCAAGTGGTTCAGATTTTGAATCAGATCAATCTTACAAGTGGTTAATCAAGGTCATTAAATTGAACTTGAGTTAACTACATGATTTGATCCCCAGAATCTACAAATGATTGGTAAACGAACTAAGTTTTCCGGATCACAATGGGAAAATAGTTTGTTGTGAGGGGGAGTTCTGATTGTTTACGCTAAGTGGATGGAGAATTGAAGTGATTCTCATCAAGTTGTCAAGTTTGTACAGTTTGTTTCAAATTTTCCCAGAAAATCAAAATTGAAACATATTTTGATTTTAGGGGGAGTAAATGTCACGGCCCCCGACCCGGTTTGACCCGTTTCAGGAGCCGCGGGACAGAAATCCCGTGATATTTATTTAATTGAGTTTAACAGCGGAAGTTTATCATCAGGATTGTTGTAAAGCTAAAAACTTTTCCCGATTATTTTATTTCACGATTCGGGATAAAATCCCGGTAATTTACAATAATATGATTTTACTGATAAATCTTTTAGAAAACATATTTCTCTATTTTATAATGAGCCACTTTCTTAAGCTTGAAATGCTCCCCAGCACTTTTCCTGAATTACAATAGATCACCTGAAACATGTTTGAAAAAGGTTTTGTCAGCGGGAAATACTGAGTGAATCATTCAGTTTACTAAAATGACTCGTTTATAATTTACAGTATTAAGAGTTTTTACATATGTTTCTGATATCTACCAACTACCCACAGTATTTGTCACTCGACTGGATCTGTGACTGTGGTCATATCACCATTGGCTGCCCCAATGAATGACGTATATCACTTAATTTTAGGTTCGCCCACCTATTGTGATTAAAACAGTAGTAATGTGCACAATACCCCACATACCGGCTGTAATTTGGTGATTACATAAACTTAATCACTGCAATTATAACTCTGAAAATAATTTGGAGTATTGTAAAACATTTGATAAAAAGAGAATGACTCACATTGCAGATTTAACACGGACAGAATATGGTTTAGCCTTGTTAACCTAATTTAAATAATAATGCACACAAAACCGGGTTAGTGATCAATACAGCATTTACGATAACTCACGAGATCAAATTCTCACAACGAACGACAAAGTGCAATACTTAAACATTCATCGATTTAACGACGAACGACAAAGTATAACCCTATGTGGGCGGCACTTAAACATCCATTGGATATATTGATCAGTCGGAAAATGAATCGTAATAGCGATCGAGTGATTACCCTGTTTTGCGACAGCAATTCGATATTAGTATACTATGGACTGTTTCTGCTTATAACTCGACGTCTACAAAGAATTCTTACGTCGTTTTCAACACAGAAAGCAATTGCCAATGTCTGCTATTTATAGTGATTTTTGGACAGGCTTACGAACCGTATGGCTTTTCCCCTTACGGTCCGTAAGGGGTGCAGTCTAATTACATAGGCTAGCTGGGTACGGGACTAGCTTGCATGACTCAACATGAAAACAAATTTCAAATTGGACAACGAATATTATGGATAATTATCACTAGGGGTTAACCCCCCTTGAGTTTTAGGGGCCCTGATCCTAATTCCAATTGTTCTGAAAATTTTAGGGTTAGTGCAGAATTACTTGGGTGTTTCAATTAGGGTTTTCTTATTGACTAATTATCATCCTAATTATGGATTTTAATGAGAGTTGTTACATCCTCCACACCTTAAGAAAAATCTCGTCCTCGAGATTTATTGAAATAGATGAGGGTATTTCCGCTTCATTTCTGATTCCAGCTCCCAAGTATATTCTGGTCCCCTCTTCGAATCCCATTTGACTTTGACTAGCACTAGTCGCTTGTGTTTAAGAAACTTGACCTTCCGGTCTTCTATTTGTAAAGGTTTCTCTATGAATTTCAGCTTTTCATTTACCTCCACATCTTGAAGAGGTACTTCCAGGGATTCGTCTGATAGACATTTCTTGAGATTAGATACATGAAATACATCATGTACTCCAGCTAGTTCTTCTGGTAGTTGTAAGCGATAAGCTACTGGTCCTATTCGTTGGATCCACAATTACCCAAATAGCATCATTACCTTTCTGGTTTTGGGTAACTTAGTAACAAAGTCCATTGTTATGAGTTCCCATTTCCATACAGGCATTTCTAACTGTTGTAGTAGACCTGAAGGTTTCTGATGTTCGGCTTTAACTTGTGAACAGGTTAGACACTTAGATACGTATTCGGCTATATCCTTTTTCATTCCTATCCACCAGAAATTCTTTCTTAAATCTTGGTACATCTTATTGTTTCCTGGATGTACAGTATACCTAGATTTATGAGCTTCCTCTAAAATCTTTGATCTTAAATTTCCCTATTCAGGTACCCAAATTCTGCTTTTGTGGAATTTCCAAATTCCATCATTTCCTTGTCCCAATTCTTTTAGGTAACCTTTCATTCCTTCACCATCATCCTTGATTGCTGTTTCCTGAATTTCCTTTAATTATTCCATTAAATCTACTTGTAGATTTATTCTAAGAGCACGGACTCGCCTTTGCTTCTCATGATCCTTACGACTTAAGGCATCTGCGACTACGTTTGCCTTTCCTTCGTGATATTGAATATCACAGTCGTAATCACTCAGGATTTCCATCCATCTTCTTTGCCTCATATTTAACTCTTTTTGCCCAAATATATACCTTAAACTTTTATGATCTGTATAAACAGTAAACTTACTTCCATACAGATAATGTCTCCATATTTTAAGGGCAAAAACTATAGCTCCTAATTCTAAATCATGAGTCGTATAGTTTTCCTCGTGCTTCTTCAATTGTCTGGAAGCATACGCAATTACCTTCTTGCGTTGCATTAATACACATCCAAATCCTAATTTTGAAGCATCACAATATACTTCAAAATCTTCTGTTCCTTCTGGTAAGGCTAAGATTGGAGCATTGGTTAATTTCTGCTTCAAGATTCTAAAGGCTTCTTCTTGTTTAGGTCCCCATTCAAACTTAATGGCTTTACAGGTTAGCTTAGTTAATGGTACAACTATCTTGGAAAAATCCTTAATAAACCGTCTATAATATCCTGCTAAACCTATAAAACTTCTAATTTCCATTGCGGTTTGTGGAACCTTCCAATTGGTAATTGCTTCTATTTTAGCAGGATCTACGTGAATACCTTCATGATTCACCATGTGTCCTAAGAATTGCACTTCTTGTAGCCAAAATTCACACTTCGAAAATTTGGCATACAATTTTTCTTTCCTTAACAAAGTTAAGAGTGCATGCAAGTGCTGACAATGTTCGTCCTGACTTTTTGAATAAATAAGTATATCGTCTATGAAAACAATTACAAATTTATCCAAATATGGTTTACAGATTCTGTTCATCATGTCCATGAATGCTGCAGGTGCATTAGTTAACCCAAAGGGCATAACTGTAAACTCATAATGTCCATACCTAGTTCTAAAAGCAGTTTTAGGTATGTCTTCTTCTTGAACCTTTAATTGATGATATCCAGAGCGCAAGTCTATCTTAGAAAAGTACCTAGCGCCTTGTAATTGATCGAAAAGATCATCAATCCTAGGTAATGGGTATCGATTCTTAATTGTAACCTTATTTAGCTCTCTATAATCGATACACATTCTCATTGATCCATCTTTCTTTTTCACAAACAACACTGGTGCACCCCAAGGGGATGAACTAGGTTGTATAAATCCTTTGCTTAGTAATTCATCTAATTGCTTCTTCAATTCTAGCATTTCGGTAGGAGCTAATCGATAAGGTGCTTTTGCTATCGGTGTAGTTCCTGGAATTAGATGAATCCTAAATTCTACCTCCCTATCTGGTGGTAACCCAGGTAAATCTTCTGGAAATATATCTGGGTATTCTGAGACTACAGGAATTTCCTTAAGTTCTTTACCTTTAGTACTAATGATTACTGAAATCATATATACTATTCCTTGTTTTCGTTCATAATTAGCAACTTTCATTACTGATATGAACTTCAGTGGCTTTCGAGGTTTATCTCCTGTAATCATGATTACTTCTCTAGTAGGTGATTGAATTTCTATAGAGTTTTTATCACAAATGATTTGAGCATGGTTGGCTATTAACCAATCCATTCCTAACACAACATCAAATTCAGCTAATTTCATAGGTAATAGGTTTGCAGCAAATTTATGACCTGAAAGTTCTATTTCTACTTTTTGCAAAACCTGATTGATTTTTACTGAATTCCCATCTGCGGTTTCGACTGTAAAAATCTGCCTAATGGTAGTTAAGGGTAACTTAAGAGCTTGGCAGAATGAAGTATTTATAAAACTTTGGTTTGCACCAGAGTCAAACAATACTTTTGCATAAACGTCGTGAACTAAAAACGTACCGGCTATCACATCCGGGATGAGCTCTGCTTCTTGAGTGGTTAGCTGGAATGCTCTGGCATTCTTCTTAGTAGCTCCTTCGGTCGCCTTGGGTTTGTTGTCTACTGGTTTGACTAACATAGGACATTCTGTTTTGAAATGTCCGGCTTCTCCACAATTGTAACAAATTATGGATTTCTTTCTGCAGTTTTCTTCACGATGTCCTATCGTTTTGCAAAAATTGCAAATTTTATTACATTTTCCAAAATGTTTCTTTTTGCAAATTTTGCAGAATGGCAAAGTTGAAGATTGCCCTGCTCCTCTTTTCTTGAAATTACTACTATTACCCACCCTAAATCCTTGGGTAATTTTCTGAGCTAGTTCCTTCTTCCTGTCTTCATCTCTTGTGCGTATCAATTCATGAGTCAGAGTGTTAGCTAATTCTACAGCATCGTCAATAGTGCGAGGTCTCGCAGCCTTAACGATATTGCGAATTTCGCTAATTAATCCCCAAATATAGCGAGAAATGAGTACCGGTTCTGGCGAAGCCAGTGTTGGTACCACTCTAGCATATTCAAAGAATGTCGAAGTATAACCACGACAATCCACACCTATCATCCGATGATTTAGGAACTTATTTGCCATTTGTTCCTTTTCATACTCAGGACAGAATTTTCTTTCTACAAGATTCTTAAATTCTTCTCAAGTCATAGCATAAGCCCTATTTCTTCCTTTAGCTTGTAACATAGTGTTCCACCATTCGAGTGCTCCTTCTTTAAATAGATTTGATGCGTACATGACCTGATCATCTTTGGCACACTTACTTATTGCAATTACTGCTTCAGTTTTCTCTAACCAACGCAGTGATGCAGTTGCCCCTTCATTGCCTGCAAATTCAATGGGTTTACAAGCAAGGAATTCTTTGAAAGTGCAACCAGGTGTTGCAGCTTTCAGTTTCTTAGGGAGCGGCGTGTGCTGGGATTCATTATCATGATTAACATGATATTGCCCCCGTTTATACTGTTACTGAAGTTATCTTCAGAAGTACGTTTACTAGGAATGATATGTTGCGGTTCGATTGGACTTTTTACAGCAGCAACGAATGCTGGAATAGCATTGGCTATCCCTTGAGCAACAATATTTTCAATATCTCGTCTAGTCATATATTGATCCCCTGGATTTTGCTCCGACTGATTAACCTCATTTACCGGTTCATTACCAATATTTGCCATCTGATAATATATATATATAATTTTTATTAGTATTTGATAAATAGCAATTATACACAAACAATCAGACAATTTACAATACACGTATAGTCAAAACTATCGATTTCTCGATTTCATTTTATATTGGTTATAGTATGCATCAATACACACCAATATTTTACAAAGTTTTATTCGTAGTTATGTTACAGACTGATTTCACTATTTCTTTCACTATTACACAACTATAGTTTTACCACCCTCCTATCTCTCGCCACTTGTCGTCCTAAAAACGAAATTCCCTTTCATCATACTTCCAGGCAATTTGTCCCCCTATCTCCCTGATTCTATTTCCTGCATCCATCAATTCTTCACCGTAATGGCGAAGTTCAGCCATATTTTCGTTACTCATTGGTGGATTAGGTAGGGGTTCTGGATCGAATTGTGGAAGAAAGGAATAAGGGTCGTTGACAATATTTTGAAATTGCCAATCATTCGTCCACCATTCGTCCATTTCTACAGGTTGAGAGTGGACTATTGGTTCTGGGATTGCTGGTTCAAAATTCATAGGAAGTGGATTTTCACTAGGATAGGTAAAAACATTCGTATTGACAGGTTGAATAGTCTCACAGCTTGCCAATAAAAAAATCTATTTCCTCCTGAAAAGTTATTCCCTGGTTTTGGCTGGAGCTCTCTCCAATTTCTATCTGAGTTGGTCTAGAACCTTGTCCTACTTCCATTTCTATATCTTTAGAATATTCCTCAAACTGTTTTTCCATTTGCCTAGAGTCTTTCTTGACTTCAGTTTCCATCTCTTGCTGTTTAGTACTTTCTTTGATTACAATTTCTTTTCCTTTTTCTAAAGGGTTGTTTATTTTAGGAAGTTTTGTGGCTGGCTTTTTCCTACGGATACGACTACCCCATACATAATTCTTTCTTTTCTTTCGTTTTAGCTTTGTCAAAGGTGGAGCATTGAATTCTACAGGTTGTTCCACATCAGCAAAGTATCCAGTGAAATCTTTGGAAACTTCTACATTCATCGGGTAAAGATCGAGGTTCTGAAAGGCTTCAGATATCTCATTCATGCTGTGTAGCATATATGCAAAATGCACAAAAATACTAAGTTAAAACTTTGGAACAAAGTTTAACAAATAAACATTGAAGTTTTATTGCACACTATTTGTACAAAATAGCAGGAAAGAACACACTTGGATTTATTTATTTATTTACTGGGAAGTGCTATTACTAGACTTAGTGTTTTTAAAGATCTGCATGTTCTGCTACTGTAGCTAGCATATACAAATTTGCCCATTTCTCATCTAGCTTGTCTTCCCAAGGTGATTTATTGATTAATTCCTGGGTTTCCTTTTTAATCTTCTTTTCTCGGATTTGCTCTTTACTTTTCTTAATAATCATACTCCTTTTTCTAGGAAAAAGCGGTTTCTCATATTGTGCTTTTCGCACAAATATTCCTTCTTCAGGAATTATAGGAAGTTTTGAAGATTTGTTTTGGGATGAACTTCCCTCTTCATAGACTGACCTATCTAATTTAAGATAGATATCTTGCAGCTTTTGCTTACCCATACTGTAACTAACACATAGTCAGTTTAATACAACACATAATCACATAATAGTAATTAGGAAAAATTAAGTATCTCTAAATACTTAATTAGCTTAACTCAGTGGCTCTGATACCACCTCATTTCTGTCACGGCCCCCGACCCGGTTTGACCTGTTTCAGGAGCCGCGGGACAGAAATCCCGTGATATTTATTTAATTGAGTTTAACAGCGGAAGTTTATCATCAGGATCGTTGTAAAGCTAAAAACTTTTCCCGATTATTTTATTTCACAATTCGGGATAAAATCCCGGTAATTTACAATAATATGATTTTACTGATAAATCTTTTAGAAAACATATTTCTCTATTTTATAATGAGCCACTTTCTTAAGCTTGAAATGCTCCCCATCACTTTTCCTGAATTACAATAGATCACCTGAAACATGTTTGAAAAAGGTTTTGTCAACGGGAAATACTGAGTGAATCATTCAGTTTACTAAAATGACTCGTTTATAATTTACAGTATTAAGAGTTTTTACATATGTTTCTGATATCTACCAACTACCCACAGTATTTGTCACTCGACCGGATCTGTGACTGTGGTCATATCACCATTGGCTGCCCCAATGAATGACGTATATCACTTAATTTTAGGTTCGCCCACCTATTGTGATTAAAACAGTAGTAATGTGCACAATACCCCACATACCGGCTGTAATTTGGTGATTACATAAACTTAATCACTGTAATTATAACTCTGAAAATAATTTGGAGTATTGTAAAACATTTGATAAAAAGAGAATGACTCACATTGCAGATTTAACACGGACAGAATATGGTTTAGCCTTGTTAACCTATTTTAAATAATAATGCACACAAAACCGGGTTAGTGATCAATACAGCATTTACGATAACTCACGAGATCAAATTCTCACAATGAACGACAAAGTGCAATACTTAAACATTCATCGATTTAACGACGAACTACAAAGTATAACCCTATGTGGGCGGCACTTAAACATCCATTGGATATATTGATCAGTCGGAAAATGAATCGTAATAGCGATCGAGTGATTACCCTGTTTTGCGACAGCAATTCGATATTAGTATACTATGCACTGTTTCTGCTTATAACTCGACGTCTACAAAGAATTCTTACGTCGTTTTCAACACAGAAAGCAATTGCCAATGTCTGTTATTTATAGTGAATTTTGGACAGGCTTACGGACCGTATGGCTTTTCCCCTTACGGTCCGTAAGGGGTGCAGTCTAATTACATAGGCTAGCTGGGTACGGGACTAGCTTGCATGACTCAACATGAAAACGAATTTCAAATTGGACAACGAATATTATGGATAACTATCACTAGGGTTTAACCCCCCTTGAGTTTTAGGGGCCCTGATCCTAATTCCAATTGTTCTGAAAATTTTAGGGTTGGTGCAGAATTACTTGGGTGTCTCAATTAGGGTTTTCTTATTGACTAATTATCATCCTAATTATGGATTTTAGTGAGAGTTGTTACAGTAAAATTTTATAAAAAATTAGAAAATTTGAAAATGTCAAAAACATCGAAAAATTAAAAATGAGTTTTAGTGCGAATAGGGGAAATGATAGTACATCAGCTAGACTGGCACAGTACGCTAAAGATTTGTAATGTATAAATGCAATTAAGCAGTCTCGCTAAAGATGTGCTGATAGGTTTTCACAGAATTAGTAGATCAGTTTGGGATATAAACATAAATTTCACTTGCGTCTACGTGGGGAACACCTCCAGGATATATAGGTAACCCCTGAAATCCTGTTTGAAGGGTCCCGTATTCTGAGATACTAGGTCTTTATGCTCAGTGATATCTGGGGTATTATCCCGGGACTTCTGCTGTATGGAAGTACTGACCTAGTCCCCGGATAATACTTTCTGCAAAAGCTTTGAAATATAAGCTCGCCCTCAGCATGCTGATGAAAAAATAAAATTGATAGTCGCTGCTGTTGTAAATAAAAGATCCTCTACAGGGGACACACCTAAAAGTCGAAGCCGTCATCTCTCTGCGTATACGGAAGTATCGACCTGAGCTCTCACGGCCCTCGCATCTACCCCTTAACAGATATCAACTGTGGTATACTCACCTGTAAGACTGAATATTGGGGTCTGGATACGGGAGTATATACTGAGGTGGGACACATGTAGATGTTTAAGTTCTAAAACACTAATTCAGTATCCCGAACAGGTTGAAAGTTTTGTGAGAATTTAAGTGGATCAATATATCGGCAATCAACGCGAACTGTTTAAAAGCTTAAAATGAAATAACAGCTTAACGGTGCTAGTGTTTAGTCAGCAGCTGATATGATTCTCTTGCACGAACTCACAAAAATATGTTTGTACATATTTCATTTCTGCATTTAATTTTTGCATTTATGTTTCATATTTTGAAAATCCAAAAAGATTTTCGACAACTGATGTTGGAGAGCTGATATTCGAAATCTCAAAGGCTAAACATGATGAATAGTTGGTTTGGTTAATTGGTTTGAAATGTTTAAAATAATTCATTAATCTGAATTAGAATTTGAAATGTTTCAAATTTTGAAAAATTTTAAATGTGAAAAATTCTCAAATGTTTAGTTGATTCATTAAGTTGAATCACAATTTTGTTGGTTTGTAATAGAGTGTTTGAGATGTGTAGGTTTCTGATCCTGCTGCTATGGAAAGTCAGGAGATACATCAGAACCTGAGATGAGCTTAAACAGAGATAAAGCTAGGATTTGATCTCAAGGTGATAGCAAAGTCCAGATAGCGATCCCATCATGATGAAAGGGGGAGTCTGACGAGGCTAGAGCCAAAGAGAAGAAGATCCTGGTATATGCTAAGAAAGAAAAGAGACTGACAAAGACTGAAGATGTGAAGACTCGACATTTAAGACTCGTCAACATCTGAGGGGGAGTCTGTTGGTGCAGTCATCTGTCCTCTTCGTCTTAATATCGAGTCTCAGGTTCGTTGCGGTATGGAACAAGAATGATGTCATCATTCTTGATGATGACATCATCCTAGTGACATCATTCATTGAATCATCATTTGAAGACTTCAACAAGCACACGTGAAAGTCAAAACAAATAAAGACAAAAGACTATTTGGTCCAATAAGATGTGTCCATGTGATGGTCCAATGAGATGCTTTAGTTTGAAGAAGATGTTGACTATATAAAGATCCAACCGTTTGAAAGGACCAATGAGACAGTTCCGTTTGAAGTTGTAGGTCGTTTGAAATGTCATGGCCGTTTGAAGGCCCTTTCGTTTGAAAGGAGGCCGTTTGAAGTGTTTCAAACGGTCAGGGTCATATAGTATATATAGGCTTCAAACTGTCAACATTTGTAACGATAGGGTCAGTTGATACCGAAGTGCTGCCGGTATTTCCTCTCACTGTAAACATTGTCAATTGAATATAAAAGAGGATTAAAGTGATTTTCTAGCTGTTTTCAAGTTCGTTTCTTAGTTTCCGCCTCTGAAACGTACGAGAGCTCTTCCGAACGACTCATTCAGGTCGAAACCGATCCTACAGCTAGGCACGGCCCCGTGTCTGGCAAAAATCTGCAGAAAAGTAAACAAACAGCAGGTCTGGGAGGTGGGCACGAGGGCGTGTCGGCTGGACACGTCCCCGTGTGGACTGTCTGTAAGCCTGAAAAATAGGTTTCTTCCTCCGGTTTCCCATCCTGGCTTCATGAGTGCTAATGCTTAGCACTCTAAGCCTTGGTTTGTACCTGTTTCATCACTAAATACCACACCAAGCAATACCAACATCCTAAATTACCATAGTTAATTGTTCAAACCATAGAGTAAAAGAAAAAATAAAGCAGAAAATAAAAGAAGTTAAGGAAAGTAAATTGTTCAACACTTGGCACGCAGGCCACAAATTGTTTCGATAGATAAAGGGACTTTAACCTGTGGGCTCGCCATCAACCCGCTCCTGCTCCTTCAACCCCCTAGTCCATGTCCTCATCGCTGTCATCACCTCCATCCCCATGACCCGCCATATACTCTCGGATGCTGCCGATGTCGTCTTGTATATCGCTGATGTTTCATTCGATAGCTCCGACCCGGTGGTATGTATTGTTGGCAAGGTTGTAGGCGTTCCTGGTGCACATGAGGTTTTCCAGCAAAAGATCATGTAAACTTTGAAGGTTAGGAAAACCGCCTCCTTGTGAGGAGGATTGACCCGGATCACCATGGGGTTGATACTGGTAATGAGGAGGTGGAGCGTGAAGAACTAGGGCCTCCTGTGGGTTCCATGCATGGCCTTGCATCCTCTGAAAGCTCACTGATCTGTCTTCCGCCTCGTAAAGTAGGTTCATGGCGCAGCAAATGTGATAATCAACTCGTCCCGACCATGGGCTCCTTTCAAAGGACCTAGGAATGCGCGTGAAGTGCTTGAAGAGGCGGTACACCCATCCTCCAAAGAAGATAGGTGTTGGTGCACGAGCAAGACGGTTCAGATGCATGTTCCGAAGCAGGAGATATGGAACATCGAGTGCCCTTCGGTTGTGGATGCAGTGAAGGACTACCAAATCTTTCAACCCCACAACGCCAGTACTGTTGTGTCGTTGGCTAAGAGAGTAATTGAGGAGCCTATGAATGTAGCGATAGAGCGGATCCCTCAGCTTAGTACTCTTGGTGCTGCTGGGGTTGTAGATTCCTTCACCGATTTGGGCCCATGCGGCTTGACGCTCATTTTCATCCAAATCTCGTAACCCCCCGGTATTTTCCTCACTCCCCGATTCTTCTTCCGCGTATAATCCCACTATTGCCCCGAATTGTGCCATAGAGATCGAGTATCTCGTCCCACCACATCGAAATGCAACCCCTTCATTATCGAACGGGTCACACCTCGAAGTGAAGGTAAAAGTACTATAGAACTCCATGGTACATTGACGGTGGGAAGGGTCCCATGAAATCGAGCCCCCACACATCAAAAATTTCACAAACGAGAATGCCATTCTGAGGCATTTCGTTCTTGGAAGAAATATTACCTGATCTTTGGCAAGCATCACATGTCTTTACAAGATCTTGTGCATCTTTGTAAATGGTGGGCCAATAAAATCCTGAATCAAATACCTTTCGTGCGGTACTAGCGGCACCATGATGTCCTCCGTATGGACCTTCATGACAGTGGCGGAGAATTCTTCGCATTCGCTACCATGGACACACCTTCGGATGAGTTGGTCGGCACACATTTTGAAAAGACAAGGGTCTTCCCAAAAGTAATGCTTTACATCGGCAAAGAATTTCTTTCTTTGATGATGTGGCCATCCTTTGGTGACTATACCGCTAGCTAAGTAATTAGCATAGTCGGCATACCATGGTTCTTGTCTGCTTTCCACCATTTCCAAGGACTCTGTGGGAAATTTTTCGTTGATCTGCTCGTCCCTGGTTGCCTCCAAAGCTGGGTCTTCTAGGCGTGAAAGATGATCTGCAGCAGTGTTTTCTGCTCCTCTTTTGTCTTTGATTTCAATGTCGAATTCTTGGAGGAGTAGAATCCATCTGATCAAACGGGGTTTTGCGTCTTGTTTCTTGAAGAGGTATCGGATAGCTGCATGATCTGTATAGACTACAGTTTTAGAAAGAACAAGGTAAGAACAGAATTTATCAAAAGCAAATACCACAGCTAGTAACTCTTTTTCAGTAGTTGTGTAATTTTCTTGTGCATCGTTAAGTGTTTTACTAGCATAATAAATTGGGTGGAAATGCTTTTCTTTTCTTTGTCCCAAGACTGCCCCAACAGCAAAGTCATTTGCATCAAAGATGAAAGGTGCATCTTTTTCAAGTAATTTTGTTAGAGGTCTTGAAATTTTTGAAAAGTCCTTGATAAACCTTCTATAAAATCCGGCATGCCCTAGGAAACTTCTGATTGCTCTAACGGAGGATGGTGGAGGTAATCGAGAAATAGTTTCTATTTTTGCTCGATCAACTTCCATTCCTTCGCTTGAGTTTTGTGACCGAGTACTATTCCCTCTGTTACCATGAAATGGCATTTTTCCCAGTTAAGGGCGAAGTTAGTTTCCTCACATCGGGATAGCATTAGTTCAAGGTTATCGAGGCATTGGTCATATGAATCTCCAAAGATAGAAAAGTCGTCCATGAAGACTTCCATTGTCTTTTCTATCATGTCGTGGAAAATGGCCACCATACAACGTTGGAATGTTGCTGGTGCATTACATAGACCGAATGGCATGCGTCGATAGGCGAAAGTTCCGTAGGGGCATGTGAAAGTTGTCTTTTCTTGATCTTCAGGTGCTATTGGAATTTGAAAGTAACCTGAAAAATCATCCAAGAAACAGTAAAGTTTATGACCGGATAGTCGTTCTAACATTTGATCGATGAAGGGCAAAGGAAAGTGGTCTTTCCTTGTTGCTTCATTTAATCGTCTATAGTCTATACAAACTCTCCATCATGTGACGGTTCTTGTTGGTATTAATTCATTTTTTTCATTAGTTATTACCGTCATACCTCCTTTCTTTGGGACTACTTGGACGGGACTTACCCATGGACTATCAGAGATAGGATAGATTAGTCCGGCGTCAAGTAGCTTGATGACCTCATTTTTAACCACTTCTTGCACATTGGGATTTACTCTTCGTTGTGGTTGTATTACTGTTTTGTAGTCATCATTCATTAAAATTTTGTGCGTGCACATGGAAGGATTTTATTCCTTTAATATCTACAAGCTTCCAAGCTATCGCATTTTTGTGTTTTTTGAGAAGATTAACTAATTTTTCTTTTTCTATGCTACTTAATTTAGATGAAATAATTACAGGTAAATTACCATCTTTGTCTAGAAAAGCATATTCCAAACCTTTAGGAAGTTCTTTGAGCTCAATGGGTGGGTCTTTAGGAGACACCTTATTTTGTGGCTCATCTAGATCAAGAACCTTAAAGGTTTGTTCTATGGCGACCTCTTCTTCAACAAAGTGGTCATCTTCTTCAGTTGTATCGGGTGGCTGATCTTCATCTTCAATTAGGGGGTCATTATTGCCAAAAGGATATTTCATTGAACGCTCAAGATCTATGTTCCTTTTGAATGCCCCTAATTGAAGAGGTAGATTGTTAAATTTCCGGTTTTTCAAAGCTTCATGAGTTTTTACAAAAGGTTTTCCCAAGACTAGAGGAGCGTCATCGAGGATGACAAAGTCGGTTGGAATAACCATCTGATTTGTTTGAACCAAGACATCCTCAACCACACCGATTGATTTTATTACCTTCCGATTGGATAGAAAAATGGGTATTTGAAGTGGAGCAAAATCACTAATACTTAGCTTTTCAAAAATGTAGTTAGGCATTATGTTAACACAAAGATCTTTATCGATGGTGACATTACTAATAAACGAATTTTGAAAGAAACATGGAACCGGTGTAATGTTAATTTCAAAAGGATCTTCTTTTATTAGCGAAGTTTGATCATTAGTTAACTTAACACTTACCATTTCTTCAATTTTAGTATTAGTGTTTAGCTCTTTTAAAAACATAGCATGAGGGGTAACTAAACAATGATTTTCGAAAGAAGGTGACAAGAGATAAATTTCTTCTAAATTAGACTCTTCTTGAATTTTATTGTTATCGACCTCACCTTTTCCGTTGTTTAGCTCATGAGTCGGTTTTTCACTTATTTGTTCTTCCATTTTTAATTCCTCAATTATCGTTTCTTATTTTTTTAATTCTTCCCTCGCGTGGGACTCCTCTTCCCTTGCGCGAGATTCTTTTATGCATCTTTCGATAAATTTAAGTTTTTCTATTATCCTATCGGCTATGTCGGTGATAGAGTAAGGATCGGGATCCTCATGGCTTGAATCCGGTTGTTCGATCCTTGGTTCCTCATAGTACTCATATGAAGTAGATGGTTCATACCATTGTTCTTCATTATAAGTATATGATGGATAAGGGTCGAAGCTTTATTCTTCATAGTACTCATATGAGGTGGGTTGTTCACGCCATGGTTCCTCATAATAAGAGTATGAAGGTGGTGGCTCATATCTTGAGTCCTCAAAGTATGAGTATGAAGCCCCATACCTTGTTTCATAAAAATACGAGTATGAGGAAGGAGGTTCATACCTTTGGTCTTCATAGGATGTGTATGAAGTTGATGGCTCGTACCTGGGTTCCTCATAGTGGTTGTATGAAGTGGACGGTTGAAACAAGTTACAATATTGTACCGAGTGCGGGTTACCACAATTAGTGCAATAGTCTCTCATATAATCATCCTCCTCATAGGTGTAGTTGTACCCTCCTGAGTATTGATCCATAAGAATCACTCAGCAGACCACAACTGAGTCTCGGGACCAGAAAATAAAATAAAAGCGGAAACAGAAGGCTGGACACGGCCCCGTGTTCAGTGGACACGGCCCCGTGTACAAGATCTGTATCTGGGCGTTTTAATTAAAGTTACTGGTCTCGTTGAGCACGGGGGCGTGTTTGGTGGACACGGCCCCGTGTTCAGACTCTGTATCTGAGTATCTAACTAAAAATATGCAGCACGGGGGCGTGTTCAGTGAGCACGGCCCCGTGTTCAGGCTACTGTAAATGCAAACTAAACTAAAATGCAGAAAAATGCGCGCGCGTTTTAAAAAGGTTTTGAAAAACTGATTAGGCCGTCGATTTTAAGCTTTCTTAAAATCCTTGTGTCCCCGGCAACGGCGCCAAAAACTTGATGCGTGTGTAGTGTAATATATTTTAGATGTATATTTTAAGCCCTTTTTACACTTTTAGCCAAGTTTTAAATGTATAAAACACGATATTTACTAACACTAAACACACATATGGGCAAGTGCACCCATCGTGGACGTAGTATAGTGTTGGTAAGATACCGAGGTCGTCCAAGGACACAAGAGCTTTTAGTACCGGTTTATCCTCAACGTCTAACCAAATCAAATTGTTAGAAAAGATTTTTAAACTAAGAAAATAAAACTAACTAAATGCTGAAAAATAAAAATGAAAATAAAAACAGATAGACAAGATGAATCACTTGGATCCGACTCGTGTATTAGTATATAACCTTTGATTATTTTCGCACTTTTGCACTTGTTTAAGAGATTATCTTAGTTATTGTAGTAGGCCCCTCTTTTGAAGGCGACGTTACCCTCAACCCAGTAGTTTGAGTCAGCAAGGATACAATCCTAAAGGGTCGGATTATTGAAAGATAATGAATTAAGTTATTAATGCAAATTATGGTAGGCCCCTCTTTTGGAGGTGACGTTACCCTCGACTAAGTAGTCTGAGTCAGCAGGGATACAGTCCTAAATAGCCGGGTTATAGTATTAATAGTAGTTAACTTATGAGGGGGTCAAAGAGTTTGGATCCCCGCCATCCAATACCTATGGGTATTGAAGGAGATCCTACTAAATTTGACCCAGGTCCCTTGTAGGACCTCTAAACGCTGAACAAGGGCAAGACCCTTACCAAACCGTTCCCTTAACCTCCGACTAGGTAGCCAACATACCTCCATATAGACCGTGGAGATATGAATGGTGAAAATCTTTTATTTTATATAGACAGTAAAATAATGCCAAGACACCACGGACAATCGATAAGGAAAAGTCACCTTCAACATAAGCAACTAGTTATTAAAGTCATTAATATAAAACCAAATAAAAAGTGCAAAAGATTAAAAATAAAAAGTATTATACTAAACACTTGTCTTCACCAAGTGATCTAAGAGACTTAGGCAAACATGGCCTTGATTGTCAAGAACTCTTACGATCAATCTTGGATCCCGAGACGACTCACACACTCTATGATGGACAATGGATGATGGTGGTCGATGATGGTGTTGTGATGGTGGTGGGTGGTGGATGAAGTGTGAGAGAGGTGGTGTGCCAAGGGATGAGTTGCAATGAAACCAAGCACTCCTATTTATAGGCTGAACAGAAGCCTGGGCACGGCCCCGTGTCCGCTGGACACGGCCCCGTGCCAGTCTGACAATCTCTCTCTTCATTAATTGTAATTCGCAATTACAATTAATGCGCCTGCAGTACTTTCGCCACGCCCCCATGTTCACTGGGCACGGCCCCGTGGTGGGCAATAGAAGCTTCTATAGGTTTGTCTTATCTGCTGCTTCTTGGGCACGGCCCCGTGCTGGCTGAGCACGGGGCGTGTTCAGTCATATGCCTTCTCTGTTTTGCTTGGGAGGATGCTGTTGAGGGGTCGGGCAATCCACTTATGTTCTTTTTCTTGTATTTATGTTAGATTTAGCTGCCTTTTTGCTTCTTTTGTAATTTGAGCTCATTTAATCCTGAAAATACAAAAGGAAGACAATAACACTCTTTTTCCAACATTAGTACTTAAAAAGGGTTAGTTTTATGCCTTATTTGATGTAATTTATATGTTGCATTTTACACACATCAAATATCCCCACACTTGAATTTTTGCTTGTCCTCAAGCAAAACTCTTTAATATGTGGCTTACACTCTCAAATGGAATGGGTAGAAGAGAAGGTTTTGGCTTGTCATAGAGTGTCGGGAATCCAAGATCTTTATTGGGTTTTATTTTTATTTATTTACAATCCTATTCGTTATGATTTATTTAGAACGTTTCATAAGAGAAATTACTTATTTTGGCATAACATGTCTTTTTAAATTTCCATTTATATACAAGTTCACATACCTCACGGGAGAAATCACTCACACTCGGCCGAAGGTGTCTTTTTTTAGTGAATCACTCGAGAGCGGCATGGAACTTATCCCTACCATAGGCTTGCCAAGCAATCAATCCTCCTCCTTTTTAACTTTTTACCTTTGTAAATATCAAGAGGACTTTTTTGGGTAAAGGCTTGGGCTAAAGGTGGGTAGTTGGGTTAGTGGTTAGTAGAAAGGGGAGAAAATCGTAAAAAGCGTCGGTTTTCGTAAAACATTTTGTTTTAGTGACTTTTTATTCTTAATGAAGTATCTCTTCAAACAAGCTTTTTGGGAGCTTTGTTTGTTTATTTCTAACTTCATTGTAAAATTCTCTCTCTCTCTTTTTTTTTTAGTCACACGAAAACCGAGCTTGTTACTAAAATAAAGGGTAAAAATAAAAAGGGTTTTTTGGTGGGTAAAAAGGGTTTTGGGTAAAGAAATGAAAAGGTTTAGGCTCAAAGGGGTTAACTAGGGGGAGTTTTGGGGTAGGTGAAAAGAAAAATAAAAATAATGGTTTTGAAAGAAAAAGGGTTAGTCCTAATGCCTCCATCATTTACTTACTTAGGTTTAAGTTGGTAAGGACCGGGAATGAATTGTCGTGGCAAGTTCTAGAGTCGTAAGAACCAAGCGGCTATTCACACAAGAAACGAAAAATGAGCATTTAGCGTAAAGATGTATATTTGTATGCTCAATAAAGGCTCAAAACTCACTTTTGTGGGAATGGGTTTTTATGTGATCAAGTATATATAATCGAATTTTAACTAAGCTTGTCATGTCGTTTCATAATTTTCTTATGTTGGTTCTTTTTATCACGACACTATCAGTTGTAAATTTGTAAAAATATAACCTTATTAGTCTTAGAATTCCCAACTTAAACTTTAGACAAGTAAAAAAAATGAATTTTTTTTTTTTTTGAAAAAATTTGGGGTGATTAGCTGTTCCAATAGAGTTTTGTGTAAGGCTTGTTATTAGGACTTGCAAAATTCAAGGTTTTAGCATCCCCCCCACACTTAAATTACACATTGTCCTCAATGTATCCCAAAAATAAATTTTTAGGTTGATTGAATGTGTAACATGGTGTTAAAAGCAAAAATTTATGTTACTGGCAGTCTGGACATGGCCCCGTGTCCGTTGGACACGACCCCGTGGTCAACTGCCAATAACGAAAACTTACAGAAGGTGGACACGGGGGCGTGTTGGCTAGGCAAGGCCCCGTGTCTGGCAAAAATCTGCAGAAAAGTAAACAAACAGCAAGTCTGGGAGGTGGGCACGGGGGCGTGTCGGCTGGACACGTCCCCGTGTGGACTGTCTGTAAGCCTGAAAAATAGGTTTCTTCCTCCGGTTTCCCATCCTGGCTTCATGAGTGCTAATGCTTAGCACTCTAAGCCTTAGTTTGTACCTGTTTCATCACTAAATACCACACCAAGCAATACCAACATCCTAAATTACCATAGTTAATTGTTCAAACCATATAGTAAAAGAAAAAATAAAGCAGAAAATAAAAGAAGTTAAGGAAAGTAAATTGTTTAACACTTGGCACGCAGGCCACAAATTGTTTCAATAGATAAATGGACTTTAACCTGTGGGCTCGCCATCAACCCGCTCCTGCTCCTTCAACCCCCTAGTCCATGTCCTCATCGCTGTCATCACCTCCATCCCCATGACCCGCCATATACTCCCGGATGCTGCCGATGTCGTCTTGTATATCGTTGATGTTTCGTTCAATGCCTCCGACCCGGTGGTATGTATTGTTGGCAAGGTTGTAGGCGTTCCTGGTGCACATGAGGTTTTCCTGCAAAAGATCATGTAAACTTTGAAGGTTAGGAAAACCGCCTCCTTGTGAGGAGGATTGACCCGGATCACCATGGGGTTGATACTGGTAATGAGGAGGTGGAGCGTGAAGAACTAGGGCCTCCTGTGGGTTCCATGCATGGCCTTGCATCCTCTGAAAGCTCACTGATCCGTCTTCTGCCTCGTAAAGTAGGTTCATGGCGCGGCAAATGTGATAATCAACTCGTCCCGACCATGGGCTCCTTTCAAAGGACCTAGGGATGCGCGTGAAGTGCTTGAAGAGGCGGTACATCCATCCTCCAAAGAAGATAGGTGTTGGTGCACGAGCAAGACGATTCAGATGCATGTTCCGAAGCAGGAGATATGGAACATCGAGTGCCCTTCGGTTGTGGATGCAGTGAAGGACTACCAAATCTTTCAACCCCACAACGCCACTACTATCGTGTCGTTGGCTAAGAGAGTAAGTGAGGAGCCTATGAATGTAGCGATAGAGCGGATCCCTCAGCTAGTACTCTTGGTGCTGCTGGGATTGTAGATTCCTTCACCGATTTGGGCCCATGCGACTTGACTTTCATTTTCATCCAAATCTCGTAACCCCCCGGTATTTTCCTCTTTCCCCGATTCTTCTTCCGCGTACAATCCCACTATTGCCCCGAATTGTGCCATAGAGATCGAGTATCTCGTCCCACCACATCGAAATGCAACCCGTTCATTATTGAATGGGTCACACCTCGAAGTGAAGGTAAAAGTACTATAGAACTCCATGGTGCATTGATGCACCAACCGAAGCCGAGTTGTTAATGCAATCCTTAGTGGTCCCGTAACGATATTGTTGAATCGGTCGAGCTGGTTTACCAAGGTTAAAAGGTCCGTGCACGCTTGTCTGGGGTATTCCTCGGGCCTTGTTTGAAGTAACTCGTATCTTGCCCTAGCGTCGAGCTCATTCGCGTTAAACCTTGTGAACTTCGACATCTGAAAGAATACACCAAAGGTTAGCACGAAACAGTGAGATTTTCGAAAGAAAATGCAAACAATAGACTTGGACACGGCCCCGTGTTCAGCGAGCACGACCCCGTGTCCAGACGTCTGTTACTCAAAAACTTCATTTTTCGTCCCGGTCCCGAAAATCTGAAAATTTTTAGCCAAGTAGGAGCTGTTTCCCCCGAAAATGAAACCCCAAGTGCCGTTTTTCCCAAAACAACCCGTTTACCCTTTCAATTTTATCTTTTCGGTTCAAAAACAAGGGTTTGAGGTTTTTGGTGAGAAATCGGGCAAATCTATCAACAATACAAGTGTATTTACTTCCCATTACACTAATCTAAACTAATGCTAACAGATTATATCAAAAATTTGAGGTTCGATCCGGATGAACTTGAAGAACCCTAGATTTTTCCCCAAATTTTTGATGTTTAACTACATGCAAGTAACTAATCTAACTACTAATGATGATAGAATCATACCTTGATGTTGTTAAACATGGAGGTAACGTCGGAAATTTGCGGAAAATCATCTTGAACCAGAGCGTTTTCGGCAAAACGGGGCGTGTGGAATGAGGTAACTATTATGAAAAGAGGGTTTTATCCCGACAGTTGCGTCGACACGGCCCCGTGTCCAGCGGACACGGCCTCGTGCCGAGCAAAGTTTTTTTTTTAAATGTGCTCGTGTGAGTGCCCATTTTTCCGAAAACATGGTTAGAAGACTTACCGGTTTCGATGTATACTCACTTGTTCGTAACATACAAGGTATGATGTGGGTGCTTTTCATTCGCTAACCATTTGAAGCGAGATCTCTTCCTCCTCATCCTCAATGGATCCTCGATAGAGTTTCAGCCGTTGGCCATTGACTTTAAATGGAATCCCATTTCGAGCTTTAATTTCTACTGCACCGTGAGGAAAAACATGGGTGATGGAAAAAGGTCCTGACCACCTAGATTTTAGTTTACCCGTTAATCATCGAAGTCGTGAATTAAACAACAGAACTTGGTCTCCTACTCGAAATTCATTAGGCTTAATATATTTGTCGTGTAAATTTTTCATTCTTTCCTTATAAATTTCGGAGTTAGAGTATGCATAATTCCTTAATTCGTCTAATTCATTCATTTGACAAAATCGATTTTTACCTGCAGTTTCTAAGTCTAGGTTTACGTTTTTTATTGCCCAGTAAGCCCTATGAGCTATTTCTACTGGCAAATGACAACTTTTTCCATAGACGAGCTTATATGGGGTTGTGCCTATAGTTGTTTTATAAGCAGTTCGAAAAGCCCATAAAGCATCATCTAATATATCAGCCCATTCCTTTTTATTTAATCCTATGGTTTTTTCAAGTATTCGTTTTAAAGCTCTGTTAGTCACTTCGGCTTGTCCATTCGTTTGAGGGTGATATGCTGTTGAGACCCGGTGATAGACCCCATACCTTGTTAAGATTTTTTCGAGTTGATGATTACAAAAATGGGTACCCCTATCACTTATCAAAGCTTTTGGTGTTCCAAAACGAGAGAATAATTTTTTCAGAAATTTTACCACTACTCTTCCATCGTTTGTTGGAAGAGCTTCGGCCTCGGCCCATTTAGACAAGTAATCAACTGCCACAAGTATATATTTGTTTCCTTTTGACGGTGGGAAGGGTCCCATGAAATCGAGTCCCCACACATAAAAAATTTCACAAACGAGAATGTCATTCTGAGGCATTTCGTTCTTGGAAGAAATATTACCTGATCTTTGGCAAGCATCACATGTCTTTACAAGATCTTGTGCATCTATGTAAATGGTGGGCCAATAAAATCCTGAATCAAATACCTTTCGAGCGGTACTAGCGGCACCATGATGTCCTCCGTATGGACCTTCATGACAGCGGCGGAGAATTCTTCGCATTCGCTACCATGGACACACCTTCGGATGAGTTGGTCGGCACACATTTTGAAAAGATAAGGGTCTTCCCAAAAGTAATGCTTTACATCGGCAAAGAATTTCTCTCTTTGATGATGTGGCCATCCTTTGGTGACTATACCGCTAGCTAAGTAATTAGCATAGTCGGTATACCATGGTTCTTGTCTGCTTTCCACCATTTTCAAGGACTCTGTGGGAAATTTTTCGTTGATCTGCTCGTCCCTGGTTGCCTCCAAAGCTGGGTCTTCTAGGCGTGAAAGATGATCTGCAGCAGTGTTTTCTGCTCCTCTTTTGTCTTTGATTTCAATGTCAAATTCTTGGAGGAGTAGAATCCATCTGATCAAACGGGGTTTTGCGTCTTGTTTCTTGAAGAGGTATCGGATAGCTGCATGATCTGTATAGACTACAGTTTTAGAAAGAACAAGGTAAGAACGGAATTTATCAAAAGCAAATACCACAGCTAGTAACTCTTTTTCAGTAGTTGTGTAATTTTCTTGTGCACCGTTAAGTGTTTTACTAGCATAATAAATTGGGTGGAAATGCTTTTCTTTTCTTTGTCCCAAGACTGCCCCAACAGCAAAGTCACTTGCATCACACATGATTTCGAAAGGAAATTTCCAATCAGGGGCTATCATGATAGGTGCATTGACTAGCATTTCCTTGAGGGTTAGAAATGCTTGATTGCATTCCTCGTCAAAGATGAAAGGTGCATCTTTTTCAAGTAATTTTGTTAGAGGTCTTGAAATTTTTGAAAAGTCCTTGATAAACCTTCTATAAAATCCGGCATGCCCTAAGAAACTTCTGATTGCTCTAACGGAGGATGGTGGAGGTAATCGAGAAATAGTTTCTATTTTTGCTCGATCAACTTCCATTCCTTCGCTTGAGATTTTGTGACCGAGTACTATTCCCTCTGTTACCATGAAATGGCATTCTTCCCAGTTAAGGGCGAGGTTAGTTTCCTCACATCGGGATAGCATTAGTTCAAGGTTATCGAGGCATTGGTCATATGAATCTCCAAAGATAGAAAAGTCGTCCATGAAGACTTACATTGTCTTTTCTATCATGTCGTGGAAAATGGCCACCATACAACGTTGGAATGTTGCTGGTGCATTACATAGGCTTTGTAATGGTAAATTGTACTCACTAGAATACGCCAAATGTGTCAACATGTTTAAGTTAAACCTCTGAGTGACCCTTTGGCATACCCAAGGCTTTGTAATGGTAAATTGTACTCACTAGAATACGCGATATAAATTTCATCACGTTCCGTTATAATATAAGAAGGTTACGACCAAATTCGTTTAAGAAGGGTTAAAAGCGTCAAACATTGAAGTTAGGACTTTTCGGGTAGTAATAAACTAACCAAGGGCTTAACGGTGCGGGTAAAAGTCACGAGGCCCTTATACGTAAATAAAAGAGGCCTAAAGTGCAAAGTTACCCCTTCGAAACGCCAAAGGCCAACTGCAATAATGAAAAAGATTTGAAAATCTTACTAACAGGTCTCAGGCGGGCCGCGTAAAAGTAGCAAAGGGTCTTACGCGGGCCGCGCTGACAGTAAAGATATGGGCCTTCACTACTCATCCCTGGTCGTGCATAGGACTCTTGTAAGTGTGCTCCACCCTTCTTAGTTAAGTTTTTGCTTAGATATAGCTTAAAAGTCAATCCGTAACGATTGACTTAACGACTAATCACAAATGGTCCAGTGATTAGTCGAAACAAAGGTAGTTATATGTTGCTAATTATGTGGCCATTAAACCCCTAAAAGGGCACCCTCTGATTCCCACTCTAACTAGTCCAAATGTCGGGTCAAAGTTGCTTAGAAAAAAAGTCAACAGAATGCTAATTTTCGATGTAATGCATAATTAACAATGTAGATGGCGTGTAACATGTTTTATCACTAATATAACATGATAATAAGTATTATAATTGGTCTAAGCTTGTTTGGTCCGACCATTTACTGTTTTGACCCGGTTCGGAACCGAAAATCGCAAAACTTTGACTTTTACTTTGACTTCAGTTCTAACCCATTTTGGTATGATTTAGATATGCCTTAGGACTCTCTTAGGACCAGGTTACATGATGGTATAACCCTCTGTGACCGGTCCGTTGTTATCCGAGTCGTTTGCACATTTCCGTTATATGCTTAAATGTTGACCATAATGCCCTTGTGACTTTAAAACAAGAATTTTGGAAATGTGAGAGAGCAAAAATCTTTGTTACTGATTTCTAATCATGTCCCTAAAATTTCATATCAATCCGAGGTCTAGAATAGGAGTTATGCTAATTAGCGCAATTAAGAAAACTTTTGTAATTAAACGGCGCAATTAGCATAAAGCCTATCTAAACCCAAATTTCGACACCAAACCTTTTACACCCTGATGTAAAATAATATTTTAGGATTTTTAAAGATTTTTAATTATTTTTAACCTGCTCATAACCTACGGTTATGGCATTGATTCGGTAAATACCGAATATACCCTTTTCGAACATAAAATGAGTTCTACAAGGTATTTTGACCCGAATCCAGTTGCTACTGATTTTAAATAATAAATAAAGTATTTTGAACTTTATAACCTATTCAGAAAACTCAGACTTCCTGTAGAACCCGGAAATCTCTTTTATAACCTTTAAAACTACCAAATTACCCCTACGGGGCGTATATTGGGATTAAACTCGTTATGGGCATAATGGAAGGTATCCTACTGATATCACAACCTCTTTTGAGCATATTGACTTAGGAAACCTGTGTAAGACTCTTACGGTTACCCGTTACGCCATTTGCGCGTTCGGTCCGGTTTATGTAACTAGTTTACATAAATTGGCCGAAACGGGTCAAACCTTGTCGTTTTTACCTCAAAATCCAGAATGTGTTTAGTTTAACCTTAATATACAAGTCTCCGAACTTGTTGGGTCCAAACCACATTTCATTCCCGGTTTTCGCCTTTCATGCGATTAAACCGCATTTATCCTTTGAAAACTAACCGGTCTAAGCTTAGGCTAAATTAAAGACCCGTTAGGTTTCTAATAGGTTGTTAAACCTTCGTTCCAGAATAGGAGACCAGTAAAAGATATTTGCATTTGACTATTGTGGTTATTACTTGCTCATGTAAATACTTTTAACTTATTTCCCTTATACGGGCTTGGGGTACGGTATATAAAATACCGCTTGGTCGGGCAATTGACCCTAACTCATTAGTAGTTGGGTATTATCAATGTGACCCACTTGAAAATTGGTTTTGTTTTTTTTATGCCTTTGGGAGTTTAATAACCATGTCCCGGATATCCTTGGCATCATTTTACGAAATGCCCACGACTTGACACGCGGGTGTAGGCGTACACCCGACAATGTGTCCATAATTATAAAGGTATAACCGTTGGTTTTCCCGCCGCGGTTTTATACTATGTGGTGTGTTAATTAACCTTAAACCCGGCACGAACCGGGCGACTAAACGCATAACGAACATGTAATTTTTTACAAGATTAAATTTGATTAATTATCCCAAGTTATAAAAGTTTGTGCCTCGTGCATTCAAATCAATTTTATTAAACTCTTTTTCTAAAAGTGTCGGTTGAATGTATTTACCAGTGTAGTGTAAACTGACGTATTTTCCCCAAAAAGATTAAATGCAGGTTCTACACGAAATAGGCTGGCCACTCCTTAGCATCGTTAGAGTCTCGCAAGCCTGGATGCTACTATCTGTTGAACATTATTTCCTATTTTTATTTTGATCCCATGTTGATTATTTCGACTACTTGTGATACTTGGATATTACATTTGATGGTTGAAATATATCTATCTTTATGCTTCCGCTGTGCATTTAAATATTGTGTGGTTTGACTATATTGTTGCCAACTACGTCACAGTAATCCCCCACCAGGCCCACCAGTGAAACGTGTGGAAATCAGGGTGTGACATAATAATTATTAAGCATTTAAATAATAGTAATTCTGGATAAATGTCTATCTTTAAATAGTTATAAATTTGGAATGGATAGATTATTATATTTTAAAAATGAATTTGTACATATTTTGATTTGATTGCCATATTTCTATAATATAAATTAGCAACACATTGTTGCATTGTGTTGTTGTACCCTAAGCATGTATTGTGTTGTTATAACCTAAGCATGGGGTGTTTTTCAAAATAAAAATTGTAATTTTTCACTTTTAACCCAAAAGTTTTCATCTTTTGTATTTTAACACTTTTAATTTGTTTACTTTTAACCCAAAAGTTTTTATCTTTTGTAATTTAACCCAAAACTTTTTTATTTACAACTTTGGTTCCCCATACTTTTTATTTTTAGCAAGTTTTTCGTTTTACGTTTCGTTCTAAATTTTGCGAGTTAATTCGTCGCAACGTGCATGTGTGGTTCAACGTTTTGGTCTATTTTTCACATTTGACAGGTATGTCGCAACATGTCTATTTCCCCCCTTTGGTAAGTTCGTCGCAACAGGCGGATCCTAAATTGAATTAGTTATTCTTTTCTACGTTATTTTGCGAGTCAATATGGCGCAACGTGCATGTGTGGTTCAACATTTTTACGTCTATTTTTTTCCATTTAACAAGTTCATCGCAACGCGTGTGTCTTAAATCGACATAGTTATTTTTTATATGTTATATGTTTCAGCCTTATTTCTTCGCGTTAACACGCCGCAACTTCAGTGTTGGTGGTCGCTACCAACAGTGTGACATTGATGTTATTTGGCATAGTTTTAGGCACCCGCCGCAACGCGATGGTGCTTAATTCTAGTTAAAATTAAAACGTAAGATAGCAATGCGTCATTAAATACAATTCTTTACTTATTCTTTTTTATATATGATTTTTTTATGAATAACATTTATTATAACTTGTTATACGTAATTTATAAATCAAATCGTGGAAATTGGTACCAACAATTTTATTATTCTAATGGCTGTTGATTTTCTTTTTAAATAATATACATTATTTTCAAGATTCATCTCCACAAATTTATCTTATTCATCGCGTATCGAGTATATCCGTATGTTGGGTCTTTTTAGATATGACTTTTTTTTTATTTTATTCCATACAAAATTACATTTATTTAACCCGTGTAATAAACATCGTTTTTAAAGATGTACCTTTTTTATTACTTGGTATATAAAATTAGATTTATTCAACTCGTAAAATATACGGATTTTTTAAAGATACAACTTTTTTTATTATTTAGTATATAAAATTACATATATTCAGCTCGTGCAATACACATGGTTCTTAAGGATATAACATTTTTATTATTTAATATATAAAATTACATTTATTTAACCCGTGCACTACTAGAAAAATGGTTTTTTTGCTACAAAACTTTTTGAAAAATTTCCCACAACTTAATTTTGGCGACAAGTTTCCCACAAATTATAGACAAATATTAAAAACCATACATTTCCCCACAATTTTTCGACAAGATAGTCACCAAACCTATATTTGTGACAATTCCGTTGCAAAGTTAACTATGTTTCCAACAATGTTCCCACAAAACTTTTTTTTTATTTATTAGCTTTCACTATTAGTTTAAAATTCAAAACAGTGGCAAAGTTGTGGCAACTTTTTGAAAAATTTCCCACAAATTTTAGACAAATATTGAAAACCATAAATTTTCCCACAATTTTTCGACAAGATAGTCACCAAACCTGTATTTGTGGCAATTTCGTTGCAAAGTTAACTATGTTTCCAACAAGGTTCCCACAAAACTTTGTTTCTTTTTCATTTATTAACTTTTGCTATTAGTTAGTGCAATTTATAAAACTAAAAAAATCAAAACAGTGGCAAATTTGTAGCAACTTCCAATGATTTTCCCACGAAATTTAATTATATTATTTGAGGCAGGCTAACGTACAATGGCTCTTATCGTACAAAATGTACGCGATCATCCTAGCCGTACGATCTGTTGCGAATTCACTCCTGAATATGTGAATTGTGCTGAAAAAACCAACATGTGAAATTGCTTTATATACCAACATCGATTTCATCATATTTACCAACATGCGAAATTGGTACAAAAAAACCAACATGCGATTTCATAAAAATACCGACATGCGATTTCCAACATGCTTTTTATGACATGCGATTTCACAATCGCGTACGAGCATACGATAAGCCCTATTGTACGTTGCACTTTTTCTATATTAGTTACCAATTTTTGTTAACTATTTTTTTTTTTTGAACGGCTTAAGTTTTTGTTAATGGGATTCGAACCCTCTTTCATATATGAGAAGACAAAGTCTTGTCCAACACTTTGATACAGCTAGGCCAAAGGCTCTTTGAATGTTAATTGTTAGTACTATAAAAGTAATCATTTTTAAAAACTAAAATATCAAAATATGTGGCAAAGTTGTCGCAACTTGCCACATTTTCCCCACAAAACATTATTTTTTTATTTGATAACTCTTGTTATTTGTTCATACAATATAAGAAACAGTTTTACAGACTAAAAAATCTAAAATCACGGCAAAGTTGTCGCAACTTGCAACAATTTTTCCACAAAACATTATTTGGATTTTAATAATCCTAACTTTCATCACCACCACCACCGTTAGCCCACCACCATCACCCACCACCACCACCACCATCAACTACCACCACCATCACCCGCCACCACTACCATCAACAATCACCACCATGGCGGCTGGTGGTAGTGGTTGTTGATGGTGGGATGGTGGCGGCTGACGGTGGTGATTGTTGATGGTGATGGTGGCGGCTGATGGTGGTAGTGGTTGTTGATGGTGGTGGTGGGTGGTTGTTGATGATGGTGAAAGTTATATTATACAGACATTAATACCATATCTGATACCAATTTCCTTTCTATAATTTAAAACTTTAATTTGATTTTTATACTATATATAATATACACTTTTAATATTACAAAAATCGTCCTTTATGTTGATATCAGATTGCAAAGTGTGTCCTTTGTCTTCAAATAGTAAAAAAGCGTACTCGATGTTTACGATCCCTTGCATGTTATGTGCTTTAGCCCGAACTCAGTTAGGTTTATGGTTAACTTTGACCAACTGAACCCCGCATGAGGGTATTTTAGTCATTCTACATTATTTACTCAAATAAATAAACATAAAAATTAACATATAAAAAAACTTAATAATTATCTCTCTCTATTACACATAGACATACCATCTCTTTCAACCTCCACCATCAGCCACCAACTACCCACCATGACCACCACAACCCCCACATGAAGGCAAGGCAAGACATGGAGCGTATTTGTGACCGATTGGAATAAGTTGTTAATCCGACATAATCTCGACGTGATGCATATCGAAAAGAATGTATTTGACAATCTGTTTCACACAATCATGGGCACCAACACATCCAAAGACAAAGACAATATGAAGGCAAGGCAAGACATGGAGCGTATTTGTGACCGATTTCATTTAAACCCCACATGTGATAACAACGGAAAGATGACTAAAAATAGGGGAAATTACACTCTGCGAAAAGATGACGTTAAAAAAGTTTGTGCTTGGTTGAAGAAGGTAAAATTTCCAGATGGGTATGCATCAAATATAGGGAGTTGTGTAAACATGAAAGACAACACTTTTCATGGTTTTAAAAGCCATGACTGTCATGTGTTTATGCAACGGTTGCTTCCACTCGCTATTAGAGGTTTTGTCTCAAAAGAGACATATGAGGCTGTAACAGAGTTGTGCATGTTCTTTCGAGTCTTATGCTCAAAATCGTTGCATGTAGATGACCTGATTAACATGAAGCGCACTATTGTTATAACAGTATGCAAGTTGGAGAAAATTTTCCCTCCCAGTTTCTTTGATTCTATGGAGCACCTAGTCATACATCTAGCTAATGAAGCTCTTCTTGGTGGTCCGGTACAATACAGGTGGATGTACCAATACGAAAGGTAATAACATTTTTTCATCTTATGAATTAAATATATTTTTTTTTTAATTTTGTTCATAATTCTTAAAACATTTCTCAATAATTTCTAAATGTAGGAAGCTTGGCTTAATGAAAAGAAAAATCAGAAACAAATCAAAGGTTGAGGGTTCAATGGTGAAGGAACATCTAGTGAACGAAATCGCCACCTATTGTTCTCTATACTTTGACTCGACAATTGAGACACGCCATAATCGAGAGCCACGAAATTTCACACCGCAACATCTCAGCTCTTCGAGTGGAGGCTCTAAACTAAGCGTATTTGTCGTTCCATCGAGACGATTACATCAAAAGGGTGGAACACGGAGGCATATGAGTAATGAAGAACTTAAAAAGGTGCACACATATGTTCTTCTAAATTGTGTAGAAGTTTACCCTTATATCGACAAATTTGATGAAGTGGCACCACAACTGTATCCGGACGAACCAGAATTCCTTCTTAGAGATAACCATTTTGCTGATTGGTTTGAAAATCACGTAAGTAAATCCAATTAACTCTTTATGATTGATGTTAGTGCATCGTTTAGCAACATTTTCCGTGTGTGTTTTTCATTGTAGGTAATGAATGGCTTAATTAATGGAAGCACTCGACATTTGGAAATTTTAGCAAGACAACCATCAATGTACGCTCAATCACACAATGGGTACTTTGTAAATGGTTATAAGTTTCACACCCAGAAGCATGGTAAGGGACTTGTGACCTCAAACTGTGGTGTATGTGTGAGAGGGTAACGCGGAAGAGTCTGACTACTACGGCTTAGTGGACGAGATATTAGAACTTAAGTATAATGGCAAGGAACCTCAAATTGTGGTAGTGTTTAAATGTACATGGTTTGATAACAACCTGGGTGTAATAGTTAACAAAAATAAGCTTGTTGATGTTAAACACAAGTTTCATCTTCCAGGTGATGACAAGTTTATCTTGGCATCACAGGCAGAACAAGTTTTTTACACTTCATACCCTGCCGTGACACGTGATACAAAAGATCTATGGCCGGTTGTGAAGACAAAATCCCGTCACATTTATGATCTCACTACACCTGAAACTGATGTCACCAATGATGGTAACATGACATCACACGATTTTCTTCAAACTGATAAACGGTTCGAGTTACCGAATGCGGTAACTCGGAGTGATCCCTTAGACCGGGTTACATTTCATGATGATGATGATGATGATGGTTGTGATGATGATGATGATGCAAACGTTTATTCTGACCACTCTTTAGATGAAGATGAACATGATTGTTAGGAACATAAATTGTTTGTTGTATACTTGTTATTATTTGAGATACATCATATGGTATGTACATTGTATATTTTTTTCCTATCATAGAGTTTGTGAATCTTATATATATTATCTAACCAAATCTGTTCAATTAAATGCAGGCTATATACAATATGAATGCTGGTAAAGATAATGCAAGTCGTGGTGGTGGTCGTGGTAGTGATAGTGGTGTTGGTAGTGGTCTGCGTGGAGGAAAGACAAAACAAGTTTCAAGGAAACGCATAGATTGTGGCATTGTTATTCGGGAGCCTGATCTTAGTAGAGGTGATGGTGATGCTGTTTCTGGGAGACAAAGATCCCAAAAGTTGGATCCAAAGCATCCCAATGGGAAGGCAACTGTTGAGAAACCTACTATATGGACTAAAGGGCCGTATTTGATGGTACGACCTCCAAAAGGTCCTTCAATTTCATACCGCAGAGGTGTAAGGGGGCAGTTATCATGGTATGGGTGAGGGTGATCCAATGGCTGATTTAGATGGGACGTTAAATAGTTTGTCACCAGATTCTTGATGATAGGGATGGTACAACGTTACAAGATTTGTCACGTGATATCCTTGATGATGGCGACAATGGTAATCAATAAAATTACTAATTTTTTATTAGTTATCATTTTATTAATTACTATTTTTAACTTTTTAGATGATGATGATGCTGGTGACGATGGTGATGACGTTGGTGATGATGGTTACAATGGTGACGACGGTGATGGTGTCAGCGAGGACGATGACAACTTTGAGGGTGACGGTGACGACTTTGAGGGTGGTGGTGACGACTTCGAGGGTGGTGGTGACGGTGATGGGAGGTAATTCATACAAAGCAATGGGAAATAGTATATTTCTAGTTTAATATTTTAATATTTTAATTTATATTGTTTATTGATGTTATAAAGTAGTATTAGTAGTAGGGTTGTGCAACGGTTCTGAACCGGGAACCGTTACACTCTAAATATAAGAACTGGATCATTTAAAAAGTGGTTCAGTTCGGAACTGGGTTAAACGGTTCGGGTGTAAACAGTTCTTGTCAGAACCTATTGTCAATTAAGTCTCAAAATTAACAAGTAAATAAAAACAATCAAGCCATTCAAAACGTATAACTGAATGACTTATGTTTGGTGTGTGTCGTTTTCACTAAAATCCATGAATTCTATTGAAAGATCAAGGCAAAAGAGGACACAAGGTTTTGAAACAATGCTGCAGAATTTAAAACCGACTTTAAGAGGCCATATCTTGGTCAATTCGAAACCTTTTTGAGCGGGTTTTAGCCTAAAATGTAGTACTTTGAGCGGATTATTCACCCAAAAAGTTTCGTAACTTTTCAATACCATTTGAGCCCCGAAAAACTGTTCGCAAAACTGAATGTCAAAGCTGTTAGATTTGGACAGATTTTGGATCAAAACAGCCAGCTTTGGACAAATTGTGCATTAATTTTAAGGTCTACTAGGAAGCCTCATATTGTATACTATATTTACTTAGATTCATGCGGGTAAACTATGATCTGTTTTGCATGTTTTAGCATGTATACTATACTGATTCTCAAATATCTTTTCAATATTTTAGGTTTGTAGAGTCAAAGGTACATAGACGTGTAAAGGAAATACTTGAACAATGTCTTGATGGAGATTGGGTCACGTTTAAAACGATCCCCCAAAACGTAAAGACGCGCATGTTTGACCGCTTCCGGGTAATTTATCAATTATTTATTTATATATGTTATGATTATATGTATTGTTTATTGCATTTTTATTTTTGTTTTTGTAGACTATGTATAGATGGGATCCAAAAGCACACCAGAGCATACGTCATTCGTTTATTTGTGTGCTCAAGGATCGATTTAGAGGTATAATGAGCGATATGAGGAAAAGTTCTAAAAAGAAAGCTTTAAAGGCGAGGGAACGTATTCCCGATGACGGATACAATTTTGAGATACAATGCAAATATCCGCCCAATGGAGTGCCTCGTAGGAAATGGGAACGTATGTGTATGGTAAGGGTTTTAATAATTTACATCTTTTGTCTTAATTATTTTTATGTATTAATTATATATATATATATATGTATATATTTTACCACTATAGTCTTGGAACACTAAAGATTGGGAAAAGAAGTCCAAAGCAGGGAGAGAAAACCGGAAGAATGACTTATGTCGTCATACAGGTGGGTCCAAAGGGTTTGACGAACACCGTCGCAACTTGGTAAGCTAATCATATTATTACTTTTAGAAACCTATATGAACAATTAGAACTTATAAATTACATTGCATCTTTTTATGTAGGAAAAAATAAAGGGTAAAAAGGTTGGATTCGCGGAAGTATTACTTCATACCCACGCCACCAAAGAGTGTAAAAAGAGATTAAATGATGGGGAGATCAATGCAAATGACTATGATAAGTTACAGTTTGTTACCGATCGTTCAAAACGTTCATATGTAAGTTATCTTTTATCATTTATTTATAATTATTGTATCACCTTTTAGTACAATATCAAGCCATTTGTTTTAATAAACTGTAGGTCTCTTATATGAAAAAACTTGAAAATAAGTATGGGAACATGGATTGCGATGATATGGAAGTGTGGGAGAGTCTGCATCCCGAGTGTCAGGGTCGTCAGTTGTTTGGGGTAGGATCTTCTGATCCACATTTTGTGTTGACTGGAACGACATCTTCCACAGCTAGTGTGTCAGATACCCGACAATCGCATGAGGTAATGTTACTGTTATTATTGTGTGTATATATATGTATGAATGTATCAGACTAGTGTATGCTATCCAGTGGCGGAACCAGAAAATTTTAACCGGAGGGTCAATATATACATAGACACACACTCATCTGCTAGTGTATAATAATAGTAATAATTTTACCGATATAAAAAAATTTAAAAATTGAAACTTGATAAAATTAATAAATCTTGACATTCTCTAAACTAAATGAAAATTATTAAATTTAAAAATTGTTACCAGAACAAATTAATAAATCTTGACAGTGTCTAAACTAACTGAAAATTATTAAATTTCTAAATTGTTAACATTCTCATAAAAGACAGACCCACACTTTAAAATATTATTATCATTGTTGTTTAATATTACACTTTTGAAAAGAAAGAGAACACAGTATAAGTATTTGACAGCTGCCAATGATGGCCAGCCCAGCTGGTCGGAGGTGTGAGGGTTTACTCACTTGGTCTCAGGTTCGATCCTGGGGTCAGTGAGGTTCCCGCACGGGAGGGAGCTGGAGAATTAAGGGGGGCTGGCGTTTCGACCGGTACAGAAGGCGCTTAACTGCAGGCCGTGCGAGGTTCGAACCCAGGGAGGCTGGCAACGCGCCAGCCGTTGGACCAACTGGTCTTTAGCTGTCCAAAAAAAAGTATTTGACAGCTAATAGTGCCCAGGCTTTTTTTATTGGATGTCCATCGTCTTCTTTATCCACTTTATTCTTCTCTGTAACTATGGCGTATATCAGAATTACTCAAATGACCATTTTTTTGCCCTACGCCCTTCATCTTTCTTCTTTTTCACTTCATTTATTGCTCAACTAAAAATTAGGGGGTTCATAATACGAAAACCCACTGGATGACATATTAAAGCTTGCATACCCGGCCGGCGGCCGGAGGGTCAACGGACCCTCCTGACCCCCTTGTAGTTCCGCCCCTGGTGCTATCTAATATATACATGTATGTTTGTTTGGGTCTTTTTTTTTTGGATTGACCCGTTACTTGTTAATATCTGCTAATTATATTTGTTTTAACAAACTTTAGCTCCAAAAAGTTCAAGCTGAACTAGAAAAGGAACGAGAGGCTCGACAAAACATTGAAGCCCGTTTTGAACAATTTGAACAAGAGCGGGAACAAGAAAGGGTTGAACGTGAACGAGAGCGGGAACAAGAACGTGTTGAACGTGAACGAGAGCGGACCGAACATGCTCGATGGCAGAAATACATGGAAGCAAAGTTTAATAAATTCGGAAAAAAGTAATTTTTTATGTATGTTAAAGATCATGTTAGTTTTGTTACAAAAACGTGCATTTTGTTTTTTATTCTAAGACTGTAAACATGTTTTTTTTTGTTGGAATCTTTAGGATTTTCTGCAATTTATTTAAAAGAATTTGGTTTTCAATTTTTTTGTTTTAATAATATTAATTTGATTTATAAAATAATGGGGATTTTGTCAGTAAGTTTAAAGGAATTTATTTTATTTTTTAAAACCGTGGGAATTTTGTCACCGAGTAAATTTAAAAACCGTGAGAATTTTGTCACAAACTTTAAATAATGATTGTTAGAAGCGTGGGAACTTTGTCACAACATTTATCTCAAAACCGTAGGAATTTTGTCGCCAAATTAAAATATTTAAAATATATTAAAAATATATGTTTTGTGACAAATTTGTTGTTAAATAGAAAGAAAAAGTTTATAACAAACTTTGTGGGAATGTTGACGCAAATCTTTCGACAAGTTCGGTTTGTGGGAACATTGCCAGAAATTTTGTAGGAAAATTGTCACTCATGCCATTTCCGACGAAGTTTTTTCACACCAAAAGAATTCGTTGGAAATTTGTTGCTACTACTTGTTTCCCACAAATTTGCCACAAAATACGCCGTGAGAAAAGACTTGATTTTCTAGTAGTGGTGTAATAAGCGGGACTTTTAAAGATAGATTGTTTTATTATTTACTATATAAAATTACACTAGATTAATGTCAGCATGTATACGCGGTTTAACAATGATACTACTCTAAATTTCTTGAAATTTAAAATACTCTAAGTAAAAAAATACACTGAAAAAAAAAACAAATAATTCAAATTTCACTAAAAATTTCTTTGTAGATCACATTGATTGTCTTATTTATAACATTCCCATCTTCATGAATCTGTAAATAAACACATGAATTGATTGTCACATTGATTTTTACACATGAATCTGTAAAAATTTCTTTGTAGATCACATTGATTGTCACTAAACCGTAGTTTGCATCTTCGTGCCCTAATAATCACATGAAAGTTAAAATGCAAAAAAAAAAATAATAAAAAAAATAATAAATAAACAAATTTGTAAATAAACATAAACCAAATCATAAACTAGTAAAAAAAATACTAATCTGCTCATTAATCAGAGTCATTTCAATAGACATAGTTTCACTTTCTTTGGATTTGTATGCCTTAAAAGTCTAAGCACCTTAACCTTTATAGTAAATAGTTTTGATCTTTATGATGTTATTCAAGAAAATAACATTGTTCGGATCCATTATAATATCTTAAAGACAAATATAAATAAACTGATCAACAATATATATGAATGTAAGTTAATATAGTAGATACTCTAAGTCATATAATGTGATGTAAGGATTTCATACATGATATGGCAACTATATGTATGGTTAACAGCTGTTCATGCTATACCGGCCAAAGAAATCAATTTCTCTATAAATAATAAAAATCAAAGATTTTGTTACATATTTTATTTTAAATAATGTAGCTTACCAAAATTATATTCCAGTTTCCCTACCAAAATAATCAGTTTATCTTTTCTATGTAATGAATATAAATTCATATAATAGTATTGTTATCAAATAGGATGTAACAAAATAATAACTTTCTATATGAAGTCATTATTTTGTTACCTATAGAAAGTGTATAATGTATACTGACACTTACATGTTTTAAGTGAAAAAAGTTTTGTAAACGAAAGTTCATAAAAAAAAAAAAAAATAGAAAAGATGAACTTTCGACACGTGAAAGTCTGCACAAAGCTATTGGACGCATTATAAGTGTCATTTTTCATAATGGCTTTTTATCATAGTACATCAATTTTTATAAAATGAAGAAGCATGGTTATACAAGTATTACTCCAATTTGTATCAAGGTTAACCAATTATATAAGTATTACATCATAAGATTATAATCCTTAAAAAAGTTTATGCGATTTGCCCATTTTCCTTTTTGACAATTATATGGAAAACAACAACAAACACATTATTACTTTTCCTATTAATATTAAACTGCAGGGAGTCGGGGTTTGGGTTAGAGGCTTTGCTCGACACGTGACGATTGTAGGCTTCACCAGACCACCAAAAAAAAAATGAGGTGTGGAAGCAGCGTGGGTTAGCGGCGTTGGGCTGCCATGTTGGCTGGCTTATCTTTTTTATATACTTGAGATTTATAAAATAAAATGCAAACTTATATTATTTTTTTTAAAAAAAATTACAAAACATCCTAAAAAAACTACTTATTAAATCCTAAAAAATAAAAAAAGTAGTTAATAATTCCTAAAAAAATTACAAAGTTCTATAAATATTAAAGTGGGTAACCCACTTAGATTCTGAATTCCCGTCGTGCCTCCACTCGATCTTCGCGATCTCCATTCGATCGTCGTGGCTTAGGTCCCCTGCAAGGACACGATCGAAACAAACTTTAAATCGATCCAGTTTCGGTTTTAGTTCACGCCACTTGTGTTGGCAGGTGTTTAGATTGTGGCGATTGTTACCAACGTGTTATTGGTATTGTTGGAACGCTTGTCCCCAGTACGCGGTTTGACCGCGTTGTAATGTACGCTGTGCGTCGACAATCGAAGTGACAAGCGTGATCTCCTCCTCCTCCGTCTAGTGCACCATTTTTGGTTTTGTTGTTTGGTTGAAAAAAATTGAAAGTTTGGTGTGAGATTGGTTGAAGAATTTTGTAAAAAAATTGAAGGTGGAGGGAGGGGGTGTTTATAGGTAAAAACTTGTAAGTTTTTTAGAAAAAATTGATTTTTACCATTAAACCGCCATGGCTAACGGCTATGGCTAACGGTCAAAACTGAACATCCAATCCTGGGTTAGCCAGCGTTGCCTGGCTTCCCCCGCCCAACCAACGCCACCACTTCCCGCATCGTCGTCGTCGTCGTCATGGTTATTTTCATTTATTCTTTCGATAGTCGTCTAACGAATCATCGTCAAATCACAAATGCACTTCTTTGAGTATTTTTTCTCCACTAATATATAAGGAATCTCGATTATTGGTATCTTTTATGGGTTTGGATGTTTTCATTGATTTTGATTCCATGAGTAAGATACAATTCATTCAGTGGCGGATCCAGGAATTTTTTCCTGGGTGTGCGGAATATTTTCAAAGATTTTAGGCCCCTAGCTGTATAAAAATATCGGTTCATAGCGGGTCGGGTCGGATCATGTAAGACAAAAGAACATCAAACTAAAATATATAAATCATCAAAAACACGTCAAACGTCATTACAAATTACAAACGTATTTAAAATTGTGCCCTACATGTTTTTTTTTTTTTGAAATATATCCAAAATATCATCTAAAGAGATACTAAACACGCCATAAGTTTATTACATTCTTACTCATTGTTCCTAACACATATAATTTGCTCCATAAGTTTATAAAACAACACTTAAACAAAATAAACAATCATGTTCAACCATAGCCCATAACTTTCAATTATATTTTTAAACATTCAAACCCTAATATTAAATGTTGATTACTTGTAACTAATCATTTAAACAAACAAAGCTATAAATAAAACAACAAAATCATTTAGCTACAAGTCTAGAACAACAAAAAAATCAAAAAATACAAAAAGATTAAACCCTTACACATCTATATTTTCTCCTAATCATCACATAAAACAAAATAAATAAATAAATAAATAAACCATACTAGTTCTATATTGGAATTCTGACGTAATATGAGCCAGTCCAACCGGAATTTTGGTTTTTCCGGTAAAAAAGCCACCAGGTCGTGAGCAGTGGTATCAAGTCACTGGAAGTTTTTTGGGGGGCGGGATTTGGAAATGAAATGGGTGGATGAGTTTGGGTTATTTTATATAGTTCAAATTTCTTTAGGTTGGGTTTCGGCTTGTGTTAATAAAAATTGATTGCAGATTGGGCTTTGATTGGATTAAATAATTAAGTGAATAAGTGGTTAATAAATATTTTTTTTTCTAAGTGGGGCGGTTGAAAATTTTCAAGGGGTACGGGTGAAAAAATCCAAGGGGTGCGGTCGGGATTTCCGGCGAAAAATAACACTAAAAAATATTTTTCATGGGGTGCGCCCGCCCACCGTTGGCTTAGGGTGGGGTACGCCCATGAATTCATTTTGTTTTTATAAGTACTAGAGTGATTCTCGCGTGTTTCGTTGTGAGTATTTGGTTATTATGGGTCTTGTTCTTATAAGTACTAGAGTGATTCTCACATGTTTCGTTGTGAGTATTTGGTCATTATTGGTCTGGTTCATTACAATACCAGTACAGTATCGGTACTTATCATAGCAATCGTTACCAATTAACACGTTTTTTAAATTGATTGAAAACCCATAAAAACTAATACCCGTATCAGTACCGTTGTTGTTTGGTCGGTATCGGTTTGTTACGACACCGGTATCGTATAACACTCGATATAGCTTACGATACCAAAGAATACTTTATTGTGAATACTACTTTGTGTTCAATGAATTTTATACCTTCACGTCAAGAATTCTATAAAATGAATATGGTACCGTTAACGATGTTGTTTGGTCGGTATATGTTCGGTTTGTAATGATAAAAAAATCAACTATATATGACATGTACGAATACCGATGTTGTTTCGTTGGTATATGTGTCGGTTTGTGATGATGATAAATAAAATCATCTATATATGAACCGTTTGAATACCGATGTTGTTTGTTCGGTATATATTCGGTTGTGATGATAAAAAATCAACTATATATGACCCCTTCGAGTATAACTTTTATTGAGTCGGTCGCGATAATAAAAAAATCAACTATACCAATGTTATACAGTACTAGTACCGATTTTGTTCAGACACTATCAGTAATATTAAAAAAGAAAATCATTAAAAGTTAAAATTAAAGAAATATGTTTAAGGTTAAAAGTAAATATAATAATAATCTATTATAATATTAAAATAACAAAAATTTAAAAAATACTATATATTATTATTATTAAAATCAAATTACTATTCATACTCACTTTTAAGTGTATATAATATAATATAATATAAAATATTTATAATATTAATATATAAAATATATGATTTAAGATTACAAACGTCAATCTTGCTAACCAAAGTAGCACTAGAGGATGTCATAGTATCAGTAGAAATCAAAGCATCATCACCAATCATAGTAAACAAAACAAATCAAGCATAATAGCACAAAAGGTGTAAAAAAACTAACAATCAGAAAGTCACAAGTAAGACAGACAAAATAAGAACCAGTCAAAAAACAATCAAGATAGTAAACAATTTTAACACAGAATCAGAGAATCACTAGTCTAGCAGACAAAATAAGAACCAATCAAGAAGCAATCAAGAAACTAATAATAAAAAAATAACTAGCGAAGCCTGAATAGCGGTCTGATCAGAGGTTTGTCACTCAAAGATACCTCCGCAAACAATATTCAGGGAGCTTTTAACACACAAACTGACCAAAAAAACAAATGCAACAGAGTGGACCCTCTCTATATCCCAATAATCAAACCGGTCTTGACTAAACCCTGTATCAATATGCCTAGACACAACGACTCAGTGATGCAAAAGAGAATAAAAATAAAAGAAAGATACAACGATCTCACAGGGGGTGCTGTATAACTCCAGCAAATTAGGCTTGTAACCTTCACTTAGGGTTATAAGCACCTGATCAGAAGACAATCGCACAAGTTCTGTTGGTTTGCCCTATAAAAGGAGGCACCTTTGAGTGACAAACCTCTGATCAGACCGCTGTTCAGGCTTCGCTGATTATTTTTTTATTATTAGTGTCTTGATTGGTGCTAGACTTATGATTCTTTGATTCTGTGTTAAAATTGTTTACTGTCTTAATTGTTTCTTGACTGGTTCTTATTTTGTCTGTCTTACTTGTGACTTTCTGATTGTTAGTCTTTTTACACCTTTTGTGCTATTATGTTTGATTTGTTTTGTTTACTATGACTGGTGATGATGCTTTGATTTCTACTGATACTATGACATCCTCTATTATATTATTATAATATAATATAATAACAATATATAAAATATAATAATAATAATAATAATATATAAAATATTTATTGTAGTTAAAACATATATGATTTAAATATAATGAATATTGTTTAACGCAATGTATAATATCCTTTTTTTATGTATTTGTTTTGGATTTTTTTCCTCATTTAGTTAAGTACTGGATTAGCGATTTAACAAATTAAATTACGTTGAATTTCTTTAAAATAGTTTAGTAAAACAAATACATCGGAAAAAGAAAAAAAACCAATAATTCAAATTCTACTTCTCAATAAGACTCCACGGTGTTGGAGTGTCTTGGCATGGAGGCCTTCACCATGCCGGCACACCGTCCTGTGCCATGTCGTGGTGGTGGTGTGGAAGGGAGGGCAACGAGATTTCCACCGGCGTGGAGGGCATGAGGGTGGTGACGTAGAGCGATGTATTGGTTGTTATTTGGATTGATTATGATTGGTTGTTTATTTTATTTTATTTTTTTTTCAACGCCCTTTTTAAGCCTCTTTCACCCCGTGCTTTTTTTTATGAAGCCCCTATTAACGTGGTTGCCACGTGGGACTTCATACCTCTTTTTAATACCCTTCCACACCGTACAATCTAGATAATAAGTTTATGACTTCATTCAAATTGTTTATACCATCTTACCAATGCAGCCCCATGATGGATGACACATAAATCACCAATTATGCAATTTTCAAGTGCAACATTATGCCTCATAAATATAAAAGTTAGAGTTAAATGTCATTTTAGGCCTTGTAGTTTGGGTATTTTGCCAGTTTAGTTCAAAGGTTTTATTTTTCTTCGGTGGATCCAAAAATGATTCATCGTTGCCATTTTAGTCCACTGGGTTAATTTCATTCATTTTTTCTGTTAACAATAAGGGCAATTCAGTCATTTTATATGTAATTCTGTTAACTAGAAAGACAATTCAGCCATATAAAATGACTGAATCGCCTTTCTCGTTAACAGAAATAATGGATGAAGTTAACCCAGTGGACTAAAATGGCAACAGTGAAACCTTATTGGACCCACATACAAAAAATGAAACATTTGGACTAAACTGGCAAAATGGGCCAAACCACATGGACTAAAATGACATTTAACTCTAAAAGTTAATATTACATTTTAGAGAAAATCATAAAAAGAAAATTGACAAATGAAGATGAAAGAGTTATAAAAGGGTCAATGTCATGTCAGGTTGGGCATGTTGCACCCTCTTTTACTTGATGATTAGTTATAAACCATATAAAAGATTGGCAATATGGTACCTCGAAATTCATGTTATCTTTACGAAATTACATGCTTCTAAATTGTTAAACAAAATAAAATTTTCTGCTTACAACTCAAACACAAATTTATTTGATACATTTTAAAGAAATCTCATCAATACAATTAACATTTTTACTACTCTATTAAAACTTCCCATTTATTAGGGTGGTATTCAATCCTTATCATGCCATCTCATGAACACATAATCCTTAATTTCCATTCTCTTACCTGAAATATATATAAAACACACAATATTAATTATATTAATTAGCAAAGCTAATAGAGTTTTCCTATATATAAAAACAAAGAACTCTTGAAAAATATTTGTTCACGCTAGTTACATTTAGGATAAAAAAAATGAACATCTAAATTTTCATTTTTATCTTCATCATCATACCATTTTTATCTTCATCTAATCATAACCATGCAAAGATTATAAAAGTTTCTTCATTGATTTCTTCAAGTCTAAAAACCATAAAATTGGTAGAGACAATGCACACTATTGTATCATGTATCATTGTTTGACCACACAATATAAGCCACACATTTGCTAGTTCTGCAAAATATTTATCACAAGTCCTTCAATATATAGGGTAAGGTTACCTAGTGATACTTTTAGCTCCAAATTAAAAAATTGTACAAATCAAGTAATACCTTTATCGATGAGTAGAGCTCACTTTATTATGTAAACATATACCATACCTTGATTTGTAGTATTTTAATCCCTTGTAAATAATCACTATTTTGGTAATATCTCAAACAACTGATTTTACCATGTTAGATTTGATTGTATAAAATTTCAGTTGAAACTTCCAAATTATTCCACATAATCTTACTAAGACCTTCAGCAACAAAAACCTTTCTTAGTCGTTTCCATAATTCACCAACTCCATATGTGGTCCGCATAATAACCAAGTAATCCGTAACACACCAAGGTCATCAAAATCTATATTTTTAATTCACACATCAAAATCTTGTCAACCATGGTATAAAATAGCATATTACTTGATAAAATAGCATTCCATCATGAAGCTCTAATAACATTTTTAAAACATTTAATCTTATCATTTACGGGTTATGAAAACGGGTTGCAATTCTCATTAATATTCTCAAGTAAGTATGTTATACTTCAAAGTTCAAATTACCACTTCGAATTTAAAACATTTATTTACATCGTTTTATAACACCTGCAACATCGATTTTTAAGCAACTTTAATTATCATTTTCCAACAACTTTACAACACTTATTTCTTATTATCTAACTGGTTGACTCATGATTACTATAAAACATTTACTACGATCTACCGGACCAGTCACTTAATGTTGTAGCAAGTTTCTATTCTCGCAGTCAAAAAAAACACACCAAGGTCATCAAAATCTATATTTTTAATTCACACATCAAAATCTTGTCAACCATGGTATAAAATAGCATATTACTTGATAAAATAGCATTCCATCATGAAGCTCTAATAACATTTTTAAAACATTTAATCTTATCATTTACGGGTTATGAAAACGGGTTGCAATTCTCATTAATATTCTCAAGTAAGTATGTTATACTTCAAAGTTCAAATTACCACTTCGAATTTAAAACATTTATTTACATCGTTTTATAACACCTGCAACATCGATTTTTAAGCAACTTTAATTATCATTTTCCAACAACTTTACAACACTTATTTCTTATTATCTAACTGGTTGACTCATGATTACTATAAAACATTTACTACGATCTACCGGACCAGTCACTTAATGTTGTAGCAAGTTTCTATTCTCGCAGTCAAAAAAATATATTATATATATTTTATCTTTAAATGAACCACTTATGCTTCAACTTAATCCCACTTGTATATGAGGTGCTAAAAAGTCACCAAACCATGAGGCTCCGCTTAAAATTTTTGAGAACACTGAGCAGATTGACCACAGAGTGATCACTTACATTTTGATATATGCATTATTTTATTTTAACTTGAGAAGAACATCACAAAAAGTTGTAACAATCTTTCAAGCACTTACGCGATCTGTAGGAAAGTTTTAATGAACTTGCATTTCACTAAAAGAAAAGTAACACATTTAAAGAAAAAAAACCATTTTAGTGATGAAGGTTTATTGTTTAATCATGAAGATGCCTCTTCACAAAATATGTCAACATGTTAAGACTAAGAATTAGGCATTACATTGAATCTTAAAAAAAATATTTAGTCATAAAATCGATGGCACTAACAGGACTTCAAAAATACCTACTTTTAATCATATTACCATCCCAAATTTAACATCTAAAATGACAACAAATGATAGGGCAGAGCCGCTATTCCTCTTTGTATCTCACGACACAACAACAAAACCTAAAAAACAATCATAGCGCTCCACATCTTTTCCTTCTCACGCCACAACAACAAACCCTAAAGATAGAATGAGAGATGTGATGCTTGAAGGGGAGAGAATCGGCAGAGAGTGAGGCAGAGTGAATGGCGTATACGCGTATTAGGGTTTTGGTGAAAGAATGAAGGTGTAAACGTTGAGGGTGATCTAATTTTTGTAATAGGGTCGGGTTTCTTTTGGTGCGCGTCTTGAGCCACATAGGGGTTTGGGCATTGAGCGGGAAAAAAAGATATACGAGTGCTCATTGAATGACATGTCTCCCAATGCAAGTTTCTTTTATTATATAGTATAGATGTATTTTAGTCCTAAAATCTAAACAAAATTATATAATTATTGAATAATTATATAATCACTCTAAATTAATTGCATATAATTTTCTTCTATTAGAGTAACTATACCAAAAAAAAAGTATTAGTATTTTTGTTTTATTAACTAAAAATCATGCTGAGGTAGATGGAAAAGAAAATTCAATTCTCACGTTTAGTTTTTTGGGTAATGGATTTAAAGAGTAAATTACAAGTTTTCTCCTTTATGTTTACATCAAATTTCAGGCGCTGTCCTTTAGCGCAAAAGTTGACAGGCACTGTCCTTTACCTTTCAAAATCTTGCACGTTTTGTCCTTTAAGCCAAACTCAGTTAGATTTTTTTGTTAAATCTAGTCATGTGCAAGGCACATGAGGGTACTATTGTAATTTCACCATTCAAGGGACTATTGTGTAACTAACTTATATTCAAGGACTGTTTTATAAAATATAAAAATCATATAAATAAAGTTAACTTCTCTCTCACCCCATTCTTTCTCTTTTATCTCTCAGGGAAACTGAAACTCCTCTTCCTATTTTCTCTCTCTCTAAACTTTCTCTCTCACAAACACTCTCTCTATCACACGATCTGACTTTTGATGGTGGATGTGGCAGGTGGTTGTGGTGGGTTTGGTTGTAGGTAGGTGGTGGGTGGCTGTGGTGCTAGGGGCGACGGTGGAGGTGGTGCTAAGGCCGGTTGCAGGTGGTTGGTGGGTGGATGGCGAGTGGTGGTTGTGGCGTTACGGGCGGCGGTGGAGGTGTTGTTAAGGCCGGTTGCAGTTGGGTGGTCAGTGGGTGGTAGGAGATTCGGTGGTGGCCAGATAATCGGTGGTGGCCGGAGACTCGGTGGTGGCCAGAGACTCGGTGGTGGCCAGAGAATCGTTGTGGCCGGAGACTCGTTATTGGTCGGAGACTCATTAGGGTTTTTGGGGATTTTTGGTTTTGGGGGTTTTTAGGTTGTTGAGTTGATTTGAGATGGTGGTGGATGATGAAGGGTGGTGGTTGTGTCGGTGGTTTTTGTTGATTTGGAGATGGCGGTTTTTGTTGATTTGGAGATGGCGGTGGAGGGTAGTGGTGATGGTGGTTGTAGATGATGAATGGTGGTGGTAGAGGGTGGTGGCATGATGGTTGTTGATTTCTATATAAATATATACAAAAATATTTATAGTTGTAACAGTAATAGTATTTTGAGTAAACTGTCATTTTGGTCCCTGAGGTTTGGTTACTTTTGTCACTTTAGTCCAAAACTCAAACCTTTTGCATCTGGGTCCCTGTGGTTTCAGTTTTATTGCCATTTTGGTCCAAAAATGAAATCTGGTCATACTTGTCTTATAAAATCCTGCAATTTTGTCATTTTCCTCAGGGGCAAATCAGGTCATATTTGTCTTATAAAATATGGTATTTATTTATAAAAAAGAAATGATCATTTTGCCCCTGCAGAAAATGACAAAATAACAGCATTTTATAAGACAAATATGATCAGATTTCATTTTTGGACCAAAATGGCAATAAAACTGAAACCATAGGGACCCAGATGCAAAAAGTTTGAGTTTTGGACTAAATTGGCAAAGTTGACCAAACCATGGGGACCAAAATGACAGTTTACTCTAGTATTTTTTAAAACATATATATATGGTTATAAAAATAATATTTAAATTATTTTGTTTTATTTTTATATAATAGCCCCTTGATATAATTTATCTTACATAATAGTCCCTTGAATGGTGAAATTACAATAGTACCCCCATGTGCCTTGCATATGACTAGATTTAACCAAAAAATCTAACTGGGTTTGGCCTAAAGGACAAAACGTGCAAGATTTTGAAAGGTAAAGGACAGCGCCTGTCAACTTTTGCGTTAAAGGACAGTGCCTGAAATTTGATGTAAACATAAAGGACAAAACTTGTAATTTACTCGGATTTAAATTTGGGCTCCTTAGTAGGTAATGGACTAATTAGGTATTAGGTTGTTGAGTTATTGGGTTTAATTTTCTAATTTAAATGGGCTATTGGGCTAACTAATAGGTATAGTTAGTTTTTTTTTTACTTTATCGTGTTTAAATATGTAACTTAAGAAAAATTTCGGGTGGGATAGCGGGCCTTAAGTCCGCCCACCCTTCCTCTCCTTAAGACTGGCCCTACACCTATACTTTTGTGATTGTATAAGAAATTATCGATACATCTATGCGTTTAAAATATATTTAACTAGGTTATAACCCCGTGTATTACATGGGTCGAATAAATGAATTTTATATATTAAATAATAAAACAATATGTCTTTAAAAACCTCTTTTATTGCACGAGTTAAATAAATATAATTTTATATATTAAATAATAAATATTTATATCTATAAGAACCATATTGTACGGGTTGAATAAATATAATTTTATATACCAAATAAAAAAGTTATATCTTTAAAACCACGTGTATTACACGGGTTAAATAAATAGAATATTGTTTACCAAATAATAAAATAACACATTTTTAAAAAACCTCATTTATTACACGGGTTGAATACATGTAATTTTATATACCAAATAATAAAAAGGTTACACCTTTAAAAATATGTGTATTACACGGGTTGAATAAATGTAATTTTCTATACTAAATAATAAAAATAATATATCATTAAAAACCCTTGTATATTGTACGAATTAAATAAATCTAATTTTATATATCAAATAATAAAAAGATATATCTTAAAAAACCTCATGTATTACACGGGTCGAATAAATGTAATTTTTGTATAGTAAATAATAAAAAAGGTATATCTTTAAGAAAACCACGTGTACTACACGAGTTTAATAAATCTAATTTATATACCAATAATAAAAAAAGTCATGTCTTTCAAAATACTAATGGATAATACTCGATACGCGATGGATATGGTGATTGTGAAGATCCCTTTATTTAAAACTTGTAAATGTTACGAACTCTCAATAAATTAACTCTTTATTTAAAACTTGTAAATGTAGAAATGATAAATAATATTAGTTAATTTTATTTTAAGTTTCGTAAAATCTATTTGATACCAAACTAAACAAAACGTTCAAATATATAGTTAATATCAAGAGTAAATTACGATTTTGGCCCATGTGGTTATATCACTTTTACCCTTTTAGCCAAAAATGAATCTTTTAACATCTTAGCCCCCAACGTCTTTTTTTTTCTAACCCTTTTGGCCCCTAACACTAACCCCACCCATTTACTTTTAGGGGCCAAAATGGTTAAAAAAAAAAAGACGTTGGGGTCCAAAAAGATTAGAAAAAAAGATGTTGAGGGCTTAGATGTTAAAAAATTACTTTTTAGGCTAAAAGGGTAAAAGTGATATAATCACATGGGCCAAAATCATAATTTACTCTAATATCAAATTAGATAACTAAGTTTGAATTTGAAGTAAATAGATAAATATAAAAGTAATAATATTTAGTAAGAGTATTATTTATAATTAATTAGAAAAGATTAAGCTAAAATAATAATTATCCATAAAACATGGCCTAATATAATGGCAAGTGTCCTCAAAATGGTTTCTTTTATTATATAGTATAGAAGATTGTACTAAGAATTATTGAGATCTTTTTTTGATCATATTAAAAGTAAATACTCCCTCCGTCCCATATTAATTGTCCAATTTTGAATTACCAAGTCTTTTTCTTTCAACTTTGACCGTAGATTTTTTTTGTATGTGTTACGTAACACTTGATATAAAATATATGAATGAATTGGATTTACGGTGGTAAGATTGTATTCCTTTAAAGGAAAGGGATTATTACATTTATCTCTAAGATATTTACGGTCAAAATTGAAAGAAAAAGACTTGAAAAGTCAAAATTGGACACTTAATATGGGACGGAGGGAGTATATGTTATGATATTTAAAAATAGTCTGAATTATAATCAAAGCCAAGTTGTGCATAATAATGTGTTTTTCGTCGAAGCATAAATGTACAAGCTACCAGAGTTGCTTTAAACTTTTTTTACATATTATTTTTGTTTTCCTTTGACAAACTTTAAAATATGATATAAAAATTTTGAATTTATCACTACGGTGTGCTTATTTTTATTAACGTTATGACACAAATTTTTTACATGGCCTTTTTATGTTTAAAGTTCTGGATGTCAATGCCCCCGTGGTTTACTTCCACTAATTAAAACCTTATTAAAAAGCAACCACTTTAGGCTAAGGGTAGTTGTACCCTTAGCTTTGGGTGTTTTCCAAAAAAAAAAAATTGGATATGTGATCCTACTTCATACACGTGCCAAACACTCCATCTGTCCATCATCTCTTTCTTCCCCAAAACAACCCATCATCTATTCTTCCTCCCAAAACCCTTTTCTATTCTCTGTCAACACAGAGAAGCTACAGAAACGGCCATCGTTGCCGACATGAGAGAGATGAAATCGGTTAAAAAGGCTCGAAAACAAACTTTAGGGTTTCTAACGAAGACAACGATTGGAGAAAAAAAAAAGAGAAAGGCCAACAACAGGCGGCGGAACCACGGCGGTACGCCGTCGTTTGCGTCGTCCCTATACGGTAGCCTACTTCTGCAATTGAGATCGCGAAACAGAGCTCTTAAATTAAACGAAATTTGTTGCGATGATACATCTGTTATCGATCTCAGGTATGAATTTTCCGTTGCTAATTTCGTGTCCACATAAATCTGATTCTTATAGGTAAAGTTATTCTAGAAATGCTTGGGCTTTTTTAGTTATTTGTTTATTTATTTTTTTGCAGTAGGCTTTGTATGGTATATATTCTAAGTTTTGTTGAAATCAAGACTGAAGCAGACAATCTTCTACTTGCAAGACACGAGGTAACTAAGTTTCCATCACTTCAAGTGAATATTTTCTCGTATTTTAAAACTGATGGATTTGTGGTACATAGCTTTTAGCTCTTATGTGAAATAATGTCACTGCTGCAAGTAACTTGGTTATATGCTATAGTAACCGCATCTTAAAATATAGGGCTGTAAACGAACCGAACGAACACGAACAAGGCCTTGTTCGTGTTCGTTCGTTAAGAAAATAAATGTGTTCACGAACGGTTCATGAACACTTACCGAACGAGATTTTATGTTCGTGTTCGTTCATTAAGGAAATGAGTGTGTTCGCGAACGGTTCACGAACACAAATGAACACACATAAATTTGGCGACCGCGGCGAAGGATAAAGATAGATGACCCAGATAGTAGCACTCGAACTTGAATCCCTTATTGTGGAACGGATGTCGATTGTATTCGTGGATGTAAATAATGAGAAATGAAAGGAAAATGATGCATAAACAAGGTGAAATTGGGTTTCCTAGTTTAATTGTTAGGGAAATAAAATAAATAAAAGTTTAATAATATAAAAAGTACAAATAAAATATAAGAAAGTACAAAAATCTTCAATTAAAGGGATAACTTTGTTAAATAGTAACCAAGTTTCAGGAGTGTTTCAATCAGGTCATTTATAAATTTTTTTGTTACAATCATGTCACTAAAGTTTAATTTATGTTCCAATTCTAGATATTTTACCTAAATAGAAGGTCACAGATCCTAGATATCATTTATTTAGGTTTAAAAAAAATATGTTGACATAGCTTATAAGCGTCAACATGGATTTAAAAATTTCAATTATCTTTTTAAATAAATTGCGATATTTCTATTAAAAATACAAAAAAAAAATTAAAATTGCATTTTTTTTAAATCTTGAAGAAAGACAACAATTAAATAATACAATTAAATTGCATTTTTCTAAATCTTGAAGTGTCAACAATTAAATCTTGAAAAAAATTAAAATTGCATTTTTTTATTCCTAAAAATTGAAGTATGGTGTCGATGTCGTCAGAAGGTTTCATTATGCTGACACCATATGTTTATTTACATGAAATAATACAATTAAATTGCATTTTTTTAAATCTTGAAGCGTCAACAATTAAACTGGAGGTCAGCATGAATTTTACAAACCTTCTTTTTTTCTCGAATCTCTTAATTTGCATCCTCAATTTTAATTCCAATTCACTTGTCATCTTTGTTACCATTGTTTTCTTGATTTTAGTTTGGTTATCTATTTTTATTTTTGTCTTTTATTGCTTAGATTTACACAAAATAATGGTGATACCGAATGATTCATGGGTCCCTTTAAGAGAAGCCATGGTAGCATGACAAGAATTCTTTGAATTTTTAAGTGAAGAAAACCTATATAAATGCCACATAGAATAGTTTACCTGCTATTCAGGTAAATAGTATAGGATTAGAACATAAATAAAACTTCAATGACCTAATTAGAACAAAAATTTTTATGAGTGACTTAATTGGAACACTCTTAAAACTTGGTTACTATTATATGAAATATAACGAACGCAAATCAAAGAATGTTCACGAACACGTTCACGAACACCTTACCGAACGTTCACGAACACAATCGAACGAACGAGACCTCTGTTCATGTTCGTTCATTTAACTAATCGAACGAAATTTCGTGTTCATGTTTGTTCGTTTATTAAACGAACGAACATAAACGAACTTCCCGCCGAACGGTTCACGAACTGTTCATTGAACGTTCGGTTCGTTTACAGCCCTATTAAAATATGTACAATATACTCCATCATATTTGGCTTGCTTATCTGAAAAAAAGTAGCACCAAATTCATGAAGTAAGAATTTACACATGTTAAAATAGTAGACTGATAACTCCTGCAACAAATGAACCCGGTTCTGAGATTAATCTCAACTTATTACTACCAGCAAATTTACTATTTGATCGAGGTCGAATTGAGTTATGTGTGTGTATGTGTGCATACACTTGCACACACGCTTGCGCACATATATATTGATGTTTCTTTGTAGTTTGTTCATAAGTGTCATTGATGGAGTTTATGTGGTGATCTGATGATTGGCACTATTAGCTTAAATAAGAGACCATAGTTGCTTACTAATTAAGGATAGCCATTAAGATCAATTGTTAGTTTTATTTAATAAGTTTCATACAACGAATTTGGTATCTTTGATTGCAACTGTGTTGGGTTTTAACAATGAAAAATGGTTTTAACAATGAATTTGGTACCTTTAATGATATTGGAGCTATAAATAAGGGGACCGAACAATATTTCTTAGAATAGAGTGAAGGTATTATTTACACACTATTATTTTTATTATCTGGTGTACGCACTATTATTTTCTTAGAATAGAGCTATATGTATCTACCTGTGTTTTATAAGTTGATGGGTCGATTTTCGTGCTATGGCGTTTTGTGTTATGTGAATGGAAAAACACTTGGCTTTTCTAAAGGTTATGATATGTGTGTGTATTAGGAGGCTATGATGATGAGTTTCGGTTTGACGAAAGATGTGATTTTTATGTGTCCTGACGTGGCAGCCGAGATGATCATGTGGCATTATGTTGCAGTATGTTTTGAGATGTTAATATTTTGCTGATTGACTTTTTTACTTTACAGTAATGTTGCAGTATGTTTTGAATGACATTGCAGAGGGATGGAAGCCCATGGGATGTGGAGGTCAACCCTCGTATGATGGAATAACTTGGGAAGGAAATAAAAGTGTGGATCAAAATTTTGGTACTCATTTTGTATTCTAATTTATAAACTCTTCCCACCATTGGTGTCTTAATTATATGTAAAGAAAGTTTGTTAACCTGTTATTACGAAGTTGGTGTTGCGATCACCATGCCGTCACAACACGTTAGTGACCTAACTATGTTTTACACTTCATATGTGTGCGGCGGGTACTAATTCTATTTGTTTCTAAAAAGTAGAACAGGATAATAGCCTAAAGTGAGATAATGAGAAAGAAAGTGTTTATGTCCAAATAAAATATCAATTTATATTAGCTTAGGGGTCGTTCGGCAACTTTTGAATGGTTAAGTGCTGAACCAGTAAGAGGTCTTAACCATTAAGAGCCAGTATAATACTTAACCGTTCACTGGAAAATGTCTGACCAATTCAGATTAGATTCAGACTCTGTATAATGCTTAACCATTCAGAGGCAAATGTCTGAACCATTCGGACATCTGCTTGCAAAACAAACAGTCTGAACCATTAAATGTTGAATCACTAAGATGTCTGAACCATTAAAAGTCTCATTAAGAGATAAACAAACAGCCTCTCTTACTTATTAAACAAACCCTTCTAAATACGGTTGACTCCACATCACCTGTTGAAAATACAGCCTGGGCTAAGCCATCAGTGCGATCCGACTTTAAAAATTAAAACCATAATATAATATCTAAAAGTCTTGAAAGATCCAAAGTAGCTCCAACTTGTCCTAATATGTAAATTGTTTGTTGTTTCCAATTCCAATTAATCATTATGTTTATAGTTATCCAAAGGTGATTGGTCCACGTGTGGTGGCTTCAACAATACTTCAAACTTTAAAAAGAATATCAATTATGGTTCATGAACAAAAGTAACAATCCGTCTCTTTAGGTTCGATGATCTCAATGCTACTTTGTTTCTATTTCCTACCAAACCTTGAGTAAATTACACTTATATGATCACCTTTTTTATACTTATATTAACAAAAAGATTGATTAAAGTGTTGTTAAATATGTTATGTTTATATGGATGGGAGGTGATGATTATATGATATTCTAATTAGTGGTAGATCCAGCCCTGTTTTGTGGGTTCACATGAACCCACTCGGTTTGAAAAAAAAAATAGTAAGAAGTTTGTATTATTTGAAAAAATAGTGAGAATTTATCAAAACAAACCCACTGAAAGAAGTTTTGTATCCGCCACTAACTCTAACAACATATATTATTCAAAGTTTAAGACTTAAAAGAGATATTAGGTACACTTTTTGATTTCAATCAAGATCATAAATTTCTAAGCTTCAAGTGCATCACATTAAATCATATAGCTTTTGTTTTACATTCACAACTTAAAAGCATAAGGTCCATGCATCATAACTAGAGGGCCCTTCTCACTCACACTCAATACTTGACTTTTACGTTATTTGAAATTGATATCTTTATGTAATTAAGACCGTGTTGCTTTTACTGAATTTTACTACATAGGGGTTGTGTCTTATGAAAACCATGTTGACATCATTTAAACGATTTCAATGATATACGTTTTTGACCCTTGTGGTTATATCACTTTTACTATATTAGTCGAAAATAAGAATTTTTAACATATCTGCCCCCATGGTCTCTATAACTAACGATTTTGGCCCCTAAGTCTAGGGATCATGGGGGCCAAAATGGTTAGTTATGGAGACCATGGGGGCCAAAATGGTTAGACTTAGGTGTCAAAATAGTTAGTTCTAGAGATAATGGGGACAGATATGTTAAAAATTCTTATTTTAGACTAATATAGTAAAAATGATATAACCATAAGGGCCAAATACGTAATTTACTCTGTAATTTATTTAATTTGTAAATTTTATTTACTATACATCTTTTACGACCATTAATAACTAATGCGGATTCTATTTTATTTTGATTATAAAAACAAAAAAAGAAAAAAAAAACCCATACTTTCATCAATGTGCTGTCAAATTTTGTAATTTTTCGTGAAAAAATATAGGAAAACAATATATAGCTTCGTGTTAAAGACTTTATCGTAATTGTTCAAAAATAGTTTTAGATAAAGCAAGAAAAAGAACCAAACGAAAAAGACAAAAGCCAACACGTACGTAGCTATCGGAGTGCTTTTTACCAAGTAGAATTATCATCAGCAATGTTGTAAAAATAGCGATTAGGCGACGACTGATCGGCGATTAATCGCTAGTCGGTTAGTAACTGAGTAATTTTTCGTTAATCAGTTCATTAATTGCTAGTCGGACCTAGTCGGCCAGGCAAAAATCGGCGATTCCAGCCAGATTCCGGCAGAAAAAACATGTCTATTCCGGCCAATTTCCAACCAGATCATGTGAATTCTAACAATTAATCTTGTATACTTAAAAAAATGAGTTGAGTAAAAGTTAAAATATTTACCGATAAAAATATGTATATTGATACATAAAACTGAAAATTACATATAAAAAACCCGGTCCAATTAATCACGAGTAATCCCGAGTAGGCGCTAGTCCCCAACTCACCGGCTGACTAGCGACTAGCGACTAGCGAGTTCTCCAACCTTGATCATCGGTCACAACGTAGCAGGATTCGTTAGTTATATATCATATTAGATGAAAAGAAAATGTTTCTTACATCATCGCGAGCCTATGTGTAAAATATAGAAAAAAAATAACTAGGTCGATCTCTGACCCACATGTCGCGACAGACCTATCAAACAGGGAAAAATATACACACTGCGACAGGCCTGTCAAACAGGAAAAAATAGATGAAAAGACGTTGAACTCCACACACATGTTGCGGCGTGTTAAGTCGGAAATTTTGAACAAAACGTTAAACAGAAAACTTACGAAAGATGAAAAGTATAAGGGACCAAAGTTGAAAGTAAAAGTGTTGTCATTAATTTGCAAAAGATGGAAAACTTTAGGTTAAAAGTAAAAAAAAAAAAAAATCAAAGGGGTTAAATTGCAAAAGATGAAAACTGAAGGATCGTATACGGACCCGAACGAGTCGTTCAGAGGAGTTTTAATCAGTTTCAGGTGCGGAAAACAAGAAACTAATGTAGAAACAGCACGCAATTTGCTTAAATCACTTCTCTGATTGATATTACAGCTTGTACAATCAAAAGGAAAACCGGTAGCACCTCGGTATCCAAAATCCAAATCGTTACAAATGATCTCGCTTGAAACCTATTTATACTAGCTTTGATTTCGCTTGAAGAGGACAGAAACAGTTGGAGCGGAATAACAAAGATGTGATTCCGCTTGAGAATGACAAGTGTCATTTCAAGCGGAATAAGGTCCTTCAAGCGAAATCAGCATTAACACAACCTTAAACTTCCTATTTTCTTGATCTACGAGCCCTGATCTATTCTATCTAGTGAAAGACTCGATACAAGATGAAGTCGACAGATGCATGCACTAACAGACTCCCCCTCAGATGTTGACGAGTCTTACAGTGTCGAGTCTTTGCAACTTCGGTCTTGATCCGTCTCTGGGCTTCACTCTTCCGATCTTTACCAACAGACTCCCCCTAACGATGTGCTGGCATTCCTTAAGTTCATCAGCATCATCTGCTTCAGGATCGTAGTCTGACACACACTTGTATTCATAAAATCCTCAGGTATCGGAACCTGGTTCTCTAACACACAAGCTTTTCAGGATCGATCAATCTGGCTCTTATCTGGCTCAGGATTGAAACCTGCACAATCTCTACCTCACAATAAATTTTACAATTTCAAACATTAACATATATGCACCAACTCAAACTCTCCCTCAAATCAAACAAAAAGATTTATCAAGATAACACTCTGATGAACCACTTGAAGATTTGATTAAATCTCATTTGTTTAAGAATAAACTCCCCCTCACAAAATAGTCATCATGTTCAGCACTTAGAATTTTGAAAATCAGCTCTCCAACACCAGTTGTCGAAAATCTTTTTGTATTTTTTAAAAATTATGCTAAAACACACATAAAATCTTTTTGGATTTTTGAATTTAATGAAATGCAGTAAAGAAATATTTACAGACAATATTTTTGTGAGTTTGTGTAAGAGGATCATATCAGTTTATGAGACAAATCACCAACATCGTTAAGCTTTATTTCATTTTAAGTTCTAAACAATTCACCTAGATTGTCAGTATACTGGTCCACTTAAATTTTCACACAAAGTTTAACTGTTTCGAGATACGAGATTAATGTTTTAAGCACTTAAACTTATTCGCGTGTCCCACCACTTGAATATACTCCCGTATCCAGATCCCAATATTCAGTCTTACAGGTGAGTATACCACAGATGATATCTGTAAAGGGGTTAGGTGCGAAACTGTGAGAGCTCAGGTCAGAACTTCCGTTCAGCAGAGAGATGACGGCTTCGACTTTTGGTGTGTCCCCTTTAGAGGATCTTTTCTTCAACAGCAATGATTATCAATTTTATTGTTTCATCATTTTGCTGAGGGTGATGCTTTGTTTCAAGCATTTGCAGAAAGTATTATAGGGGACTAGGTCAGAATTTCCATTCAGCAGAAGTCCCGGGATAATACGCCAGATATCACTGAGTATAAAGACCTAGTATCTCAGAAAGAGGGACTTTTCAAACAAGATTTCGGGGGTTACCCATATATCCAAGAAATGTTACCCACAAAATAAGCAAGTTTGAAATTTAGGTTTATATCTCGTCACAATCTACTGAATGTGCAAAAACCTACTGACATATCCGCGGTGAGTTTGTTTATTACATTTTTAACTTTCCATTTCTTTAGCATGTTGTGATTGTCCACTGATGTACTATCATTTCCTCTTTTTCACAACAAAACTCATTTTTTGATTTTACCATGTTTTTGGCTTTTTCAAACTTTTCTAATGTTTTTGGATTTTCTGAAATTTCTACTCCCCCTAAAATGCAAACACATTTAAAATATTTGAAAACAAACTGTACAAACAAGATGACAACTGATATCGAATCGCCTCAATTCGCCATCCACTTGGCATAAACAATCAGAACTCTCCCTATCAACAAACTATTTTCTCATTATGATTTCAAAACACTTAAGTTTGTTTTAATCAAAATGATTTTTCCGAAAAATTAGTTTAGTTGATTTTATCACTTGTAGGGATTGGTTCATCATCTTGTTCAATTTTAACCACTTGTAGGAAATCAAGTACAATTTAATGTCCCTGATTTACCACTTGCAAGAATATCCAAAACATTTAACCACATGTAGGAATAAACATCTACACAAACCATTTTACCAGTCAAGATGCCGATTCCTGCTTCACACTTACCAACCTGGAAGCTCCGGCAATTTCTGCATAACCTGTAAAATATAAGAATTTTAAATTCTTTCATACAAAATAGATTTTAAGAATGATGCCGATTCCTGATCCGCGATTACAAACTAAGGATTTCCGGCAAGTCAGGTTTTTCAATGAAAAAATATGTCCACCCAAGCCTGACCAGCCTTGGGTGTTTTCAACCCTTCTGCAGTTGGGGTGTATGTTGCTTTCTTTGTAGCGTAAAAATCTTTTACCCCTTTCACCTTCCCATCGATCATCTTCCCAAAAATCTTCTTAACATTTCCATTAAAAGCTTTCTCAACATCAAATTCATCATTTCCAGAATAAAATTGATTCGAGATCTCAACTTTCCCAATCTTTTGTTTAAAATTCTTAGTCTTCAATGGTGGAAAGTTCTCATCATCCATTGAGAGAGCTGAGTTTTCACTCTTTTTATCAACATGTGGCTCCTCTGATTTTGTGGAATCAGATTCATCACCAATTTTCACATCAGATTTCTTAACAACCCACTTTTGGTTGTCAAGCTTCACACTTCTCCTATAAAACCTTTTTGAACATTCACCAACTTCATATGTAGAATTTTTAAACACTTTAAATTTCTCAGTTGGTGGTTCGGTTTTATCAACAACAACTTCTTTCAGTTTTTCTGAGACTCCCTGTTTTGTCTTAGTTGCTCTGAGACAGTTCCATGCAATGTGACCAACTTCATTGCATCTAAAACAGGTTCTAGTCTCTCTCCTCTGATGAGCTTCAATATTCTTTTCAGCAAAAAATTCTTGATTTGTTTGTCTCCAAAATGAGCTCTTCTTTTCTTCTTCAGCAGACGGTCCTGAAACAAATTTTGTATTTTTAGAAATTTTGTCATTTTTATAATTTTTAGAGGGAATAAAAGCAAGACCTTTCTTTTTGTAGTTACCATTTTGGTTTGATTTCTTTTGAAAACCAGAACCAGAATTGCAACCCTTTTTCTTGTTTAAATGTTGTTGAACTCTTGAAGTGTATTTTTTAGGTTTTTCAGTAAGACTTAAATCTTTTATTTCAGAAATATTAATTTCTGTCATTTTGAAAACCTTTTTGATTATGTCAAATCGAACACTTCTTATTGGAAATTCTCTATCAAAATATAATTTGTCAGAATCATTTAAAGTATAAGCAACCTCAAATGTTTCATCATTCAAATTAGATTTTGACAACAAAAATTCTTTGCTATAAACCCATTTTCCCGATGATTTTGAACTTTTTCCAGACGAACTCGAACTCCCGACTGAGTGACACGAACTTTCGGACTCGGGTTTTGACTCTGACTCCTCATCTTTATCCAACACCTGATCGACCATTCTTTTTATTAACTCGGACTTATGATCTGTGTCGGACGCTGTGAACGTGACGTCAATATTGTCTGGCAACACATCGGTTAACTCGGATTCTAACTTTATATTGACAGCCTTTTTAACTTGTTCTTCATTTGGTTTTCTAGGCGAATACCCTTCCCAAATTGGAGGCGGACACTTGTTATAACAGACACTCTGTTTCTTACCAGTATCGTTTTTCTTCTTTGGCTTCGTTTCTTCATCTTTAAATGCCTCAAAACCTGCAACAGTAGGATAAATTCTGTCAATTAAGTAATCAGAACTTGTATAACTTTTCAATAAATGTCTGATTCTTTCATTTTCAACTTTTTCACCATCCAACTTTTGCTTCCATTTCGCACATTCTTCAATATAGAAATTTATCTCTTTCTGCTTCGACATCATCGTTGCATTCAACATCTTCAAAGCAGCTTCTCTTTCTGAATTAGTTTTCTGCAAACTATTTACTGTTCTGTTTAATACATCGTATGATTCTTTCAAGTTTTTCACATCAAACAACAACTTTTCTTTCATCTTCTCTGATTCACTAAACCTCTTGTCTTTTTCTACACATTGTTTGCAAGATTCTGAACATGTAAGACATGGTTTTGTGACTTCAACAATCTTTTCGACCTCCACAATCTTCTCGACTTCAACTATCTTTTCCACTTCCACTATCTTTTCAACTTCAACTGTCTTCTCAACAATCTTGATTTCTTTCATTTCTTTTGCAGCTTTTCTCTCTTTGAGTTTCTTTAGTTTATCTGCAAAATAAAACTCAAAACTGTCAGAAGATAAATGAGTTTTTCCAACATTTATCTGTTCAAGCTCCTCATCATCACTGTTATCTGTTGAACTGTTTTCAGAGGAAACAGATTCTTCATCCTTCTCTTCATTATCAGATAACACAGCCATCCATTCCTTCATTAGCTCTGGCTTTTGAACAATCTGAGCAATAAAAGCTTTAACATTTGGATCAGCTGGAATGTACTTATCCCAGCTAAATCCTGCAGCCACTATCTCATCATCTTGATCAATAATGCCATAATAAGCTTTCTTATTTGCATCTTCGATCATTTTTCCATGAGCAGTTTGAGAATCCTTCTGTTGATGCAGTTGATAAGAAACCTGTTGATAGATAGCTTTCTGATAGTAATCCTGGCCACCAAAAGGATTCTTTGCTCCACTCGCTTCTTGATTCTTGCACTCTCTCTTGAAGTGACCTTTTTCCCTGCATTTAAAACAAGTAACTTTAGATTTATCAAAACCTAAAGATGAAAGATGAGCATCCAAGAAATCATTTCGTCCTGTAATTATTTTGAACTTTTCAGCTCTTCTCAGGACACTAGCTAAAGCCCACTTTATATCCATAAGATCCAATTCTTCTGCATCGATTTGGTCGTAATTTTCTTTTGTGAGCATCGGATTATCAATTTTTCCAGCAATCAACCTTTCATAAGATTCCAAAGCAGTAACCAGCAATCCCATATGACTCTTCACAACTTCTTCAGAAAAATTTTGTCCATTTTGAAGATGCAATGCTACATTGCACTGAATCATATGCCCATTACCAACACTTGCACTTTGAACACTTGGAGGATTAACATTTGAAAACCCACTAGTGTTGACTGAGCTTTGACTGACTGATCCGGATGAATTTCCTGCACTAAATGCTGTTTGGATCTTTGGACTTGTTTCAACTGTTTGAACATTTCCTTTGTAGTACAGTTTGATATCCTGTTGATGACTTGAACTGTTCATTCTGGCAATTTTCTGTTGTTCAAGATCCTGTGCCTCCAGTTTTTCAATAAACTGACCAATCGACAATCTGCTAAACTGTCCAGAATTCTTCAGAATCATGAGGTATGTACCCCATTCCTTTTGTGGTAATGCGTCAGCAAGCTTTTCAACCCATTCTGCTAGAGTTTTAGTAATCTTCAACTGAGACATGGTGCGCACAAGATGGCAATATCTCTCAATGAGAGTCTTTGTAGTCTCATCAGGCATACTTGTGACCAACTCAAACTCCTTTTTCAGCAACGCTGCTTTACTCTGAAGCATTTCTGTACTTCCTTCAAATTTCTTCTCAAGTGCTTTCCAAATCGAAAACGCATTTCCATCATGCTGAAGCAAAACAAATATATCCTCTTTGATAGCTTGTTGCAACAGACTTATCATCATTTTCTCTCCTTTATAACTATCTCTCTCTAAGTCTGAAAACTCCGAGATAATTTTATCAACATTCATAGCAGTCTTTAGTCTAATGTATGCTGTTTCAATGTTTTCCCAAGCTCTTAGATGGTTTGCCTGAACCCAATTCTCAAAACGATTCTTCCATACATGGTATTCTTCCATTCCCATAAGTTTCGGGGGGTTTTTGCAAAGTTACGGATTCGTTTTCCATGTTCAAATTCTTAGCAATGTCAGCCGGAGTAGTCGGGGTTGTAGCAAATGCGTTGTAGAATTCAGAATTCATGTTTCGGCAACACGTTTTTCAAAAACAACTCTTTTCAAGCGAAATCAACTTCGAGCGAAATCACCAACTATCAGTTTCAAGCGGAATATCAAATACAGTTTCAAGCGGAATATCTGATTATGCAACTTGGAGCGGAATCAGAAAAACTTCTGAAGCGGAATCAACACTTTGTTGAAGCGGAATTTCAAATTTGGCAGCTTCGAGCGAAATCAGTGAAAACTTTGAAACGGAATCACAAATTTCGAGCGGGATCACTATATTTTGGAGCGAAACCACTGAATTCAAGCGGAAACAGAAATTTGTCCGTTCAAGCGAAATCACTTCGAATGTCCATTTCACCCATTTTAAGTCGAATTTTAAACTAATTCTTTTAAGGCTTTGTTAATATGTATTTTTACACAAACTATGAAAATTTGATCCAATTTTAACCGTTTAAACTTCCTGAATTGATGAAAGAAGATGTAGAAGATAGAAAATGCAATCAAATCCCGCTGAATTTGGCAGAACTCCTCCTCCTGAGCTCTGATACCACTTGAAGGATCGTGTATAGACCCGAACGAGTCGTTCAGAGGAGTTTTAATCAGTTTCAGGTGCGGAAAACAAGAAACTAATGTAGAAACAGCACGCAATTTGCTTAAATCACTTCTCTGATTGATATTATAGCTTGTACAATCAAAAGGAAAACCGACAGTGTGACAACTCGAATTTCCAAGATTCTTATTTCGCATTTATTGCACGTTCATGTATTGTGTAGTTATTTATTTGCACCATTAGTTGCTATGGAGCTGTAACGTTTTAATACAATGTATCGTATTGTGTGATTGTGCATGGTTGTTTGTTAATTGTGAAAGACTTGTCAAATATTTGAACTTGGTGATGAAACTGTGAAATTGTTGTGAGATGGTGTACTTGTGTAAAAGTTAATACTTGAGGATGTAGTGAGTAATTAGTGAAATCCTAGAGATACTTAACCCTAATCCCTTTTCACTAATCATGACACAAAACAAAACACGTACTTGCAATTCTCTGATTCTCTGGCAATCATCATCACCATCATCATTGGCACAAGATATCCATCGCTCTTGATTTCCATACCCTAACTAGAACCAATTCAAGGTAATCGTTTATTGATTGTTTGATTGCATCAATTCTTGATTATTGGAATACTTGTAAACCCTAGCTTTGATTTGATGGTTCTGTGCTTTAATTTGATTCTGATTATTGTAATATGATGGTGGTTAGTTGTGTAATGGTTTGTTTGTTGTCAAGATACATGATATGCTACAATTGTGATTGATAATTGGATTAAAATGGTCGCCAGTGTATGAAATTAGGGTTTTTAGAGCGATGAATGAAACTGTTGAACGAAGAGAACGTAACTGCTTCAATTACAAAGAATGCATGATTGAAATGTTGTCTGAGTTTTGTTTTGATGCCATGTCCGACTTTTAATAGATACTTGATGTCTGAGTTTTAATTATATTGCATATGTCTGACTTTTGTATTAAGGTTAAAAGGTCCGATCTTTACAAAGCTTTAAAGGGTCCGAACTTTAGTATATGGCCCTAAGTTCCGAGTTTTTATTTAATGTAGATGTAAGTCTGACTTTTGTATGCTAAGGGGGGGTCCGAACTCTTAATGATTCCTTGGTCCGAGTTTTGATACAAGATGCATAAGTTCCGAGTTTTAAACACAATCTCATGTCCGACCTTTAACCTTGAAGGGAGTCCGAGTTTTAACTCCATTGTGTAGTCCGACTTTTAGTGTTATAGATGGGTGGTCCGAGTTTTGACACCCACATGTTGTCCGAGTTTTATGCTCCACACATGTGTCAGAGTTTTTAAGCTTAGAACCCCACCCCCTTGGTCCGAATTTGTGAAGGGATTTCCTCACTTGTCCGACTTTTAATCCCTTTGCCCCTCTTGTCCGAATTTTAACCCCCACATTCTATATCCGACCTTTAATGGCACATAAGGGTCCGAGTTTCATGTTAGGGACTCTTGTCTGACTTTTGAACAGGGGAAACCCCCCCCACACACACACACTTGTCTGAGTTTTGCAAAGGGCAAGGCCCTGTCTGATGTTGTGTAATGATCAATTTGAAACAACGAGCTGCATGTTATATAATGTTAACTCTGTTAAGCTGTGTATGACACTTTGTTAAGTCCCTGACTTCGTTAAACATGTGAAGTTATTAACACTGCTAAATGTATAAAGTATGCTAACAGTGGCAACTAGATCAATATCCACGTAAGATTAAACCGTGAAATCAGGGACGCTACGCATGAATTATGTGAATAGGATTGACTGCTTACGTGATGTATGATTCTATGTATATGATTGTATGATATTGAATGCAACTGTATGATCCTGCATGTGTGAACATTCTATGTGGTATCATCATGTACACAATAAACACACAAAACACAGTTGCTTGAATATCAAGGATTGGTAAACCCTAATTGAATGAATCATGTGCAATGTACCCTAGGTCGTGTGTAACGGACTTAGACATTTGATAAACCCTAGAGCATAGCATACCGAGCAAACCAAGGTGAGTTCACACAACCAAGGCATGGGGTTCCCAGGGTGGGAATGGGATTGATTTATTTATTTGTACTTCTTTTGATAATGGAACGTAGTGATATGATCCTCGGGTGAGGAAGGTGATTGGCTAAGATACTGCTAGACTAGTGATGCTTATAGAACTGATCTTCGCACACACGCCAGGGTTGGCTGCGATAATATGACTGATCTTCGCACACATGCCAGGATTGGCTGCGATAATATGACTAATCTTCGCACACATGCCTAGGAAGGCTGCGAACTATACACTAAAACTTCGCACAGGTGCCGGGTGGCCGCGATACAAACATACCTAGTCTAGAATACTTGAGAACTTTCCCTAATCTTCGCATACATGCCTAGAGGGCTGCGATACGAACTAATACATTACAATTACATGACATAACGAACGAACACAAGGCTTACTATACTATTACAATTACTGAACTATAAACTGTGAACTCGCTCAACTAGTTGTTGATCCTCTGTTACATGCCTTGCAGGTCGTTAGATACATGGAGCTTGCACAGGAAGGAGCAGGTCGTTGTGGAGCATGGATCATGAATGCTTAATTAAACACTTATGACATTTCATACATTATTATTTATGTTGGGTTTACTTACATGCTTCCGCTACTTAAACAATGTTTGGTTTTGAACATCAATCATGTCGTGATGAATTACATTATCTAATTTTATTATTAAATGCTGTGTTCGATATGATTGGTGGCTTGATCCTGGTCATGTCACGCTCCCAAGCGGTGGTACTCCGTAGGTGGATTTTGGGGGTGTGACAGGCAGCACCTCGGTATCCAAAATCCAAATCGTTACAAATGATCTCGATTTCAAACCTATTTATACTAGCTTTGATTTCGCTTGAAGAGGACAGAAACAGTTGGAGCGGAATAACAAAGATGTGATTCCGCTTGAGAATGACAAGTGTCATTTCAAGCGGAATAAGGTCCTTCAAGCGAAATCAGCATTAACACAACCTTAAACTTCCTATTTTCTTGATCTACGAGCCCTGATCTATTCTATCTAGGGAAAGACTCGATACAAGACGAAGTCGACAGATGCATGCACTAACAAAAACTTTTGAATTCGAAGTGAAAAATCAAATTAATCAAATGCGTTAAATTACCAAAGATTGAAACTTTAGAGTTATAAAGGATAAAATCCAACTTAAAAAAACATAAATATAAATACGTTGCTTATTTATAGTATTTAATTAATATATCCATAATTGGACTATAGGGTGTGATCATGACCCTCAAGACCGCCATCAAAATCCACCATCATATATGGTGTAGTCATGACCTAAATCACCATCCCCATTTTTTTTAAAACAATATATTTTGTGTAAAATGTATTTAACTAGTTAAGGAAAGGGAGATGCAAAAAATAGAAAATTTACGTCTCTCTCAAAGGTAGAAGAGATACCGTGGCAGGATGTGCCATCACGACGGAACTACGCCGGAAATAAAGGGAAGAAGGAACTGGAGAAAGACGTTGCCAAAATTTTCATCTCCAACCTGCGTTTTGGATGTACCCCGTGGGAGGTTTGGATTTCTTGGGTGGTTTTGGAGAAGTAGTCATGACATACATTGCTAGGAAAAGAGATAAAGAGGGGAATCGATTCGTGTTTACAGCTTTCAAAAATGTCCGGGAGGCGAAAGACTTAGAACTCCGACTCAATCAGGTGAAGATGGGGAGCAATAAACTCAGAGTGAATATAGCAATGTTCGTTACGGAAAACGCTAGACTTTAGGAGCTGAACAAACCAGTAAAGGTGCAGAACACTAAACAGCCGACAAAAGAGAACCCGAGAGAAGCCAAGCTGTTGCCGAAAAGTTATAACTTGTTCTCACACAATAACGGCCAGTCATTTAGCAGTCTTTTCGGCGCTACAGGAGCGTCAAGTTCTGACCTCGGTGGGATTTGGGAGAAGGCGAAAGGCAAGACTCTAACTTTGCAAGAAGAGACCGGAGCTTTTCAGGATCTATACGAAAGGTCGTTGGTTGGAAGAGTGTGTGATCTCATGACGATGAATAGGTTAGATGTTTTGATGAAACAAGAAGGCCTGGGGGAATGTGCATCAAATACTTGGGAGGCATGTCGTTAATGATTGTTCTTCAATACCAAATCGAAGCGATGGATTTTCTTAGCAAAACAGAGATGTAGAATAAATGGGGTCTTTTCGAGGGTTGTTATACTGATGATTCACAATGTATTTGGCCATCATACCAAGCGGCACAAGAGTGACGCTAATACCACTTGTAACATGCCCTCTCATACCAATTAATAAGGTCTACTTGACTCACCATGAGCTCACTTAATTGTTTTTTGTTTATCCGAATGAAGATTTGCCAAGGGGGCACCTATCCTAGAATTACCTTCACCCATGTACACTTGGTTTTGGAGATCTCATCACATTACAACCAATGTACCCGAAACACATAAATAATATTTGAGACAAAGCATTTCTTATTATCCTATTATCGTTCTATTATCCATGATCGATGTAGAATTTACCCTTATTTGTTGGTGACTAAACCTTGACACATAAGAATACTTAAGATACAACTGTTTTGTTCTGTTAAGAACAATGACTTTGAGTATACATGTCTCCTTATATATGTTTTTGATGTGGAGATTTTTTATGAATATTTACAATCAGGGAAGCTTATATAAAGAAATATATAGAAGATTTATACAAGCCAAAAAGGGCCAATGAAGATGTATATCCACCACTTGTTGCTTAGTGGTAGGAGGCTTAGATTTTTCGGTAGAGACCCAAGTTCGATTCTCCACTTGTGTCACTTTTGGTGGATTAAGGTAATAAAGGATTTGAGCTAGCATTGTGCGAGGTTGTCAGTTCGAATCCCGAGCCCACTCGGGTTTTCGTCCCACCGTGTGTTACGCCAGAGATTATGCTCTTATGGTGGCATAACGACTGTCAAGTGGCAGTTGGCGGTATGGTTTCCCCAGGGGAACGCCCAAGCCAAACTCTGAAGCCAGTGTAAACCCAGTTATGTAAGACCGTAATCATGATTTGACCCAAAACGACGCAGCGGAAAATGAACCGTAAAATTTCTTTCTTTTAACTACTCTATCATACTTGAATACCATTTAGGCCAACCCTTTTAACATAAATACATCATTCATCATTTATTTAATGTAACTATGTTAACAAATAATTACAAACAACGTGACCACTTTCCCGTACAATCCATGATCTTCAACTGGACCCTCTTTCACTTGTCCATCATGAATATCTGACTAACCTGCGATCACCATATATAACCAACACGTTAGTACATGGTGACATCATATATAATTTAATACATATACTTAAAAGGCTATATCACATTCTAACTACGTAAGGTATTCCATTAAAACATCCTCTCAATTTTATTTACTCGAGTCCGACATCAATTCCTCGAGAGTCCGACGTTCCCATACCTGCACTCCATTTCATTCTCAATAGTAACATGGTTAGGGATACGTAATCTCAAACATATTGAAAACCCACATCTTCACATATACGTATACTAGTGATCTACAATCATTAGATTACAACACGTGTATACACTTTCATATATCTAAGTACATTCATACGTATCCCATTCATACGTGCGTACATACAAGTTCACACTACTTACACACGCTACAGTTCCATATCTACATACATACATACATACAAGTCAGATTCACTTATTTGTAAATGGAGCCTAACCTAACAAACATATCAACACAAATCAATGCAATAGCAATTAAACATAACCGACTAACTTCCAACAAACATGATGAACATTACATTAACATGATGAACATTTCAGTAACATGATGAGCATTCCATTAACATGATGAACATTCCAGTAACATGATGAACATTACATTAACATGATGAATATTCCAGTAACATGATGAAATTACATTAACATGATGAATATTTCAGTAACATGATGAACATTCCATTAACATGATGAACATTTCAGTAACATAATGAACATTCCATTAACATGATGAACATTTCAGTAAAATGATGAACATTTTAGTAACATGATGAACATTCCAGTAACATGATGAACATTACATTAACATGATGAACATTTCAGTAAAATGATGAACATTTAATTAACATGATGAACATTCCATTAACATGATGAACATTCCAGTAACATGAATGAACATTCCATTAACATGATGAACATTTCAGTAAAATGATGAACATTTTAGTAACATGATGAACATTCCATCAACATGATGAACATTCCAGTAACATGATGAACATTACATTAACATGATGAACATTTCACTAAAATGATGAACATTTAATTAACATGATGAACATTCCATTAACATGATGAACATTCCAGTAACATGAATGAACATTCCATTAACATGATGAACATTTCAGTAACATGATGAACATTCCATTAACATGATGAACACTTCAGTAACATGATGAACATTCCATCAACATGATGAACATTCCAGTAACATGATGAGACTATCAACCTAATTTACATTAAGGATAGACAAAGTTCACATGAACTTACCTTGGTACTTACCCTTACCCGTAACTTCTTACATGGTTCTCTATATACAACATACCAAACTTCATTTATAAATAAGAAGTGATTCCGGAGATAACTTACCTTAAGTGTCCGTATTCGCATCCGTTTCCTCGCCGCCTTTTGACCCGTTAGCCTTCCATGCTTCTATCCATCTTGACATGATCCCTATACTTTCATGTCATCGCATTCACATTCTTGTTAGCATACATGATTGTACATATTAATGATCATATCAAATTCATGTTTCACATTTGACTTTCATTAGTCAATTCTAACAAGCAAAATGCATATTTCCACAAGTCAGTCTTTTCAAACTCATATAATTCATCACGTCATCACATATAACACATATGGATATAACACGCATCATATAACTTTCTATAACATTACAATTGTGACAAAAAGTCTAACATTGCTACTTATGCACAGTTGACTTTCAGAAAGTCAACGATTTATCATATGAACTTTCGACTTAACCTCATACATCCATGTCATTATAGTAGACTATACTAATGACACTATATACATTTCATACTCACGATGCAATAAGCATACAACCACATGATCATCTAGTTATATGCACACACCAAACATATTCAATTCCGTTCATTCTAGTAACATAATTCTACAACTAACACCATGACCTATGCTTAACAACTCAACATCATTCTAACTTCATCATGTTCTAATGATCTCATATGCTTCACATTTAGAGTATTTTTACTTATCAATTTTGATTAAGCAATTATTCAAACATGTAGTAAACATCACACCACTCCAACATCGAGTACAATATTCTAATGCATACTTCTACCAAATAACATGGCCAACCAAATCCTACATGAATTCCATCTAAAAATAGATTTCTCATGTTTATTTATCATCAAATACATCATATCCCCATATTATATGATTTCATCCATTACTTGCATACCATTTCATCTATTAATCTCACCTTGGCATTTCATCAAACACTTGGTGTGCATACCACAATTTATGCATAATGTAAAAGTGTTTCATGCTTTACTTCCTACTTCATGCTTTCATTCATCAATTAACACAAAAACATCAACAAATAGCACAACAAGATTTGAACAAGGATTGGACATGGGTGACACACCCATGTCACCATCTTCACCACTAGAAGTGAGTTTCACCTCCAAACATCAAATTACTCCAAATTGTTCATAACCCAAGACCTATATGGTATTTTTAACACATACTTATACTTAATTTCATACAATTTCGCGATTTCCAACATAACCTACTCAGTGCATAATCACCAATCTAGAATTTAAGACATACCTTATGATCCCCTTGTGAAGGTGATCATTAATCCATGTTCGGTTATGAATTTAAGCTTCATCTTGCCTTTCAATCTGATGAAATGGATAAAAGTTAGGGTTGTGAGCTCTCATGAAGCTCCTGCTCGTTTCTAGAACACACGAAAGTGTGTGTTTATGTGTTTTAACCTTTCATAAATAAAACCCATGTTTCCATCTTAACGGTTTTGGTCCCTCATGTTTCATTTTGATTACATACGGGACTAAACTCCTCATCTTCTTACTTATATACATGATACCACTAGGCAAATTCATTCCTAGTCATTTTGTTTATGGGTTCACTTTTACTACTAACGGTACTTTACCCATTCCTTTATCTTAACCGGGTTTTAAATTACCAACCCCGTTTTTGGGGTGTTACAGGTTAAGACAACATAGTCTGGCAAGAGCGGGGCAATGAGGTTCTCCAATTTGGAGAGTGCGATGACCAAACACAAGAAAGTCGTCGTTCAAATAAAAAGTTCCACATATGTCGTTGTGGGCGTTTGTGGGAAAGGTTCGTGTGGATGAACGATGACGTGAGAGCTGGGGTGGGCCATTTTAACTTTTTTTAATCTCATTTTACTGTATTAAAATATATTTAAGTCATGTATAACTTTAAAAAAATTATATATTCACAAATATTCATGTAATTTATATAACATTGTAAATATATATATATATATAGAGAGAGAGAGAGTGTGTTCTGTACAAATGCCCTTATCGTACATTACGTACGCTACAATCTCAGCCGTCAGATCATCTTCCCGCATTGAAAATCGCATGTTATTTTTTGTAACAATTTCGAATGTGATAATTTTGATGAAATAGCATGTTGGTTTTTTGTAACAATTTCGCATGTGGTAATTTTGATGAAATCGCATGTTAAAAAACCAACATGCGAAATTGTTACAAAAAAAACAACATGCGATTTTCAATGCGGGAAGATGATCTGACGGCTGAGATTGTAGCGTACGTAATGTACGATAAAGACATTTGTACGTTAACCTAGTCCTATATATATATATATATATATATATATATATATATATATATATATATATATATATAGGGGAAGGTTCATTTGAGAAGAAAATTTTATTAAGAATAAAAAGAACAAAAGGGTACAATTGTAAAACATTAAATAGTTTTTTTCTAATCTCATTTATTATTATGTTTGACTAATTAATTAGTCATTAAGACTATCATCCTCCACACTAAAAAAATTTGCCTACACACATCAAAAGTTATCCTACACATTTCGAAATTTATCCTACACATATTGAAATTTATCCTACACGCCTCGTAATTTATCCTATACGCCTCGTATTTATCCTACACTATATATGCATTTTTATTTTTATTTTTTGAGAAAAATATATATCTTAAAAATAAGTTACAAATTTAATATAGTTAGTTATTAAATATGAAACTACCAATTAATGATGTATGTAAGTTTACCAATATACCTTTATAGTTACATTAAGTACAAATATTAAATAAAGTCTAATAAAGCATTGCTATTGGTTGAAATTTTTTCTTTTTTCTTTTTACAATAAATTTCTTCTCATTTGAACTCCCCACTATATATATATATGAAATTTTAAATATTTGTAACGATTATAATTTTTTTTTTGGTAAATCTCTAGCGGTCAAAATTCTCTTATTATTTCAAAACTCAAGCAAACAAATATACCCCTAGGAGTCAAGGACTAAGGGTGGTCCTAAAGTTCAATAATTCACATGATAAGTCAATTGATCATCAACTTTGACATGGTGAAACATATCTTAAACTTTGAATACTAATTATATTTATTTTTTTAATACTTTTATTGGTCTAATGTTTAATTATGTTTTTTAATACTTTTATTGGTTTAATGTTTAATTATGTTTTTATCTAATATTCAAATTATATAACAATCAGATTTCCTTTAGATTGTTTGAATTTTAAATTTTACTCCCAGTTATATAATATTTAAATATATTTTGGAGTATTTAAACAAAGTTTATTAAATTTAATATGAAAAGGTAAATAATATTAAATTTTATCAACAGCTTAATTGATAATGTGATAAAATCTATCAATTATTTTTTACCAGCATGTTTTTTTGCCACTAAATCCTATTTCAAAATCTATCTCATTGTTATTAAAAATAAATGAATTTTATGAGTTTTTTCCTAAATAGGTGTAGATGGAAAATATATTTATCAAAATGGATACTTTAAAAAATATTTACTAAAATGAGCAATTTTAAAAAAAGTTACTTTTTCTCCTTCCTAATTTTATTGTATACAAAGAATTTCTATTTATAGATATACTATTTAACAAGAGTTGAAGGAAAAAAATATATGTTTTTAATTCTTTTATTAACAATTTTCTTTAAAAAAATTTAAAAACATTTTAAAAGTTCTTAGTTATTTCACAAATATTTTTTTTAACTTTCATAGTTATGTTAATTTTATAAACGTTTTTGGATTTTCCTTTTTTTTTTCTTAAAGTCGTTAGGGGTGCTAAATAGGATTTGCGGATTAGTGGGTCCAACTTGACATAAACCCAAACACGACCTGAACATAACCCATTTTAGCCCAAATTTGTTTTAATTTATTTACTAATTATTTTTTGCAATTGAAATATCTAATTCTACATTTTTGCAAGCAAACAAAATACAAAATTTTGTATAAAAAGTTACATTTGAATTACAAAATGTCAATTATAAAATCATCGCTGTTAGTAATAAGGAGCGGAAAGTTTGGTATATAGTTTAGAAAATGTGGTATATAGTTTATAAAGTAAATAATTATTTCAAACCAAATATTTGTATATGAAAATTATATCAAACTTCTCTACATAAAAGAATATTTGTAAATTTTTTAAACTTATTTACATATTTGTTATGAACCAAGAAAACGTTCTCATTGTTTTCTTTCCATTTAAGAAAATAAGCTAAAATATAATGTTCCTAAGATTATTAAATAAACCACTTAAAAGATATTTTTCTTAACTCTTTTTAAATATTATATATTTTTAAAAGGGAATTTTTTTTATCCAATAAAATTAAAAGTAAGAAAAAGTAACTTTACATAAAATACCTATTTTAGTAAATAGTTTTCAAAGTACCCATTTTGATAAATAAGTTTTCCATCTACACCTATTTAGCAAAAAAAAAAAAAAAAAAAAAAAAAAACTCTGAATTTTACGATGATAACTAAAAATATGAAAAGAGAATGAAGAGTAAATAAACCGTTTAAAAAAAATTATAAAGGATGTGCGAAGTAAATAAACAAACACGTTTTTAAATGATGAAGATGGTCCAATCTCCAAATAAAGGGTCTGGTCCGGTCCTTTAATTTCAACGGAAATAAAATAACAAAAAAAAAAAAAACTATTCTTTTATAAACTAACCTTGTAAAATCCGACTCATGAGATAACACAAATAAAAAAATACACTTCCATTATTAAATCCCACTAAAATAATAATAATATACATACAATAATATTATCAATATGACAATATGAAACAAGAAAACATGAACTAACTTTTATGACTTCAGTTTCGGTTTCCCATGATATACTTGCCGGCATATCGACAACGGTTTCTGTTTTTTCAAGCAAAGTTCCGAAGATGCCGGACAACTCTTCAAACAGTTGTCCCCTAAGCTGCCGGAGATTGATATTTTCCGTGAGAAAAATTCCGATGACAAACTAACTAAAAAGTTTCCATCAAGAAACAATCTACTAAACTTGCTGTACTCCAATGGGATTCTGCCACGTAGCTTGTTGTAACTTAGTGTCAATGAGGCTAGCATAGGGTACGCCGGAAAGTTCTCCGGCGGGTAGCCGGAGATGCTGTTGTACCCAAGGTCAACGGCAATGAGGTTGCTGTTGACCGGTTTTAAGATGTTGAGTCCGGTGAAGTTGTTGTGGGCTAAGTTGACTTGTTGAAGAGCGGGTATGAGGAAGAACCAAGCGGGAATCGTTCCGGTTAGTGAGTTTTCGCTGAGTTCGACGACTTCTAACTGAGTCAACTCGGTGAAGGAGGGTTTTTGGAGGTACCCGGATAGGGAATTGGATTTGAGAGCAAGTTCGATGAGGTTTTTTGGGAGGGTTGGGATCGGTCCGGTGAGTTTGTTGAAACTCGAGTCGAGCCGAGTCAACTCAGTGAGTGAGGCTAACGAGTTGGGTAATGACCCGGATATGAAATTATGGGAAATGTCTAAGGTTTGTAACTTTTTGAGGTTTGAGATCTCCGGTGGGATGACGCCCGAAAACGAGTTGGATCCGAGGATGAGTGTTTGGAGATTAGGGAGAGTGAAGAGGGAAGTAGGAATTGGGCCGGAGAATTTATTGTCGGATAGATCAATGGTGATTAGTTGGACGAGTTGTGCGACGAGTGGAGAGAGAGTGCCCGCGTAACCCGCGGGGTCAAGAGTAAGTTGGGTGACTCGGTTACCAGAACAAGATAGTCCGCATAGGAAATGAGTCACATGAGGTGGTGAGCAAGGGTCAGAAGTAAAGTCCCAAGAGTGTAAACAAGTGTATGATGGGATAGTTGTGGGATTAATAGCGGATTTGACGGCTTTAAGGGCCGCGATATCCGATGATATGGTAGTGATTTTCGCGGCCGCAACGGTGATGGAGAGGACAAAAAGGTAGAGAAAGGTGGTGGACATGGTTGTGATGGTGAAGTAGAGGTTTATGTGGAGGGGTTTTATTGAGGGGGGGTTTTGTGACAGCAGGAAAGCATTAGAGAAATGTAGGATATGAAGGAATATTATGTATGGTTTGTTTTTTAGGTTGGTAAAATGTCTCTATACACGCCTTCTAGTATCCAGTTGGAAGTTTGGTAGTGTTATACTGTATTTTATTTCTACGTAGTTTCTAAAAATGTGTTGGGAATATTTTTAATTTTTTTTGTTGAACGGCAAATTTAGATCACTGACGGACCACTGAAGTATCATCGTGCCACCAACGGAACCACCCGATCATATCCATCTAGGTATAATGCCTATACAACAATTTAAGAGGAAACCCAATAAATATGGGAAAACCCGCTTGTGAGAATCGAACCAAGACTTATTGGTCTCAAAGCCTTATCCCACCCCAAGATGACACTATAGACTATAAAGCCATAGGCGGTAACATGTTGGTGCTTGTGGTGAGCAAGAATCGAAAAGATTTTCAATAAGAAGTAAAAGTGCCAATATTTTTTTGAAGCAAACAAGATGAAGGGGTTCCTTTAGGTGAAAATCAGAGCGATGATTCATAGTTTAGAATGGTGAAACTGATGTGATTAAATAATTCCTACGTAACACTTGTATTTAACAACTAAGAACGTCAAAGCCGCCGTTGTAAAAAAAAAAATAGAAAGATAAAATAAGGTCATCAAAGCCAATAGTAGAATATTCGGTTGTTCATGCAAATCAAGTCTTAAACCCATCTATCATAGAAAAAGGAAACCAATGAGCTATCGAATCAATATACACCAAACTAATGGTGAGAATCAGTATGATAATTGCAATTAATTAGTTAAGAGCATCCCTCATAGTTGTCGAATGGTCTTTTCCCAGGCTTTAACGGCATCTTTGTGCAAGGTGGTGGTTACGCCAGAGTCTGTTGAGGCGTGGGTGAGACTTTTGTTGTTACCACGTTGCACGTTGCGGATTTTCAGGCCTTCTAACCGTCAGGAGCGCAGGTCGGCGAACAGGAAATCCTTACAATGTCTTAGTATCCAGCGGGCCCTGGCAGCGTGGGGCAATGGGGATGGTTTTGCTGAACTCATCCTATCACTTTTTGCCGAACCATCAGAGGTGGTTACGCGCCCTAATAAGCCTCCCCATGGGTCTAATAATTCTAGGGTGGGCACCAACGTTAAGCAATGTTTACGGAAAGTTGCAGATGGTCATTTCACTGCGGCGGTGAAAGTTTTATGATCTTCGGGGGTTGCACCTCTTGGTGAGAATACTATGAAAGCGTTGGTGGCTAAACATCCTGTCCTACCTCCTCCGGTTATGCCTGGGTCCTTACTATCGGAGCCACCCCTTATTGTGGATGTTGATAACGTTCTTGGGTGCATTAAATCTTTCCCCAAAGGGACCTCTTTTGGGAGGGATGGGTTGAGGGCACAACACATTTTGGATGCTCTTTGTGGAAAGGGGTCAGTGATCGCTTGCGGGCTGCTTAATGCTATTTCTGAGGTGGTCAACTTGTGCTTGGGTGGGAGGTGCCCTAGGGTCTTGGCGGAGTTTGTTGCTTCTGCGCCCCTCAAGCCCTTACTAAAACCGGACAACGGGATTAGGCCTATTGCCGTGGGCGCAATTTGGAGGAGGTTAGTTTCTAAGGCGGCTATGAGGGGGGTTGGGAAGGAGATGGCTAAATATCTCGGTGATTTTCAATTTGGGGTGGGTATTCCTAGCGGGGCTGAGGCTGTGCTCCATAGTGCGAACAGGTTCTTAAACGTGTTCCACTCGGATGGGTCGTTGGCCATGATTACTGTTGATTTCTCTAATGCTTTCAACCTGGTGGATAGAACCGCCCTTTTGTCAGAAGTTCGGACCCGATGCCCGTCCATTTCCTTATGGGTGGATTTTCTATATGGACAGCCGACCAGATTATATGTCGGAGACGATCATATTTGGTCCACCACTGGGGTTCAACAGGGAGACCCCTTGGGGCCTCTTCTCTTTGCCTTAGTTTTGCATCCCCTCATTCATCAGATACGAGATAGATGCAAGTTACTCTTCCATGCTTGGTACTTGGATGATGGTACGATTATAGGAGATGCTAAAGAGGTGGCTAAAGCTTTAGAAATCATCAGGACTAAGGGGCCTTGTTTGGGGCTTCAACTTAACGTCAAGAAAACATAAGTTTTTTGGCCATCGTGCAATGGAGTTAAGGCGCAAAAGGGTTTGTTTCCTAGTGGGATTGGAAGGCCGGTGTCGGGTGTCAAACTCCTCGGGGGCGCTGTTAGTCGGGATGCGGGTTTTATTAGTAGGTTAGCCGTGAAAAGGGCATCTTGTGTAGTGGATCTGATGAGCTATCTTCCACATCTGCGGGACCCTCAATGTGAGCTTCTCTTGCTGCGCTCTTGCATGGGTGTTGCTAAGTTGTTGTTCGGCCTCAGAACGTGCCAACCCACGTTTGTTGGGGAGGCTGTTTCGGTTTTTGACAAACGCCTTCGGAGAGCTATTGAGGATATTGTGGTTTGCGGGGGTCCGTTTTTTGGGGATCTTCAATGGAGGCTTGCATCCCTTCCGAACCGTTTTGGGGGTTTGGGTTTATATTCGGCTGAGGATGTATCTACGTATGCTTTCGTGGCATCGAGGGCGCAATCTTGGAGTTTGCAGGACCACATTCTTCGGGACTGTGGTATTGTCGGATTAGATTCTGATTATGTGTGTGCGTTGGATTGCATGCACATGTCCCTTCTGGATTTCGATATTGACGGTTTCTCTAATAAGGACACCGCCCCCCCCCCCCCTAAAGCCCAGAATGCTTTGGCGAGTGCCCTTTTTAGTAGAACTGTCCAGAGTTTGGGAGAGAAGTTTAGTCTATCCCCTCGTCAGAAAGCCCTGTTCGATTGTCTCCGGGCTCCTCATGCTCAAGATTTTCTAATAGTCATCCCCATTGAAGGACTAGGCCAACACATGTCGGCAGTGGAATACCGGGCAATCCTTAAGTACCGGCTAATGATCCCTCTGTTTCCGGTTAATGAGCCCTGCCCAGTTTGCCGCAAGGTTTGTTTAGATACTTTTGGCGAGCATGCGATTCATTGTAAGGAGTTGCCTGGTTTTAAATACAGGCATGATTTGGTAAGGGATATTCTGTTTGATATTTTAAAGCGGGCAGGGATTTCATCAAAAAAGGAGGCTCCGGTGAACTTTCTGACGGATCCGCTCGATGGGAGGTCTACTCTTCGACCAGCTGATATTCTTGTGTTTGGGTGGGCCAGGGGAAAACACGCTTGTGTGGACCTTACAGGAGTGTCCCCTCTTGTTGGGCTCAGGGATAATGGGTTTGTTGCTGGCCAGGCTGCATTGAAGGCGGAATCAAGCAAGGTCGCTAAACATGAGAAGGCTTGTTTAGAGAATCAACATGTGTTTATCCCATTCGCTTTTGATACATTTGGTTCCCTAGCCCCAGGGGCTGTGGAATTCCTAAACAGGGTTCAACGGGTTGTGAATAGTAATCTCTCAACCTTTAAGGGTCGTTTCGTCTTTAGCAGGATTGGTTTTGCAATTCAAAAGGGGGTTGCGGCGCAGCTTGTTGCCCGTTTACCTGCCACTTGTTTGTAATTTGTTACTTTGGCATTTTAATGAAAATTGATTTTGATTAAAAAAATTAGTTTTAAATATTTTAGAATATTAAAAGAGAAAATTCACAGATATTCAAGAAATATAAAATACTTTTCACCATTTTTACTTATATAATTTTAATATACTTCTTTTTTTTTTTTTTGTAAAAAAAGTGTATCTTGCTCTAAATCATTTAGGATGATGCATCAAAATGAAGAGAAAAATAGCATTTGTTTCGTGATTCTACTGTAATTATTGAAATTTGTGTAGGAATTGGAATTTTGTTTGGAATTTAGGTGTTTTTATTTCAATTAATGAAATTGGAATGTTGATTTTATTTCTTATGTTATTGTTTAATTTCAATTCATTTTTTTATTGAAACAAACAACATACGATATGAATACCATATTCTAAATTCATTCAGATTTTGTCCATTATTTGAAACGAACACTATCAAAAGATAAAGAGGGTACATCATCCCTCGGGGGTTAAGTGATTAAAATACATATAACCATGTGGTAAAAATCACAATGGCATGGCCTAAGTTACAAACTGATGTATTTATTGTGATTTGTTTTAATGCAAAAGTTTTATAATAGTGTGGCAAACTTATTATCATGACGTGTAACGTTTATAAGAGTTTGATCATAGTTTTGATGGACAAGTATTTAATGTTGTCTTAAGGGGGTGTTTGGGTTAGCTTATTTTGTAGCAACTTATAACTTATTGATTTATAAAAGTTAATAAGTTGTTTTTATAGTGTTTGGGTTAACTTTTAAGATTGTTTTGTGTGGCGATGAGTTATTTTTGAGAAGTTAGTATTTGTAATTTCTCACTTATGACTTTTATAAGTTAAAAAGTCTTTTTTGAGAAGAAATCCTAAACACCCCCTAAAACTATTATAATTTATAACGATGTGAACAACGTTGTAAACAGAGACGTCCCTGAAAACTCTTAAAAAATTTAGGCCCCGGACGACGAAAAGAACTGGGTCCAAAATTGTGGTTAACGAGTAACAGTGGCGGACCTAAGAATTATTTGTTGGGGTGCGGATGAGGTGTTTAACCATATTTTCAAGTGGTGCAGTCGGGTTTTTTTGCCTAAAATATACACGAATTTTTTTTCAAGGGGTGCGGCCGCCCACCTTGGCCAAAGGGTGGGTCCGCCCCTGACGAGTAATGAATTAAAAAAATTAAAACCTTGATGGTGGAGCTAAGACTTAAACTTGAGACCTCTACATTAACTTGAGATGATTTTTTCCATTCCATCACCAACACATTTTTTGCATGATAAATGTATGCATATAGGTTTTATTCCAAATCGAACTAGCTCCTGGAGCAGCGCCCATAGCTCGAGCACCTTATCGCTTAGCTCCAACCGAACTGGAAGAACTGTCCAAACAACTGCAAGAACTTTTGGATAAAGGTTTTATTCGTCCTAGCTCTTCGCCCTGGGGAGCTCCAGTGTTGTTTGTTAAGAAGAAAGACGGTACCTTCCGTATGTGCATAGACTACCGCGAACTAAACAAGGTGACCGTGAAGAATCGCTATCCTCTTCCACGCATTGATGACTTATTCGACCAGTTGCAAGGGTTGAGTTACTACTCGAAGATTGATCTGAGGTCAGGTTACCATCAACTGAGAGTCCGGGACGAGGACGTCTCCAAAACAGCATTCAGAACTCGCTACGGCCACTACGAGTTTCTGGTCATGCCATTCGGGTTAACAAACGCGCCTGCAGTCTTCATGGATCTTATGAACAGGGTGTGCAAGCCTTACTTGGATAAGTTTGTTATTGTATTCATCGACGACATCCTGATCTATTCAAAGAGTCAGGAAGAACACGAGCAGCATTTACGACTTATTTTGGAACTCCTTCGAATAGAACAGCTGTACGCCAAGTTTTCAAAATGCGACTTCTGGCTTCGTGAAGTCCACTTTCTAGGCCATGTGGTGAACAAGGATGGGATTCATGTTGATCCATCCAAGGTAGACTCGATTAAGAACTGGCCTGCACCTCACATACTGTAACAACTCTCATTAAAATCCATAATTAGGATGATAATTAGTCAATAAGAAAACCCTAATTGAGACACCCAAGTAATTCTGCACTAACCCTAAAATTTTCAGAACAATTGGAATTAGGATCAGGGCCCCTAAAACTCAGGGGGGATAAACCCTAGTGATATTTATCCACAATTTTCGTTGTACAGATTGAAATTCATTTTAAAAGTGAGTCATGCAAGCTAGTCCCGAACCCAGCTAGCCTATATAATTAGACTGCATCCCTTACGGACCGTAAGGGGAAATGGCGTACGGTCCGTAAGCGTGTCCCAAAAATCACTATAAATAGCAGACATTGGCACTTGCTTTCAGAAGTTGAAACGACGCACAAAGCTTCTGTGTACGTCAAATTAGAGGCAAAATATTACAATTAAACACACACTGATCACGAAGTGCTGCCGCAAAACAGGGTAATAACTCGATCGCTATTACGATTCATTTTCCGACCGATCAATATATCCAATGGATGTTTAAGTGCCGCCCACATTAGGGTGATACTTTGTCGTTCGTCGTTAATTCGATGGATGTTTAAGTATCGCACTTTGTCGTTCGTTGTGAGAATTTGATCTCGTGAGTTATCGTAAATGCTGTATTGATCACTAACCCGGTTTTGTGTGCATTATTATTTAAATTAGGTTAACAAGGCTAAACCATATTCTATCCGTGTTAAATCTGCAATGTGAGTCATTCTCTTTTTATCAACTGGTTTTACAATACTCCAAATTATTTTCAGAATTATAATTACAGTGATTAAGTTTATGTAATCACCAAATTACAGCCAGTATGTGGGGTATTGTGCACATTACTACTGTTTTAATCACATTAGGTGGGCGAACCTAAAATTAAGTGATATACGTCATTCATTGGGGCAGCCAATGGTGATATGACCACAGTCACAGATCCAGTCGAGTGACAAATACTGTGGGTAGTTGGTAGATATCAGAAACATATGTAAAAACTCTTAATACTGTAAATTATAATAAACGAGTCATTTTAGTAAACTGAATGATTCACTCAGTATTTCCCGCTGACAAAACCTTTTTCAAACATGTTTCAGGTGATCTATTGTAATTCAGGAAAAGTGCTGGGGAGCATTTCAAGCTTAAGAAAGTGGCTCATTATAAAATAGAGAAATATGTTTTTTTAAAAAATAAAGATTTATCAGTAAAATCATGTTATTATAAACTACCGGGATTTTATCCCGAATTGTGAAATAAAATAATCGGGAAAAGTTTTTAGATTTACAACGATCCTGATGATAAACTTCCGCTGTTAAACTCAATTAAATAAATATCACGGGATTTCTGTCCCGCGGCTCCTGAAACGGGTCAAACCGGGTCGGGGGCCGTGACAGAAATGAGGTGGTATCAGAGCCACTGGGTTAAGCTAATTATGTATTTAGAGATACTTAATTTTTCCTGATTACTATTATGTGATTATGTGTTATATTAAACTGACTATGTGTTAGTTACAGTATGGGTAAGCAAAAGCTGCAAAATATCTATCTTAAATTAGATAGGTCAGTCTACGAAGAGGGAAGTTCATCCCAAAACAAATCTTCAAAACTCCCTACAATTCCTGAAGAAGGAATATTTGTGCGAAAAGCACAATATGAAAAACCGCTTTCTTCTACAAAAAGGAGTATGATTATTAAGAAAAGTAAAGAGCAAATCCGAGAAAAGATGATTAAAAGGGAAACCCATGAATTAATCAATAAATCACCTTGGGAAGACAAACTAGATGAGAAATGGGCAAATTTGTATATGCTAGCTACAGTAGCAGAACACGCAGATCTTTAAAAACCCTAAGTCTAGTAATAGCACTTCCCAGTAAATAAATAAATAAATCCGAGTGTGTTCTTTCCTGTTATTTTGTACAAATAGTGTGCAATAAAACTTCAATGTTTATTTGTTAAACTTTGTTCCAAAGTTTTAACTTAGTATTTTTGTGCATTTTGCATATATGCTATACAGCATGAATGAGATATCTGAAGCCTTTCAGAACCTCAATCTTTACCCGGTGAATGTAGAAGTTTCCAAAGATTTTACTGGATACTTTGCTGATGTGGAACAACCTGTAGAATTCAATGCTCCACCTTTGACAAAGCCAAAACGAAAGAAAAGAAAGAATTATGTATGGGGTAGTCGTATCCGTAGGAAAAAGCCAGCTACGAAACTTCCTAAAATAAACAACCCTTTAGAAAAAGGAAAAGAAATTGTACTCAAAGAAAGTTCTAAACAGCAAGAGATGGAAACTGAAGTCAAGAAAGACTCTAGGCAAATGGAAAAACAGTTTGAGGAATATTCTAAAGATATAGAAATGGAAGTAGGACAAGGTTCTAGACCAACTCAGATAGAAATTGGAGAGAGCTCCAACCAAAACCAGGGAATAACTTTTCAGGAGGAAATAGATTTTCTATTGGCAAGCTGTGAGACTATTCAACCTGTCAATACTAATGTTTTTACCTATCCTATTGAAAATCCACTCCCTATGAATCTTGAACCAGCAATCCCAGAACCAATAGTCCACTCTCAACCTGTAGAAATGGACGAATGGTGGACGAATGATTGGCAATTTCAAAATATTGTCAACGACCCTTATTCCTTTCTTCCACAATTCGATCCAGAACCCCTACCTAATCCACCAATGAGTAACGAAAATATGGCGAAACTTCGCCATTATGGTGAAGAATTGATGGATGGAGGAAATAGAATCAGGGAGATAGGGGGACAAATTGCCTGGAAGTATGATGAAAGGGAACTTCGTTTTTAAGACGACAAGTGGCGAGAGATAGGAGGGTGGTAAAACTATAGTTGTGTAATAGTAAAAGAAATAGTGAAATCAGTCTGTAACATAACTACGAATAAAACTTTGTAAAATATTGGTGTGTATTGATGCATACTATAACCGATATAAAATGAAATCGAGAAATCGATAGTTTTGACTATACATGTATTGTAAATTGTCTGATTGTTTGTGTATAATTGCTATTTATCAAATACTAATAAAAATTATATATATATTATCAGATGGCAAATATTGGTAATGAACCGGTAAATGAGGTTAATCAGTCGGAGCAACATCCAGGGGATCAATATATGACTAGACAAGATATTGAAAATATTGTTGCTCAAGGGATAGCCAATGCTATTCCAGCATTCGTTGCTGCTGTAAAAAGTCCAATCGAACCACAACATATCGTTCCTAGTAAACGTACTTCTGAAGATAACTTCAGTAACAGTATAAATGGGGGCAGTAATCATGTTAATCATGATAATGAATCTCAGCACACGCCGCTCCCTAAGAAACTGAAAGCTGCAACACCTGGTTACACTTTCAAAGAATTTCTTGCTTGTAAACCCACTGAATTTGCAGGCAATGAAGGGGCAACTGCATCACTGCGTTGGTTAGAGAAAACCGAAGCAGTAATTGCAATAAGTAAGTGTGCCAAAGATGATCAGGTCATGTACGCATCAAATCTGTTTAAAGAAGGAGCACTCGAATGGTGGAACACTGTGTTACAAGCTAAAGGAAGAAATAGGACTTATGCTATGACTTGGGAAGAATTTAAGAATCTTGTAGAAAGAAAATTCTGTCCTGAGTATGAAAAAGAACAAATGGCAAATAAGTTCCTAAATCATCGGATTATAAGTGTGGATTGTCGTGGTTATACTTCGACATTCTTTGAATATGCTAGAGTGGTACCAACACTGGCTTCGCCAGAACCGGTACTCATTTCTCGCTATATGTGGGGATTAATTAGCGAAATTCGCAATATCGTTAAGGCTGCGAGACCTCGCACTATTGACGATGCTGTAGAATTAGCTAACACTCTGACTGATGAATTGATACGCACAAGAGATGAAGACAGGAAGAAGGAACTAGCTCAGAAAATTACCCAAGGATTTAGGGTGGGTAATAGTAGTAATTTCAAGAAAAGAGGAGCAGGGCAATCTTCAACTTTGCCATTCTGCAAAATTTGCAAAAAGAAACATTTTGGAAAATGTAATAAAATTTGCAATTTTTGCAAAACGATAGGACATCGTGAAGAAAACTGCAGAAAGAAATCCATAATTTGTTACAATTGTGGAGAAGCCGGACATTTCAAAACAGAATGTCCTAAGTTAGTCAAACAAGTGGACAACAAAACCAAGGCGACCGAAGGAGCTACTAAGAAGAATGCCAGAGCATTCCAGCTAACCACTCAAGAAGCAGAGCTCATCCCGGATGTGATAGCCGGTACGTTTTTAGTTCACGACGTTTATGCAAAAGTATTGTTTGACTCTAGTGCAAACCAAAGTTTTATAAATACTTCATTCTGCCAAGCTCTTAAGTTACCTTTAACTACCATTAGGCAGATTTTTACAGTCGAAACCGCAGATGGGAATTCAGTAAAAATCAATGAGGTTTTGCAAAAAGTAGAAATAGAACTTTCAGGTCATAAATTTGATGCAAACCTATTACCTATAAAATTAGCTGAATTTGATGTTGTGTTAGGAATGGATTGGTTAATAGCCAACCATGCTCAAATCATTTGCGATAAAAACTCTATAGAAATTCAATCACCTACTGGAGAAGTAATCATGATTACAGGAGATAAACCTCGAAAGCGACTGAAGTTCATATCAGTAATGAAAGTTGCTAATTATGAACGAAAACAAGGAATAGTATATATGATTTCAGTAATCATTAGTACTAAAGGTAAGGAACTTAAGGAAATTCCTGTAATCTCAGAATACCCAGATATATTTCCAGAAGATTTACCTAGGTTACCACCAGATAGGGAGTTAGAATTTAGGATTCATCTAATTCTAGGAACTACACCGATAGCCAAAGCACCCTATCGATTAGCTCCTACCGAAATGCTAGAATTGAAGAAGCAATTAGATGAATTACTAAGCAAAGGATTTATACAACCTAGTTCATCCCCTTGGGGTGCACCAGTGTTGTTTGTGAAAAAGAAAGATGGATCAATGAGAATGTGTATCGATTATAGAGAGCTAAATAAGGTTACAATTAAGAATCGATACCCATTACCTAGGATTGATGATCTTTTCGATCAATTGCAAGGCGCTAGGTACTTTTCTAAAATAGACTTGCGCTCCGGATATCATCAGTTAAAGGTTCAAGAAGAAGACATACCTAAAACTGCTTTTAGAACTAGGTATGGACACTATGAGTTTACAGTCATGCCCTTTGGGTTAACTAATGCACCCGCAGCATTCATGGACATGATGAACAGAATCTGTAAACCATATTTGGATAAATTTGTAATTGTTTTCATAGACGATATACTCATTTATTCAAAAAGTCAGGACGAACATTGTCAGCACTTGCATGCACTCTTAACTTTGCTAAGAAAAGAAAAGTTGTACGCCAAATTCTCGAAGTGTGAATTTTGGCTACAAGAAGTGCAATTCTTAGGACACATGGTGAATCATGAAGGTATTCACGTAGATCCCGCTAAGATAGAAGCAATTACCAATTGGAAGGTTCCACAAACCGCAATGGAAATTAGAAGTTTTATAGGTTTAGCCGGGTATTATAGACGGTTTATTAAGGATTTTTCCAAGATAGCTGTACCATTAACTAAGCTAACCTGTAAAGCCATTAAGTTTGAATGGGGACCTAAACAAGAAGAAGCCTTTAGAATCTTGAAGCAGAGATTAACCAATGCTCCAATCTTAGCCTTACCAGAAGGAACATAAGACTTTGAAGTATATTGTGATGCTTCAAAATTAGGATTCGGATGTGTGTTAATGCAACGCAAAAAGGTAATTGCGTATGCTTCCAGACAATTGAAGAAGCACGAGGAAAACTATACGACTCATGATTTAGAATTAGGAGCTATAGTTTTTGCCCTTAAGATATGGAGACATTATCTGTATGGAAGTAAGTTTACTGTTTATACAGATCATAAAAGTTTAAGGTATATATTTGGGCAAAAAGAGTTAAATATGAGGTAAAGAAGATGGATGGAAATCCTGAGTAATTACGACTGTGATATTCAATATCACGAAGGAAAGGCAAACGTAGTCGCAGATGCCTTAAGTCGTAAGGATCATGAGAAGCAAAGGCGAGTCCGTGCTCTTAGAATAAATCTACAAGTAGATTTAATGGGACAATTAAAGGAAATTCAGGAAACAGCAATCAAGGATGATAGTGAAGGAATGAAAGGTTACCTAAAAGAATTAGGACAAGGAAATGATGGAATTTGGAAATTCCACAAAAACAGAATTTGGGTACCTGAACAGGGAAATTTAAGATCAAAGATTTTAGAGGAAGCTCATAAATCTAGGTATACGGTACATCTAGGAAACAATAAGATGTACCAAGATTTAAGAAAGAATTTCTGGTGGATAGGAATGAAAAAGGATATAGCCGAATACGTATCTAAGTGTCTAACCTGTTCACAAGTTAAAGCCGAACACCAGAAACCTTCAGGACTACTACAATAGTTAGAAATGCCTGTATGGAAATGGGAACTCATAACAATGGACTTTGTTACTAAGTTACCCAAAACCAGAAAAGGTAACGATGCGATTTGGGTAATTGTGGATCGATTAACCAAATCCGCTCATTTTCTACCTATGAAAGAAACCTTTAGCATGGAAAGGTTAGCCAAGTTGTATGTGGATGAAATAGTATCCTTACATGGAGTCCCACTCTCCATTGTATCGGATAGAGATAGTCGTTTCACTTCCCGTTTCTGGACAAGCTTCCAAGAAACAATGGGAACCCGACTCAATCTAAGTACTGCATATCATCCACAAACAGACGGGCAAAGTGAAAGGACGATCCAAACTCTAGAAGACATGCTCCGAGCATGTGTAATTGACTTTGGTGGTAATTGGGATAACCATTTACCATTAATCGAATTCTCCTATAACAATAGTTATCACTCAAGCATTGAAGCCGCTCCATTAGAAGCACTATATGGACGCAAGTGCAGAACTCCCGTATGTTGGGCAGAAATAGGAGAAAGTCAATTATCAGGTCCAGAAATCGTACAAGAAACCACAGACAAGATAACCCAAATCAAGGAAAGATTGAAAACAGCCAGAGATCGTCAGAAAAGCTATGCAGATAATCGCCGCAAGCCACTAGAATTCCAGATAGGAGATAAAGTACTTTTGAAAGTATCTCCTTGGAAAGGAGTAGTACGATTCGGTAAGAAAGGAAAACTAAGTCCAAGATATGTTGGACCATTCCCAGTGACCCAACGAATAGGACCAGTAGCTTATCGCTTACAACTACCAGAAGAACTAGCTGGGGTACATGATGTATTTCATGTATCCAATCTCAAGAAATGTCTATCAGACGAATCCCTGGTAGTACCTCTTCAAGATGTGAAGGTAAATAAAAAGTTAAAATTCATAGAGAAACCCTTACAAATAGAAGACCGGAAGGTCAAGTTTCTCAAACACAAGTGACTAGTACTGGTGAAAGTCAAATGGGATTCGAAGAGGGGACCAGAATATACTTGGGAGCTGGAATCAGAAATGAAGCGGAAATACCCTCATCTATTTCAGTGAATCTCGAGGACGAGATTTTTCTTAAGGTGGGGAGGATGTAACAACTCTCATTAAAATCCATAATTAGGATGATAATTAGTCAATAAGAAAACCCTAATTGAGACACCCAAGTAATTCTGCACTAACCCTAAAATTTTCAGAACAATTGGAATTAGGATCAGGGCCCCTAAAACTCAGGGGGGATAAACCCTAGTGATATTTATCCACAATTTTCGTTGTACAGATTGAAATTCATTTTAAAAGTGAGTCATGCAAGCTAGTCCCGAACCCAGCTAGCCTATATAATTAGACTGCATCCCTTACGGACCGTAAGGGGAAATGGCGTACGGTCCGTAAGCGTGTCCCAAAAATCACTATAAATAGCAGACATTGGCACTTGCTTTCAGAAGTTGAAACGACGCACAAAGCTTCTGTGTACGTCAAATTAGAGGCAAAATATTACAATTAAACACACACTGATCACGAAGTGCTGCCGCAAAACAGGGTAATAACTCGATCGCTATTACGATTCATTTTCCGACCGATCAATATATCCAATGGATGTTTAAGTGCCGCCCACATTAGGGTGATACTTTGTCGTTCGTCGTTAATTCGATGGATGTTTAAGTATCGCACTTTGTCGTTCGTTGTGAGAATTTGATCTCGTGAGTTATCGTAAATGCTGTATTGATCACTAACCCGGTTTTGTGTGCATTATTATTTAAATTAGGTTAACAAGGCTAAACCATATTCTATCCGTGTTAAATCTGCAATGTGAGTCATTCTCTTTTTATCAACTGGTTTTACAATACTCCAAATTATTTTCAGAATTATAATTACAGTGATTAAGTTTATGTAATCACCAAATTACAGCCAGTATGTGGGGTATTGTGCACATTACTACTGTTTTAATCACATTAGGTGGGCGAACCTAAAATTAAGTGATATACGTCATTCATTGGGGCAGCCAATGGTGATATGACCACAGTCACAGATCCAGTCGAGTGACAAATACTGTGGGTAGTTGGTAGATATCAGAAACATATGTAAAAACTCTTAATACTGTAAATTATAATAAACGAGTCATTTTAGTAAACTGAATGATTCACTCAGTATTTCCCGCTGACAAAACCTTTTTCAAACATGTTTCAGGTGATCTATTGTAATTCAGGAAAAGTGCTGGGGAGCATTTCAAGCTTAAGAAAGTGGCTCATTATAAAATAGAGAAATATGGTTTTTTTAAAAATAAAGATTTATCAGTAAAATCATGTTATTGTAAATTACCGGGATTTTATCCCGAATTGTGAAATAAAATAATCGGGAAAAGTTTTTAGATTTACAACGATCCTGATGATAAACTTCCGCTGTTAAACTCAATTAAATAAATATCACGGGATTTCTGTCCCGCGGCTCCTGAAACGGGTCAAACCGGGTCGGGGGCCGTGACACATACCAACGAAAATACGCCAATTCTTGGGTTTGGCGGGTTATTACAGGAGGTTCATCAAAGACTTCTCGAAGATTGCGCAGCCGCTTACTCTACTGACGCAGAAGGGCGTTACTTATCGTTGGGGCAATGCACAGGAATCTGCATTTCAGCACCTAAAGGATAGACTTTGCAGCACACCTATTCTTTCATTGCCAGAGGGCACAGACGACTTTGTGGTTTATTGTGACGCATCAATTCAGGGTCTTGGTTGTGTATTGATGCAACGGGATAAAGTCATCGCTTACGCCTCGCGCCAACTTAAGATTCACGAAAGGAATTATACTACACATGATCTAGAGCTGGGAGCTGTTATTTTCGCGCTCAAGATATGGAGACATTACCTATACGGTACCAAGTGCACCATCTACACCGATCACAGGAGTCTCGAGCATATCTTCAAACAGAAGGAATTAAACATGCGTCAACGTCGATGTGTCGAGCTTTTAAACGATTACGAATGCGCGATTAAGTACCATCCGGGCAAGGCTAATGTTGTGACCGACACCCTCAGTGGAAAGGATACTACACCTAGGCGTGTACGAGCATAACTCACCATCCAGTCTAGTCTTCCTGCACAGATACGAGATGCTCAGGTAGAAGCATTGAAACCAGAAAACGTCAGGGTTGAAGCCTTACGCGGCTCAAGGCAACGGTTAGAACAAAAGGAAGACGGCGCCTACTATGTAACAGGACGCATTTGGGTCCCACATTATGGAAACTTACGCGAGCTGGTGATGGATGAAGCACAAAGTCTCGCTACTCAGTACATCCAAGTTCGGATAAGATGTACCACGGTCTCAGAACTACGTATTGGTGGCCTAGCATGAAAGCCCACATAGCAACTTACGTTAGCAAGTGTTTGACCTATGCGAGAGTCAAGACGGAATATCAGAAACCATCAGGCCTACTCCAGCAACCAAAGATACCACAATGGAAATGGGAGGAAATTTCCATGGATTTTGTTACTGGCCTGCCTAGATCTCAACGTGGGAATGATACTATTTGGGTGGTCGTGGATCGACTCACTAAGTCTGCACACTTCTTGGCTATCAAGGAAACAGACAAGTTCTCTACTTTAGCAGACATTTACTTAAAAGAAGTGGTTTCAAGGCACAGGGTACCAACCTCTATTATTTCCGATCGTGATGCACGTTTTACCTCTGAACTGTGGCAAGCAATGCACAAATCCTTTGGCTCACGATTAGACATGAGCACAGCTTACCACCCACAAACGGATGGGCAGTCTGAACGCACCATCCAAACTCTAGAAGACATGCTGCGGGCATGTGTAATCGATTTCGGCAACAGCTGGGAAAAACACCTCCCTTTGGTGGAGTTCTCGTATAATAACAGTTACCACACCAGCATTCAAGCCGCTCCATTTGAGGCATTGTACGGGCGTAAATGACGATCACCTCTTTGTTGGGCAGAGGTGGGTGATAGTCAGATCACGGGTCCAGAACTGGTAGTAGACACAACGGAAAGAATTGCTCAGATACGACAACGAATGGCGGCAGCTTGTGACCGTCATAAAAGCTACGCTGATAAGCGCAGGAAACCACTCGAGTTCCAGGTTGGGGATTGAGTGCTACTCAAAGTCTCACCATGGAAAGGTGTAGTTCGTTTTGGTAAACGAGGCAAACTCAATCCGCGATATGTCGGACCGTTCGAAATCATCGAGAAAATAGGCAAAGTGGCCTACAAACTGGACCTACCAGCAGAACTTGGTGGAGTTCACAACGTTTTTCAGGTGTCAAATCTGAAGAAATGTCTGTCAGATGAGACCCTCGTATTTCCTTTGAAGGAGCTCACTATCGACGATCAGTTGCGATTCGTCGAGGAACCAGTTGAAGTCACGAACCGGGATGTTAAGGTCCTCAAGCACACCAGAATACCTCTTGTTCAAGTTCGTTGGAACTCTCGTCGTGGCCCAGAGTTTACCTGGGAACGAGAAGATCAAATGAAACTCAAGTATCCCCGGTTGCTCGGAAACAGTGCAACTACTACTAAGGCTGAAGCTACTACAGAATTTCGGGACAAAATTCCAAATCAACGGGGGGATGATGTGACACCCCAGGAAAACCAGTAAACAACACAACACAACTAGCTTCCTCAGTAACCGCATGCTAAATTTCGGGACGAAATTTCTTTCAAGTTGGGGATAATGTGACAACTCGAGTTTCCAAGATTTCCACCTTCGCATTAGTTGCACGTTAACTGTTAAAGTTGTTTGTTACATGACTTGTTTGCCTTGTAATTGTATACGTTGGATTATATGTTGAAATGTTTATTTGATATGTTACCTATGTAGTGTTAAGTGTTTGGTTAGATAAACTTGTATACTGTTGAGATTAGAACTATACCCGACGAAACAAAGCGTTTCGCCATAAACCTTGACGACGAAACAGGTGACAAAACAGATGTGTTTCGTCACACACACCTCGACGAAACGAGGTGTTTCGCCGGCCCATGATTCGCCGAAGCCCATTAAGGGCCCAATACGTTGCACGGATATTTATTGGGTCCCACTGTTCGTTCGTCACACTTTCTAGCAGAATTGATAAACCCTAGAGTCCCCTCTTTTGTGTGACGGCAGCTTTGTGTCTACCAAGCCCTCTTTAACGTTCAAACCATCATTCCTTCTATCTCGGTTAGTGTTTAATATTTGTTGATTGTTTGGGTGAAATCATCGCTAACCACTTAATTAAAATCAGTATGGATTGATTAATAAGTAATGTTCATGTCTTGCTTAGATGATGAATTGATTATAATAGGATCTAGATTATCGGTTATAGATTCGTATGTCGAGATTGGTTTTGCGTGATGATTAATCGGTTAGTAGTTAGGGCTTGATGTTTTGTCTTGAACCATTTAGACTAAGTCGATGTTCATGAATGAAATTGTTATGCTATTGTTCATGTTTGATTTGATATCTGTATACCATAATCGTCACCGGATTGAATGTTAAATGAATACATGTATTAGCCTTGGGTGTATCAATGATTACTGACTGTATGATTTGCCGTATGGTGATGCTCGATGTTAGTGTGTAACGGCTGTGATTATTGGTTAGGGTTTCTGGGTAATCATCAGTTACGCGACGTAACTGACATTGCAGGCGAAACACAAATCACGGCGAAACAGGGGGGGTGTTTCGCCGAGAGTAAATATGACGAAACGGAGGGTGTTTCGCCGAAGGGATCACGATGAAACATAGGGTGTTTCGTCGAAGGGTTGTACGACGAAACAAGTGTGTTTCGTCGAGGGAGTAAACTGCACAGTGAACTCAGTTAAGTTTGTTAAGGGTTAACTGGGTTAATTAACTGTTGTTAAATGGTAAGCATGACTTGCATGAACTTGATTACGTGCTTTGTGTTAATTGGTGCTCACTGATTCAATACCCACTGTGATTGTACTTATACGTGAACTTCGTGAATGTAAAACTGATTATGTACACGTGCATACCATAGGCTTTGACTGATTATTTGGAACCAAGTAGTTAACCAAACCGAGCAAACCAAGGTGAGTTCACACTCTTTCCAAGGCATGGGATTCCCGGTGGGTTTGGGAATGGGATTGAATGACTACCAGTACTTTCAACACTACTAGACTACTTAACACCGTCCTCGGTTTGGGAAGGACGCAAGTGCTAAAACCTACGTAAAAACCTACGTACTATTGTCCTCGGTTTGGGAAGGACCCCAGTGTTAGAACCTACGTAAAACCTACGTACTATTGTCCTCGGTTTGGGAAGGACACCAGCGCTAAACCTACGTACTCGCTACGTACTGTCCTCGGTTAGGGAAGGGCACTTACGTAAAACCTACGTAAACTTATACTTATCATTGTCCTCGGAACATGGGAAGCCCCCACTCATTATTGAAAGGATTTGGGAACAAGGGTACTGGGTAATACATGATTATGAAACGAACTTACGATTACTGGAACGAACTCATTAACTGAACAACCAACTGTGAACTCGCTCAACTTTGTTGTTGACTCTTTGTTACATGCCTTGCAGGACGTTAGGTACTCATGGAGCTTGCACTGGGAGGCGCAGTCGTTGTGGGACATGGACAGTGGATGCCATGTTAAAACATTATAACATTTTCGAACTTAATGCTTATGTTGGGTTTTCATATTATGCTTCCGCTACTTAAACTATGTTTTGTTCGGACACCAATTGTATTGTGTTGGATTTCATAAACTACTTTTAATTATATGCTATGTTCAATATGATTGGTGGCTTGATCCTGGTCAGTCACGCCTCCAAGCGGTGATATTCCGCGTGTGGATTTTGGGGGTGTGACATACTGAAATAATCACGCATGTATTAAATAATCACGCATCTAATTAATCACTCTTTTAATCCCCTGATCTGACGGTCAGGATTGTCCCGTACATTAAGTACGATTACTCATAATGTATGTTAACCGCTCTCTCTCTCTCTCTCTCTATATATATATATATATATGTATATATATATATATATAGGAAAAGGATCCGTTAGGAACCACCCTTTATTGCGAGAACCGCGAGAACCAGTGTGAACACATGACATTTTTGTAATTAAAGTGAAATTCCATATAACAGGGTTTACATCTTCCATCTTCATTCTGTTCAAATAGTTAGGGTTTACATCCTCATTCAAATCATCGTTCACTGCTACCACTCCCCTGACAACCGCTACTGCCGACGACACATCACCTCTTCCACCACTGCGACACCACCGCACCACCACCGTGATAACTCCTTAGCAGACAACTCCTGCGACGACAACTCATCCAGTGACATTCATACATCTGCTCATAAGTCACCACTACAATAACTAATTCGGCTCGTCCTTCTACGATTACTCGGTTGAATACATAATTTATCCGGTAATCACAACAAATTACATACTTTTTTATTACATCCATTCTGTTACCAATTTCTATGTTGTTACCAATTCCCACTGTAAGTGTCCTTATACGATTACTCGATCCGATTATATTGCTATTTGTCATCTACTTACAAATAAACATGATTTCACTTGTAACCCCTTTGTGATACATATTGCATCTTCTGATTCATCACATATATACCATCCTCGTCAATCTGATTGGTTCACAGTTCAAGCGGCTAGAAAAGTCCTGGAAGAAGCTTTCTTTGGGTCGGATTTAAAGGTGTCCGAGTGGCTTAACTGGGTCCCTATTAAAGTTAATGGTTTCATATAGAGGTTGTTGCAGAATCGGGTTCCGGATGGGGAAAAACTGCGTGCGAGAGGGGTTAGTACCATTACTGGTTGCTGCATAGAGTGTGCGGGGGTTTCGGAGTCGGTCATGCATGTTTTTATTGAGTGCCCGATAGCCAAGGCGGTGTTGAGGAAAATCTCTGTTTGGTGTAACTGGGACCTTACAGGCCTCTCATCCCTGGAGCAACATGTTAAGGAGTATACACGACTAGATTTTTATGTCAATAGTACATTGTTTTTGGGTATAATTTACTCCATTTTATGGGTAATTTGGAAGGATAGTAACAACAGGCTCTTTAAGGGGGGGGGGCAAGCGTTCTTTGGAGTCGGCTTCCGAGGATGTTATTAACCTCTCGTTCAGATGGGTAAAATATCGTTCGAAGTTCTGTGTAGATAGCTGGGAAGGCTGGGTTAATTTGTTTTTTTTTTTTGTTATTTTATGTTTTGTATGGTTGTGTATGTGCAGAGTAGGTTTTGCACTTTTTTGTCTTGTTTAGATTTTAACCCCTTGTTGTTGTTTTACCAGCTAATCGCTGGTATTTCTTTTGTGGTATGAGAAGTGTTGCTGCTGTTAAAAAAAATTAACATTTGCTTAATTACTCTATGTTCCTGTATCATTGTTTATTTAATACTGTTCATTTTTTTGTTTATCTGATTGATCAATACAACGATTATGCACATATGCATTGTGTTGATAACACCCATACTCGTCACCGATCATGCACATGTGCATTATGTTGATAACACCCATACTCGTCATCCGTAAACTGTTAACCATCATTAACATGAACATGCACATGTGCATCACGTTAACAATACCTCATAATCATAAATAATCACATTGTTAACCACTAATACATAACCGTGCATGTAACACCCCAAATATACAGATTTTATTTATATTAAATATCGGTTATGAACAAGAAAAAATAACTAGGAAATAAATAACCTAGTTAATTACAAGTCTTGTAGTTATGTGAAACTTGATTAAAAATACCCCAAAAATGAAACTTGTGAATAATAGAGGGGCCAAAAATGTTAAGATTGAAAATGGTTTTTATTAAATAAAAATTTAATAAACAAAACACACAGCGGGTGTGTTTGTCTGGTCGAAGAAACACAGGGCGCGACCCAAGCTCCCTCATGAACCCTAGCTTTGCAATTTCACCAAATTGATAGGGTAAATCGGCTCCGAATCGAAATCCAAACTCAGAAAAGTGATCAACTTCGTGAAAGGATCATAAGGTATGTCTAATTTTGCTATTTAGTTTCACCATGAGTTCTAGGTGAAACCATGAAATCGAAATTTAGGCTTTCATGATCAAAGTTTGAACAAAATTAGGAATGAATATATGTCTAGGAGTAAACCCTAGTCATTAGTTTGTTGAATTGATGCTTGTAATTGTGAAATTCATGATCACCCATCTAAGTGTAGAATGGGTTTTATGGAATGATAAGAACACTAGGAATCTGATTGCAAAACAAGTGTTATTGAATCACTTGAAGTGAATCTAGATGTTATTAGGCATACTAGATATAATGAACTTGCAAAAATTGTTTAAATTTGGCTAAATAGTTAGTCATGAACTTGAAAATGGATTTCTGTAAACGATGCCCATAAGGTGTTCGTTAAAACGCCTAAGAGAAATCTAAAATGCTAAATTTATAACAAAAACGCATATTTGAATATTATGGTGAATTATGCGTTGTATGATATAATAAGAGTTCTAAATAAATCTTTGATTGAACTCTTTAGGCAAGGAAACCGGGTCTTCAAGCGGACAAGCCGGAGCGGACATACGCTTGAAGGGAACACTTTAAAGGTACACGACTTGTCGTCCCGTTACATTGATGTAGATAAGCCTAGTCGTAGATATGTTTAATGCTGTTATAGCGAAAATAGTTGCGTTTGGTGAGTCTAGGAAGTGATGGAATTCACTAGACAAACCAAACGGGTCAAAAGATAGTTGAAATAGGTATGATGTCGAAATAGTGAAATTGTAATCCTTTGGTAAGTCTAAGAAGTGATGGAAATTCACTCAACAAACCAAACGGGTCAAAATAAATAATTGGTTAGATATGGTTATTGATAATATTGCTTAAAAATTTGTCATAATGGGATGTAAGTAAAGTGATGTAATTCACTAGATAAAGAATGGGTTAAAATAATGGTCAAAATGGTAGTGTTCGGAGTGACTCGAACGTCACTCGTTAAATTGAGTTATAAAAGCAGAAACCATGGATTAGAAGGCATACGCTAAGGTTGGCAAGCCCGGGAAGGGGTAATTATGGTTAGAAAGCAATATCGCCGAATTATGAAGGTATGTAACTTGTTCGTTACATTATGCAAATTTTGGATATTTCAATTGTTATGGTTGTGTTTTAGTATAAAGATGAGTATTAGTTGAAATGTTGTTGTTCACATATAGTTGAATAAGTTGAAAATAGATTAGGAAACGTTTGGTAGTCATTAGTAGCGGAGGATTTCCGTAAATGAGCCAAACGGGTCAAACAATTGCTTAGTAGTAGAAAAATAGTGTTTGGTTAGTAATTGGCGAAGACAATCACAAGAGCATGAAGCCATATGGATGGTAATGAAATGCCGGTGATATTAAGCCCCGGATGTTGGGTAAGAGTGCAATAAGGTTACTATCTCAACAGTATAAAAATTTGTATAAATTTAGTGGGTCGAATAATCAAATAGTGATTTTAGTCATTCGGTCCATAATCTAAATTTTTGGGAATGATAAATGTAATAGGCACGTCGGTAATGAAATTACAGACGTATAAGAAAAAGAATCACCTAAAACGGATCTACGGATCAAAAGTTATGGACATTGGAAGTTAAAATTGGTGAATTTCGAAGCTGGCAGGAAATGCAGGTTAAAAGCCTACACCTGCTGGAAAATGGTATCCCCCGCGCCACGCGACAAGATTACCTAGATCCGGCGCGACATGCGAGAGCCGTCGCGACACGCGATAGAATGAATGGTGTCTGGCGCGACACGCGACAGAACCAATTCTGAATTTTTATTTTATTTTTAATGATTTGATGCTGGAACTAGTTTATTTGCACTATATAAATGTCAAAACTAACATTTTAAGTGGTTTTGACTTTAGGTGATGATGGGGACTTTCCGGATGGCGATCAAGCATGTTGTGAAGAACCGAAGACGAACTTTTGAAGCTTTCGCGTTAATTTAACTTTGATTAGACAATGTGTATGATGTAAACAAGTTACTAATCATGTTTTGAATGTTTAAACTAGTTTAGTGGTTAACTAGTATGTAGTCACTTTAATACTTTAAATTTTTACTTGCGTTGAAGTAAAGTATCCTTTTTATAAAACCACGCTTATTTATAATAAAATTTAGTAGAAATTAGACGGTTGTTACAAGTTGGTATCAGAGCTCAGGGTTGTTAGCAAAGTGTGTTCGGTTCAAAGCTTGATCAAACATCCGGTAAGAATTAGTCATTTAATGGATTCTATTTGAATATTAGAAAAAGGAAATTGATTAATGTGCACGGGAAGAGCGTGTTAACACACACAAACCCGGAAAGTGCACTAAACATGAATGGTTTAAGCAAGTGGTAAACTTGGCTAAACCAAAGCGACTGATGCATATGTTATAAAATGAAATGTTTAATATTGACATAAACATTACAGATTCGAGATGTCTAGTGTCGATAAAAGATGATTAGGTAGTATAAATCCTAACCATAGATTGATTATAAATAGGTACTTATGAAACAAATATATTTGAATGCCTCGTATAACAATACGGGCAACATCGAATAGCAAGATTAATAATAAATTGGAAATGTTCGAATGATATGATGACCGCATCTGAAGATGACGGGAGATAAATAATCTAAATGGAGGAAGGTTCGGAAGCATGACAAAGAACATGCTAGGAAAGAGCTTAAATCAAGTTATGACTTGAGACAACGGAATACATCAGGGCGAGTATCAATCAGGTACACGTTCTAAATTACGATAAGACAAGTGGAATGTAAAAAAAAAATTCACATGATGAATAATAGTTGCATAGGACATATATGGTAGGTGAAATGAGTGTATTATGTTAAAAATATATAATTATATATAAACAAATAAATGGTGAACATGTGAAACCGAAGTAAAAGTAATCTCGATATATATATATATATATATATATATATATATATATATATATATATATATATATTGGGGAAGGTTCAAATGAAAACCACTAGTTATTGTGAAAACTCGAAAACTAATTAAAAAAAGCCAAAAAAACATACAAATTTTTTTTTTTTGCAAACCAAATTTTGCAGGTTTTTTTATATAAACAAAAAAAAAATTCAAAAAAAAAAAATTGTGTAGTGCATATGTGTAATACTGCACATGTGTATGTGTACTACACATGTGTATTATTACACATGTGTACTACAATTTTTTTTTAAAAAGTTTTTTTATATATAAAAACTAGCGATTTTTATAAAAAAAAATTGAAAAAAAAAATTTGTGTGTTTTTTAGGGTTTTTTTAGTTAGTTTTCGAGTTTTCGGAATAAAAGTGGTTTTCATTTGAACCACCCCCTATATATATATATATATATATATATATATATATATATATATATATATAGGCTAATTATAATGAGAAAACTCAATCCAGTTGACTAAACCCTGAAAACTCTAATATGTGGCTAGGATTGATCCACGTTTAAATTGTTATTTGAAAGAACAAAGGGCATGATAGTAATTTTCTATGTTGAGTTTTTGACATGTATTGATGGGGTTGGTGATGTCTGCACACGCAGACTTTCTCCTAGTTTCAAACCCTTCATTCTTGTCATGCTTTTTATTTAATGCTTTTGTACTTTGTAGACTTCTCTTCTTCTCTCACTTCTTACTCTCACAACCTTCTAATATCATATCTCATTGCCCATATCATCAGTTTTTTCATTTAATTTATTCACACCATAGAGAATGTGTTAAAGAGAGAATCCTTACTCACCATTGAAGAGATTTTGCATTTAACATGGCTGATTCGAACAGATCCATGTGGACGCCATCTAGATCTAGATCTGGACCATCATCTAGATCTAGATCTGGATCCATCATGTTTCTTTTTAAACCTGTCAAGATCTAGATCTGAACCCGTCATCTAGATCTGGATCCATCATGTTTCTTTTCAAACCCCCATGAAGACGGATCATCTTTGGTTTGATTTTGAAGAAAATCGTAAATGAAGAAGATGATGAATCAGATATCAAAGAGAAGGCTGAAGTTTTTTGTTCGAACCAGGCAAGATCCGGTGAAATTACACATTTTTGTTCGAACCAGGCATTTTTGTTGTGTTTTGTGGATCTGGTGTTGTTGGATTCTTGTTAATAAAGTTATATTTTTATATGCATGTTATATTTTTGATGTAACAATTCTCATAACAATTTTATGCGTCTTAGTTATGAAACTCCAAGATCTAGGCATTTTTTACGTAACACTGTGTAACCGGGTGTTAGAAATGTAACAATCGAAGAAAAAAAACATGTTACATTTTCATGTAGACTTTTGATGTGTTGAATCTGAGAATTTTATATGTTATGGATTTTTTGGTTTTGTTTTTACCATGTTACATTTTATTTTTGCCTCAGATTTTTGTACATTTTTGCTGTATCCTTGTTACATTTTTTTTTCACTGAGATTTTGTACATTTTTACTCTATGTGTGTTTGATCATGTGCTTTTGTTGATGTTTGCTTGAATATCTTTTTTTTTCATGACAACGTTGTATATTAATTAAGAAAATTAGTATATAGAAAAATAATTCACCCAAAGCAAAGGCATCATTGTAAGTGAGAGATTCCAACGTTTCTTTTTAAATACCAATAACATACTTATCTCATGCTCCATTAAAACAAGCTTATCTTATCCAAAACAACATGTATTGCAATTTCATACATCTATTTATACGTATGTATTTTGTATTTTGGCACATGTACCCCCAAACCCCAACCATGTGGTCCATCCCAACCCACGTGTCAGCACCCGCCCCAGCCCACGCCCAACCCAAGCCCCACCATACCCCGCAGTCTAAATAGGTTCGTGTACATTTATGTTACATTCCCTATTTATGGAAAAAAAAAAAAACACTTACTAGTTTTCTTTTAAAAAAATATTGAAAATTTGTATGTTACATTTTTTTGGACATATAAGTCATAACATAAATAGGTTCGTGTACATTTATGTTACATTCCCTATTTATGAAAAAAATGAAAAAAAACACTTACTAGTTTTCTTTTAAAAAAATATTGAAAATGTGTATCTTACATTTTTTGGACATATATATTATGTAACCTAAAATTTGTAACATTAAAAAAAAACTACTCGGTGTTTTTTTGTGTTTCTTTTTTTAAAAAATGTTCAAATATTTGTATATTACACTTCCTATTTTTTTATAAAGGTTTTTATGTAACACAACGTAAGTGGGTTTTAGCAATGTAACAAATCCTATATTCATATATGTTTTGCTAGTTACATTTATTTGTTATATAAACATCAGATCCTAACATCATTCGAACTGAAAACAAATAATCTTCTTCATATAAATATATAAATCAATACAAAAATAAATCTGCACAAGTTGACTCATCACCACCATCCCATCCCTGCATCTCTCTCTGTAAAAACCACCATGTTTCATCCCTGCATTTACATAAGTATATATTTATTACGAAAGAGAGGTGTGTTTATACAAATTCATGCACTTAATAAAAAAAACTCTACCTATTCCTAAATCTTTGAAGACAGTGAAATAATGTTATATATGTGTTAAAAGTCGATTGGGTTCTTCCAAAACTCTACCTATTCCTAAATCTTTGAAGACAGAAACAAAATGTTGACTCGTATCTCACAAATGTTGAAAATATATACAAGTGCACCAGCCCCACCCGACACCACCTCCGCCAACCACCACTACCAGCATGTTGCACCAGCCCCACCCGACAACCACCTTGCAACAGCCCCACCCGACCACCATTACCATCTCCATCTGACCGCCACCATCTTAAACCACCCCCACACACTCCGGCGGCCTCCCTAACTGCTCGAATTCCTTTAAAAGCAGATCTAAAACAAATTTTCAACAAACTCCACCGTCATCGTCATCATCATCTGAAACTCTCTAATTCTGAATAGCTAAAACAAAGCTGATAATTTTAGTCAACAAAGAAGCGACGCACCTGGAATCCTCTCGTTTTTAGCCTGATTTTTTTCCGGCGGTGACCGTTGAAATTCTCCGGTGATTCTTGAATATCTCCGACGTTCGTTGATATTCTACGACGATTTTGAAGATCTTTAAGCGATTTTTTGGCCGGTGATTCTGGGTATAGTTGAACATCTCCGCTGATTTGGGTATAGATGAAGAATGTTTGATGAAAATTTTTGGAAGAGAGAGAATTTGTTTTGATGTTTTTGAAGTTTTGAAATGAAGAAGACAACTGAAGTTCTGTGCATATAGAGACTTTTGTCTTTCTTGAAAGAGATGAAATTATGTTTCCTATATTGCCCTTTAATGTACAATCAATGTATTAAATAATACAGAAAAGTGGAAATAAAGAAAGACATGGCCCAAACTTAATCTCACCCATTCATTTAGTTTGATCAATGGTGATTAATGGGTTTTCAGGGTTTAGTCAACTGGAGTGGGTTTTCGATTTATCATTGCCCTATATATATATATATAAATATATATATATATATATAGGGGCTGGTTAACGTACAAATGCGCTTATCGTACATTACGTACGCTACAATCTCAGCCATCAGATCATCTTCCCGCATTGAAAATCGCATGTTGTTTTTTTGTAACAATTTCGCATGTTGGTTTTTTAACATGCGATTTCTTAAAAATTACCACATGCGAAATTGTTACAAAAACCAACATGCTATTTCATCAAAATTATCACATGCGAAATTGAATTACCACATGCGAAATTGTTACAAAAAAAACCCTGCTATTTCATCAAAACTATCACATGCGAAATTGAATTAACACATGCGAAATTGTTACAAAAAAACAACCTTCTATTTCATCAAAATTATCACATGCGAAATTGAATTAACACATGCGAAATTGTTACAAAAAAACACCTGCTATTTCATCAAATTTATCACATGCGAAATTATTACAAAAAAAAAAAAACCACATGCGATTTTCATTGCGGGAAGATGATCTGACGGCTGAGATTATAGCGTACGTAATGTACGATACGGGAATTTGTACAGTACCCTTTACCTATATATATATATATATATATATATATATATATATATAGGTAGAGGATCCTGTAAAAAGTGCTCAAAGTGTGAGAAGTGTATTATAACAGTATATGTAATACTATATAACACCATATAAACACCGTATAACAATATGTAACACCATATAATACCATATAACACTATGTAACACTATATATCATTATATAACAAATATAACACTATAGGTTGTCTGATAGCATGTCTATGATAGATGTATAGTGTTATATTTGTTATATAATATTATATAGTGTTACATAGTGTTATATGGTATTATATGGTGTTACATATTGTTATACGGTGTTTATATGGTGTTATATAGTATTATATATAGTGTTATAATACACTTCTCACACTTTAGGCCCTTTTTACACTATCCTTACCCTATATATATATATATATATATATATATATATATATATATATATATATATATATATATATATATATATATATATATATATGGTAAGGTTCATACGAGAACCACCTTTATTGCGAGAACCAATGTGAACACAACCTAAAATAGCTAAAAAACCTAACCCCCACCCTCCCCTCCCCCAAAAAAAAAAACCTAAACCCCCCACCCCCCAAAGCTAAATGCTAAAAACTAAAACCCCCAAAAAACCTAAAAAAAACCTACCCCCCCCCCAAAAAAAAAACTAAAATGTTAAAAACTAAACCCCCAAAAAACCTAAAAAAATATAAAAAAATCTAATTTTTTTTTAATATTTTTTATGTTAAAAGTAGCGATTTTCTTATAAAAATATAAAAAAAAATTGTGTGTTTTTTAGCTATTTTTAGGCATTTTTGGTTGTGTTCACATTGGTTCTCGCGGTTCTCGCAATAAAAGGTGGTTCCTAACGGATCTTTGTCCTATATATATATATATATATATATATATAGGGGAGGGTTTAAATGAGAACGCTAAATATTGTGAGAACCGTGAGAACAAATGAAAAAATCATGAGAACTTGTTCAAAAACAATTCAAATTCAATTTTTTTTTTCTACACTTATCATTATTATTCGAATACAATGTTAGAAATTTAATTTACACGTTTAAATTTAAGTGAATTCGTAAATAAAGAAAATTTACACATGTGTAAGTTTGCCATTTACACATGTGTAAATCTGTTATATTTACACATGTGTAAAAAATCTAAAAAGAGTGATTTTGAAAGGAGAAATGAATTATTTGATGTTATAAATTCTTGTTTTAATGTTGTATCTTAATTACAACTAGAATTACGACCCGCCGCAATGCGGCGGGGATTCTTTAGTTATAACTAAGTCGATTTAGGACGCACACGTTATGTTGAACCTGTCAAACGGGAAAAAAATAGACGATGTAAAAACGTTCACCCACACACGCACGTTGCGTCGTGTTAACTCGCAAAATTTAGAATGAAACGTAAAAACGCTAAACCAAAGACGCACATTGCGATGTGTTAAGTCACAAAATTTTGAACGAAGCATAAAGCGAAAAATTTGCGGAAAATGAAAACTATAAAGGAACAAAGTTGAAAGTAAAAAAAATTGTGAAGATAGATTGCAAAAGATAAAAAGTTTTGTGTTAAAAGTAAAAAAAAAACAAATAGTTTTGAGTTAAAAGTAATTTATGAAACACTTTTGGGTGAAAAGTAAAAAAATCAAAATTTTCTTTTTTAAAAACCCCTTAAAGCCAAGGTCACAACAACCATATGCATAACAATTTTTTTTTTTTGAAAAACCTCCAAAGTCAAGATTACAACACATAAGTAAAAAAATCAAAGTGGTTAAATCGCAAAAGATGAAAACTTTTGAATTAGAAGTAAAAAATCAAATTAATCAAAGAGGTTAAATTACCATATATTAAAAGTTTAAACTTAAATTGTCAAATATTAAAACTTTAGGGTTAAAAAGGAAACAAAGATTAAAAATTTTAAACTTAAATTATTAAAGAATAAAACTTTAGGATAAATTGTCAAAGATTAAAACTTTAGGGTTAAAAAAGAAAAAGATTAGAAGTTTATAATTAAATTGTCAAACATTAAAACATTAGGGTTAAAAATGAAAATTTCCATTTTTTTTTTGAAAAACTCCCAAAGCTAATATTACAACACATATATGCATAGTTTAGTTGCTTTTTTATAGTGTTTAATAAGGTTTGTATTAAAAAAAATTGGTTTTGATTGGTTTTTTTCATTCGTTCTCACAGTTCTCGCAATATTTAGCGTTCTCAAGATAACCCTCCCCTATATATATATCTTGAGAACGCTAAATATTGCGAGAACCGTGAGAACGAATGAAAAAACCAATCAAAACCATTTTTTTAATACAAACCTCATTGTAATTATGATACACCATCAAAAAAAGAATTTACAACATCAAATAATCTATTTCTCCTTTCAAAATCACTCTTTTTAGATTTTTTACACATGTGTAAATATAACAGATTTACACATGTGTAAATGGCAAATTTACACATGTGTGAATTTTCTTTATTTACGAATTCACGTAAGTTTAAATATGTAAATTAAATTTCTAACATTGTATTCGAATAATAATGATAAGTGTAGAAAAAAATTTGAATTTGAATTGTTTTTGACCAAGTTCTCGCGGTTTTTTCATTTGTTCTCTCAATATTTAGCGTTCTCACTTAAACCTTCCCCTATATATATATATATATAGAGGAAGGTTAACATACAAAAAGCCTTATCATACTTCACGTACGCGACGCGCTCAACCATCAGATCTGGGCAATAATCACGCATGGGAGCCCTAATAACGCATGGGAGCAGTTTTTGGGTGATAATCACGCATGGGAGGTGATAATCACGCATGGAGGTGATAATCACGCACGTTATAATAGTGAAAAAAATAATTACGCACGTTATAAATTCTGTCGCGTATGTTAATGTAGGTTAAGCCATTTTGTACATTATACTTTCTCTATATATATATATATATATATATATATATATATATATATATAGCAATGGGAAGGAGCGCGTGTGCACTCGAACCCGGGAATGCAATGAAGGATATGTGTTATAATGGGAAGGAGTGCGTGTACACTCGAACCCGGGAACCTAATGAAGTGAACAAATGTTGTATTGGAAAGGAGTGTAATTACACCCGAACCCGGAAATTTGCAATAGTAGTAAATGGCGAAGGCAAGGGTATAGACTTGGCCAAACCAAATAAAACATGTAGAAACATTGTGGGTAAATTCCCTACTACGACATGGAATAATAAAATGATACGAATTAAAATAAACAAAAATATAAACCGACAGTTGAGAATGTCAAGGCATAAGGATAAAGTTTGACTGTCATAAGTGATGAAGTTCACACGAACAAGTCAAACAAGACGAATGAAAGAATAAAGGACTTGGTGAAATAAAGGCGACGGATTTCGCTAATACTACCAAATAAATTAAAATGGAGTCTTAATGCATGCCGGAATGGTTGCTGTTATAATGACCTTGGTAAAATACCCGATAGATGGGTAGGATTTCAGATATATGCGTAAACCAAGAGACATGAACGCAGAAAAAAAAAGAGAAAGAAAGAAAGTCAAAAGACTCGGATTAAGAGTTATAACTAAAAGATGATAAAATTTCGCAAAAACAGAAATTTTGATAGTTACGTTTGACTATTTCAATGTAGGATGGGCTGAATAAAGTATAATACTCGATAGTCCAAGTAAGCGCAAACCGAATAATGGAAGCGTGAAATATTAACGAACCTATGTGATAAGTCGTAAAAGAGTATAGAAAGGAAAATGCAAACCAGTAAAACAGGAGTGTTAAAAACATTATGATAAAGAACCCGAGTGACGGGTTGAAAGAAAGTAGGGGCATAAACCAAATAACGGAATGAGTGGGATAAATCGACGCGAAAACGATGTAAGAAGTCATAGAGTCGGAAAGATAACTCGAAAGAAAATGAATGTAGCCTTAGACTACGGTCAAGGTCAAACGAGTTTCAAAAGCGAAAATAAATTATTCTAAACATAAAAAGGGGGTGCCTAGACTCCATATGTATATATATATATATATATATATATACACACAATTAAATAAAGACACGAGTAGAAGATGATCTATGGGATCGCTATAACCTTTGGGTTATAAACAATATAAAGGTCTATGGGACCAAAATGACCCTTGGGTCACAAATACAAAGAAACAAAATTATAGGGTCTCACCTTAAAAAGGGCAAAGATCTAATAAAATAGCCTACGAGGCTAAGTAATGGAACCTACGGGTCGATAATATAAAGCGTGGGAACCAGTTATGATTTTCCGCGTAAAATGTTAACGGAAAAGAATAAATTCTTGTCGTTAATTCCTGGATATGAGTAATTGACATAAGTTAAAGAGATAAACGTTAAACTAAAATTCAGTTTTAGTGAGAAACGATGTTTAACAAATATGAATATTATGAGACAAATTAGAAAATAGTTAATAATAAAGGATATAGGTCTTAACACCGGTAGGTGTAAGACGATACGTTAGAAAGGAGATTTTGATAATGAAAAGTTTATGAAAACTTAAACATGACGTGATGCGATGCGATCATGGTCACAAAAGTGATACAGAATATAATCATGTTGTAGCGCGAGTTACGGGATAAGAGATCATAAACTCACGGAAGTCCGGATATAGCAAAGAGTAGACCCAAATTAACGGGGCATGAGGTGACGGTGACTGATCAGTCTAGCCGATAAGATCATCCAAAGTTAAAATAGTGTTGTGATTTATATAAGACACTTGTCAATATAGGGTAGTATGGAATAACATATTGACGACCTCATACTAATGAGTGGTCAAGTAGCAATTGGGACAAATAGGCGGCAAGATAAGAAAAACAAGACACAAGTTACAGTCCGTGAGAACTTACACGTGAAAGACGCATGCGTCGAGGCAAAGGATAACTTTTGACTAAAAGAAGGAATGCCTTAAAAACAAAACTAAGTTAGTTGGTTCAAACCAAAGAACTATTTAAAGAAGGTTTCGGGGACGAAACCTTTTTAAGGGGGGTAGACTTGTAACACCCAAAAAATACAGATTTTATTTATATTAAATATCGGTTATGAACAAGATAAAATAACTAGGAAATAAATAACCTAGTTAATTTCAAGTCTTGTAGTTATGTGAAACTTGATTAAAAATACCACAAAAATGAAACTTGAGAATAATAGAGGGCCCAAAAGTGTTAAGATTGAAAATGGTTTTTATTAAATAAAAATTTAATAAACAAAACTCACAGTGGGTGTGTTTGTCTGGTCGAAGAAACACAGGGGGCGACCCAAGCTCCCTCATGAACCCTAGCTTTGCAATTTCACCAAATTGATAGGGTAAATCGGCTCCGAATCGAAATCCAAACTCAGAAAAGTGATCACTTTCGTGAAAGGATCATAAGGTATCTCTAATTTTGCTATTTAGTTTCACCATGAGTTCAAGGTGAAACCATGAAATTGAAATTTAGGCTTTCATGATCAAAGTTTGAACAAAATTAGGAATGAATATATGTCTAGGAGTAAACCCTAGTCATTAGTTTGTTGAATTGATGCTTGTAATTGTGAAATTCATGATCACCCTTCTAAGTGTAGAATGGGTTTTATGGAATGATAAGAACACTAGGAATCTGATTGCAAAACAAGTGTTATTGAATCACTTGAAGTGAATCTAGATGTTATTAGGCATACTAGATATAATGAACTTGCAAAAATTGTTTAAATTTGGCTAAATAGTTAGTCATGAACTTGAAAATGGATTTCCGTAAACGATGCCCATAAGGTGTTCGTTAAAACGCCTAAGAGAAATCTAAAATGCTAAATTTATAACATAAACGCATATTTGAATATTATGGTGAATTATGCGTTGTATGATATAATAAGAGTTCTAAATAAATCGTTGATTGAACTCTTTAGGCAAGGAAACTAGGTCTTCAAGCGGACAAGCCGAAGCAGACATACGCTTGAAAGGAACACTTTAAAGGTACGCGACTTGTCGTCCCGTTACATTGATGTAGATAAGCTTAGTCGTAGATATGTTTAATGTTGTTATAGCGAAAATAGTTGCGTTTGGTGAGTCTAGGAAGTGATGGAATTCACTAGACAAACCAAACGGGTCAAAAGAAATAGTTGAAATAGGTATGATGTCGAAATAGTGAAATTGTAATCCTTTGGTAAGTCTAAGAAGTGATGGAAATTCACTCGACAAACCAAACGGGTCAAAATAAATAATTGGTTAGATATGGTTATTGATAATATTGCTTAAAAATTTGTCATAATGGGATGTAAGTAAAGTGATGTAATTCACTAGATAAAGAATGGGTTAAAATAATGGTCAAAATGGTAGTGTTCGGAGTGACTCGAACGTCACTCGTTAAATTGAGTTATAAAAGCAGAAACCATGGATTAGAAGGGATACGCTAAGGTTGGCAAGCCCGGGAAGGGGTAATTATGGTTAGAAAGCAATATCGCTGAATTATGAAGGTATGTAACTTGTTCGTTACATTATGCAAATTTTGGATATTTCAATTGTTATGGTTGTGTTTTAGTATAAAGATGAGTATTAGTTGAAATGTTGTTGTTCACATATAATTGAATAAGTTGAAAATAGATTAGGAAACGTTTGGTAGTCATTAGTAGCGGAGGATTTCCGTAAATGAGCAAAACGAGTCAAACAATTGCTTAGTAGTAGAAAAATAGTGTTTGGTTAGTAATTGGCGAAGACAACCACAAGAGCATGAAGCCATATGGATGGTAATGAAATGCCGGTGATATTAAGCCCCGGATGTTAGGTAAGAGTGCCATAAGGTTACTATCTCAACGGTATAAAAATTTGTCTAAATTTAGTGGGTTGAATAATCATATAGTGATTTTAGTCATTCGGTCCGTAATCTAAATTTTTGGGAATGATAAATGTAATAGGCACGTCGGTAATGAAATTACAGACGTATAGGAAAAAGAATCACTTAAAACGGATCTACGGATCAAAAGTTATGGACATTTGAAGTTAAAATTGGTGAATTTCGGAGCTGGCAGGAAATGCAGGTCAAAAGCCTGCACCTGCTGGAAAATGGTATCCCCCGCGCCATGCAACAAGATCACCTAGATCCGGCGCAACACGCGAGAGCCGTCGCGACACGCGACAGAATGAATGGTGTCTGGCGCGACACGCGACAGAACCAATTCTGAATTTTTATTTTATTTTTAATGATTTGATGCTGGAACAAGTTTATTCGCACTATATAAATGTCAAAACTAACATTTTAAGTGGTTTTGACTTTAGGTGATGATGGGGACTTTCCGGATGGCGATCAAGCATGTTTTGAAGAACCGAACACGAACTTTTGAAGCTTCCGCGTTAATTTAACTTTGATTAGATAATGTTTATGATGTAAACAAGTTACTAATCATGTTTTGAATGTTTAAACTAGTTTAGTAGTTAACTAGTATGTAGTCACTTTAATACTTTAAATTTTTACTTGCGTTGAAGTAAAGTATCCTTTTTATAAAACCACGCTTATTTATAATAAATTTAGTAGAAATTTGACGGTTGTTACAGTGCACATGCACGTCACATTGCCAATACCCTTTAATCATCTCCCTATAATCATATGTTAACCATCAGCACATTTCCCATGCACATGTGCATCGTAACGCTAACACCCTATAATTATTACTCTATTACCCTATAATTATCACTGATAAAGTGTTGACCCACTATAATCATCACTGATAAACTGTTGACCCACTATAATCATCACCGATAAACTATTGACCATGTATACATGGTTGACCGATAAACTGTTGACCATGTATACATCGTTGACTGTTTCAACATTGTGCGTACACATTCCATATATTTTTTTAATTATGATATTTATATCTTCTTTTTATTCATTTTATTTTTTGTTTATATATTGGAACAATCCTACATTGAGCATTGTACACATCGGTACAGAATGGTACATATTATGTTCAAAAGAAGGACAACCAAAAAAATACTTGAACTACTTATAAATTGATTATCACTTTTTTTTTTGTTTACATTCCTTGTTTAGACTTATTTTTTATCTACTTAGCGGTGTAGTATTCACTGTTGCATTCATGACCAATTAACATAAATTACCAACATGTCCACTGTTTCAACATCATGCACATGTGCATTACCCAACGCTTGCATTTTCAACATTGAAACTATACCATCTAAACTTATCGATGCACGGTTTTTAATGCCATTATGTTTTAACTACATGTACTCCATTTTCAACCCACCTATTATACATTGCAACGTATACATTATGCACATGTGCAATGCCAACATAAACTATATCACTCATCATATCACATCAATAGGTAACTGTGCATTTCCAACATATACACCATACAACATTGTAAACTACATATCCTATACCAAACACCATCATACATTACCACTATGCATAATAATATATAAATATGCACATGTGCATTGGCAACATAATCATTTATGTCACAATAATAAACACTTGTGTATTTCTAACATATACTATACTAACCACCATATAACATTTGAAAACATTGTAAACTGATTATAATCATCCGGAAACACATCATATATCACCACTATGCATACTAATTCACCTTATGCACATGTGCATTTCCAACATATACTATACCATATTATATCAAATTACTGAATTAACGATCGTATAGTTGTCATCATCCAATAAACAAATATAGATTATCAATAAAAAAATAACTAACATATAAACCACCATATTTTTCCAATATAACATGTTCTATGCAAATTTCTTTCATTAATGGTGGAAGTTTTCCACCGTCTCGTCGCCCTTGTCATCCATCACATCGTGCTTTTTACTTGTCCTATTCCTTGTATTTCTTTCTCCTGCAATAACTGCACATGACATCAAACAACATCGTTCAATATGAAAGTAACAATTGGATGCCCATGTGCATATACTACCAACTGCATCATCGACTAATAACGAACCTCTTTTGCCTTTTTGTTTAACACTTTTGTATTCACCTTCCTTATCATCTGGCAGTTTTGTTGCCCCTTCGTCATTCTATCTCAACAAAAATGTTATTTTCTTCGTTTTTTCCACTTTTTTACCTACAGTAATAATTAAAACATAATATAACCAAAATGCAATTTCAATTAGTATGTGCATTAAACACCTTTTTTCATCATTGTAAACGATATGCATTTGTGCATCTATATGCACTTTGTGCATCAATATGCACATGTGCATCACATGTCATTGTCATTATGCACTTGTGAATCAATATGAACATGTGCATCACATATTCTTATAATGATATTTAAAATCAATCCATACGTAAAGTTCAATGTTATGTGTTCAAATTCAATATGCACATATGTATCACTTTAAACAACAACATCAACAGAATCTAATTACACAATATCATAAACACGTATATTAAACAAAACTGCTCATGTGCGGTATGCACATGTGCATCACATGAAACAATAACATCATCATATTCTAATTACACAAAATCACAATAACACCATCATAACCTAATTACACAAAATCATGTATCTTACACAAAACTGCCGAAGTTCACTATGCACGTGTGCATTACCTAAAACAACAACACCAGCATATTCTAATTACACAAAATCATCTACACGTATCCTAAACAAATCTGCTCAAATTCACTATGCACATGAATGATATTATTAATTTTATTTGCTCAAATTCACTATGACACACTCGTTGAATCATCTATTCTTCTAATCATGTTGCCCTAATTACGAACGGATTAAAAATCCACAATGCTTATAATCACGTTGCCCTAATTACGAATGGATGAAGAATGTACGATCGATTAAAAATCCACAATGCTTATAATCACGTTGCCTAAATTACGAATGGATGAAAAATGTACGATCGATTATTATGTTCCTAATATATATTATACGACTAATTTTGGATGAACTTTGGGAACTAACCTCGATTATATGACTATCTGCTGGTAAAATCTTGGATCTGAGATAAAATCTCAATCCAGATGCTTCAATATGGTGAACTGATGACGGTGAAGTGATGATGTCTTCGAGACGATGATGTAATCGATGAACTGTTGAGTATTGTTGAAAGATTCAGGGACAAACTGTTGAGTATTGTTGAGAGATTCATGTTGAAGGTTGAGAAATGTTGAGAGATCTGGATCTAATCAAAGGTTAGAGATAGTGGACGTGAAAGTTTGTATTAAATGTAATTTAATTTGTGCTTGAAGTCCAATATTTTAAAATTTGTTTGGTATTTACAAAATTGCCCCCTGTTCACATTGGTTCTCGCGGTTCTCGCAATAAGAGTGGTTCTCGCATGAACCCTACCCTATATATATATATATATATATATATATATATATATATTGTTGGACCGTTGTTTGACCCTAAAAGTCAGTCAAGGTAGTTCATCTTCGTATATAAAGGCGGAATCAGTATATATGAAGTTACACGGCTTGTCCTATCAATTCCACTGCTTTTTATTGCTTTCTGAGACAATTTTGACAGAGTTCCGTTCCAAAAGCACATACACGACTACTAAGATCGGCTCCAATGACTCCCTATATATAGACTAGGATGGTTCGCTTATATGACTGACATATAAGCGGACCTACAACTTTGCACCATAAGCGAACCTATCAAACCCTACGAGCGGACCTACATACAAACTGTACATAAAAGCGAACCTACTTCTTCTAATACATATTTTGACGATCTAGACCCTCTGTTGACCTATCTTGACCTAAGACTTCATGTAGACGTAGTCAACAGACATTCCATGCATCAACAGACTCCCCCTTGGATGTTGACGTAGTCTTCAGTAGTCTTCAGCTCCTGAGTCTTCGGTCTTGGTCTTTTCTCTAACTCTGTCTTCTCCTCATAAGCATTCTTCACAGGTTCCAGGATTAACACCTAGCTCTAACTTCAGACTTCCCTTTAGCTGTTGATCCAGACTCCCCCTTTCACAGACTCCCCCTCTCAGTATGCTGGGATCTGAGGTATTTGGTTCAAGCTTTGACAATTTGCCTCCGTTGGGAATAATGAAGTCTCCAAACCTGTTACTCAACCAATAACATTACGATCTATCTTTTCTAACAATAAACACATATTCAATCAGTTTTAGAAATCCACTTAACTCTTCAAGTTCAAGTTAATGACCCTAAACACTTGATTAATCTACCAAGTTCAACTTAATGACCCTGGTTGATCTTTTGACGAATCAAACTGATTTAGTAAAATCATTTTCAAACTTTTTCTGAAAATAACAAGTATCAAGTTAATGAACTTGTTTGTGACTTAGAAAACAATCAAATTTCCAACAAAATAAGCTCTCCTCATTCTTCAGCTCAGAATCTCCTACATCTGCTTCATCTTTCTAGAATCCGACAATCAACTTTCCACTCTGGTTTGTCTAAAATAAAGCAGCAATAAATTTTTTTTGGATTTTTAATGTGTTCTATACTAAGAAATGAAATAACAGAAAAACTTAAAATGCAGAAAGTAAACTATTTACAAATTCATTTTTGGCGAGCGTGTCAGGGAATCATATCAGCTTTACAGATAAATTACAAGTACCGTTAAGCTACATTACATACTCTGACTTAAACAATTCACCTCGATTGTTGATATACTGATCCATCTTAAGTTCTCACACAAACTTCAATCTATTCAGGATACAGTTTAAGTGTCTTAAGAACTTAGTTCAATTCATGTGTCCCACCTCTTGAATATACTCCCGTATCCAGAATCCCAGATTCTCAGTCTTACAGGTGAGTATACCACAGATGATATCTGTAAGGGGTTAGGTGCGAAACCGTGAGAGCTCAGGTCAGAACTTCCGTTCAACAGAGAGATGACGGCTCGACTTTTGGTGTGTCCCCTTTAGAGGATCTTTTTGATTACAACAGCAGCGACTATCAATTTTATTGTTTCATCAGCTTGCTGAGGGCGATGCTATGTTTCAAGCATTTTGCAGAAAGTATTATTCGGGGACTAGGTCAGTACTTCCATACAGCAGAAGTCCCGGAATAATACCCCAGATATCACTGAGTATAAAGACCTAGTATCTCAGAATATGGGACCTTTCAAACGAGATTTCAGGGGTTACCTATATATCCAAGTAGTGTTCCCCACAAATTTCACAAGTTTGAAATTTTAAGTTTATATCCCGAATCAATCTACTAAATGTATGAAAACCTATCGACACATCAATAGTGCGACTGTTTAATTCATTTAAACTTTTCAAATCTTTAGCATACTGTAATTGTCTAGCCGATGTACTATCATTTTCCCTATATACACAAGCTCTTTTTCAATTTTATCATGTTTTTGGATTTTTCATTTTTTACTGTTTTTGTATTTTCTGAAAATAAACTATGTACAACTATCTCCCCCTAAATACCAAAACACATAAAAAATCGACAAACCATTGCAGATTGTCTCTCGTCTTCATCCGCAACAGTATTCTCATCAACGCTCACAATTCCATCCGACACTGAAAGCAATTTCATACCATTAAGTTTTAACAAATATTGAAACCGATTTTTATCAAAAGCTTTGGTATGCAAATCAGCTTTTTGTTCGTCAGTGTGGATTTTCTCAATTCGTATCAACTTTTTCTCGAAGCAGTCGCGAATAAAGTGATGACGAATCTCTATATGTTTAGTTTTAGCGTGATGTACTAGATTTTTAGTTATATTAATCGCGGCCTCATTATCAACAAATAGAGGTGTGTTAAGAAACTGCAAACCGTAGTCGCGCATCTGTTGCTGTATCCACAGGATCTGAGAGCAGCAACTGCTAGCAGAAACATACTCCGCTTCACATGTAGATAGCGCCATAGATGTTTGTTTCTTACACTGCCAGGTAACCAATCTAGATCCAAAGAACTGGCATCCTGCAGTTGTTGATTTCGCGTTGACTTTGCAGCATCCGAAATCCGAATCGGAATACCCTTCGAGCGTAAAATCGCCTTTCCTAGGATACCATAACCCCAATGACGGAGTACCTTTCAGGTAACGCAATATCCTCTTGACAATAATCATGTGCGATGCTCTCGGGTTAGACTGAAATCTTGCTGCAAGGCACGTTGGGTACATGATATCAGGACGTGAAGCAGTCAGATACATCAAAGAACCTATCATGGAACGGTAGAACGTTTCATCAGCCCTGTCTCCGGTGAGATCTGGGTGAATCCCATGATTAGTCGCAAGTGGGGTAGCAGCTGGAGTAGAACTTGACATTCCAAATTTCTCTAGAATATCATGCACGTACTTCGTTTGATGAATGAAAATTCCCTCAGGTAGTTGTTCAACTTGTAGACCCAGAAAGAACTTCATCTCCCCCATTGATGACATTTCGAATTTCTGCTTCATCACCTGTTCGAAATCTTTGCACAATTTCTCATTTGTTGACCCAAAAATTATATCGTCCACATAAATTTGTACTATCAGAAGATGACCATCAACGACTTTAGTGAAGAGAGTGGTATCCACTTTTCCACGTATGAACTGGTTAGCGAGTAGGTGTTGAGACAAAGTCTCGTACCAGGCTCTCGGTGCCTGATGTAGACCATACAACGCTTTGTCCAGCAGATAAACTTTGTTCTTGTGGATTGGGTCAGTAAAGCCCGGCGGCTGACCAACATAAACCTCCTCTTTGACCTTCCCGTAAAGAAACGCTGACTTTACATCCAACTGATATACTTTGAAATTCTTCCAAGACGCAAATGCTAGGAAAATTCTGATAGCCTCTAGTCGAGCTACAGGAGCATAGACTTCGGTAAAATCAATCCCCTCCTATTGACTAAAGCCCTGAACAACGAGTCGAGCTTTGTTCCTTACAACCACTCCTCTGTCATCCCTCTTACATTTGAAAACCCATTTTGTATTGATTTTCCTTTGACCATCTGGCAAATCCACTAACTTCCACACTCCCAACTTTTCAAACTGACATAACTCTTCTTGCATCGCTATGACCCAAGAGTCTTCAGTAAGCGCCTCTTTGTAAGTTCTCGGTTCGATCTGCGAGATAAAACAACTTAATGAAAATTCAGTTTGTAAAGGTGCTACTGTAGAATAAAAACATGTAAGGCCCTGGTCAATTTGACGTCTCGTGCGAACGCCCGATTGCAATTCTCCTATGATCAACTCCTCTGGATGATAAGAAAGAGTTCGCGGCATCACTTCGCTTGGAACATCTACATTTCCCTCCAGATTAGTAACATTCTACTCTGCATCTTGTTCACCAACTTGGTTTGTTTGACTTGACAACTGGATCTGCTCCCCCTCAAGATCTGAATCACCATGGTCAAATACTGGCATGTTATCAGCTTCTTGATCATCATTCACATCCGACTGATTACCAGGATCAACTTCATCATCATGTTCACCAGCATTACTAGGACCTGCTTCATCGTCATTTGAAGTTTCCCGAGGTCTTCCAGAATACTCCGCTGGGAACCTGAGCTGCGACTCATACTCTCGCAAAATATCCAGCTCATCAAAGAAATCTACTTCTTACTCTGATTCTTCTCTCATGTCAAACGAATCCCAAAGTTTGTCATAATGATAACGCCATGAATCACCAGGATTCTATGGCGGCATAGTGTAACCTTGACATTCAACATTTGCAGCTTCAATAATCCGCTTTTCACTTGGAACGAAGACACGTCGTGTAGGACTTGAATAGCCAACAAAGATACCCTCTATGCTCTTCGGACCAAACTTTCCATTAGGCTCTATCACCGTACAGGGTGACCCAAACGGTTCTAGATACTTCAAATTCAGCTTGCGGTTATTGATTAGCTCAAAACACGTTTTGTTGAACTTCTTGACAGTAAGAACCCTGTTGAGAGTATAGCATGCAGCAGAAACAGCTTCAGCCCAGAAATTAATTGGTAATTTAGAGTCTGCGAGCATCGTTCTGGCTGTCTCGATTAGCGTCCGGTTTTTGCGTTCTGCTACTCCATTCTGCTGCGGAGTGTACGGAGCACTAAACTCATGCAGTATACCTCGTTCATCACAAAATTCTTCCATCTTACTGTTTTTGAATTCAGTACCATTATCACTTCGAATTTTACAAATAGGCCTCTGGTACAGATTCTCAATTCTTTTAGACAACGCCATCAAGCTGTCTTACGTTTCGTCTTTTGATTTCAAGAATGAAACCCACGAAAATCTAGAATAATCATCAGTCACGACCAAACAGCAGTAATCTCCTGTTATACTCTTGACGTTCACCGGACCAAACAAATCCATGTGAAGTCTTTCCAAAGGTCTTGAAACTGAATTGACTTGCTTTGTAGGGTGTGACTTTTTCTTCTGTTTGCCTTTGACACAACTTATGCACTCCCCTTCCAGATGAAAACCTTTGACATGCACTCCTGTGACCAAATCGTTATGCACCAAGTGATTCATCTTCCTTAGGTGAATATGCCCCATCTTTAGGTGCCATAATCTTGACTCTTTTTCCGTTGCTCTTGACACAAAACAATGAGCCTGACCCGTGGTTGTAGTAGCGATGCTCATGTCCAACACGTACAGATCATTGACTCTTGGTGCCCTCATGATGATCCATTCCTCAGGTATCACAAATCCCGGTTTCAAGATCAAACATTCTTTGTCAGTGAAATGAGTAGTATACATCCTGTCACAGATCTGAGAGATACTCAGCAGGTTGTTCTCCAGCTCAGCGATGTAGTTAACCCTCTCAAATGTTACGATGCCATTCGATAACGTTCCTTCACCTATGATCTTTCCTCCTTGATTACCCGCAAAACCCACGTAACCATCGTTAATGTTTTTCACATCATACAGCAACACAGTCTTCCCTGTCATATGTCTCAATGCTCCACTATCCATGATCCACCTGGATACAAGTTTTGGAAGATCTTGCACATAACAAATCATCACTTAAACAACTTCAAGAAAGATGCCGATTCATGCTTCGCGATCCAGGAAGCTCCGGCAATTCAAACTGTTTAATCAAACATGGTGTCCACCCAGGCCTCATCAGCCTTAGGTGTAACCTTGACTCTTGCAATTTGAATTTTGAAATTTTCAGCCTTGAGAGGTGGAAAATTTGCATCATAATCAACCGTAATTGACTCTTCAGCCTTTTTCACCTCAGAAGTTGAAACTTTCTTCTCAACTTTTGATTCAATTTTAGGTTTCCACACCTGTTGAGTTAATGCAACCCGTTTGTAAAATGTGTCATTTTTAGTTACCGACTTCTTTACGGGTTCATTTTTCACTTTGAAATTGTCAAGTTTAACATTCTTTTTCTCAACAACTCTTTTCTCAACAATCATCGGTGCTTTACCCTTCACATCAACCTTTTTCTGTTGAACTTTCACAGCTTCAGTCTTAGGCTTCACAAATGTACACTTTCGTGCAATGTGACCAACCTGATCACATCTAAAGCAAGTTCGAGTATCAACTACCCGACTCGTGCCTTCAGACTGAGCCTGTGAAGTTCTCTTCTCAAAAAACTCTTTGTTCGATTTTGAAAAAATTTCTTTCTCTTCATCGGCAAGTGTGTTCGAACTGTTCACAAACTTTTTCTTCTCGACAAACCTCTTGTTTGGAACATCTCTTTTCTGATAAGGTTTACCCCCCTGATATCCACCCGACCAGTTATATCTGTTGTTATTATAAAAATGTGGTGGATTAACAGATTTCTTGTTGTAAACCTTTTCTTTCTCAAACCTCATTTTATTTTTCTTTTGACACAGATTATTCATGGTATATATATATATATATATATATATATATAGGGTAGGGATATGGTAGAAAGTATCTAAAATGTGAGAAGGGTAAGAAGTGTTTTAAACCACTGGATATTTGATCTAATGGTTGAGATCAATAAGGTATAAAATGTAAATTGTGTTTTAATTAGAAGGACCTTGTGTAAAATTAAAGGGCAATAGTGACTTTTCCAACGTTTCAAATATGGTAACCGTTTCAAAATCCCCATCAATCTCCTATAAATCAACGAATTTATGGTAACTGTTTCAAAACCCCCATCAATCTCTTAAAAAATCAGCGAATTTCTCGTACTGAAATAAATTCTTTGATTTCCTTCACAACAACTTTTTATAACACTATAACGAACAGTATATTGCATGATAAAACACTATAGGAAGATATAAAACTATCTGTTTACTGTAAGACATTAAACATAAATAAAACACTGTTGATGGGGGATAAAACACTATGAAAAGGAAATATATATTACATGATAAAACACTATAGGAAGATATAACATTATCTGTTTACTGTAAGACACTATACAGAATAAAACACTATTGATGAGGATAAAACACTATGAAAAGGAACAGTATATTACATGATAAAACACTATAGAAAGATATAACACTATCTGTTTACTGTAAGACACTATACAGAATAAAACACTATTGATGGGGATAAAACACTATGAAAAGGAGATTAAAGATACCTGTACATAATATAACACTATTGATTGGGGAATATAACACTACAACAAGAACTTACCGTAAACAATTAAATGTATAGAACAAATCGAATTCGAATCACATCCCTAATATATCGCCTGATATATTTGGCAGTTATCTTTGGAAATCAATTAATTGATAAGAATGGACAATTACTAATATACCCTTTTGAATTAATTAAGATAAGGGACACTTGTCATTCCCAAATTATTTCTCACACTTCTCACAAAAGTTGGACTTTTTACAGGATCCTCTACCTATATATATATATATATATATATATATATATATATATATATATATATATATATATATATATAAAGCTTATAAAAACCTTTTTAAGCCCTTTAAAAATTTGGGTCTTAGGTGAAGGCACAGGTTGTTCGGCACTGGTTGTTAAAAATATTTTGATTCGCTATTATAATGAGCCTTGCTATTGTATCTTCATAGCAAAGATCTCAAAGAAATCGATTAAGAGGGTTGCAAGATGTACCATAAGCAATCGTCTGCGAAAAGTCTAACAATGCTAATTCCTTCCTAATTATTTGCGAAAACCTACTTTACGTTATTATCTAGAGTAGCTTGATGGCGAAAAACAATCAAAACTATTTAACACAAAAGGGGAACCAAACGTAAAAGAGAACAATGGTTAAGAAACTAGGAAGGAGATAAAGGAAATCCAATCCAAGACGATTTCAAAGACAACATATCAAAGGTTGATTTAAGTCAATGTTATAATTTTATATTTAATTTTATGTGTGATAGATCATTTGATTATATTAGGTTTGTTTCCAATTGATGCGGTGTGTATATCATAATTGCGTGTTAATAAATCATGTCTATTGACTATTGAGGGGTTTTTTTTTTTTAGTGGGTATTTCAATTGTCATCACACCTACTCAAGTTCAATACCATTGATATTTTAATTGCTTTGAATTTTATAATTATTTCGTTATATATGAAAAGGCCCTAAGGCAAGTACCCTAAATGGCTTCTTAGTTTTTTACTTAACTAGGGAGAATGCCCGTGCGATGCACGACATGCATAATAGTTATTGTTTGTTCGTGATAAGATGTTTGACAGTGCTTGACAAACTAACCTGCGAGATGACTACTAACCCGAGCAGCGCGTTATTTAATTATATTAGTAAACAGAGTATTCCATGCGTAAGTATAACGATCCGACTTGAAACATCTATCGCCAGCTTGTCCTAAAAGTTTCTGTACAGGGGAAGAATATAATTTAACCTATGAACCGTTTACTCCGGGGGACCCGCTGGGTTCAGGTTGTTAAAAGTTTCTTTGTAGATGATGTTTCTTTGTACCAGAGCATTACGTTGGAGTCGTCAATTTACACCATTCTGCTCGTTCTCTGTTAATGTTAGTTCATCAATCGTTTTATTCTACACTCTTCACTAACCTAAATTTGAAAAATAGTTACGACTTTTCGTGTCAAACTTCCCCTTTCAAATGTAGAAACTAATATAGTTGATGCTATAATTGTTCCATTTTCCAGTTCTTTTATATGGATAATCAAAGCTACTACAAAAGTTGTACTCTTTTCTATCCCAAAACACATGTGCATGTTATTCAAATGTCTGAATAGAGATCCACACATACAAAAAGAAGGCTCCAACAACAGCTTTCGTATATGTTTTAAGTTCTTGCAAGAACGACTTGTTTTACATGTCCGGACATGTGAAGGCCATCTTCGTGCATTGGCCTTGAACCTAACATGTATCGCTAAAACATCAAAGCCGTTGTAAACAAACCAAACATCCAACAAACCGTGAGTACATCTATAAACAATAATAGTGAGTATATCTATATACAAATCAAACATCCAACAAACCGTTAGTGAACCTTTTGATAGAAAGTTCCTTTATTTTTATTTGTTAATACATATATAAAATAACTAATAGAGTAGGAGAACCGTTTAACTCGCTCTATCATAACACCTTCTTTAAGCTCTCCAACTCCTAAATAATCACACATTTAGATCGCTCATATTGCATTACTAATGTAGAATGTTTGTTTTTTCCAATTGAAGAAGTTTGCTAGACAAACTATTAATCCCTTTAATAGTTAATCCACATCTCGCAAGATTTTAGATTTATACACAAATCGTGTACCTTTCACGACACTGCTTACCAATACGACTGAGAAGAGACTGTGTTATGAGAGACCATTTTGAGGGCCCATCCATATGTTTTCACCAGCTCAAGGACTTTTTCATCCTCCTACAACGACAAATAATAATAATAATAATAATAATAATAATAATAATAATAATAATAATAATAATAATAATAATAATAATAATAATAAAAATAAAAAGAGACCATAAAAGCTGTTTTGATCAAACGTGTCAAAGAGTAGGAGGGGATGTGGTGAAAACCTCATGAGTCTATGGACCTTTAATAAGTTCTGAATTAAGAACCTTTTTCCAGCGATGCAGACATTGGACTTCAGATCTATCAGAAAAATACACAGCTGCAAACGCCAACTTTTATAATTGATTTTAAAAAAACATTCATGTAAAGCCCATGAATTCCAATCCCATATAAAGCATAAGAAAACCAATAAGCTGGTGAGAGAAACAAAAAGAAATTACGTTGTATAAATATGTAGGGACCAAAGTCTCATATGGATCACTGAGAATAATCACTCCATGAACATTAATTATTGGAAATTTCAATAGCAGTAACTATATGAAACCAAACCATTGAAATCATATGAACATTGAAATTTAAAATTAAAATGACTCAATAAGACGGGCACTATTGCCTTTTTTGTTAGACTTGAACCCGTACCACTTTAATAAGAATAAAAACACGTGATACCAGTAACCCAAGACGCCATCGGCTTTTTTTAGTTATCTAATATACTTTAATGATTGGCATTTATTTACTTATTGATATACACGGCTCCTTATAACTTATCATTTCTCTCATTATATATGTGAGAATGACATGTGAGACAGAACCTTTTATTTATGTGCGGGTATAACTGAACCAAACTTAACTATGGATTGGGAGTGGCTGGGGGAGTTCTTGAAGGGAATAGTGAAGCCTGCGGCCGCCACCGCGGTGGTCAGGGCCGGCTCAACCATTTTGGTGGCCTAAGGCGAAGTAAAAGCTTGTGGCCTTTTTCATCACGTCGTCTACAGGGTACGTTTAGCCAATCCCGAATAAAAAATACTAAAAATGGAAAAACTTCGTACCAACCATTCCTTGTGGCCTTGAAACCCCTCGGTTTTAAGGTTTTAACTAACTATACGATAATTTATCAAAACTACTGTCTGTAGAGTAATTAGGAAAACAAACCTTGATGAAAAACACCGGCTGTGTGCTGGGAATTGCGTGTGGTTTCCCAAATAGAGTTCAAAGCAGGTTCGGTTTGAACCAGATCAGGAACATTGTTAGGCACAAAACGTATTTGATGTTGCCCATCTGCAAATACAAAAGCATAATAAGTTATAAAAGAACTGAGAATAAGTTATGATAAGAAATTGGCTCCTGAATAATTTGAATACCATAAAATGATGAAGATTGACTTCTTGAGTTAAAGTGGATAGTTTCTTTTTCTTTTTATGGCTTTCGGCGACGGGCATTGTGGTCAGAAAGCCTCTAGCGACAGCTCCACTTCTTCCCATCAAATTCTGACAGCCCGTGAAATCTTTAACAGTCATTGGAAAGCACAATTGTGTTGTTTTAGAACTGGTTGGAACGGGCCGGGTCAGGTTGACCGACAAAGATTTGTACCCATCGTAACAAATATGAATACATTAATAAGCTACCTTTTACAAATAAACAATGTAGGACTGTAAACACTTTTAAATTATACTTCAGCTAACTTTTAATAACCAATTCTCTTTTATCTTAAATTATTCGATTTGACCCGTTACATATGAATACAAAAACATAGTTGCTAGTGGGGGTTTTCAGTAAAATGTAGCCTCTGTTACCAGCATGAGTCAGCATACGGTTCGACCATAACACATGGATGCAATATAAAGGTTCTTTGACCATTTTTCATGCAGAATGAACATACAAACAAAATTCTTCATAAAAAAGTAAAAAAAAATCCCAGCAATTACGGGTTTTACTATTACGGTTCTACCTTCACGTGGGTACTCGGGAAGGCGGATGCTCTCAAGGTTTCTTGTGTCTCGTCCATTATTTTACGCCTCGGGATACTCAGAATGAACGCTTGCAACTAAAAAAAGAGGTAGATTAAATAGGAAACGGGTCAAAAGTTTCCCAACGTGCACCTTCAATTATTTAATTTAAAAATTAGATGATTATAGAAGTTAAATACTTTTTGTAATTGTATTTTACGCTAATCATCTACATAAAAGATTAAAATGTTGGGATAAGAAAGTGTTTCGGGTCAACCATTCCCGTCTCAATCCACACCATAAATTACCCGTTTGACCCATTACCCAACCTATTTATGTGAAAAGAAATTGATACTGATCATGGTTTGCATATCACTTCCCTGTTTTAATCAGAACAGCAAGAACCAGAACTTGAACATCTATCTTGAACAAACAAAGGTTCAGGTTTCCTCGATTGTGGAGCGGAGCCGACCGGAAGAACGATTTAAGTATTTTTTTTTACGATCTAATGAAACAAAACAAACATACAGATGATGATGATGATGATGATGAAAAGATTCTAAAATAAAATCGAACCTGTATGAAATCACAATAAAAGAACCTAAATTACATCAAAAAATTACAGGGATGAATGGTAGAACAGAGCAACAAATGTGGAACCTGATAGGCTTCAATTGCCCTAGGCTGGGTATAGTTGCTTGAGTGTTATCTTCGTGTATCTCCCGTCACCCCCATTCTCCAACAGCATCTAGTGCACTTGCCATCACAATTTGATATCGATTCCAAGCCCTATCAAAATCTGCATCATGATTGAGGTAGTTGTGTTGAAAAAGTTATTAGTTCGTATCTAAAGAAATCAAAATGAAACGAAGATAATCACTGATCGAAATTTTTATTTGGGTTTACTCACCTTCCGTGAGATGGTCTCAAAATCATATCAACAAAACTGAAATACTGGTTAGTGAATTCAAAACTTTAACTATAGGATAATCGAACAAATGAAGAGTAAAAGTACCTGGCGTCATTGAAGCAGTGGCTAGGGTTCGAAAGCTTGAATTAGAGGAATATGAAGATGGCAATTCATTTACCTGCATCACAGGGACATTGAATCAATTTAGGGCTATTAGAGTAGATGAATCGGATGAAATTAAATCTGTGATACGTTTTGACTTGATTGAAGACGAAGATGAAAGGCTTTCGAAAATTAATGCAGGAGGAGGGTTTGTCAATTTTACCCTCAAATTCAGTTACTTTAAATGCCTAAATTAATGAATTTCTTTATAAATTTTATTCATTTTAATATTAATGCAAAAATACAATTTTGCCCTTTTTACTACCTACCTAATTAAGTGTTGTACCATAAGCATTATAACTTACTTGAAAGACACAAATGTATTAACTAAATTTTTAAGTATATATAGAATATAGATATAGATAGATATAGATTATTAAGTAAATTAAATGCAATTAATAGGATTTTTCTAGGTTGGTGCATTTAAAACAACCATAAATTTTGGTTTTAAAATAGAACATATAACTAAACTTATATTTTTAAGTATATATAGATATAGATAGATATAGATTATTAAGTAAATTAAATGCAATTAATAGGATTTTTATAGGTTGGTGCATTTAAAACAACCATAAATTTTGGTTTTAAAATAGAACATATAACTAAACTTTAGAATATATATAGATTATGAACAGACTGGTTGATAGGTTCTTCGTTCTTGTAGGAATGTTCAAGACAAGACAAGCATAACTTGTTTAACTATTTGCGTCGAGAAACTTAACCATAACACTATATGTTGGAAAAATTGGTGAAAATAACATTTCATAAATATAGGAAAATGATTTTTTTCTATTTTGGACTAGAAATAAATATAATAAAATGAGCGGGTTTTATATATTTATTTGTGGGTTTATGTTCTATGTTGAAAGAGCTTCGCAACGAACTAAACCACGTCCAAAACGGAGCTAAGATGAATGAGATATCGATGCTCAAAGTTGGGTGTTTGAAACATTGAATGGTGAAACAAAAGAGAGAGTAGCACCTTGTCCCACATAAGAGGAGATATGGAACTTAAATGGGTATTTAAGTGGGAACTCTCCATCCTTATTGTTTCATGGAAGCACACATTAAGTGTACTCGCGAAGTGTGCGGGTCACCCTAACTCGCACTCGCACACGCGCGCGCGCGTGGCGTGGGCGATGAGGCGCAATGTGGCGCTTTGAAGTGGCGTGCGGGTTCAGGCGCGTGACGTGGCAGTCCGCACGCGAGTGCATGTGGCATGAAGGCGCGCGGTTGTGCGCATGGAGCATGGCCCTGATGTGACGTGCGCGGCGCACCAGAGTGAGCCAATACGGCGCGACTGTGTGACGTGCTCGTATAGGATCACACGTGACGTGGCGCACGCGCGCATGGACCTGAGCTAGTGTGGCGCACGCGCGCATGGCAGTGAACCAAAAGGACGCAGTGCGCATGAGCGTGCAGACCTGCGCGCGCAGAAGCTTCCAGCATTAAATGACGAAGCAGTTTCAGTTCTGCATTCGAAACTGACGAGTCAAACGGTTTTAACAGCGAATTAAATGACGTATTAAATTGCATTGAAGACGTTTAATGCAATTTAAACCTCTCCTTAATTCCTTTTGACTGTTTCGACTTAGGAGCTGTATAAATACAGCTCCATACCCAGCTGCGGAATACACCGGCAACACAACAACATCACATACTTTCTCGCCACAGCTTTTAGATCTTCTACTTGCTCTCTTCAAGGTAGCCTTCGGGTTGTAGGCCAGCACCGGCAGTACGCTGATTCGGCTGTTGTACCCTGGGAAACAAAACGAGTACTCCTGGGAGACTCGAAATTTGTTTTAAGGGAAGCGTGTATACACGTGACTCAGCCTCTCTGCTTCTACTCCTTTCTTGTATTTTGGTTTATTTCAGTTGTAATTGTACTAGTAATTTTAGCTTTCTTATTTCTGTATTGTAATCAAAATAATAAAATTTGTTTTATTTTTATTTAATTACGCGAACGGTTCCTACACTATCAAATTGAAACCATGTAATCAAATACAACCGTCGAATCCATTATGTAAAGGGATAGACGGGTTACATTTAAGTTGTATGCAAGTTACACTATAAATTCAATATATATCCTTAGTTTGAGTTTTGCTAGGTTAACAAGTCAATACCTTTGAAGAAACATCAAATTAATCTCTAGGTTAACTTTTGGGATTAGTCCCGTCCAAATAAAGGTTAATCTTTCTTCCTTATTTGATTACTACAAGATCCTGCAAAACAACACAATACCGTGAAGCTCGTTACAAAGAGGAGGATTGGGGGGGGGGGGTTTCTTCTTGTAACCACCCTCCGGCTTGAGAATAAGAACTTGTTTGAGGATAATAAGTGTGTGTATTAAGTGAGAGAGTAAGAGAGCGATGCTTAAATCTAGAGACCAAGTCCACTATTTATAGTCGAGATAATAAAGGAGGTGGACTGATGGGCCTTGGGCCTGACACCAACATCAAGGAATATTGTGTTTGTCTCTATAAACACGACCATTAGTGTTTGCATGCTAAAGAGAATGTGGCGCACGTTGAATGGATCCACGTGGCCTGGCATTTGTCCTTGTTGTCGGGTCTGTCATCAGTGTTTAAATGGAGATCATGGAGCAGTGGTCGGCGCACGATGATTGGTGACATGTTAGTATCCTTGTGTATTTCTTGTCTCCTGCACGATCATCCATTGAGAGTCATTGTTAGACACAGCCTGTCACGCGCCTTTTGGCCACATGTTCCGACGTTCGTACTATATGTACTATGCCTTGCTGGCATGCACGGGCTTGCGCTACTTAGGCATGCGCCATTCTACTAAGGATGGCTTAAGTGTGATACATCTGCTTTGGGGATATGACTCTTTGCACACAACCTATGCTTAGCATTGTGCAAATTGGCGTAACATTTGAGACTATACCACCTTCAACCTTTGTTTTAACCAACCCAAACTGCTTATTAAAAGATCTTATACAGTTCATTGGATCAAACTTTTTATGAAAAAGACATTATACAGTTCATTGTGTCATAAACTTGAAATGACAGAAATCTGTTACAATCCAGCCCAATAATTAATTATTTTCGTATGAATTAAACATTGAAAAGAAGTTAATGGTTAAAAATATAATTCCGATTTCATAAAGCTTGGTGGTCCATCTCCTTTTTATTTGCATGGAAATTTCGGCCACAAAAGTCTTTTGTGGCGCACGTTTTCCCGTACCCCCAACCGTTGGTACCCAAGCACCCAAGAAGAATGGTTAAAAATTAGTAAATTTTCATGGTAAATGAGCGAGCTGACTCCGAGCTCGACTACAAAGGCGGAGCTTAGTGTAAAGTGGGGTGTATCCGCTCCCCGAATGTTTCGGTTAAAAATGTAAAATTTTCTATTTTTCGTCCGAAAATTTTAAAAATATATAGGATTGTCCCCCCGATTATTTTGCCTAAATATTTATACAATATATAAATTGGGTCCCATGACTTTCCGCCCCCTTGGAATTTTTGGTCAAGCTCCGCCACTGCTCGACTAGGCTTGAGCTCGGCTTGTTTAACTTACGAGAGCTCGAGTTTTTTTTATCTAAATCTCAATCTCAACTCGTGAGTAGTTTAAAGCTCAAGCCGGCTCAGGTTCTTCTTGTTTATTATTAATTAAATAACTTATATACATTTTATATATGTATATTATTTATTAGTTTTATATATAACAAAATATTGAATTATTATTTAGTTTTTATCATAACTATTATATAATATAATAATAACTACTATGTAGATATATATATTAACAGAAACTATATAAATAATTAATAGGCTCACGAGTCAATTCAAGCTTGATAAGTGAAGCTTATGCTCGAGATTATTTTTTAAACAAACTTATTTTAAGGCTCAAACCCATTTATGACTAAATTCAAATTAGCGAGCTAATCTCGAATAACTTAGAAGCGGTTTGAATTATTACACACGTAAATATAGTCTTATATTTCATATAGCTAAGAAAGTAAAATTAAAACTTAACAAAAAAAAAAAAAAAAAGTTTCTACAATTCCATAAATATTGTTCAGTCAAGTCAAGTCATACCAGAAATTGTAATTTTCTTAACCCCACGTGCATTCAATATGTCGTCACCCTGTCTGTAGTTTTTTAAAAGTCAATTTATTTGCAATTTTAGGAGTTTTTTTCCTAAAAGGGTGGTGGTGGAAAAAATATTTACTAAAATGGGTGATTTGGAAAATATTTATCAAAATAAGTGTTTTGTTTTAAGTTTTTTCCCATAATGGTGGTGGTGGTGAAAAAAATAATTACCAAAATAGGTTATTTAAAAAATTATTTACCAAGATGAGTGTTTTTTATTTATTTCTTTATTTTAAACTAATATATTGCATTTTTTGCTTTTATTTTTGATTCAATATCACATTTTTTTACCACACAACTCATTATACGGCTTATCTTATTTTTTAAATAACTTAATTTACTTCTTTCATTTTTGTTTTTTAATGTTTTTCTTTTATTTTCCCTTTATATTTATGTAAGATAAATAATTTTAATATAAAGTTTGCTCATGTAATTTCAGGATTATAAACGAACACGAAGATAATGGTAATATTTACTTCTATCAAGCATGAATATAAACTTATTGGACAAAAAAATTAATAAAACTAGATTAATTTGTAATGAGTAATACTTTAAACTTATAAAAAAAATATAATAAGTTAGCTATATATATAAAAATAATGAGTTGATTGAAGAAAAAAAAGTATAAAAGTGAAAATTTAGTTAAAAAAAGAGAGGATTTACAATTGATTTTTATGCTTATAAGTTTAAAGTATTATTCATTACAGATTAATCTAGTTTTATTAATTTTTTTTTGTCCAATAAGTTGATGTTCATAGTTGATAGAAGTAACTATTACCATTATCTTCGCGTTCGTTTATAATCCTTAAATTACATGAGCAAACTTTATATTAAAATTATTTATCTTACATAAATATAAAGGGAAAATAAAAGAAAAACATTAAAAAAATGAAAGAATTAAAATAAGTTAGTTAAAAAATAAAATAAACCGTATAATGAGTTGTTTGGTAAAAAAATGATATTGAATAAAAATAAAAGCAAAAAAATGCAATATATTAGTTTAAAATAAAGAAATAAATAAAAATACTCATCTTGGTAAATAATTTTTATATAGCGTATGTTGATAATTATTTTTTCCACCACCACCATTGTGGGAAAAAAACTTAAAAGAAAACACCTATTTTGGTAAATATTTTTCAAATCACCCATTTTGGTAAATATTTTTTCTACCACCACCATTTTAGGAAAAAACTCCAATTTCACAATAGTTTTCTAATCTAATTCTAATAAAAAAAAAAACTTCTAATCTAATTCTAATAAAAGACTACAAATAATGTCACATAATATTTTCTCCTTTAACTTCATTTTTATTTATTTTAATAATAATATATAAATATCACTTATCTAACTTCTAATAAATAACTTCATACATGCCTTATTATTATTATTATTATTATTATTATTATTATTATTATTATTAATTTTTACATATTTCTCCTTTCTAAAGAAGCCTTATTACATATTTCACCAATCTCTAAATTTAATTACATATTTCCCTTCCTAAACCTCATATATTACGGGGGTGTTTAGCTTAGCTTTTTGAAACAACTTATTGATTTATTGATTTTTTCAAGTAAATAAGTCAAAATAATGTTTGAACAAATGAAAAAGACTTTTTGAAACTAACTTTTTGTATAAGGTGGAAAAATCATTTTGAAAAGCCTTTCCTAACTTTTCAAAATGACTTTTCCACCTTATACAAAAAGTTGTTTCAAAATGTAATTTTCACTTGTCCAAACATTATTTTAATTTAGAGTAAACTGCAATTTTACCCCCCTGAGGTTAGGGGTCATTGGCATGTCTACCCCCTAAGGAAATAATTGCAATTTTACCCCCCACTGTTCAGTGTTATGTTGCAACCTTACCCCCTGTTAACAGATTCTGTTAAGTCAACATTTGTTTTGACTGTTATAATGTGTGAAAAGTCGTTTTTGCCCCTGTCTTATTAAAATTATATAAAAAATTAAGAATCAAGTTTATCATCATCATCATCAGTTCATTCTTCTTCATCATCATCATCATCAGTTCATTCATTCTGGGTGTTCTAGATCCACAAATCACCTACAAACAATTACTCTCATAATTCATTCAACATCAAATTTACACAAATCATCAAACCCTAAGTGCCCTAACAACAACAACAAATCCAGATCCACAACACAAATCACAAAATCAACGAAACAAGTTCATCATCATCATCATCAGGTTCATCATCATCATCATCAGTTCATCACCACCACCACCTCCTTCTCCTCTTCTGACCATCGCCACCATCATCCCACCACTGTTCATTCTTCATATTAAAAACATCCCCATCAATGGCGTAATATCAAATCCCAGATTCTTGCAATCTTGCGTGCTCAAAATAAACCCCAAAATGAGATTCTAATAATTTGATTATTGCTACAAGAAAGAAGCACACAAACGCAGTGATTATTGCTACAAGAAAGAAGCACATAAACCCTAGCCACCACTTTAACTTCTACATCATCTAATAACCCAGATCTGCATATGAACATGAACACAGATTCATAATCAATCTTCATACAAAACAAATCCCCTTTGACTTGTTCATAATTAATCTCCAAAAAACCCAGATTCATAATCAATCTTCATAAAACACCCATGAACATGAAAATTTTCATAATCAAACTTCCATCTCACAATACATCATCTTCATAAAACAAGAACACCCATGAGCAAGATCCAACCATAAGAACCAAACCCGACTCATAAACCCAAACCGAACTACCATCACTGTCCGTCGTCGTCAGGCGCAGCGACAATGATGGCAGAGAAGTCGGATTTGGATGTGGGTTTGTGAAGAAAAGAATTTGGGGAAAAATAGTGAAGTGGGTCTGGAAGAAAAGAAGGGTTTTTTGGGGGTGGATTGATTGCAACAGTGGTGCCGGAGACGGTGGTGGTGAGGAGAAGTGGCGGCGGCGGAGGAGGGTCCGGAGATGAGCCGCCATCAACGGCGGAGATGGCCTGGATTGATGGTGGATGTTCTTGGTGGTGGTAGGTGTTTCGATGGTGGTTAGGGGTTTCCGGGCTGGGGGTTCAGTTTGGTGAGGTGGTGGTCAGGTCAGGTTTTGGTGGAGGTGTTGATGGTGGTAGAGGTGGTGGTCGGTTGATGGTGGTGGGCGGTGGTGGTGACTGAATGTTTGTGAGAGAGAGGGAGAGTGTGGCAGAGAGAGAGAGAGAGAGAGAGAGCTGTAGAGAGAGAGTGTGTCTGTGTGTGGTATAGAGAGAGAAAGTGTTATATATAATAACAATAACAAAAACAACAACAACAACAACAATAATAATAATAATAATAATAATAATAATAAATATTGGATAAGATTACCAAAATACCCTCACCTATAAGGGTCAAACTACCGTTGACTGTTAACAGGGGGTAAGGTTGCGACATAACACTGAACAGTAGGGGGTAAAATTGCAATTATTTCCTTAGGGGGGGTAGACATGCCAATGAACCCTAACCTCAGGGGGTAAAATTGCAGTTTACTCTTTAATTTATTAGCTTGAAAAAGTCAATAAATCAATAAGTTGTTTCAAAAAGCTAAGCCAAACACCCCCTAAATCTCCTTATTAGATTTTTGTAAAAGTCAATAAGTTATAAGTTGGGGTGGAAAATCTTAGCCAAACATGCCCTTATGAGCTTTTTCCCCTCAGATACACCCTCATTGCTAAACATCATTTTTGGAGCTTATGACTAGGGTTGTTCAAATTGCTCGACGCTCTTCGGAAATTGCTCAGAAAATGCTCGTTCGATTTGACGCTCGGTTGTAAACGAGCCGCTCTACTCGGTTCGGTTTGCAAATGAGTCAAGCATGAGCAAAGGTCCGCTCGGCTCGTTTCGGCTCGAATTATTATTTTTAATTAGTATATATATATATATATATATACGTATACATCTACACATACAGATACATATATAAACACGTATACACACACACACACACACATATATATATATAGACAAATATAAATTACACATATATATACACACACACCTATATATACACACATTACATACATATATACTTGAATATAAATTAAATTTATAGTTTTATATATACCACTCTATTAGATTTTGGTCCGCTATATACAAATTTACAACTATATCTATACATATTAGCTCAACCACGCCAATAAAAAAATGAGTATCAAATCTAAAAGTTAAACCCTAAACCGATAAACGAAAGGCTGCTCATCGCCTCAATGTTTCATCATGTTACCCTAAGTCGATCGTCTCCTGTTCTCAACGTATTTGTTCGTGCAATATGATCATGGGCTCGTCGGCCACAACATTGTAATTCATAAAAAAAATATTATGTCACGAGATGTGTATGTTTTTAAAGACATAAAAAACTTGAGACTAAACACTGTCACCATCTATCTCAGCAAATTTAAATTGGGCGACACGGTTGTTCAAATCGCTCGAACTTCGCTCGACGCTCGCTCGGAATATTTATTGCTCGAAAAATGCTCGCTTAATTTGAGGCTCGGTTTTAAATGAGTCGCTCCGCTCGGTTCGATATGTAAACGAGACAAACACGAAGAAATGTCCGCTTGGTTCGACTCTGCTCGTAAACAGAACATTTTATTTTAAAAATCTAATAAGTCAACAAATTGTTTAAAAAAGGTTCATGCCCGTGATACATGTCCAAAATACCCAATTCTTCTTCAACCTTTTTCTGTATCAGGGTTTTCAAAACCCTAGAGTGAGAAACAAACCCTAGAGAGAGGAACACACACACACAGAAGAACCAACAATGGACGGAGCATCATACCAGAGGTTCCCGAAGGTCAAAATCCGCGAGCTCAAAGACGACTACGTGAAATTTGAGCTCCGAGAAACCGACGCAAGCATGGCGAACGCACTCCGGCGAGTCATGATCGCAGAAGTTCCCACAATCGCCATAGATTTGGTTGAAATTGAGGTCAATTCGTCCGTTCTCAATGACGAGTTCATCGCTCACCGTCTCGGTCTTATACCGCTTACGAGCGAGCGTGCGATGAGCATGCGGTTCTCACGTGACTGCGATGCTTGTGACGGTGACGGACAGTGTGAGTTTTGTTCTGTGGAGTTCCATTTGAGAGCTAAGTGTATTAATGATCAGACGCTTGATGTTACGAGTAAGGATTTGTATAGCTCGGATCATACGGTTGTGCCTGTTGATTTTTCGGATCCTGGGTCTGGTTTTGAGAATCCTGAAGATCAAAGGTCTGTTTCTGTATCGTTTGTGTTGTTTGTTTGAAGTTGTTTTGTGAATTAGGGCTTTTGTTGTGAATGGTTAGGGTTTAGTGTGCAATTGTTGTGAAATTTTGATTGTGGTTGTTGAGAGTTGTTTGACTTGATTGAGAGGTCTCCAATAGTTTAATTATATGAAAGTAAGATGTGAATGAGCTGCCTGTTATCTGCTGTGACTGAGAATTAATTGATTTTGACTATTGAGAGAGTGTTATGGTTATACAAGTAATGCTGCTTCTATTAGGCTCTTTAATGCTTTGTGACTGCTGTTAGTTGTATAACAAATGTTGTGGGCTTGTGAACTTATCTGGTTCGCTTAGTATTGCTTGTACAAGGTGAGTTTTGTTGCTCAAGATCAGTGAGTCGCCCTGTGTTCAGTCTTCATTTAGTGTTATCAAATATTATAATCTTGTTCAATGTGCTATATTGTTCTTGTACGTCATCATCATCATCATCATCATACTCAGTAAATCCCACCAATAGCAAAGCTAAGGTAGGGTCTGAAAAGGGTAAGATGTAGACAACCTTACCTCTACCCCGTAGGAATATAGAGGCTGCTTCCAGTGAGACCCTCGGCTCGATAGCAGTTTTGCATCAAGCCTTGGACATGAGGCACATAACACTCAGCAATTGGGACAAAAGCCGATTAGCGCATGTACCCCCTTGTCTTTCGGCTATCAACGCCACCACATGATGCATGATTAACCGTCCCTCGCTTTTTGACGTTATTTTCACGAAATTAGTAAAATAACGTTAAAATTAGTGCACTTTCACTTTTTAACGTTATTATTTTCAATGTGCTATATTGTTCTTGTACGTGTGATTGCTAAACTACTTGCAACTCTTTTCATTGACAAAGTTTCAGAATTTTTACTTATGCTAAGGTAATCTTGTTAGATGCTAATGTATAATCCTGCTGTTGCTATGCATTAATACTGATAGCTGTGTTACTCCTACTGATGACATCCTGATGATGGGTTATTTTGTTAAGTTAGAATTAGCTAGGCAAAATTCAACAGTTGTATATGTATAGACATATAGTATTGCATTACACTGATCATTCATTCGATAAATATCTCTTCAAAATTAATAACATTTAATAACCGGTAAAAGTCAACATATTATGTTAGTCTGGGGTTATCACTCACTTTACATTCAATTATCTCATTAGGGCAAACATACTAACGGACCAATCTTCAGTGGTCGATTCTGAATTTAATGATTCTGACCATTGTAAGAGTATCATGATTATACAAATAATGCTGCTTGCATTAGGTCCTTCTATGCTTTGCAATTGTTGTTAGCGTGTATAAGAAATATTGTTGACTTTAAAGTTATCTGATTTAATTTTCATTGCTTATACAAAGGTTTTGAGAAATATACTTAAGTTTTGACTTGTAAACTCTGCTGATTACTGAGAAATATACTTGTTTTGAGTCTGTTGCGGGTTTGAGTAAGCATGTTAGAAGTTAATGTTGATTTTACGTCGTGTTCAGGGGCATCACTATTGTGAAACTCCGCAAAGGCCAAGAACTAAGGCTAAGAGCAATAGCCAGAAAAGGTATTGGTAAAGATCATGCAAAATGGTCACCTGCTGCAACCGTCACTTTCATGTACGAGCCCGAGATTCACATCAACGAAGAAATGATGGAGACATTATCACTCGAAGAAAAAACAAGTGTCGTTGAAAGCAGCCCCACAAAAGTCTTCGCCTTAAACCCTCAAACTCAGCAGGTTTCATCATTTTCTGCCAACCTTTGTAACTTGTACATACATAAACATTGAATTACTTAATTGATGATCATGAGTGTGTGTCTGTTTGTGTTGGTTGTGATGTCTTCAGGTGGAAGTGGTGGATCCCGAGGCATACACGTATGACGATGAAGTGCTGAAGAAAGTGGAAGCTATGGGGAAACCCGGGCTCATCGAAATCTATGCAAAAGAAGACAGTTTTATCTTCACCGTTGAATCAACCGGTGCAGTCAAAGCTTCTCAGCTGGTGATCAACGCCATTGATGTTTTGAAACAGAAGCTTGATGCCGTTCGCCTGTTGGAGGACACTGTTGAAGCTGATGACCAGTTCGGTGAATTGGGTGCTCATATGCGAGGAGGTTGATTTTAGCTTATCTTTGTTATGTCTGAATGTTAATCTACCGTCAGTTTCGTTCGTATGGAAAACTGGGATTTTTTTTATGTTAATCTTAAGCAGATTGTAGGGTGTTTTTATTCCACTTTGGGTAGTGCAACACTGAGATGCAGATGAAAAGCCATTGTTTTTGTTTATTTTCTGATCACCAAGTTTTCGATAAAAGTCCCGAATGAAAGCATTTGTAGCGTGAGAGCACCCTTTTAATGGAATCGAATCTGATCCTAGAGCTGAAACAAACCTGAGTTGTATGCTCCTGATATTTTATGTTTCTATTACTGAGACTTAACTTTTTGTATGGCTTTTTTTGTGGTTCTTCTAAGTTAGCCTGGACTAAAATAAAGGGATGGGTTGAAATTTACCACAGTGGTTCACAGGATAGACTCATTCAATAACCATTTCTGAAATCGGCCCGTTCTGACCTGAACCCATCCTAACCTGATTAGATCTAATATATCCATTTTTTAAAATCGGACCATTCTGTCCGGAACCTGTTTAGACCTGGTTTCAATAAGATGGCTGGTCAATGTGGTCAACTTTACCACATACGACGACATCATACAAACATTTGAAAAATACTCTGTACTTAGCTTCCCTATTTAACTTTGCAATTTGACACGTACGACCTTCAATGTTATAAATCATGATACTTAAATTGATAGGTTTGGAAGTTCATGCATCTCACCCAAAGCCATTGGCCAACAAACAAAACAATGTTGTTAAATACAAAACTCATATGCCATAAGTATTAATCACAAACACCAAAAGTCTCCATAACCAAATTCCCTTAGGAGAAATTGTGCATCAATAAAAAGGATACCCTCCTGGATATGCAGAACCTGATAATCACCCCAACATCAGATTAGCAAAGTATGGGGGTTTGGGGATTTGGAAATCAGGTAAAATTAGCGGGTCAGATAACCAGACTGGTACGATAAAATACTAGTTTTTATATCATATAACCAACTTTTGTTTTATATACCATTATTTGAATGACAATCTATATTTTTTTCTTTTTGAAATAACACGGTTTAGAAGGTTTTTTTCATTTGTTTCGACTATATTAACCCATCTGGCCCCACATAAGCCCATTTGTATAATTGTATAAAACAGGGTCGAAAAGTCCACTCTTTATAGATAATTGATCAAGAAGAGGAGTTACCGTGACAATCCTCGAAATCATATGGCTTAGGATGATAAGCTGGATAATCAGGAGTGTATGAGGAGTAAGACGATGACATAGGATAACCTCCGGCGGCTACCGGTGGATAAAGCATGGAGGAAGGTGGCGGTGGTGGTGGTGCAGAGTACATAGGCATCTGGGTGTACTTGCTGTAACATATAACATCTATTTAGCATAATGATAGCTTTATCAAGTTTATTGGATTATTGGTCTCATCCATCTTATATATATATATTATACGGGTCATCAATTTATGCAATTAAACCATTTAGCATTTTACTCCTTAGTCAACCTAGGTATAAATGTCGTGTTAATTATAACCTTTAATATATAGTTGTTGTATTATGTTTAAATTTTGATGTATTGTACACTTCATTTATGTCTATTATGGGTTTGATTAGTTGTATGGTTGATGTATTTGTTTATGTTGTTTAAACTTTATTAGTTGTTGGATTGTGTTTAAAACTTTGATATTTTGTAGGTTTGATTTTGATATTTTATTGTTGATATAGATTTTTATCTAATCCAGTATAACTTATTAAAAATGAGCAAACTAATTAAAATGGCGATGGATATTAGGCATATAATAATCAGATTTATGAATGACCAGAAATTACAATTGCATGGGGTTATTATTTGGGCCTAAATAACAAAGTACTGGGTTGGTTCTAATGGGCTTAAAATGTGATTGGGCAAGTGTTGATTATCCGACCCATAAAATGCAATAAAAGGAACTGGGATAAAGGTCTAAACAAAGATAGCCTAATTCAGTTTAGTGAATTAAATGGGAATGAGGTATTGAGGCCCATGGAATTTTAAAAGGGAAGTCGGTTGTTGTTTAGGAGGTTTTTGCCTTTTTGGGGAGACTTTTTGACGGCTGCTTGTGGGATCGCATACATAATTTTCTGACGGCAATTTTAGGGAGAAGAAGGCAACAACAGTTTTAGCATATGGTTGAGCACAGAAACAAAAGCAACAAGATGGCGAGCATGCGTGGCTAATCGCTTGTGACTTTCATCTGGATGAAAGATTGTTTCATGATAGTAACTAAGTTTCAAAAGTGTTCAAATTAGGCCACTCAAGTTTTAAAAGTGTTCCAATCAGGTCACTCAACATTCATTCTTCATTAAAATTAAGGGTTTTTTTATCCATTTCATAGGTGACCGTGGTGATGTGGATTTTTGTTTCTTTTTTCTTTTTTATTTGATGCTAACGTCGAGCGATGACGTGGATTGTAACATGTTTTTTTAATTTTTAATGTAATTAAATGGTTTTTACTTTTAATAAATATAATTTCATATATTAAAATAATTCGACCCTAGCATCTTATGCTCTATTTTTTTTCTTGACACGTGGAAAAAAAGACATGGCTTGATTTGAGTGTTAAGTTATCTAACTGTGACAAAAACAACACCAGTGACCTAATTAGAACACTTTTAAAACTTGGTTACTATTCTGTGAAATTTTCCCTTGTTGTTTCATTTTACATTTTTCAGATTCTTTTTAACTGGTAAATGTTGATCACTTGTGTTGATTTTGTGAAATGTTTATTATATTTGAAATTTTTTTGTCGTTTATCAAGCGTATTGGCAATTTCTTTGCATTGCTAGTGAGTTGGTAAATTGGTGGGTAATTTGTATAATTAAATGAGTTATTAGGTTGTATAGTGAGTCTTAAAAACTATCCCTAATAATTAATCAATATCATTAATTCTAAGGTTATGTCTATGTGGTGTTATGAATCTGTAAACGGGTTTTTATGTTAAAACGGACAATCAGAATTCTAGGTGGGGTTACTTCTTCTTAATCTAATAACTCTTTTTTAGTTAATTAATTAGATAATTTAGTTAAACACTAACCACAATTTCCCTATGGAGACGACCTTACTTACCCGTACTAGTATAGGTATTTAAGTTTTATAAATACTTTTGATTAGCCCACGACAGCTACATCACGTTTACACGAGTTTGTACAATATAAACGATATAATTATATAATCTTTAAAAAAATTATATAACGAACGACTTATGTTAATTAGTAACGATACTTTATATAAACGAATTTTATTAACGTATGTTAGTTCACACAACTAACTTAAATTTATCACAAAAACCGGCCCATCTTAATTAGTAATATAGAATATACCATAATAGCCGTGTATTACAAAGGTTGAATATTAAAAAAATGTAACACACAAATTTATATATTATTAATGTGAATGATATTACGTTACATATGACGGTGTATAAATATAATAAATTTTTTTATCACTGTGTATCTTTTAAATGTAACTTTTATTTAAAATAAATCTTTAAGACCTCAATTCTGTTTACAAAATTCATAATTTTTATTGGTAAAAGCCAATTTTATTGGTATGACATAAATTAGATTTGTTATTCATACTAATAATTTTTATGCGAATTTAATTAATAAACTGTTATTGTAAAGTTATGATATAAGTTAAAGGTTTATATATGATAAATAAAATCTTTTCATTATTAAAGATTAATGGACTATGTCACAAATGGGTATAAAATGAAATTAATATATTTCTTATCTCTATTAAATTGAAAACACATTTATTAATCATAAATCGGTGTAGCTACAAACATTAATATTATCTCATCTATAGCTTCAAAACGTTAAGTTCACTCCGCCGATAATTTTAAACAGAGTTCAATAAAATTTTAGTCTTTTTGCGAGATTTTCCTCTAGTTAGTTACTCTTTTTTAGCTTTCATTTATATGTTAGAAAACCTCATATATCAATTTTACATAGTCTCATATATGGATGATAACTTTTTTTTGTAATTTAAATTATTTTAAGAAGTACTAAAATCATAGTTTTTAAAATTATGATCATTTATGTATATTTTTTAATCATAAATTAGAATTACATATTAATTATTATATATTATTACTAATGAAATAAAGAAGAAAATGCCATGTGGCATTAATTGAAAATAGGTTGGAGAAGAGAATGTCATGTGGTATTAAATGTATCCAAACTTCAGTGCAATTGATTTATAATATAACATACTGTAGGTTAGTGTGATCGATTCGTGAACTTATGTTGAGAATTAATGGGTGTATATTTTACCGTCTTGCTTATCATTTAAGGTACAAATAATCTGATTCATTTTACATATGGACATATATACCATATGTGGTGGATCACTCTGCAACATACTTTGTTATACTTTTAAAGGTTATGTGCTACTCCATTTTATTTAATATGCATGTTATGATCAATTACTTGGCACCTTTTGTGACGGTGTGATTAGACCACGACATCTCTATTTTTTTTTTTTTTTTTTGTATTATATGCCTGGAGAGACATTTTAGTTACAATGAGATGTAGTCACATCTCTATTTTTTTTTTTTTTTTGTATAATTGCATGTCTATATGCCTGGAGAGACATTTTAGTTACAATGAGATGTAGTCTTTTATTGTTGTTGTTTAATCTCATACATTTAGAATTACAAAAAATAAAACCATGTTTTATATAAATATAATAAATGATAGGTTGTCTCTTAAAGTTTAAAAAATATTGTTTATATGTACTTTCTAGCTAATTAATTATAGAATGGGGTAATCAATTAGTTTTTTTTTTTTTTTTTTTTTGTGCAAAAAAGTATATGATCATTAGTCATCAAAATGTTTAAATCTTATGTCAAGAATTACATCACGTTTTGAGATTTATTTATAAAAATAAACTTAAGAATATAACAATAGGACGATATAAAAGTGACGTATGTACATATTTGTGTAGTTCTATTACTCTTTTGGTATAAAAGAGTAATTACAAATTTCTAACCTTTATATGTGTACTAATCCATTACATGTTTCAACCTTTATGTTTACTAACCACATTAGACACCTTTTTATGTAATTAGTTTGCGTAGATTGGGACCTATATAACAACCCCTATTTAACTCGTTAAATGCAAACATGTGAAAGTCACGCGAAGGTATTTATAAAATTTTCCCTCCATTTTTAAATGTGTTCGTCTTCTAATTTCCCTTCCTGAAGAGGTATGGTCTCAATTCCCTGCCTACATGGCAGGGACCACACCACTTTTGAGCATACATGACAATCACATCAGCAAAGCAATCCAGAAGCTTCTAGAAGCTTCTGGAAGACTTGCAGGTGGCACCAAAAATGCTCTACCAGATAAAAAGGACAACACGTGTCACCACTCGCAGAAAGCCACATAAGCCTGCGGCAAATCAGGGGGCAGAGCTGACAACACCGGTACGAGGTCTCCAGCATGGGCAAATGAAAGAATGCCACGTGTATCACTACGCCTGCCGTGACAGAGCAGACCAAGAGGATATTCCCCTTGGTCAGACAGCTGGCACGCGCCCACAGCTGGCACAGCTGCTCCTCCTTTCCTCACCCTCCGGCTATAAATAGAACCCTTCATCATTCAGGTTCGGGATCTTTACACTCTATACTCACTCTATACACACACTGTTTATTTCTCTCAGAACAGTACTTATTCTCACGCCGGAGCCTGGTTAAGAGGGAAATCCCCCTTCTCCCCCTCTTAACGAGACTGACGGTGGTTACTGTCTTGCAGGTTTCGAGCCATTATCGCGAGTAAGGAAAGAGGTTGAACCGATAGAGGAAATAACCCCATCGGTTAACCTTGGTGTTAATCGGTGTTTCATCATTGGCGCCATCCGCTTTTTTGCAAAACCAAACTCATCTCTTTTCTTTTCAAGAAACACTCGTAAAATGGCTGAGCAAAACCCTTCACACCATGTAGATGGAGAAGTTTCTTCCTTTGAACTCGTTTCGGACTCAGCACACGTCCAAAGGGGTCAGAGGAACGAAACCATCCAGGAAGGGCAAACAAACAACGAGTTTCCTAGCATTTTCGGAAGTGCGTCCAGGGTCGCTAGCCAAACCACAACTGGACCCATTTTCCAAACTCCCACCAGGATAATCACCCAGACCACAAACGGAGCCACTTTCCAACCTCCACAGGGGGTAGTCCAGCAAATACCCCCATCCGGGTTGGTTCAAACACCTCCACCGGTGCACACATCAAGCCATGGAGCTGGCCCTTCAGCTCCATCGGAACAGGCACAACTAAATTTCTCTGCACTATTAGGGCTACCCGAAGGAAAAACTCTGGCTTCCTGGTACGCCGAGCAAATGGCATCCATAAACCTGGTTTACACACAACTGAGCGCGCAACAAGCCCTACTCCAAGCACAGGCTAACCAATCGGCGTTCGCTACTCCACCGCAACGGTCTCTGAGCGCACATACGACTCAGCAGGTTAATGCGTGGACTTTACGCCCAGAAAAAGGACCTGCAACAAACATCAGAAAACCCAGTACGCACGACACGCGCGACACTTATGGTGAAACAGAAAGCAACTATGTGCAGCACTCCAACTTACAGCGAAAGCCAATTCAAAGCCGCCTGGGCGCGCGCAATATGAACAATGAGTGGGAAGACGAAGAAGAAGACCCAACGTACAAGGAAAGCACAGTGTTCAGCAGGTTACATCCGGAACACGCGTCATACAAGCCCGCTAAACGCGCAGGGTACAACCCAAAGGCAGAGCATGATTATACCTTAAGCTATCGTCCAGACGACATGGCTGAAGAGTCAAAATTCATCAGGGAGATTGCCACAACCGCTATAGACAAAACCAAGCTGCCGTACAACGTTGGCAAATACAATGGCCTGACAGATCCAGATGACCACCTCCAGGTTTTCAAAGGCGCAGGAGCAACAGGTGGGTGGAACCTACCAACTTGGTGTCACCTGTTCGCACAAACGTTCGTGAGCGCAGCCCGCGTCTGGTTCGACAGCTTACCAGCAGGGAAAATTAAATCGTGGGTCGACTTCTTAGAGAAGTTCCTGGCACACTTCTCTCAACAGCGGAGACACGCCAGAGACCCAGCAGATTGTCTAAACATATGGCGCCGAGACCACGAAAGCGTGGAAGATTTTATCACAAGATATAACAAGGAATGCCTGGAGATTGGAGACGTAGGTGAAAAGATGATGCGCGCGCACTTCATGAGGGCAGTCAAGTGTGATGACCTAATCAAGCGCGTGAAAGGAAGAGATGGAGGACCCCAAAGATTGGTAAACCTTCATTGAGGCCGCCAAAACGATAGCACAGACAGACAAACAGTTGACCGGTGACGACCACCGTCAACGCGCACATAACTCTAATGACCGACATGGCAAAAAAGGCAGAGGCCAGTCATGGAAGACTTACAGTCACAGAGAAAGAAGCCCACCAAGAGAAGACGCGCGACACACAATCAATCAGATAGCCCACCGAAAAGAAGTAAAAAGAGAAAACAGAGAGAAACAGTGGACGCCATTGACAAAGACCCATTCAGAGGTCTCGGCCACTGAAAATCATCAATTTAAACCACCCCTGCAGATGCGCAACAAAAGGGGTCAAGATCCCAATCTCTACTGTGAATTCCATAAAGACACGGGTCACCTAACCGATGACTGTTTTAGCCTGAAGCAGGAAATTGAAAGAGCCCTGAGGGATGGAAAGCTCACTCACCTGGTCAAAGGCGGAAAGCGCGACTACCGCCAAATACAAAGACGAGAAGAAGGACCAGATAACAAAAAACTCAAGAAGTTGGAAACCCACATGGTTCAGGGAGGTCCACGACGACCATGGAAGAACTACAACAAGCGCGCAAAAGATGATTCATGGCGCGAGAAGCAAGTTATTTTCCCAGTTGTCAGAGGGGGCCCGAGGGAAAAGCGACCGATAATTATTCCAGGAGTGATTGGTCACTACCAGACAGACTACATCTTCATCGATCCGGGGAGCACCGCGGATATCATATATGAACAATGCTTCAATCAATTTGATCAGGAGGACAAGGCGCGCTTGGAGCCAGTTGACTACCCATTAACTGGTTTCTGCAACGAAGACGTCTTTCCCCTGGGACAGATATCATTCCCGTTGTTACTTTCGGACGGCAGAAATTCAAGAACAGAAGAAGTCACGTTCATGGTGCTACCCGCACACTCAAGACACGACATCCTCCTAGGAAGAGAATCCCAAGGAGACTTCAGTATGATTTGCTCTGCACCACATTCAGCCGTTGGATTCCCAACAGAAACAGGCATCGCACTGATATACGCAAGCAGGGAAGTTTTAGCAACAGATGAAGTAAGGCCTGCAAAAGCAAGTAAACCAGCGCCACGCGCAGAGGCAGAAAAATGGGTGTTGAACAGCGCTCACCCAGAACAAACAGTTACCCTAGGACCGGCGATGTCCGACTTAACGCGCGCAACGCTCAAGAAGTTGTTACACGAGAACATGGACGTGTTTGCCTGGACACCAGCTGACATGGTTGGTGTTCCACGGCACATAGCAGAGCACCGTTTAAACGTCTCAGAGGACGCAAAGCCAGTGGTACACGCCAAGCGCCACCTGGGCGATATAAAGCACGACGCCATGAAAGAGCAAGTACTGGAATTACTGAATGCAGGCATCATCAGAGAAGTCAGATACCAAACATGGGTGGCAAGCCCAGTGATGGTAAAGAAACCAAATGGCAGCTGGAGAATGTGTGTCGACTACAAAGACCTAAACAAGGCATGTCCGCGCGACTGCTACGCCTTACCGGACATAGATGAAAAAATCGATTCTCTGGCCACATTCAGATGGAAATGCTTCCTCGACTGCTACAAGGGATATCACCAGGTCCAAATGGCTGTCCAAGACGAGGATAAAACCGCATTCCGCACGCCGACAGGGCTGTACTGTTACACCAAGATGCCTTTCGGCTTAAAGAATGCGGACGCGACCTAAAAGATTGATGAACGAAACGTTCAGCGATGCCATCGGCAAGTACATAGAAGTGTATATGGATGATCTGGTGATTATGAGCAAAGAAGAAGGCACGATGCTGGCTAACATCCAAAAGACTTTCAACACGCTGCGCAGCGTAAGTATCAAATTGAATCCAGCAAAGTGCTCATTCGGTATGGAAGAAGGGAAATTCTTAGGCTTCATTGTCACAAAAGATGGTTTCAAGGTAAATCCAGAAAAAGTCCAAGCAATTGAAAGGATGCCTTCCCCATCAGACATCAAAGAAATGCAAAAATTAGCAGGACGTTTAGCTGCACTCAATCGTTTCCTAGCTAATCACGCTGCAAAATCCTTTCCCTTCATCAAGACATTGCGCAACTGCATGAAGAAAAGCCAATTTCAATGGACTCCGGAAGCAGAGAGTGGATTCCGCGAGATGAAAGATTGCCTCATCAAGCTGCCAACATTAACCGCACCAAACAAAGGAGAGCCCTTGGTACTATATCTATCAGCTTCTGATAAGGCAGTAGGAGCAGTGTTACTTGTCGATCGTCAAGGTACTCAAACACCAGTCTACTATGTGTCGCGAACCTTGACCGACCCAGAAACTCGATACGCCATCATGGAGAAACTAGTCCTCGCGCTGATTCATGCTTCAAGACGGCTGTGCAGGTACTTCGGCAACCACGTTATCCATGTGCTAACAAATTACAACATTGGCAACATCCTCGCAAGGCCAGAAATATCAGGAAGACTAGCCAAATGGGCAATAGAGCTAGGAGGCCACAATGTGGTTTTCAGACCACGGCCATTAATCAAAGGCCAAGTCTTGGCAGATTTTATGACAGAAGTTCCAGATGACAAAGATAGAGAATGTAAAGCAATGGAAAAAGCTGAGAAAAAGCAAACAGAAGAGCCATGGTTGTTATACACCGACGGCGCGTCTAACGAAGACGGAGCAGGCGCAGGGCTAAGGTTGGTAAGCCCCGACAAACATGAATTCACGTACGCCATACGCCTGGATTTTAAAAGCACAAACAACGAAGCCGAGTATGAAGCTTTCCTGGCTGTCTTACGATTGGCGATCAAAATGGGGGTCCGACACATCGAAGCGCATGTGGACTCCATGCTAGTAGCAGGGCAAATCAACGGCCAATACGAAGCCAAGGGGGATGTTACGGCACTCTATCTCAGCCAAGCAAAAACATTGCTACAAACCTTCTATTCCTACAAGGTGCACCACATAAACAGATGCGAGAACAAGCCAGCAGACGCGCTGAGTAAACTCGCATCAACAAGTTTTCTACACCTAGCAAAGGATGTGCGCATAGAAGTTTTGAGCAACCCATCAGTTCCACTCAGAGAAGTAAGCGTCATCCAAACAGGGACAACTTCTTGGATGACCCCAATAATCATGTACCTTCAGTCTGGGATTCTCCCGGAAAACAAAGCGGAGGCAAGAAAAATCCAATACAAGGCCGAGCATTACCAGATGGCAGACGGAATTTTATATAGGAAGTCATACCTAGGCCCGTCGCTAAGATGCGTAGATGCCGAAGACGCAAACTACTTAATCCGGGAAGTTCATGAAGGAATTTGTGGTATTCATGCCGGGCTTCGAATGGTGGTGGCAAAAGTGATGAACGCCGGGTACTACTGGCCCGAGATGCATTTAGATGCTGTGAAAGAGTTGAGGAAGTGCAATGGATGCCAGAGACATGCGCCCAAGACCATGCGCCCCAAAAATGAACTAGTACCAGTCACAACCGCATGGCCCTTTCAACAATGGGGCATAGACATGGTAGGTCCTTTCCCGGAAGCACCAGGGGAGGTCAAATTCATAATAGTCGCAGTCGACTATTTCACCAAGTGGGTAGAGGCGAAAGCACTTGCATCAACCACATCAACAGTCGTCAAGCGATTCATATGGGAGCAAATCATATGCCGTTTTGGCCTACCTCTCAGAACCATCACCGATAACGGAACTAACTTCGCAGCAGACGACCTCGAACGATGGTTCAAAGAACTACACATCGAACACACCTTCTCTTCGGTTGCGCACCCGCAAGGGAACGGTCAAGTAGAGGCAGTCAACAAAAGTATCGTTGATGGTATCAAAGCAAGCTTAGGCGAGAAAAGAAGAGGATGGGTAGACGAACTGCCCAGCATATTGTGGGCCCATAGGACAATGCTGAAGACAAGCAACGGTGAGACACTGTTCAGCTTAGTCTACGGGTCTGAAGCAGTCATTCCAGCAGAAATCGGGTCCATGAACTTAATCAACAATGAAGAAGAAAGGAGGATTGATCTGGACCTCCTAGAAGAACGGAGAGAGATGGCAGCAATCAACGAGGCCAAGTACAAAACGAATCTGGAAAAATACTACAACTCCAGAGTCCGAGTCTGCACTTTCAATCCGGGAGATCACGTCCTAAGAGACAATGAAGCTTCCAATGCAGAAAAACCCGGAAAACTGGCTCCCAAATGGGAAGGCCCATATGTCATCGATGCAGTGCTCGGCAAGGGAGCTTACAAACTACGCACCATCAACGACAAAGAGGTTCTGCGAACCTGGAACGCTCAGCAACTCAGAAAGTGCTACATGTAAAACAACTATGTAATTGCAAAGGCCGAATCGCCAACACATTTACTATAATACAAAAAGTGTTTGGCTACTTTTATCTCTTGCAAATTTTTTGTCACAACTGCATTTATTACTTTGGGCGTACACGAAAACATCAATGGCTCGACCATAGGAAACGTTGTAGACCTCCAAGGCTCGTCACAACCAAGTGCACAGCCGGGTCAGAAACACAACCAAAGCCTACAAAACGCCAAAACAAAACTTCATGCCCACATAAACACGAAAATATCGATAGCAAGGTAATTAAACATTGTAATGCTCCCAAAGCTGAACACAGCTGAGCCCACACAATAACCTGCAACTCGATCACTTCGTAGTCACGAACCTACTCGCGCGCAAACACGACAGAATACACATTGTAGTTAACACAATATAACCTGTCAGCGCCATCATTCATTCGTGACACCTAATCAAAGTAATTGAACATGCACATATTATGACGATAACAAAATTCGCATAACCAAGGTTATATAAAAACAGACAAACGATATAACAAAAATCAGACGAGTAATCATCCATAAACACAGCAGGTAAGATAAAGTGAAATTGTTCAAACAAGTTATCAAAACTACAAGGCTCCTATGCCATACGCAGCTCACAGGCCGGAATCCACCATTTAAGAATGGCTGGTACCAGCACCTCCTGTCGCACCCGCGTCGTCCCCAAGAGCTTTTTTAAGCAGAGCAACTCCATCTGGCTTCCGAGACAACTTCTGCGCAGCGCGAACGACAGCAAATTCAAGGGTCGCAAACTCCTTGCGCTTGGCAGCATATGTGTCGTCACAATCTTCTTTATGCAACTCAAAATGGTAATCTTTCTCCTTGTTGATAACCGCAGCCTTGCCCTCAGCATAACCAAACTTTCGACCACTATTGTAACCCGCTCGACCCAACTCGAACATATATGTGGCAAGTTCAGTTGAGTTTAAAATACGATCGGCAAGCTGCATAAAGCAAGGCAACTAAATAAAAGAAAAATCACAAAAAATAAAAGAAAAAGAAAGAATGGGGCAAACACAGAGGAAATTACCAAGGGTACACCACGAGAAAGCAACCATGCACTATCAGCAGACGCCTCCTCGGCAAGGAGTTCAGAAGCTCGACACTCAGCAGTCTTCTCGTCAAGAAGGCGCTGTACAGTTTCACACTCTGACACCTTCTTTTGCACAAGAACCTCCAACTTATCAATCCAGTCAACATATTCTTTCTCTTTCTTCTCGGCTGCAACGCGCGCCTGCTGAGCTTCTTCAGCAAGTTCTGATTTTTCACCAGACAACCGAACAATCGCATCACGCTGAGATTGCATCTCAGCATTAGTACGCTCACACGCGGTTTCCCAATCTTTTTGTTTTTGAACATTAACTTGTTTTTGTTCCTCGAGTTTCTGTTCAGCATCGGACACCCTCCACTGCAACCCTTTCTTCTCTGCATTGAACTTCTCCCTCTCCTCAGCAAACAACCTCTTTGCATTCTCAAAATCGGCAGTTTCTTCTCCCATCAGACGCCATTCACGAAGAATTTCCTGAGAAGTAGCAAAGTAATTAACTCCAGCACGCACATGGTCGTCCAACAAAGCAAACCGATTACGGTTCTTCTGAAACATCCTTTCAGCAGGAGGAAGAGACATAGAGAAGAATTCATGACAATTGTTCACATCATTCATCCTAGAACCCTGAGTAAGGTTCCAGCGAGGGGCGTGTGGCAAGTCGTCACATGCAGGGTTTCGGGTCCCCCAAGATTCGGGATAGATATTTACAAACTGCGCGCCTCGAGCCACACCAGAAGTAACACCATCTCCACCAGAAGGGCGCTTAGTATATATGGTCTGGCGCGGGGTGGTCTCACTGGACTCCACCTCAATCTCGATGCCCTTACCCTTATCATCAACACCCTCACCGCCAGCACCTCCAGCATCACCACCACCTTCATCCACGTTCTCAGCAATCCCTTCACCTCCCTTTTTCTTCGCTTCAAGATCATCGCGAGGAGGGGTCAAGCCAACCGTCATCGACGGAGGGGAGGCAGGGGGCGTGATCTGAGAAATATCCACCATCCGAGGCTTCTTACCAGCTTTGACTGCTGTCACAAAACAACAATTAAAAACAACTCGAAGAAGCACGGAAGAAGTATACAACTAAAAACCAATTACCAGCAGGAGGAGCAGACGCAGCATATATCTCCTCCAGAAGATTCCCGCAACCCCCACTAAAAACACCCAGATCAATCTCAGATTCGGAGGGCGCGGGAGGAGCCTCCTTACGAAGTTTCGCCTTCCTGGAAGCAAGAAGAGCAGCGGATTGCTCATCAAGTTTCCGTTTATGATCCTCCAAGGCTTTTTTCCTCATATGATCAGTTAAGGTAGCACTGTCATCCGGATCCGACTCTCGACCTCTCTCACCAACTCCTAGACCAGACAACGTGTCAGAAACAACCACATAATCTAGACAAGGAAGAATAGAGGATCGCTTACGAGAAGAACCAGCAGCCTTGCCCTCCACCTTCTCCTCTTTCCTCTCAGACTTATCAGTCTTCGCCTTTTTCCTCGTTTCCAACTGTGCAGAAGGGTCAACAGACACCTCTGCATCATCACCAATGACCTCTTGAACAGGCTCGTCAACAGCAACATGCGCAACACCTGCACGCGCGGAATGGGACGTTAGACCCTCAAGGGAATTACCAGAACTACTACTCGACAGGACAACAACTTCCTCTCGGGTAAGACCAACAAAATCATCCTCAGCATCTTCACCTAGGGCAACTGCAGCATACTTAGCAAAACTTTCGTCAGAGGGGTGCAAGAAACGACCACGAATTTGATCCAACCACGTTGGTTTTCCTTCTTCTTGAATCGCCTCAACCATGGCACCAGCAGCCTTTGGATCCAAAACATTTATCAAGCTATATCCAACTGCAAACGACAAAGCTATAAGGGAACGCACAAATAAAGACATCAAGTTAATACAAAATCCTTTAAAAGGGTCACATACATTTGCCCTGGTAACTATAAACATGTACACCCAAAGGATTCTTGGGTACCCACAGCATACTCATTCCCGCACCAACTAGAGCCATTTCCTCCAACTGCGCGATAGCAGTCGCTTTGTGTGTTATCTTCTTGTACCATTCTTGAGAAGCATAATCCACCAGTACATCCACCTTCGGAATCCCCTCACTCACCGACCGGTAGTGCATATCCATAGGAATCACACCACGACGAATATAGAAAAATTTCTGTTTCCAGTCATGCAGGCTCTTTAGGGGAACAGAACAAACCGGAGATACACCCGACCGGGCAGTAAAAGAGTAGAAGCCACTCGTGTAAGTAACACTATAAAAAACGTTGAACATCTCGAACGTCGGCTCAACCCGGCAAGCTCTGCAAACATACTCAAAGTGAGTAATACGAGGGGGCCCAATTGCATTAATCTGAGAGATGTGCAGCCCATAGTTCCTCAAGACGGCGGCAGTGAACTTGGTAATAGGCAACCTAAAGTTACCCTCCCGAAAGAAGGCAGCATACAAAGGCATGTAACCGGGGGGAGCGTCCACGGCGGTGGAACCAGCAGTAGGGTACTGAGCCCCCCACCCGGGGCGGAAACCCATACCTCGAACAAGGTTCTGAAACTCCTCTTCTTTCCATCCAATAATGGCTTGGCCAGGACCGGGAGGAACCCTCCCCTTATGTTTCCTATTCTTTTGGGATGGATTGGTACCAGACATGATATAGATAAAAAGAAATCGGAAGAAAAAACTCAAGCAAAATATTCAAACAAAGGAAAACGAACAGAGAAGATAGAAGAAAGGCAAACTTCAAATTCGAAAAAGTGAAGAGAAAGAAGTAACCGCCTCCTATTTATACTCATCGCATTTAATGAGATGGGTAGTGGACCGTCAGAATACAGGAAAAGCAAGCAATAAGGGAGTGACACGTCAGAAGGGAGAGAAGACGTCACCTCTTTTTTCGGGAAGCATGGGTAACAGGGCCTGACGACATGACAGAAAGTAACTGAAAAGGCGCATGTTCATCTCCGACAAGACAGGGACATCAGACAGTCACATCAAAACCCTCCCCAAGTCCACAAAACTTTCACCAGAAGGAAACAAAGGGCCAAAACCCATGCGCCATGCGTCCATTTGCCTCACTTTTTATAAGAAGCCAAAACCCATGCGCCATGCGTCCATTTGGCTCAATTTTTATAAGGAGTCAAAACCCATGCGCATGCATCCATTTGGCTCACTTTTTATAAGGAGCCAAAACCCATGCGCCATGCGTCCATTTGACCTAATTTTTATAGGGAGCCAAAACCCATGCGCCATGCGTCCATTTGACTCACTTTCTGCAAAAGTCAAAACCCATGCGCCATGCGTCTATTTGGCTCAATTTTTATAAGGAGCCAAAACCCATGCGCCATGCGTCCATTTGACCCAATTTTTATAAAACGCCAAAACCCATGCGCCATGCGTCCATTTGGCTCACCTTTTACAAGGAGCCAAAACTCATGCGCCATGCATCCATTTGGCTCATCTTTTAGCAAGGAGCCAAGACCCACGCGCCACACGTTCATTTGGCTCATTTTCACAAAGTACAAAAAACATGCGCGCGGCGTGCCTGTTCGGCTCAAATTTTTCTTTCAAATCACAAAACTCCACGCACCGTAAAAACCACTACTCTTATAAGTCTAGAATCCCTCCTAGACGATCAACTCAACTAGAAGGCACACTGGACTGGGGGGACTTGAAGAGGTATGGTCCCAATTCCCTGCCTACATGGCAGGGACCACACCACTTTTGAGCATACATGGCAACCACATCAGCAAAGCAATCCAGAAGCTTCTAGAAGCTTCTGGAAGACTTGCAGGTGGCACCAAAGATGTTCTACCAGACAAAAAGGACAACACGTGTCACCACTCGCAGAAAGCCACATAGGCATGCAGCAAATCAGGGGGCAGAGCTGACAACACCGGTACGAGGTCTCCAGCATGGGCAAATGAAAGAATGACACGTGTATCACTACACCTGCCGTGACAGAGCAGACCAAGAGGATATTCCCCTTGGTCGGACAGCTGGCACGCGCCCACAGCTGGCACAGCTGCTCCTTCTTTCCTCACCCTCCGGCTATAAATAGAACCCTTCATCATTCAGGTTCGGGATCTTTACACTCTATACTCACTCTATACAAACACTGTTTATTTCTCTTAGAACAGTACTTATTCTCACGCCGGAGCCTGGTTAAGAGAGAAATCCCCCTTCTCCCCCTCTTAACGAGACTGACGGTGGTTACTGTCTTGCAGGTTTCGAGCCATTATCGCGAGTAAGGAAAGAGGTTGAACCCATAGAGGAAATAACCCCATCGGTTAACCTTGGTATTAATCGATGTTTCATCACTTCCCTTGTCTCTCGATCGCTAAAACTTTTTGTTAGGGTTTTTTCTGGTGTGGTGAAATGTTATTACAGGTTCCAATCCATTGATTTGAAACTTGTAATCTTATTTGACCATACAAGCAAAAAAAAACCCTAACTAAAAATTTTAGCTATCGAGAGAGATAGGGAAAGAGAAATAAGAAGGCAATTGAGCTTAGGGGGGGGGATTATTTACATACCTTCACATGTATGTATTTAACCAGCTAAACAGACTGTCGTCAGTATAAAGGTCATAATTTGAAACAAACTAATTATATTAACGGGTGCCTCTTGTAATCTTGTTTTTAAAAAGCGAAAAGTGCACAAAAACCGAGGCGCAAAAGTGGTGGACTTTTTGTTCCCGAGGAGCAAGACGCTTATATAATTTATTATATATTTCATAGGTTTCTGGCTTTCCCTACTCAAAATATAACTATAAATAAGGTTTTTATATGACTTTACCTACATGTACAAGCCAAAAAGCCAAGGTACAACAGTTTGCTGCATAAGAACACCTTAGGCACAAGAGCCGCACGCTAGAACACCCCCCCCCCCTCCAAGATGTGCTTTTTTGGCTCTTCTTAGTTTACTCTGGGCGTTAAGCGAAAAAGCAATGGACTTGCGCCTTGATGCGCATCACGCCTAGAGACGTGTTTTTTTTTTTTAACGTAGTACGTAGTTAGTAAAGACAAATATTGATATTTGCAACAAGGTATATACATATAACCTAAAGTTTGTAATTTACTCTATATAAAACATATCTAAAATTGTTTATTAAATCTATGAGATAATATATTAAATAATTGGAATATTGGATTTAATAATTTCAACTATTCGTTTTTTGCCGTCAACAGTCTCAACTTCAAAAATAATCACGGGCAGTCCTAACTATTGACATGTTGGCCACCAATGGACCCTAACTAACGGAACCCTAACGACGTTAGTCTTCGGTCGCCGAAAAACCGTTTTTTGGCCAGAAAAAAGTTTCTAAAGGTCCGATCATAGGTTACAAAGAGGTTTAGGACAAAAATGTTGAGTTTTCGGCCAAAAAGTTGAGCTTTCCGGACAAAAAAAAGTTCTCCGGCAAAAAAGGAGTTTTCCGGCGACTTCAATAATTGAGGCTTTTACTAGAAAAAGGTTTCTAAAGGTCCGTAATATGGTTACAAAGAGAGTTGAGACGAAAATGTTAAGTTATCCGACTAAAAATGAGTTTTCCGGCCAAAGACGTTTTTCCGGCGACCGGAGGCTGACCAATATGTTAATAGTTGGGACTACCAGTGGTTATTTTTTAAGTTGAGACTGTTGACGGCCAATAATGAATAATTGGAATTATTAAAATCTAATATACATAAACAATTTAAACTCTTAGAGGCTTAGGTTATGAAATATTGATAACAAAAATTGAAGCTTTATTTACTCGTAAGATTAATACTGAAAAAAATAACGTCATAAACATTCTGTTTTAAGATTTTAGTTATACTTTATCTGAATATATAACTCGACAAGTCAAAATTTATTCTGTCATTCAAAAGTTATTAATTATCTAGTTCTTAACATACAACTTGTAATATACTTTATTACAACTTGTAATAAATAAACAAGAAAATATATGTTATCTAAACCCCATCTATTTTGATCCGTGATAAATTAATGAAAAGCTTTTATCCGTTTCCGGGTATATAGAATATTCACTTGATATTTTTATTTATTTAAGAAAAATCATACAACAAAATAGATGAAATGGTTGTCAAAGAGTATCAAATTTAATGGTAATTCTGGAAATTATAATTATAATCCATAATATATAATGTTAGAATCGTGTAATTAACTCATTTAATTCTGTAGAAAGTTAGATATAAGTTTGTAACAAGTTTAACAAATAGTTTAAATAAAATTACTCGGGAAAAGCTAAGAAAATTCTTGTTGTTCAAGTCATACCATATAATTTTATTGAAATGAAATATTTTATTACATTCTAGGGATTCATAGGGATATAACTTTTGTAATTAAATTTAATCGATAACTATTAATGATAAATTAAAAGTAGACAAATTTACAAAACAATATTTTGTTAGATACGATTTATAAACTATGTTATAATTTTGAACAATATTCTATATATTCTCTTAGTAAAGCGATCTCATATAAGGTCTTTTGCATTTTAATAATTTTTCTGTTGATATGACCCGTTAGAATATAATTCAAATAAGCTTTGGCAGAATATTAAATGCCAATCTATTAGAAATAGTAGTGGAAGTCATATGGTTGAGGATAATAGTAGTGGAAGTCATATGGTTGAGGATAATGAGGGTATGAAGAGTAGGAAGATGACATATGATAACCTCCTGCGACGACGCTTGTATAAAACGTGGAGGAAGGCGGTGGCGGTGTAGAGTACATAGACATAAGGGGCGCGCTTGCTGTAACATATGGTGGCACATAGTTGTTTGCATTGGCACCAGAATAGTGCATTATTAACCGTATCTCACCAGCATGTCTGTATAAAATGAGTTATGATGATTATGTATCGAATTTGTAGAACCTTTGTGAGTGAACTCACGGAAGTTTTTACAATATTTTGTAAAGTTTGATGGTGTGACGCACGAACAAGTGGCAAGTTCGCTTGGGGTGTCTAGCGAACTCAAGCCACCTTCTTTGTAACAACCTCGTCAGAGTTTGTTTGCCCTGCATAAAAGTATTTGCCCCGAGGAAGGATCCTAGAATTCCGTCTGTCTCAAGACGCTCTTCAAACCAATCATATACTTTATTGAGATAGGTGCGATCCCCCCTCCGAGAACTACACCAGCAAACTCTAAAACATTGTCATTCTTGCAAGTAGTTCGCTCACAAAGGTATCGAACTGTCTTAAAACACTAATGATACAACTAAAGTTATAGATTTACATGCAATTCACAAGTCAAACCTGCCATTTTTGGTCTGCAATGGCCAGGAGCTATCATCGTATCCTTGGGAAAGAATCTTAGCTAAGTTCACCCTGAAAACCACAAGAAATTATCCATATATAAAAGAATATATATATTAATAATTAAGTTGATTGATCTAACAACAAAGGGAAGAAGAATTGCGCGTTGATATAGACCATTTGAGCAGGCTAAACTCCAAAGAAACCAACAAAGAGAAGAAGATACTTATGGATCAATTTTCTGCTATTCCTTATTAACTCTAAATAAAGCTATAAATACAATGGAAGCCATAAATACTTTTGGACATATAAGATACTTATAGGGGCAATCGAGATGCTTAATTAAACATCCTAAACGGGTTGATCGAGAATTTTGCCTAAAAGTAACACTAATTCTTTTTTGTTTTTTTTTTTTCAGAGGGGGGCGGCTACCCCCTCCCTTTAGAGTGGGTACGGCGCCAGTGGCAGATTTAGGGTTGGGGGGGGGGGGGGGTTCCCGGGTTCTCAGGAACCCCCTCGGTTTAGAAAAAAATGGAAAAAAAAGTGGAAACCTTGAATGATTTCGAAAAAAAATAGTAAAAATATATATCAAAAGGAACCTCTGAAAAAAAATCTCTGGATCCGCCACTATGCTACATACAACATGGATGATAATGGCTAGAAACTAACAAACATATGCATGCAAAATAAATCACACGTACCTTGCACCACCAATAAAGTCGTCACGTGAGATGATATTGCTGTTCCAAACAATAACGTTTAACTCTTTTAATCCTTCAAATATGTTGTATACGAACTTCTCTTGGAATGTAGGGTTCTTGCCTCCATCTGTACAAACACGAGTTCGATTTCTTGTACTGCCGTATTCAACACAAACATAAGGATCTTGCCTTGAAAACCATGTTGTGTCTTTCAGTTTATTGCACCCAACCACTACACATATTCATGAAAAAAAAAAATTTAAATTCTATAAACACGTAAAAATCCTACCCTTTTTTCAACTAGTAACAATTTCCTTCAAAAGAAAGAATCAAACTATTATTTTCAATTTTTTTACGTCATCGATGGATGGAAAAAGAGGAATATGTACCAGTGACTTCAAGGAGTTTGCCGCCATGATTCGCCATCGAGTGATGATGATAACTTGCTTTAGCTGGTTGAATAATACTGTGTTATATTTATATATGGCGTCATAAGTTTAATTAATATGGTTAAGCGCGTTTACAAGCTAATTCCTGGTAATTTAGTTAGAATTGCGGGAGTTGAATGAGTATCCAACACGAAAGAACATAATATAATCGTTTCATATTAAAATAACGGTCGGAAAATTACATGTAACATCTATTTAACAAATTTAATATTTTTTTATATTTGAATAAGAGAACACGTTGAATATCATGCTTTGATAATTGATACGGTAAAGAAGTGAGTGTATTAATAATAATTAATCCATAAAAGATGAGCCATGAATGATTAGTCCAATAATTGGTGGCCCAATTATTCTACAATATAAAATAATTTAATTTTTTTTACTTAAATAGGTTAAACAAGTCAACATAAGTATGACACGTTTGTTAAATTGGTTAGATATAACAGGTCAAACCTGATTGTTCTTGTGTCGTGTTGAAAATTGTTGCCCTAGTGACAATTGGAGCTTAATAATCCTTATTATAACTATAATATCATCAACAACGCCTAGTTATTAAACATTAAGTCCGAGTTAAAATTTTCAACATGCTCTGATCGGTTAAATTATCTTGTTCGAGCTTGAAAAAAATGTGCCATTAGGATTTAACGAAATATATAATGTAAACTAGTTTTTTATACAACCGTTGACAAAATCATATTATTCGATAAACAATGCAATTACCATCCGGATATTTGTTTAGGAGCCATTAACGCCTAATAATCGACAAAGTTTCTAACAAATTAAGTTAACACCAAAATAATCGACAAACAATGCCAAACAACACCTAAATACTCAACACTTAACGTCAAATAACACCTAACTAAATATCATTAGACAATCAACGCCAAATAAAACGCAAACAATCGACACTTGTTAATGTTAATTTTTAGTAATAATCGACAATTAACACATAACAATCCTAACTAATCAAATAAGCATTAATCAATAATCAATTAATCATACCTGCGATTGGAATTCTGCGAGTCGTCAGGGTGATGTTCAAGTGTTTAAACGCAGGGCATGGGTCGATGACTCGATGTTAAACGCTTCAATTGTTAAAAACAGAATTCATGTGTGGTGCGATCAGACAAAACATAGCCTGGGTTGATGAGATGTTAATTGTCGGAATTCGATGTTCAATTACGTTGGAAATAGAACCTAGTGCTACCGGACTGCTGGAATTCGAGTGTGGTGCGATCAGAGTTAGACAAAACAGGGCTTGGGGTCGTCGATGTTCATGCATTGTGCATGTGGTTGCGCGTCGTTTCAATATCCAACAATTTTCAATTGTCGCCCAAAGAATTCCGGTTCATATTGTTTTATTATTCTTATATTTTTTTAATTCAAATGGGTAGCTAACTTCTAAACTTTAAGAATGTTTTGTAAATGGGCATATCTTGGTGTTTATATGTGAATACTATTTAAAATATTTAATATATATATATAGGATTCGGTTCAATCGAGAACCAAGACGAGTTGCGAGAACTGTGAGAACCACTCTAAACCAATACCATTTCGACACATCAGTAATTACATTTCATTTTGTAGTGAGGCATTTTTGTAAATGCACCTCTCCCACTCCCAATATGTCAGACATCAAATCCCCTTCTCTCTCACACACCTCTCACACATACATCCTGTATCTTTTCTTCTACATTCAAATTCACAGGCATCTCTCCCTCTACCTTTACCCATTCTCTCCGCCACTCATCACCACTACCACCAACTTCTGTCTTCAACCTCCACCCCACCTCCTGCAACTTCTGGCCACGTTTCATCTCAAGTCAATCCCGAATGTCAAAAATCCCCAATTTTTTCTTCCCATTCACGAACCCTAGTTGCCATAAATCGTCAAATTGTGTTGTGTTGATAGCAAATATGGACTAGAACAAGATCAGTGGGGTTGAAGATGGTGGTGGGGCAAGAACAAGATCGACGCTTTAATCTCCACGACATCACCATCAACCACCACCGGTTCCCCAACTGAAACACACAACAATAAACCCAAAAAAACTCCCCGTTTGACGCTAGTGTTAGGCCACAGGTGGTTTTGGTGATGGTGGTATTCTGGCGGTGTTGACGGCTGTAACACCCCGTGTTACCGAAAGTCAAAGTCAAAGTCAAGATTGACTCCTTTGACCATAGTTAGTCTGTTTTATGTTTGCGATTACGTTAGTTGTATTATGTGGAGTAATTGTTATTAATCAAAGTAATCGAATGTTCAAATCAATGCGAAACGCTAAACGACTGTGAATGATAGGAAGTAACAATGCGATAAAGTCAATTAATCAATAATCGAGCTAATCTAATCATCATCGAACTCGAAACTCGAATTACGCGAATTCTGGTGTTAGTATACGTGTGTGTGTGCCTTATGTGTTACTTGTGCATGTTTAATTTATGCTATGTGTGGTAATCAATCGAAACTCGAATCGAAACTCGAAACTCAACTGAACTCAATCAAAATCGAATTATGATAATTAGTGGCGAAAAGACAGCGCGAGGCATAGGTGATTGTATGTTAGATATAGTGGTTGGGATTAAAAGTAATTTGAATAGGAAACTCTATCGTATTCTCATCAATCGCAATCGCAATCGAAATTGAAATATCGAAAATCGTTGCACCGAACGCTCGAAACAGGCAGCTGAACTATCAGGCTCTCAGCCGATCGAACGGCCCAGTCGATCAGACTGCTGTCCGATCGGGTTGCCTGACCGATCGGCCAGCCCTTTCCTCTTTTGGAAGCCTATAAATACCCCTGTCATTGTCATGCTTACCACTTTTGGAAAGTTCTGACCGACCAGCTCGTGCTCCCCTTTTTTTTCTCAGATTCCTTCCGATTCCGGTAAGATTTCATCCTAAATCTTGTACTTTCTTGATCTATGCACACTTCTACACCTTTCTATCTTTCAAATATTGATTTCTAACCGTGAAATCATCAAGATTCGAGTATTCTAGGATGATATCATCATGGTGTTCTTGAAGAACTTCATGTTTTGGCTTCAATCCACCAAGAATCACTTGGATCTAGCCGATTTCCACATAAACAAACAAAGATCTATTATAGATCTAAACATTTACACGGTGTAAAGGATTGTAAGATGGATTTTCCAACTTTCTTTCCACTCTTTTACACTCAATACCTTCAAACCGGTAGAAACGGAGCTTGAACCAACCCGCTAACTCTTCTAGTAGTTGTGCGGTTCAAGATTCGGGTTCTATCCACAAGGTTCACCGATTTCGGGTTAAACGTTAAACTTTGTTCTGAACAGTCCACCGGCCGGGTTTGGGTGATTCCTGTCCGAGCAGGAGAAACAAGTAAGGACGAGGGTTCTATGGTTCAACTCGTTGTCAAAGTACCTCGATATAACGTCAAACAATCAAAACAGCCAAGTGTTAGACGAACCGGCTGACCAGGTCAGGAAGCTGACCGATCGGGTTGGCTGTCCGAACGGACAGCCCAGACGATCGGATAAGCCAGCCGATCGACCAGGCCAACCGATCGGCTAGCACATGGCCCCACACTTTAACAAATTCATGAAGCCTAGTATTGAACGAAGTGCTGTTCGATCGGACTACGGTCTGATTTGAATTACTCTTCGGATCATGAGATACTATGCTTCAACACTTAATCGATTTTCAACTTGTTCAACACGTTGGAGTGACACCCGATCGGTCGAGCCGTCCGACCAGGTGACACCCTGATAAGAACTTGTTGTTGAAGTACCTAACCGATCGGTTAAGTCGGCCGATCGAACGGTCCGTTCGATCGATCGACCTGAAAGGTAAGGATACTCCAATGTTTTCAAATACTACAACGAAAACCTCAAAAGGTCAAACCATCATACACAAACACATCCTTCTCAAAGGAAGAAACAAGCCACTCGAACAGTCCATCCGATTGGCCTACTGACCGACCGGACAGACTGTCCGAACGGACTCGTTAACCGAACGATCAAGCCGTCCAATCGGACCTACCGTCCGATCGACCAGGCTGTCCGACCCTCCGACACTTGTTTACGTTTTACGCGTTGTTTATCGTTATGCTATCGAACTATTCAGGCTAACCCTACACTCAAGTGCTCCCTTCAATCCATCAATCACTGTGAGTATACTCGAACCCTTTTTGCTTTAGCACTTTTGGGTGTTACATACGTTCCTTATGCTAAATCACAATCGAACACACTACTCAATTATTTCAAGCGCTAACCGTTACCGCGTGTATTACGTGACTAAATGAATGCTTGTTGTTATGTTTACACGTGGAATGCTGTCTACCTGCCTTAACGACGATAGTACTATAGTTTGGACTCAGCACCTGTTCGCACGGGGGTTGTTAAGGACAATTACTTGCATGGATTACGGTGGTAATCATGTATTGCGAACTGCCTGGGGCAGTCAACCCGCAGTCATTGGCATCGATAGATCCATCTCGATATTAACATGCTTCGTTTTCCTCTGTGTACGTGCTGGTTATGCGTAAACTATTCGAACTCTATTATGCTATTATCAAACTTGTATGCTCACCTTTACATTTTATGTATTTACTTTATTTTAACATATGTGACAGGCAATTAGGATGCTTATCTGCTAGGAAGGCGAGCTTAGAATAAGCGTCTAGAGCATAGTTGTCTGTAGATCTTGCAGATCGAGTCTCTAGAAGCATTTGAACAATTTTTATATTTAAATCTGAGTTGTCGGGACAGAATATTTGACTTGATGTTATCTGTAATAATCTGTTTGCTATTTAAGGTACGATATAGGACGTATTATATAAATTGAATAGTAATAATAATTGTTATGGAAACTTCTGGACAATTTGTTTCGCTCAGTGCCATGCCCCGATGATTCCGCCATTGGTTGGGGTGTGACAGATTGGTATCAGATCCATAACTATAGGGAATTAGGCTAGACTCGACCTAGTCCGGGTCGATGTCTTAGAGACCTAGACTATAGTTAGGAACCAACAGACCATGCTTATGTGCTATATATCCTGCTAATTCTCATCATCACCGCATTCGAGTTTTCAGACAACGACAAGTGACTCAGTCGGGATTAGGTGTGAAAACCGCAAACTCTCGACTAAATTACTTGGCCAATATTGTTTCATCAATGACTACTTGATATTTTTCAGTAACGGACGTTTGTTTAACAAGGAGAATTATACCGAATCAGGAGTGAAATCCATATTTTGATGAATAATCTCCTCAATTTCACTAAAACAAGGAAGAAGTTGCTAAGCCAGGGGTGAAACCCTAACCTTGGCAACTTATTCCGACTTTTGCTCATCTCACCAAAGCCTCTACGGACTCCAACGACCTGAACTCACGAATATGACCTAGGGAGTACGTGCTGAATGCCCAAGAATCGAGGCAGAAACACGATCCCGAAAGTCGAAAAGTGATGACAAGTCTATTGAGAATAGTCGAATCGTTTTGGGTAGTCGATGTCTAATAGCCGCAGACACTCTATCTCTCGATTTTATCTGTTTCGATTCTGAGCCCGCAACTGCCGACTCTGACAATGTGTCGATTTTATGTGTTTTATGTGTAATTACTTGTCTATGTGTTTAAATTTTTGGAGGATTATTCGATTTTTGCTATCACTTCGATCAACACACACGACTCGCATTGCTCTTCTATCTCAATACGCTAACAAGTCGCTGCAATATCTAGACGACATTATGATATGATATACGATTATACTATACTACTCGACATGTTATACGCGATCGCTATACGCGAACGACACGCGAACTTGAATGATAGGTTTCTGTATTCTGACTGCCTCTGTGATTAAATAGGAATGTGCTTCTGTGTTTATGTGTCTCTGTGCTCTACGTGCTTATGTGCTTCTGTGACTACGTGAATTGGTGATTATGTGCTTATGCATTTATGCAATACGTGTTTCGACGTGTTTCTGAGTTTTAGTAAAGAATAGACGTGTGAGGTGAGATTCGATTTTGATGTGTCTGAGACCTATGACGATGTCTATTGCAGACCATGTCGTCATCCGGACACCGAACCCCACTTACCCACCAAGAGAAGAGAGACAGACGTCTTGCTGCTATCATCGCCAAGCAAGTGGCAAAAGCTGTGAGCGACGTCTTTGAAAACGTCAGCAAATCTTCTGAGGAGTCGAGAACTGAAGCTCCCAAGGATGCTACCAAGACTGTCTTCAGCTTTAAACAGTTCAAGGCATGCAGACCAAAGGAATTCACCGGAGAAGATGGCCCAACAGCTATGTTTCAATGGTTTGATTCCATCGAAGTCACTCTGCGCCAAAGCGGCTGTCCAGAAAATCTCCGTACCCTAAACGCAACCGGCGTCTTCCAGTCCTGAGCTCTAGACTGGTGGACGGCCGAACGAAACAAACGCGAGAATGATGCAGCTTATTAGCTGACATGGAAGGAGCTGAAGGCCATCATGATGGACGAATTCTGCCCTCCCCATGAACGCCAAAAGCTGGAGGACGAGTTATGGAACATTAAGTAGAAGGATGGAGATAACGCTGCCTTGACTGCTCGCTTTAAACAGCTCAGCATCATCTGTCCCAATCAAGTCAAGACATCAGACATGGCCATCAAGAAGTACATTCGAGCTCTACCCAATTGTGTTGCCGATTTTGTTCACGCCGCGAAGACCTCATCGATCAAGGAAACTTACTTGCTTGCCGCCGAGATCAACGACAAGCGAGTAAAAGCTGGTTTTTAGGATAAGCCCTCCAAGTCTCTGCACCAAGCCACCACTGTATCAACCGCCGAAACCGCCACTGCTCAACCTTCAAGGTCATCACGCCGCAAGAAGAAGCACAACAACAACAGCTCCAGCAACAAAAACTGTGTTGTCACTACCACTGCTGCTCCTCTACAAGCCGTACCGGCTCAGCAGCAGTCTCATCATCGACCAGCACCAGTTACTCAAGCGCCGCCAGCAAAGCGTGCTTACACAGGTCCCCACTCGCTCTGCCCGACATGCTCATATCATCATCCGGTGGTTCTTGCCTGTCATTTCTGCGCTCATTGCAATTTGTACGGCCATTTTACTGCTAATTGTCGCTCGGGTCCTCGTCAAGCCCCAGTTCAAGCCACTACTCATCAAGCTCTACTTCCAGCCCCGCAAGGCCAACGCGGCTCAAGCACCCGCGATCAATGCTCGAGTCTGCTTTGTATGTGGTGACCCTAACCACTTTGCAAACATGTGCCCGAACGGGGTTGTGAAGCAAGAACCCCAGCAGCAGCCTCAGCAGCAACAAGCAGCACGCGCCAGAACCTTCAACATCAATGCTCGTCAAGCTCAGGCTAACAACAACGTGGTTAATGGTACGTTCCTTGTGAATGGTATTTATGCATCGTGTTTGTTTGATACTGGAGCCGGTAACAGCTTTGTGTCGTTTGAATTCGAGAAGCTCCTTAGTCGTAAGCGTTCTTATCTCCCCTCGTCATTCGAAGTTGAAGTCACTACTGGGAGAACTGTCGCCGTTAATTCTGTTCTTCGTGATTGTACTCTCGAGCTCAACAATCACATCTTTCCAATTGACCTTATTCCGATCCAGCTCAGTAGTTTTGACATCATAGTAGGCGTGGACTTTCTACGCGAAAACCATGCTGAAGTTGTGTGCTTCGACAAAATGATTCGATTCTCGCTCGCGAATGGTGATTTATTATGTGTGTACGGTGAAACTGCTTCGAAAGGTCTCAAGCTCATGTCATGTGTCCAAGCTAGCAAGTATCTCCGCAAGGAATACAGAGCCTTCTTGGCCAACATTGTAGTAGCGGAAAAAGAAAAGAAAAGGAAGACAGAAATCAGAGACGTCCCGGTGGTCCGTGAATTTCTTCAGGTGTTCCCTGACGATCTTCCCGGATTACCGCCCAGTCGTGATATCGACTTCTGCATCGACCTCATTCCTGGAGCTAACCCCGTAGCCAAAGCCCCATATCGACTCGCGCCATTCGAAATGTGGAAACTCTCGAACCAACTCCAGGAGTTACTTGAAAAAGGCTTTATTCGCCCGAGTACCTCTCCTTGGGGCGCACCAGTCCTTTTCGTCAAAAAGAAGGATGGGTCGTTCAGGATGTGTATCGACTATCGGGAATTGAATAAGTTGACCATCAAGAACCGATACCCTCTACCTCGCATCGAACTATTGGGAATTGAATAAGTTGACCATCAAGAACCGACCCTCCGACACTTGTTTACATTTTACGCGTTGATTATCGTTATGCTATCGAACTATTCAGGCTAACCCTACTCTCAAGTGCTCCCTTCAATCCATCAATCACTGTGAGTATACTCGAACCCTTTTTGCTTTAGCACTTTTAGGTGTTACATACGTTCCTTATGCTAAATCACAATCGAACACACTACTCAATTATTTCAAGCGCTAACCGTTACCGCATGTATTACGTGACTAAATGAATGCTTGTTGTTATGTTTACACGTGTAATGCTGTCTACCTGCCTTAACGACGATAGTACTATAGTTTGGACTCAGCACCCGTTCACACGGGGGTTGTTAAGGACAATTACTTGCATGGATTACGGTGGTAATCATGTATTGCGAATTGCCTCGGGCAGTCAACCCGCAGTCATTGGTATCGATAGATCCATGTCGATAATTAACATGCTTCGTTTTCCTCTGTGTACGTGCTGGTTATGCGTAAACCATTCGAACTCTATTATGCTATTATCAAACTTGTATGCTCACCTTTACATTTTATGTATTGACTTTATTTTAACGTATGTGACAGGCAATTAGGATGCTTATCTGCTAGGAAGGCGAGCTTAGAATAAGCGTCTAGAGCATAGTTGTCTGTAGATCTTACAGATCGAGTCTCTAGAAGCATTTGAACAATTTTTATATTTAAATCTGAGTTGTCGGAACAGAATATTTGACTTGATGTTATCTGTAATAATTTGTTTGCTATTTAAGGTACGGTATGGGCCGTATTATATAAATTGTATAGTAATAATAATTGTTATAGAAACTTCTGGACAATCTGTTTCTCTCAGTGCCATGCCCCGATGATTCCGCCATCGGTAGGGGTGTGACAACGGCCGTAGTGGTTGTTGTTTTGATGATCGGACCAACAGATCTAATGATTAGATCAGATCAAATTAGACCTGAAGAGGATTTGTGTTTTTTAGGAGAGAATACAGAGAAATTGTTGTAAGACCCTTACTTAGTTTATACGATTTTTATATAGATTTCGATTAATATAGTGTATTTACGATTAAACATACACTTGAAAATACGAGTTTGTTAAAACATTTTAATAAATAAAACATTTCAACATCCTGTATGTAAATTCTCCGTTTAAAACGTGTCGACGAATCATTACGCGGAAGCATGAATTCTTGATCGTGTTCGGTTCTTCGTCGAGCTTGATCGTCCTTCGGTGCCATATAATAATCCTACATTTCATAAAAACATGAAATGAGTTAGTCGTTCGTGTTTTACCCGAATAAGTTCGTGAGTTCAAACGCTCAAAAATTGTTAGTTATGAGAGTTTAAAACTTGTTTAAACAAGTTCACCATACTAAACAAATCAACAGCAACAACATATCTAAAAATTCGGATCGTCGCGTGCCGCGACAGGGGAAGACAGAACTCTCACGGGCCGCGAGCTTGGTTGTGTGACGCGACAAGTATTCCTTCTCGCTGTCGCGTGCCGCGAGGGTGCACTTTCGACAGAAAGTTTGGGTTCAGATCTGCATATTTCCCAACCCAGCTTATTTTTACGAAAAAAATTATAACTCATTCGTTATTGATCCGATTTACGTCACGTTTCTTTCTACGTGATCGTAATTTGATTCTCCATTACATGGAGTTAAAATCCGACATCCGGATTGATAAAATTCTTGATTTTAAGCCCTCGGCTTATATTTTTATACCAAACAATGATCCGTTCATGATTTTTATCAAACAAACTTGTTGTAGCATTAAATTTCTCATGAACATTTTGTGATAAATTGTTTTCTATTATACAAGGTTCAATTCACGAGCTTTTACACATCCTTAACCCTTTTTGCTTATAGTCTTATTTTGACCCGTTAAGGGTGTTTAAGCACTTTTAGCTTAAATCGCGCTCATTTCTTACTTGCATCATAATTCCACATTTCCTTATTGATTAGTCTTCTACCACAACTATAATTGTGGTGGATTTAATGTGGTAGACTACTTATTCCGAGTTCTATCTCTCGGTTTGTCTTTTTACGATAAAAACACATTTTAAGCCATCTGTCTCACAAGGATCATGCCATTGTAATTTTATTCGGAATACTCACATGCCAAGCTTAACCGTTTGATGTAATAAAAAAAGAGTGAATTGCCAAAATCGTCCCTAAGGTTTGGGCATATTTGTCATTTTCATGCAAAACAACTTTTTTATACCATATAGTCCTTCACTTTTGGGATTTTTTTTCATTTTCATCCAAACGTCTGACATTTTTGCCAAAATCGTCCCTAAGATTTGAGATTTTTTGCCATTTTCATCCAAATGTTTGATAGAAAAAATAAAGCAAATTAGATATTTGGATGAAAATGGCAAAAAATCCCAAAAATAAAGTGTACAAAAAAGTTGTTTCGGATAAAAATAGCAAACATGCCCAAACTTCAGAAACGATTTTGACAATTTACTCTAAAAAAAATCAATTTAAAAAATTTCATCTTCGCTTTTACAACCATTTCATTTCACCTCACCTCTTTGACAAACTTTGTCAAAAAGAGGTATTATTATTTTAATTATAGGAATTTATTATAAAGTAAAAGAATTTAAAACAATTGTGGACCATTGTGAAACTAGTAATTAAACACACCAACCACTTCTCATTCATCAACAAACTTATGAGTTCCTTTCAAATTGCTCCATAATCCCATTTTAACAAAATGGATTTTCCAAATCTAGAAATTTTGAATCGCAAGCTAGTATTTGTTAAAAAAAACCATATGGTTTATCGATTTCACCGCCTACATAAATCGTTATACATTGTTGAAGGGTTCTTTTTGTTAGTTTTATTTATTAGATCGATGTTACATATGCATGAAATTATTGAGATCGATGTTACATCTGCTAACGTTTAAAAACCAGTTTGCTTAAGTGTTCGCGTAGTTAAACTTAAAAGGAACAAACATGAACAAGCCATCGTTTGTGTCATTCAGTTCGTTTACAACCCAATTCGTGGCCTTCTATTTTCGATATAAAGTGTTCAATATCAAATCTCAGTTTTCCATAACCTGTCAGGAATTTGAAACTTAAGTTTACAAGTCAAGCAACTGCAACGATCTCCCGATTTGAAGAAGTAAAATTCAAATAAAAAATAAAATCTCAATATATTTGACGTTGATTCATGAACTTGATTCCAACTGAAGGTTCCCACATCGATAAATGTTATATAATAAGGTGGGTAAATAAGAGTGTGACCTGAATTATATGCTATCACCAGGTTGTGTGTGAGTTGTTGTGGGTCCGTATGTACTTTCAAACCCTAAACCCCTCCACTTAGACTGGAGGTTTTATTATTAGATATGGGTTTCTTTTACCGGGTTTTCTTAGACGAGCTTAATATAGAACTTTTATACCATCACCACCATGTATTAGATATGGGTTTATTTTGTTCAAAGCCAATTTTAGAATACATATACATAGAATATTTGAGAGTACACCGAGTATCTTAATATAGAAATTTTATACCATCAGCACCATGTATGTACGTACGGGTATTAAATATAATTACAATACAATGTAAAAAAACCAATCAATAAAACAATATTAATTAATTTCTTATATACACGTGAATCTAATGTCAATAGTATTAATCTGCAACACCAGCACCTTTAGTAGGAATTGTGCCTCAGTATAGAGTATACCCTCCTGGATATAAAGAACCTAATAAATAATGACATCAAATTCAAGATTAATTAGTAAAGGATGGGGTGGGTGATTTAAATATTAAAATGGACGAGTCGATAGGGTAACGAGTCAGAACAGTCTAGAGCTAAAACCGGTATAGTTATATATATATTTGTTTTTACATAATATAACCAACTGTTATATCAAATACGATAACACACCAATATTATGCATATACCAGTCGATTTTATCAGTAAAGTCATTTAGAAGGACTTTTGCATTTTAACAAATTTCAAATATATTTCACCCTATTTGAACCGTTAAAATAAATTAACCTGTGTGTAACTGTATGCAAACGGGTCAAAACTCCGCATTTATTAGATGATGGCCCAATTAAGAAGAAGAGTTACCATGAGAATAGTGGGAGCCATATGGCTGCTGAGCTGGAGGGTATGGCTGAGGGGGATAAGGAGCTGCCAGTGGCGGGTATACGGGCGGCATAGGATAAGCTCCGGTAGAGACAGGTGGATAAATCATGGAGGAAGACTGCGGCGGTGCAGAGTACATAGACACATGTGGTGCACTTGCTGATGGCAAATAATTGTTTGCATTGGCACCCGAATAATGCATTATCAATCGTTGTAAGATTAAATATGTTATGTGTAATATTTAATCTATAGCCATCTTAATCATTTACATTATAGAGATCAAAATATATTAGAACCTATTATTTAATTAGTTGGTAATTGTTGATGGACCATATTACCCTTAGTAACTAATTAGGTTTCCTCCTGGGTGCTTATATAAGGAGAGTTATGTGGAGGTTTAAGGGTTACTCAGTTACACAATTCACACACCCCATTAGCCATAACATCATCACGAAACCTCCTCTCCATAACCGATACCCTTTTCGGTTTCTTAGCCCCATCATCAGTCAGCACCCTAAGGAGGAACCAGATCTAGATGACAAGCATGTCGAACTCCATTACTGGATTCTCCTCTGCACTATCTGCTGTGACAGGTATGATTTATATTGTTTTCCTTCATGCTCAAACAGAACTGAACCAACATGTGGTATCAGAGCATATGTTGATTAGTCAGTTCTGTTTTCGTATCCATAATTCTGGGATTGAAACTTGGAAAACGGAATTTTGAAACCTTATGAACTTAACAGCCGTTTCGAGTCATGAACTTCGACTCGAAATCTTTGTTTTCGTGAAAAATAATCATGTGTTCATTCGATTTTAACTGGGTTTATGTTTTACAACCGAAATCTGTTTAGAAGTCTTAAAAAATTTCAGGTTTCGGGTTCCAGAATTTTATTTTTATGATTAGGGTTCATCATGTTCATGAGAAAATTCGAAGATTTCTATTATGTTTTGGAATGATTTAGGATTAATGGGTGTTTTTTCCATGTTTGATCTAATTTTATCTTTTAATTTTATTCGAAACTGTTATTAGATAAACAGTTATTATTTTTCGAAATATGTTGATAAAATTAGATCACTTTAAAACAGGAAATAATATCCCATAATCCCTTAGATTTCGAATTTTCAGTTATGATATCACAATTAACAGCTGTTAACGAGGTTGCTACTCGCAACCATGAGGTTGCTACTCGCAACCATAACGTCATTACTCGAGATCACGAGGTTGCTACTCGCAACCATGAGGTTGCTACTCGCAACCATGAGGTTGCTACTCGCAACCATAACGTCATCACTCGAGACCACGAGGTTGCTACTCGCAACCATGAGGTTGCTACTCGCAACCATTACGTCATCACTCGAGACCATGAGGTTGCTACTCGCAACCATTACGTCATCACTCGAGACCATGAGGTTGCTACTCGCAACCATAACGTGATTAGTCGAGACCGTAGTTGCGACTCGCAACCATAACGTGATTAGTCGAGACCGTAGTTGCGACTCGCAACCATAACGTGATTAGTCGAGATCGTAGTTGCGACTCGCAACCATAACGTCATTAGTTCGATCCGCGCTAACGGGTGGTTTGCTATTAAATGATTGGTTTTTGTAATTATTTAGTTAATTAATGAGGATCAAATAATGTTTTACAAAACCAAAATGGCTTTACTTGAATGAGCTTCTGATGCATCATTTCTGGCCAAAGCTGACTTGATGCATCTACTTATCATCCAAGTATTACGAAAGCTATGTTGTGTGTGCATCATAAGCATGAATGTCTTAATTTCTGGCCAAAGCTGATCTAATTCATTCATAGATGGCATACTCAACAAGTGCATAACTAAAGTGTTTGTCTCAATTTCTGGCCAAAGCTGATTTGTTACAACCACTTTGCACATATGCTTAAATGATTACACTTCTGGCCAAAGCTGTTTTGTCTTCGTTTAAGTAGAACTTTAAGTAGTCTATTATTTTGATGTTAGTAATAGACGTATCACAACCTCTTCACATAATGATCCTTATATTAATGATCCTCAACTAATTTTTGTGATCATTTTGTCTGCCTTATTCTTAGTACCCATATTTTTACTCACTATAATTTTCTTCTATAAATCTATATCTCATCCACTCTAATTCCTAAGCCTAAAATGTTTTGCTTTATTTAAAGTTTCTATAAGAATTAGCTCTTAAATTAAATCTTTGATTATCTCTTAAGACACGATAACCTTATTGCTCTCTTCTGATAAGGCACTACGGATTAACCTAATTGCTCTAACATAATTGCTATCACTAAAGTTATTCCAGATTAAGTTTTTCCTAAGACTAATCTATAATTGTGGAACAATTACAAGAACTCCTAAGGTGCATGTCTTTATTTAACTAATTATAAATTATATGGTTAAGTGGTATATGTGAATATATTATAATATACAATACCATGACCCATAAAGTTAAGGGCTTACGCATGGAAATAAGTACATTTTCCAGTACATTACATACTAAGTTTTAATTTGTACAATTTGATGCATTATAAATCAGCTATAACACTCAAAAGTACCAAAGTATAACGAGTGTGTTGATAAGCAACATATGTACATAGAAATAAATGTTTGAAACTGGAAAATAAGATGTTATTCACCTTACAACCACTAAAACCTTAAGAGAGGATTGTTATAAGGTCCATAGACAAATTACAGGTGCTAATCCCAACGTTAAGGTTCTTCAAGGGAAAATCTCACTGCATAATTATGTCATTAGATTAGGCATAAGCAACGAGATTATCCATTATTCTAAAGAACAGTTGGATAAATTGATTAGATAGTAACTTACTAATGATATTTAAGTCTGATAATTTTAATATTCCAATTAACACATGATTAGTTGACTCTAGTTCCATACGTTTCCTTACCAGAACTCGACAAATAACTAACATGAGAGTTAGTGACAAAATTAAATGTTAAGACTATAAGAACCATAGTGAACAGTCTTCCAACAACGCTTTTCGATACCTTATATATTCTGATTAATCATAATATAGTATCATAATTAAGCAATGTTATGAAGGTTGTGAGGTTTGCATAGTCAACATAAAGTCACACTTATCTTAAACTCTCCTCTTATTTGTTCTAAATATCTGGATAGAAACATTACTAAGATGAAACTAGATGATACCTTATTTTTTCACAACTTTTGTCATCATGCTAATGAGAATTTGACAAAAGGAAAATGAGACTTATAAATTTCATCCATTAGAACCAAAATTCATGAGAAATCATAACATGGTTAATGAGGATGCTTTTTTCATCTAATCTCATTTTCAGTGATTCTAAATCATGACGTTACAGCCCTAAATATTACTTGGCTTAAGGAATAAGTATGGGTCCATCATAAGTCATTCATTGACATTCGTGGAACTTATTCCAAATGGAATATTCAGACATGATTCATTTATCATTTGAAAGACTATCAACTTGTATCTAAATTTTGTCGCATATGGCCTACGGTCTTAGAAGAACTCTATTCATATATGTAGTTAATCAGATTTCTATTAAATATGTCCTTAAAGTTTCTTATGATATCTGGACATTACAGAAATCAAATAAAGTCTAACGTATATGTGATAGGTTCCCACGTCACGTAGCTCATTGAAACTTCTCTTGTAGCATTCTAGAGATATTAAAGATCAGTGGGAGCATTAAGTGTCTTAATAATAACTTGCAATAATTGCAAGAGGTGGGGGATTGAAAATTTTAAATTTCCACCTCTTGCACAAGACATCGCTCCATCACGACACTGTTCAATCAAACCTTATCTCCTTAAATATAATGCTACTCTTACAAAAGTTTCATTGTTGCTTAATTGTGGGCGCACTTAGATTTCTTACCTAAACTAACATAATCCTCAACAAGAGAAACTACAACGACTAATGTCATTAATTTGTTTTCTCTATTAGAATTTGTTGGTCGTTAAGTATTGACCCTAAGCATGCTGAGTTCCTAAAGATTTCTAAGGTTAGTGGGAGCAGTCAAAGTCCTTATTATGACTTGCAAGAAATACAAGAGGCGGGGGGAAGAGTGTCATTAAATTCACTCCGAATTTAACTCCGATTACACCTCTTGTACACTATACTGCACCAACTCTTACAAACTTAGAATGAAAATGATAGCAACCTAACCAAGAGCTAATCCATAAAATTGAAACTTCTAATGAACCCAATAATCAACTCAGGAGGTCATCTAGGTTTAAAAGCCTACTAACTTTGATGATTTCATAACCTCCCTAATTGAAGTTGAAATGGATTTTGGAAATGTTTACTGATCCTATCTCTTCAAATTAAGCCATTAGTGTAAATCAATCATATGAATGGAATAAAACAGTTTTCTAGTAAATCTGATTTTATGTGTTTGTGTAACATTTGGGATTTGATTGAATTACCTTAGAGTGTTCATAACTAAACCAAATCCTAATATAAGCGTTAAGACACTCAAAAGCATGATTGGTTGTCAAAGGTTGTTCTCAGGAAGAGATAAATTATCAAAGTTTTCTTTGAGGATCATCACTATTCTAGTAGATTATAATAGTTTTAAGCTACATTAGATGAACATTAAAACGATTTTCCCTAATAAATGGCTGACACATTTACATGTTCATTAGATAACAACCTAAAGTTTCAAACTGAAGGTTAAAGAACACTTTATTTGTAAGCCAATAATATCCATGTATGGGTTAATGCAAACATCATAATGTGATGAAAAGCTAACGTAATTATTTTCATCAAGAATCAAGTGGATTAATGTGCCTACCTCAAGATGAGTGGGAGCAACTAAAATAAACTTGTCTATATAGATGACATTCTTTGACAAGCATATGTTACATAAGTCAAAGTATTGTTAACACAAACTTTGATATAATAAAACTCAGAGATGTCTCTTACGTGATTGATATCATAACATACTGAGATAGACCCAATGGGATATTAGTTTCGTTCCATAAGTTTAACATTAAATGGGTCCTTACATATGTAACAATCAATATTGCTCTCCTTTAGAGGACAATAGGATAAATGAGATTATTTATTTACGCTTCATTAATTAGAAGCCTTATGTAAGTTTAAGTCTACACTCGTTTAGATATTACTCATATTGCAACACACTAGATATGTCTAGATTAATGTGTAGCATCTAATGGAGTATTACAATATCTTTAAAAGAAACGAGAGACTACAATTTAAAGAAGAAGTGAGAATTAAAACCGGTTTATTACTCTAACTTTGAAATATTCAAAGATTATAAAATGCAATTTCGGGTATATCTTTATGTCAGCAGACAAAACCTATTTCATGGAGGAGTCATAATGCACTGATATTAACAACCTAAGTTATAACGACATAACATGGTCACTAAATGTTGTTGGAAATTTAATCAGTGGACTCATAAGTTTATTAACTCCATATAATGTTTTGAAGAATTAGTGTGATAAAGTCAGCTACCATAACTCCTTGAACAGTAACAGTTCAAGAGGTGCTGCATTAAGTTTCGATACGCAATTAATTATTCGTTTATGAACGAATTGAGGAAACTAAGTTTTGTATCGAATACATTCATGATATGCTTAAGGATCCTATAACTGAAGGGCTGTTACCCATAAGTCTTATTAAGAGAGCTCATAGACGGGTATTAATTAATAGTCATGCGCAATTGCATATCGTACTATGAATGATTAAGTATTAGTTAATTTTCCTCAAGTTTGATTTTGTATGTCTGTTAGAATATGTTCAACCGGTATAATGGCATATAGACAAATAAAAGTTACAAATCAAACAAAGGGCTTACGCGTATTTTGATCATGATGATTAGGTTTTAAATTAAGGCTATAGTATGATTAATGGGGGTCCTGAGTCGCATAATGATTCAACGGCTGTATTTTTCTGCTATAGTACTTGTTTAAGGCTAAAATGAGTGTTAACTCCTGATCAGGCTTATCTAATACTCATAGTAAATGATTACTCGGCTAAGTGGGAGAATGTAAGATTAAATATGTTATGTGTAATATTTAATCTATAGCCATCTTAATCATTTACATTATAGAGATCAAAATATATTAGAACCTATTATTTAATTAGTTGGTAATTGTTGATGGACCATATTACCCTTAGTAACTAATTAGGTTTCCTCCTGGGTGCTTATATAAGGAGAGTTATGTGGAGGTTTAAGGGTTACTCAGTTACACAATTCACACACCCCATTAGCCATAACATCATCACGAAACCTCCTCTCCATAACCGATACCCTTTTCGGTTTCTTAGCCCCATCATCAGTCAGCACCCTAAGGAGGAACCAGATCTAGATGACAAGCATGTCGAACTCCATTACTGGATTCTCCTCTGCACTATCTGCTGTGACAGGTATGATTTATATTGTTTTCCTTCATGCTCAAACAGAACTGAACCAACAACCTCGCCACCATGCCTGCCATGTTTAGTCTGCAACGGCCAAGAGCTATCGTCGTATCCCTCAGAAATAACCTTTGCTAAGTGCACCCTGAAAACCACGAGAATTCATATCATCATTGGAAAAAATGTTTTAATAATTAATCAGGTCCAGTCGAAGAGAAGAATTGAAGAAGTATATGTACTTTCCACTGCCTATGAAGTCGTCACGTGAGATGGTATTGCTGTTCCAAACAATAAGGTTTAACTCTCTTAATCCTTCAATCATGGTGTATACAAATTTCTCTTGGAATGTTGGGTTTTTGCCTCCATCTGTACAAACACGAGTGCGGTTTCTGGTATTACCGTATTCAACACAGACATAAGGATCTTGTCTTGATATCCATTCTGTGTCTTTCAGCTTATTGCAGCCAACCACTACATACATATATTCATGAAAGAAAGAAATTTAAATTAATTTGTATAATAGTTGACCCACAAAGAAACAGTCGAAATCTGGTTAGATGAGAGGAAAAGACAATGCACGTACCAGTAACTTCAAGGAGATTTGCCATATATATATATATAGGAAGGAGGATGATAAATGGATACTGAATAATTGTTGAATATAATTAAGATAGAATGTTGTATTTTATAGGCTACAGCAGTACTTGAACAACGCGTTAGATGATAATTCTTGGTAAAACACTAACCTGGGTTGCTTCCACATTCCGCGTCAACGACGGTCAAAGTCAATATAAATATTGTAGCATGTTTATTTTACATGAACTTTTTGACATATATATCTAGATTGCTAGCTTACCTGTGTAACATATAGGTTGAATATTGAATTTTTGCTTTTTTCTTTTTTTTTTTTGGTTGTATCACTCTAGTGAAATGACTTATATAAAATAATGAAACAAAATAAAGATTTACATTTTTCAGCAATCCAAATATAATTTTCTAAGTTTTCACATCTCTATTGAGTTACTATAATCCATCTATTATATACGATCGTAAAACAACACTAAAAAAATAAAAATAATAATAATAAAAGTGTAAATGTTTTTAAAGATATACTGTAAGTTATTAAAATTTGTATCTTCACAAAAACTATTCAATTTATTTGTACTATACCCTATTATTTGAAATGGTACATTTTGTGTGCTAATTGATTTAGTTTTATGTATTAAAAAGCAAGTTAAAGGAATAATAAACTTTTTTGTATATATTTTAATTCAAACTATTCGAGCGTATGACATAGGTTGTGATCTATCAAGAAGTTTCGGATGAACTATGAAGTGTTGCTTATGCTTACGATGTTCAACTAATCGAATGATGAGTTTTCAAATTAACCCTATTGAATTATTCAATTTTCTTTTTCACTTGGATTCGAATTCGATTCATATTCAAACTAGATTTGATTCGATTTAACTCGTATTTGAAACTCGAATTCGAATAAGTTCTGATTCACCCAAAATAAAAATTCAACATGTGAATAAATATAAAATATGGAACTATACAATCCGTGAACTATAAATCTAGAAGCCGGATATGATACTATAAAACCGGATATGAAACTTGTGTTACTGTGGAATAATCTATGAACAACATGTGAATTTAACCATTTCCGTGAAATTTAACCCTTACTATGAACTCGTGAAGAATCTACACCGTTGACGATGGTTGGCAATGAGTATATAGAAAAGTAAGAAATAAAAGATATGTATGATATGAATTCTAGATCAATTAATGGACTCGAATTCCAATCGAATCAGATTCAAGTTTTTATAAACCAAATTCGAACCTTGATAATCGAATTCAAGTTTTGAGTTTTTTCGAATCGAATTCGAATGCAAACGAGCCCTACAATTATGCTTGCGTAGTCCAATTATTCAGTAATTTGTTTTTCTTTTTAATTTTAAGGATAATTTTACACCCACTTAATAGATCTTTCAAGCCTAGAAACAAAAGTTGAATTTTTGAAAACTTTCCACGGAATTTACTCTATGATAAAAAAAAATTACGTGTAGACCCAGGTCTAGTCCTCTTACCCGAGCCTAATCGACTATTATAAATTACTCGTTTTGACTCTTTATTTACATTCATCCAACAAAACCATTTTACCAACTTCATTACAAAAAAATATTCCAATGAGCACATTTATGACCAACTTTCCAGATCATTTCCTTTTAAAAAGAAATATTCTTTTGTCACCAACAATTTCCATACATCTTACAAGAAAATACATATAAGTCCTCCTTGTAACATTCATTAAACCTTAGAACTAAAATTACTGAATAAATCATAAAAGTTTTACATATAAGTCCTCCTTGTAACATTCATTAAACCTTAGAACTAAAATTACTGAATAAATAATAAAAGTTTTTTCAACTAATAGCTTAAGTTCTTGAAGGCCCAATTTACGTGCAATCACCGACAACCACGTATTGCAACTCGCTCCCTCACTCATTCTCAATCACTTCCATAGTCACTGTCGTCTTGAAATGTAAATATAGATGCATCAGGCCATCAGCTGTTATCGCCTTAAAGATAGATTCTTAATTGGGTCGAGGCTGAGTTTTCTAGGGATAGATTTTTGGTCAAACCAGATGGTAAGTGGATGATCTTGATAAACTCCAATCATCATTCGACATTTGTCACTAAGAAGTTATTTAGGGGTATATTATATTAGTCAACAAGACTATAAGTTCACACCCTTCCAAGTTTTATATTCAAAGGTTCGTTGTTTGCCCCAAATTATATTATAAACTAAAGTTTTTCAAAATCCGGATTCAGAAATGTTTAGACTTGTAGATTAAAAGATTTAAATGTTGGTGATCATATCACAAAGACTAGCCAACTTAAAGAGATATAAGAAGCGGGCTGAGAGTACCAAACTTAAATCGCGTTACATCGGTAAAAGAAATGTTATGCGTTATATTCGTATCTGATACTTGAGTGAAACGTACAAATATGAATTTATATTTATACACTGATATTGTAAGCCGGAAAGAAAGAGAAGTAGGAGATTAGCTCTTTAGCATACACTGACTTAGTTTTGTTATTCAAAAAGGGTTAGCGGCGCAACTTGTTGTCCGTTTACCATCTATTTCGATGTAAATTCATAACATTTATGATGCTAAATTATCAACCGTATAACCAAAGTATGAGTTGAATTGGTGAATTGTTTATGTGATCATCATCTTGTATTTTTCAATCCTAAATTTTACCTTATTATTGGAACTTTGGTTCATTTCAATGACATGACACGGTAAAAAAAATATAAAAATCTGAACAACTGAAACATGACAGCAAAACGCAACATCTTGATACGGGTTCAATAAATGTCTCCCACATCGGCTAGTGTTACATTCTATGGTGGGTAAATAAGAATGCAAAGTGAATCATGATTCATTACCGGGTTGCGTGATGGGTGTTGTGGGTCTGCATGTTCTTTCAAACCCTAAACCACTCCAATCAAAATGGAGGTCTATACATGTTAGATATGGGTTTCTTTTACCGGGTTTTCTTAGACCATTAATAAGTAAGTAAAATCCGAGACTGTGCAGACCCATGGCTTTGTTGAACCCACGAGTTGACTTGAAGGTGGTGCACCATTGGTATGTTGGACGCATATCTCGGTCTATTCCTCGTCACTCTAGCGCAACCATTTTTATTTGGGGTGTTTACGGTTCCATTTGATTTGAAGGTTTATTTTTTTTGGGTTGAAATTTTTGTGCTATAAAAGTGTTACTTGATTGTGCCAAATGACAATTGCTAAATAACCGTTATATGTGTTTTACTTGAACATACGTCTAGCATTCAATACTTAGAGCTATAATTAACACAACAAGGAATACAAATTATCCAATTTCCTAGCTAGCATATTACTACTAGCATACAACGAATGGAATGGCTGAGATCATCAAACTTACAATATATACTTACAAACACTTTGCCATACAACACGATTCAATAACTAGCCTCATTGACGTGTGATAGAGCTACTTTGGTAAACCTCTTTTAATCAAAATCTAATCAATAAAACGATATTAATTTCTTATATATACGTGAACCTAATGTCAATAGCATCTGCATCACCTTTAGTAGGAATTGTGCCTCGGTATAGAGTATACCCTCCTGGATATAAAGAACCTAATAAATAATGACATCAAATTCAAGATTAATTAGTAAAGCATGGGGTGGGTGATTTAAAAATTAAAATGGACGAGTCGATAGGGTAACGAGTCAGAACAGTGTAGATCTAAAACCGGTATAGTTATATATATTTGTTTTTATATCATATAACCAACTGTTATATCAAATATGATAACAAACCTATATTATGCATATAACAGTCGATTTTATTAGTAAAGTCATTTAGAAGGTCTTTTGCACTTTAACAAATTTCAAATAGATTTCACCCTATTTGACCCGTTAAAATAAATTAACCTGTGTGTATACAAACGGGTCAAAATGCGGCATTTACTACATGATGGCCCAGTTAAGAAGAAGAGTTACCATGAGAATAGTGGGAGCCATATGGCTGCTGAGCTGGAGGGTATGGCGGGTATACTGGTGGCATAGGATAAGCTCCGGTAGAGACAGGTGGATAAATCATGGAGTAAGACTGCGGCGGTGCAGAGTACATAGACACATGTGGTGCACTTGCTGATGGCAAATAATTGTTTGCATTGGCACCCGAATAATGCATTATTAATTGTACCTCGCCACCATGCCTGCCATTTTTAGTCTGCAACGGCCAAGAGCTATCGTCGTATCCCTCAGAAATAACCTTTACTAAGTGCACCCTGAAAACCACAAGAATTTGGAAAAATGTTTTAATAATTAATCTGGTCCGGTCGAAGAGAGGAATTGAAGAAGTATACGTACTTTCCACTGCCGATGAAGTCATCGCGTGAGATGGTATTGCTGTTCCAAACCATAACGTTTAACTCTCTTAATCCTTCAATCATGGTGTATACAAATTTCTCTTGGAACGTAGGGTTCTTGCCTCCGTCTGTACAAACACGAGTGCGGTTTCTGGTATTACCGTATTCAACACAAACATAAGGATCTTGTCTTGATATCCATTCTGTGTCTTTCAGCTTATTGCAGCCAACAACTGTAAATCCAAAAAAAGATCCAAATTAATATGTATATTTGTCCGGCCGCAAAGAAAGAAAGAAACGATGGAATGCTGGTTATTTAATATCGATGAGACGAAAACACAAAGCACATACCAGTAACTTCAAGTAGATTTGCCATATACATGAGGATGATATTGATAAGTTGGTGGATGATGATAAGTGGAAATTGAACTGAAAAATATTATGATAGAATGTTGTATTTTATAGGCTATAGTATAGCAGTAGTACTTGAACGCGTTAGAAGATAATTCCTGGTAAAAAACCTCCACATAGGAAGATACCTCTTCGTCAACCCTAGTCAACGACAGTCAAAGTCAGAATAAATATTATAAAAATGTTTTTTTTAACGTAAAACTTAAGCAACGCCGGGTACTCCGTACGCGGCACCCATTGGCCGAAAGGTAGCCCCATGGCAGCCCAACCTACACGCACGGAGCCCCTAGCCCATCAAGCCACCAGTTCCGGGGAAAACCCGACCCTTCACCCGCCCGAAGGCACCACAATGAAGAACCGGTAAAACCCAGAGAGATCAGGAGTCGAACTCAAGACCAAAGGCCAGGAGTCTTCTCTCATTTCCCATGACCACTAAGCTATAAGCCCAGGGTCTAAAAATGTTTATTTTAAATTTAACTTTTTGACACAGGATCATACAACACTAATTTAGACAGGTATATATAGATTATTATAAAATTAAATTTTAATTTAATTATAAATCAGTTATGCAACTTAATCCAAATTGAAAGTGAGGTTAAACAACTTCAGGGGCGACCAGTGAGACGGCTAATGGGAGCGAGCAGGCCGTCTCTTAGAATTTGAGGCCCTGGATGACTAGAAAAAATGGGCCCTTGAAATATAAATTTAGGGGGCTCGGGACGTTTCCCTATATGTAATCGGGTACCCACTACCTGACCATGAACACCGTCTCTCCGATGTCCTGGGTAGTGGGTTTCAGGTTGGGAAGTCGGGAGAAGGTAACCGGTTTGGGTAGGTGATGATTGTGTATTTGTGCGCCTGGAAAACAACGGATGGACGAGTTGTTTCCGTCGGTAACCGACGCCGGTAACAGGGACTGTTGGGCTAGTGTGGGTAGTCTAGGTGGCACTTTTACATTGGCTAGATTTTGGGTATCGCTGGGTGGTACCCTAGCCTCCTTTATATATATCAAAAGAATCGATAATATAACGATAACTGTGATAAGAATAAACAAAACACAAGCGTTGCTAATTTAAAATACTACTAGTTTTTTGTCATCGTGCGTTGCGATGAAACCGAGCAAATGATAATGTAAAACAAACATGATTTGAAAATAAAGCATGTTGTTTAGAAAGCTAAAGCATTAGATCGGTTTAGTTTGCCATCGTACTGTTTTATGATACCAAATAAATACTTTACTATAAGTACAATTTTGTTTTTAACAAAACTTATAACGGAATGTTCAGGAAAATATCAATCATAACTACGTACTTAAGTTTTAAGAAAAAGTTATAAACGTATAATATTAAAGAAATATCAAATTAATCGATAATATATGTTCTAAAAAAGAAAAAATAATTATTCTAAAAACGGCATAGGAAATATATGGTTTTAAAAAAACAAAAATAATTAAAAACATGTTATTAAAAGTAAAAAATAATAAAAAACTATATATTATTATTATAAAATTAAAATTACTATTCATCAAGCTTCACTAACAATATATAATATATAATATAAAATATAATATAATATAATATAATATAAAATATAATATAATATAATATAATATAATATAAAATATAATATAATATAATATAATAAAATATAATATAATATAATATAATATAATATAATATAATATAATATAATATAATATAATATAATATATATATAATATATATAATTGGGCTAATGAATTTAAATGGATAATTGGGTTTAGTTGTAAAATGAATTTCATTGTTTACTGGGCTAAACTAATCAAAAGTTAATGGGTTTAACAAACAAATTGGTGTTTTTTATAATTAATTGTAGTCTTTTATTATATATATATATATATATATATATATATATATATATATATATATAGTGGAGAGTTTAAATGAGAAGAATTTTTTTTAAGAAGAAAAAAGAACAAATTTCAACCAATAAGAATGCTTTATTTTACTTCATTTAATATAACTATTTAATGTTACTACAAGGGTATATTGGTAAATCTACATATATCATTAATTTGTAGTCTTCATCTTTAATAGCTAATACATTAATCTTTTTGTAACTTATCTTCAAAATATATATTTTTTTCAAAAAAATAAAATAAAATAATTTAAAGTGTAGGATAAATTACGAGTTGTGTAGGACAAATTACGAGTTATGTAGTATAAATTTCAACGTGTAGGATGAATTTCGAAATATGTAGGATAACTTTTGATGTGTGTAGGCAAAAAAAGTTAGTGTGGAGGATAATAGTCTTTATGACTAATTAATTAGTCAAAAATGATAATAAATGAGATAAGTGAAAAACTATTTAATGTTTTACAAAATTACCCTTTGTTCTTTTTATTATCAATTAAATTTTCTTCTCAAATGAACCTTCCCCTATATATATATATATATATATATATATATATATATAGGGGAAGGTTCATTGGGGAACACTTAAAAAGTGGGGAACACCGGGGAACCGGCTCAAACGAACTCCAATTGGACTCATTCCAGTGGCGTTGGAACCGTCTCGTCGAACCCTAACTAAGATCTCTTAACCCTAAACCCTAAATCCTAACTCCTAAACTCTAAACCCTAAAGCTAAAAAATAAGTCTAAAACCTAAGCTAAACCGTAAAATCTAAACTATAAACCCTAAAAGCTAAACCCTAAAGGCTAAACCTAAAGCTAAACCCTATAGCAAAACCCTAAAGCTAAACCCTAAACCCTAAAGCTAAACTCTAAACCCTAAAGCTAAACCCTAAAGCTAAACCCTAAGGCTAAACCCTAAAGCTAAACCCTAAAAGCCAAACCCTAATATATTTGGGGTTTAGGGGTTATGATTTAGGGTTCAGGGTTAAGAGATCCTAGTTAGGGTTCGACGAGACAGTTCCAACGCTGCTGGAATGAGTCCAATCGGAGTTCGTTTGAGTCGGTTCCCCGGTGTTCCCCATTTTTTTAGTGTTCCCCAATGAACCTCACACTATATATATATATATATATATATATGTATCAAATATATAAATAATTAAAAATGGGTCATACACACAAATACTTAAGGTTTACGGTGGAGGTTAGTTCAGGGAGACGGAGCGATCGTGGCTGATTAGAAAGTATTTAATTTATTTGTTTTTTAACCTAAGCGTATATAACACCCACTTAACAGATCTTGTAATGTCTATTTATCAACGGACGAAAAAGGAGACGATCGATTAAATAGTAGGGACCATAGTCGTATTCTCGAACTTGAGGACAAAATTTAATAAAAAAAAATAAATTTACGTGTAAACCCAAACGTAATTCTCTATAACAAATTACCCAAGCCTAATCCACTATTACAAATTACTGATTTTGACCCTTAATCTACATTGATCGAACAAAATCATTTTACCAACTTTAATTTATGACAAAAATATATTTCAATGAGCACGCTTATTCACCAACTTTCTAGATCATTTCCATGTAAAAAATTAGATTCTTTTGTCAGTAACAATTTCCATACACCTTACAAGAAAAACACATTCAAATCCACTCATGTAACATTCGCTAAACCTTAGAACCAAATTACTAAATACATCATATAAGCTTTTCTTTTCAAATAACAACTTAAGTTCTTCAAAGTCCACTTTATATAGAATCAACGACATATCGGAACTCACACCCTCAATCATTATTGAAGAACCAAAGAGTCGAGTTAAGGCCGGAGCCTGTAATCGAAGGTTTGGGTCTTGTAAAAAGCTCGGAAAGGTTCCTGCAAAACAGAAAACCGTTAGGCTCGCCGCAGAGATGGGAGGGCCCCTCTGCGACCACCCTCCGGCGTGAGGATAAGTATTTGTTTAGAGAGAGAAAATAGAGAGAGAAAATAAGGACGGAGGTTCAGAAAATCGTACTTGGCATTGTACTTTGGTGAGGTATTTATAGTGGTCAACTGGGATGACGTCATTCGCCCAGACGCACTTGAATGGTGGTTCGTCTCCGGAGTTGCATGGAGGACGGAGCTGATATGTCCATTTGGGTACGGAGCTGTCATGTTTATTTCGTTCGTTCTTCGGTGGGTAATATCCGGCCTCGGATATGTATCTTCAAGTCTCCCAGTTTGTTGAGTCTTGGTGGAGACTTGACAAAATGTTTCAATGTTTTTGTCTTGCTCAGATGACGTGTCGCAATTGAAGTGGTCTGAGTTCATGACGTGGCATGTTTCGAATGGTGATGATGTGGCGTGAGTGACTTTTGTGATTCGACAGTCAGTCACCCATCCGTGACAGCTGTAAATCCCTTGGTTGAAGTGACGGTTCGATTTGACTCCCCCAAACCGACTTACCACCCCTATAAATTCATCTTTTACTTTTTCCTTTTTACTTTTTCCTCTCATTTTCTTTCTTCACTTTCCCTGTTATCCTCTTCTCTTTAGTCTCTTCTTCTTCAAGGTAAGGTGCGTCTCATTTTTCATTATGGCACCTGGTAAGGACAATATGTCCGAGAGTGTGAGCGTGCTTACTCAACGTCAGTTGAATAAGTTTGTCCGCGAATACAGCATTCCTTTAGATTTGAGCCCGGTTCTGCCCTCGAAAGAAGAAACTATTTATCCCTTTCGCCAAGGGAAGTTTCCTCTCTATACCCGGGTTTGCAATTTTGCAAACTATCGGGTTCCGTTTTCCAGGTTTTTGATAAGGGTGCTTCAATTCTTTCGGGTTCACATTAGTCAGGTGAATCCGTTCGGCCTAAGCCGTGTGAATCACTTTGAAATCTCGTGCAGGGCCCTGGACCAAAAACCGGACTTGAACGTCTTTCGATATTTTTACGAGTTCATCATTGCGGGGGATTGGTATACATTCGCCCATCGAAAAGGCATTCCTTCCCCTTCGTCCGATGAACGGTCCAGGCTAAAGAATTGGAAGGATAATTTTCTTTGGCTGGACGACCGTTGTCTTCCGGAGGACATGAGATGGCGATTCAAAGATCAGACGATGTCCTTCGATCTTGGTGAAGACTTCGTCTTTAACTAAGAACTTGCCCGCTCCCTGATAGAGCACAAGTCCCCGATTCGCCCCCTTCATGAGCATTTTCTGTTGTTAGGTCGAGTTTGTTTTCGGTGGAGCCAAGGGGATAGGGTTTGGCCGGTCATCCGTAGGAAACGTGATCGTAAGTTCCGGCCCTTTTCATCCCCTTTGGCGTTTTCTTTTTATTTGACTGACTCATGTTTTCTTTGAAAATGCAGGTACCATTATGTCTCTCTTGGATGCTCTGAAGGTTCCCAGTTCCGACGTTTTCGACTTTGATCTGGAAGATCAGGGGGAGGGGGAAATTCCCCTCATGAAGCAAGTGGCCCCTTCGGCCCAGGAGATTCGGCCTGTCCTTCCACAGGATGCTCCTGGACACTCTGCCGCGGAGGTTACTTCCTCCTTTCCCCAAGGTGCACTCAACCAAGATGCAGCGGAAACCACTTCTCTTCCTTTATCTTCAAAGGGCGCTGCTAGTTCCTCCGGCTCCCAAGCGGGTAAGAAGTCAGTTCTTGATGACGTGGACAGTGATCCGGAAATCCGCAGTTTGGATGAAGCCCTTCGCCTCCGACCCTCTTCTGCTTCTCTAAAAAGTAAAGGTACCGACGATGAAGTGAAACAGCAGACTCTCACTCGTAAAAGGAAGACTGAGTCCATAAAGATCCGTTCTTCTGATGATCTTCCGATGCCAAGGTTGAAGAAAGGTAAGCAAAGTTCTTCTCATTCGGGTGGTGATGTGATGGTTGAGCTGGACGAACATCTTACAGGCGGGAAGTTTTCAAGGGAGGAGGCTGCTTTAGCTCGCTCCAAACCTACCCCAGTATTCTCTGGTGGCTTCCTTCCGGTCAACGAGGTGGAGGGTATGGACGTTGAAAACCCGAAAGTGTCTAGCAACGGGGCTGGGAAGACTCCTGGTGAGCATAAGGTGGTGACATTTTCAGGTACGACTTTGGGTTCGTCCTTGGGTCCGGACTGTTTTGTTGGTGAGGAAGAAGACCAAGTGTCCTCTCACCCTCCCTCTTGGTTCGGACCTGAGTTTATGTCATTCTTTCGGTATGCAGATGTGTTTTCAGATGACATGGAGATAGATCCTACAACAGCTGAGGACAAATTTGTTCCGGATTGGGACATTCGGAATAAAGACTCCATGATGGATGAGCTAGTTGCAAGGACTTTCTTGTTTAATATTAGTACTCCGGTCGATCATGCTAGGAGCCGGAAGATGAAGAGCCAAGATCTGGGCGTTGCTGTTTTGTCCAACCAAGCTCAGTCGAATGTTTTTGTGACGGAGCTCTATCGGCGATGGGTGGAGTCGGAATCGGTGAGAGAAGACTTAGAGAAGGAGGTTCGATCTTTGAAACGCAAGATCCACAAGGCACCGGAGACAGAGAAGAAAGTTGCTCAGCTGACTACTGAGCTTCAGACTCATCAAGAAAAAATCAAGTCTTTGATTATTCAAAACCAATCTTCCCAAGCCGCTGCTGCCTCTGCTGCCGAGGAGAGGGATCGGGTTAATACGGAATTGAAAAATTTTTCAGAGTCCATGAAAAAGAAGGACGAAGAGCACAAGTCAGTGTTGGCGAAGATGGAGGAATCCTTTAACAATGCTCGTTTAGCATATACGAACATGATGGCTGGTACGTGTCCTCTTCGACTATAACTTCTTTTTTTGTATTATTATTTCTAACACTTTATGCAGAGCAGGTGTAACACCCCAAAAATAAAAGACACAATAAATAATAATAAACTTAATGTGATTAAAGAATATATAGTAATATGGTACCTAAATGTGGGATTCTAAAGAATATGTAGTAATATGGTACCTAAATGTGGGATTCTAAGTTAAGATTTACAAGTTAATAAACTTAAGGGGGGAAACATGGTAAATGCCAAACTATTAGGTTAATAGTGAGAAAATCACACAACCCATTTCTGGGCGTGTGTGTGTGTGTACGAGCAGAGCAGAAGAAAGGAAGGGGGAGCCCTTCTCAAACCCTAAGCAACGAATTGGAAGGATTCTGGCCGAAATCGAACCTGCATGAACCTTAATAGTGATAATCTAAGCAAGATGTAACCAAGGTATGTCTCGATTCTCAGTTTTGGAGAACAACCGTGAAGTGGGTTTTGATAAATGTATGAATTCGATCAAAAATTGGCATGAATACTTGCTAATGTTATCATGTTTAAATCGAATCATGGCTGAATTTTAGTAATCTTATGGATTTAGAAGGAAACCATGTTTATGAGTATGAGAAAAACTATGATGAACATGTGTTTAGTGATGATTTTGATTATGTCGATGCATGTGTTATGTATTAGGTTTTGATAGTAAAATGATGTAGGTGACAATATGATTTTGTTTGAATGTGATGGTTCATGAGATGAATTTGGGATGAACATGCTTAAACCACTTGTACACTATGCTTGGAAAGTAGATCGCACACCAAGTGTTCGATGAAATGCCTAGTATAGGTTAGTATGTGTTATCACTTGTATGGAATGTTAATTAAATAGTAATGAAGGTGATTATGTATTATAAGTATGAAAAGTGCTTAGTTATGATGTTGTGTACAAAATGGCATGCTACGTGTATCGAGTAACAAAGCTGATTAGAATTAAAATCTGTTGCGCAACGATTTTGCAAAAATCATATAAAATCATAGGAAGGACCTGTGAGGTCGAGCCTTATATGCTCAAAAAGCTATTTAAACATATTTCGTTTTGTGTTTGAACATGTTTGTTGAATTCGGATGTTAAACAGGCCAAAACAGTGCCCAAAGTCGGCAATACTGTTTTGACAGCAAGCTGTTTGGAAGCATTTCAGCTTCTGTGCTGATTTTGTAAAAATCATATAAAATCATAGGAGCGTCCGATTTTTACGATCTTTATATGCTTAGAAAGGTCTCTGAGTGTAGATCATTTCATATTTGAACATGAAGAACTGAATCAGAAGATAAATGGGTTAAAATGTGTCGTGAACAGCTGCTGCGCAGAAAGTTGCTGCACGTTTTTAGTATAAATAATAAGTAAAAATAGTTGTATTGTTATGCACACTTGTATGAATCATGAACTACTGATTTTAATAAATTATTAGTAAGTTATTTGATTGTTTTAAGTGTCTAAAACACTTACCAACTAGTTTATGCATATGACTGCACCAACGGGTCGAAACAAGTTGCCTAACTTAGAAAATGTTATCATTCTAAGTATGGAATTTTGAAAGAATAATGAACATGATGTAAATACATAATTATGCATGCTAGAAGCTCATGTATGACTTTTGTGATGATGGAATGATAAATTGTTAAATTGATTAGCATTGTAGTATTATGATACATGTTGAACTCGTTAAGCGATTGACACGTGAATAGAAGTGTGATTAGTGATGCGTATGATTATGTATACTAACTATTGAATGGATGTAATGGAATGAGATAATAGGAACGTGTCAAGGAGAGCTCAAGCATAGGAGGATAACGGGTCAAGATAAGGCAAGGTGACAAATACACTTATTGGAGTACTCAAGGTAAGTGATTTCCGTAGTCACTTCTTAGTTTGTTTAAGTAATACAACGCTTTATTTAATTAGACATGATGTTTGATGTCAATTATGCGTTGAAGTCTTTCATTGTGCATAATGGGAATAAAGTTGATTAAGACGCCCTTGATGGGTATGTTGGGCGAACAATCTTAAAGTAGACTATAAGGAAGCTATTCGATTAGTGTAATGGTTATGGTCTAGTGTGAAAATGTGGAGTATGGTTTTGTATGTCTTAAACCATTTAATGCGTAAATAACCATAACGGGTCGAAAATAAGCATTTGAGCGATAATGGGTTAAGAGGATGCAAGACATCCGAGAATTTAATCTTTTATGATAGATGTCAACAAAATTATTAAGTTCATATAAGATTGAGGTCAAATAATCAGATTATGTTGATGTACGCTCGAACGGGTCAAATAGTTAGAAAATGATTATAAGTCGAATGCATGTAAGTTAAGAATTTCCTTAATCCGGATGTAGGATTTTAAGTTCATATGAAAGAATGTGAATGTACAAGCATGTAGGAAGAAACCGGAGGTTAAACGGGTAAACGGTTTAAAAGTTATGCGAGTTTTAGTGCGTTCGAACGACGAAAGCAGCACAGCAGAAAAATGGCAAAAGCAGAGGCCGTCGTCGACGCCCCTATGGGCCGTCGCCGACGCCTCGTGCTTTTTCAGTTTGCTCTGACGTCCTATTTTCCTGTCTACGGGGTTTTTTAAGCTACGGGAAAAACTAAAAGCCGTCGCTGACGGCCTCCCAATGTTTAGAATGCTGAAATTTGTTAACTAAGTTGTTTAATGTATCGTAAGCTTCAGTATATCAACCGTGGTCTATGGTAAGCCTTCTAAACCAAATTTTGGGTGTTCTCTTGATGTTTTTGGATTCTAAACCCAAGAATAAGCACCATATAAATAATGTACGAACACGATAAGTGTATACGAACAAGTTAAACAAGAATTGGATGTAAGTAAAATATGCGTAGACACGAATATGTAAGCACGCAAGTACGTATGCAGGTATGCTTGGTTTCAATATGTTTGGGTAAGGATCTCACTAACAATGTGCTTGAGATTGGTAGGTAATGCAGGAATGAGAACGACGGATTCTCGTGGAATGGAAGCTGAACTCGGAACGAGAGAATCCGAGAGGATAGTTGGATAAATCAAAGTTTACTTTGTCGAATGTTATACTATTTAATTATATGTGAATTTGGTTGTACGATGATGTCAATGACTAATGGTTAAGTTGTATGCGATGCCCACAGGTACTACTCGGACTCCTTCTACCTTTGAGGATGATAAGCGGGCGTGGATCGAGTCGAAGAGCAAGGATTGTACGGAAAGAACGGTCACATAGTTTAAAATACGTAATGCTTTGAAACGTTAATTTAATGTAAATATTGTAAACCTCTTCCAGTAAGCGCTTAACATTTTCGTATTTGAGCTTTTATGTAAGTAATGTGTCTAATAAAGAAAGAAATTTTAAGACTCGTATTTCCGCTGCGTCATTTTAAAGCTATTACGTGTTAGGGTGTAACAGCAGGATGTGTTAAAAACATGGGAAGCCGACCTGAAAGCCCAAATCGAAGAAATGAAGTGTAATCATGAAGCCGAGATTGAAGGAATCAAGAAAGAGAATGCTGCTTTAAAAGCTTCAGTTGATGATCTTCATACTACGAAGACGTGGCTTCTTTCGGAGGTTGCACGACTTCTGGCCAAGAACATACATAAGGGTCGGGAGATGACAGCCGCAGTGGCCGCGGTAAACAATGCAATGAGTGCGGTCGGCGTGAATTCTGGTCTTCACAGCGACTATCTTCATGCCTTAAAGTTGAAGACTCCCTACTCAGAGGTCCCGCTCTTGAACCGTAATGCTGCAGAGGAGCTGAATACGGCCGTTGCATGCTTCGACACCCTAACCTTTCCGGTGGTTGAAGATCTCCCCAAGTTAACTGACGCACCTTTATTCAAGATAAAGGAGGCCTTAACTTTTGCGAGCAGTGGATCTTCAGAGAAGTAAGGTGGACATGCCCGGCTCCTTGGGGTATGCACCTTGGCAGCCTTTAGTTTGTTTAGATAATGATTTTCTTTTTTGAATAGTGAACATGTTCGGTACTTTGGGGTAGGTACCTAGTCCTAACTTGTAACGATGTTTTTACTTGACATTTATCCTTTGTAAATGATATTAATATCATTCCGGTTGTATATATCCGGTTATTTTGATGTAGCTATTTTTGTGCATGCGTCCATGTTTTGATGCGTACATTTTCGAATTTTCAGAACGTTCTTAGTTAGGTGCGGATCCGTATTGTATTTTGTTTAGGATAATTTTTTTGTGAGGGAAATACGAACGATACCAGTTCGTCCTTTCCTTTTAGGGTTAGTTCCCTGATTTCGGCCGGTGGTTATTTAGAAGTTGCAACTTTTGCTGATAGAAAATTTGTGGCGTTCTATTTGATTGATCCGGAGTTAAATTTCTCCGGTAAGCACAAAGTAAAAACATTTTAAACAGTCCGCAGGTAAGACCCTCTGCGGTTCTTGGAATTATAATACTGTTTTAGGGCGGGTAAAAACATCCGCTTTACAAGGAAACTAAAAGTGATGGAGCTCATGGCTTCCGTTTTACAAATTTATTTTGAAACATAAATTTTTAAAGAAAACACTTTTTAAGGTGCACTCCGTTCCAAGTGCGAGGAACGGAGGTTCCGTCCATTTTGCTTAAGGTGTACGCGCCGTCTTTTCCTGCTGTCTTAATCTGGTAGGGACATTCCCACTTGGGCGTCAGTTTTCCCATTCCCTCAGCCAAGCTTGCTTCATTGCTCCGCATGACATACTCTCCGACCTTGAACCGGGCCTCCTTTACTCTAGAGTTGTAGTGTTTTTCCAACTCTTTTTTATATTTTGCCTCCCGGGTAGCCGCAAGTTCTCTCCTTTCCTCGGTTAAATCAAGATTTAGGCGGAGTTCTTGTTCATTCTCTTCTTGGCTCTGTTGCATGCGAGGCGTGGATATCCCTACTTCGGCGGGAATGACTGCTTCGGTGCCGTATGTCAAGCTGAAGGGGGTTTCCTTGTTGCTTGTCTTTGGCATAGTCCGGTGAGCCCACAGAACATGCAGGAGCTCATCCGCCCATGAAACGCCTTCCTTCCCCAAGCGCTTTTTAGTGCCTTCCACAATGTTGCGGTTGGCTCTTTCTACTTGCCCATTAGCCTGAGGATGGGCTACCGAAGCGAAATTCTGCTCAATGTGCACTCGTTGGCACCATGTTTTGAATGGTTTTTCCGCAAACTGCTTTCCGTTGTCACTTACTATACAAAGTGGCATTCCGAACCTGCACACTATGCTTTCCCAGACAAACCTCAACACTTGCTCCCCTGTGATGGTCCGGAGGGGTTTAGCTTCAACCCATTTTGTGAAGTAATCAATGGCGACCAATAGGAATCTCACCCCTCCGGTGGAAGCTGGGAAAGGGCCAACAATGTCAATCCCCCATTTCTTGAACGGCCATGCGGAAGTTACGGGGACGAGGTTGTTTTTGGCTCTGTGGCTAATAGGCGCGTGCCGTTGGCAATCTTCACATGCTTGTAACTCGCTGACGGCGCTTTGGTGCATACCTGGCCAAAAATATCCGGCGTTCATAGCCTTAGCAACGACCATTCTTGGTCCGGCATAAATGCCACATATCCCTCAGTGGATTTCCCTAATGACATAACTGGCTTCTTCTGGAGTTAAGCACTTCAGGAGCGGACCCAGGAAGGTCTTTCGGTAAAGTTGTCCATTATGGACCTGATACTGCAGCGCCTTTACCTTTAACTTCCGGGCTTGAGCTTTTTCCTCCGGTAGTATGCCATCTTTCAAATACTCCAAGATCAGAGTCATCCAAGATCTTTGTTGCACGGAGACGGACATTACAGACCCTGCCTGTTGAATGGCCGGAGCTTGCAGAGTTTCAACTAGCACCTCTTTAGATAAGTGACAAAATGCTACAGAAGCAAGTTTACTTAAAGCATCCGCTTTTTTATTCTTGCTTCGCGGTATATGAACGATCTTGCAAGAGTCGAATGAAGAGATCAAACTGTTGACTTGGCTTAGATACCGGATCATGTTTTCTTCTCGTGCCTCGTATTCTCCGCTAATCTGATTAGCAACTAGTAATGAATCAACATGTGCTAACACGGAAGACGCACCGGCTTTAGCTGCGGTCTGGAGCCCTGCGAGGAGAGCCTCATATTCTGCTTCGTTGTTTGAGGTCTTAAACTCGAAACGTAGAGCGTAAGTGTATTCTATTCCCTCTGGATCTATCAGGATCAACCCGGCTCCTGACCCTTCTTTGCTGGAGGCTCCGTCTGTATATAAGTTCCATACCTTTGTCAGAACGGTCTTTTCTTTGGTACTTTCCCTGACTGGTACCTCTTCAAGGAAATCGGCCACAGCCTGGCCCTTCACCGGTCCCCTAGTTCGGTAGGTGATATCGAATGCGCTGAGTTCGATAGCCCATTTGGTTAAGCGTCCTGAAACCTCTGGCTTTCTGAGAATTTGTTGGATCTGGAGATCAGTCTGTACCTCTATGTTAAAAGCTTGGAAATACCTTCGGAGGCGCCTGGAGGCATGCACCAATGCGAGTGCCAATTTCTCTATCATCGGGTAACTAGTTTCATAATCTTTCAGGATACGACTTACGTAGTAGACTGGGATTTGTGCTTGATCCCGGTATACCACGAGTACCGCGCTTACAGCGAAATGAGAGGCGGAGAGGTACACCGTGACAGTTTCACCAGTAATTGGGGCGGTCAGGGTGGGTAGCGATCCGAGACACACTTTCAACTCTTGGAATGCCGAATCAGCTTCCGGTGTCCACACTATCTGACCTTTTTCAGTTCGCTTCTTTAACACATTCATGAAAGGGATGGAGCGGTCAGCTGCTTTTGATACAAAACGATGGAGTGCTACCAGCTTCCCATTTAACGATTGGATTTCTTTAACCGTCTTTGGGGGCTGCATGGAGACTACTGCTTTGATTTTATCAGGATGTGCTTGTATGCCGGACCGTGTTATCCATACCCCTAGAAACTTCCCTTCTTCTAAACCGAAAGAACACTTTTTGGGATTAAGTTTGAGATTGATACTCCGAAGCCTGGTGAAGGTTTCGAGTATGTCATCGATCATGTTGTCTTCGGCTTGACTTTTTATGACCAAGTCATCCACATAAATTTCTAGATTTCTTCCGATCTGGTCTTTGAACGCTTTGTCCATCAATCTTTGGTACGTTGCTCCGGCGTTTTTTAATCCGAATGGCATTTTAGTATAACAGAAGAGACCCTCGTTTGTTACGAACGCGGTCTTGTCTTCGTCTTCTGAAGCCATCTGGATTTGGTGATAACCTTTATATGCGTCCAAGAAGCATTTAAGACAGAAACGGGAAAGAGAATCAATCTTTAAATCGATCTCTGGCAAAGGATAGCAATCCTTCGGACAAGCATTGTTTAGATCAGAAAAGTCGACGCACATCCTCCAGGTTTTATCTTTCTTTGTTACCATTACTGGATTGGAGACCCACGTCTGGTACCGCACTTCCCTGATAATTCCAGCACTTAGTAACTTTCGTACGTCCTCGGAGATAGCTTTGTTACGAGCTGGAGCCATATTTCTTTTTCTTTGAGCCACTGGTTTTACTGAATGCGACACCTTCAGCTTGTGCTCGGCCAAGCACCGAGGTACTCCGACCATGTCAGAGGTTTGCCACGCAAACACATCAAGTGAATTAGACAAAAGCTTCCATAATTTCTTTTTGGTTCGTTCGGGAAGTTGAGCCCCGACTGCAATTTTTTGTTCTGGGAAGTGCGGATGTATGGCCCATTCTTCTGTAAGGGGATTCGGAGGTTGCACATCGGTGTTACTTTGTCGTACCTCTGCTACGCAGATCGTTGACTTAGAGTGCAATGTTGCGATCCCTGCTTCGGTAGGGAATTTTAGAGAACCGTGAATGGTGGAGCTGATGATACCAAAAGCGCACATGCCCGGCCTCCCAAGTATAACGTTGTGAACGGACCTTGCATCTACCACTAGGTATGTCAAATTAACGGTTCGGACCATGTTTCCCTCCCCCATTGTTGTAGGCAAAGTGATTTGCCCGATGGGCTGTACAACTTCTCCGGAAAAGCTTACCAGTGGCATGGAGACTCGTATCAGTTTTGCTTTGGTTTGCGGAGCTAATTGTTGAAAACACTGTTGATACATAATCTCTGTAGCACTTCCACTATCAACATAAACTCTCCGGACCTTGTGACCGGCTATCACTGCGGATACGATGATTGGCCCGTCTTTGATCTCTTCGGAGATAATTGGAGGAAAAGCAATTGGCTGCTGCATCCAGGCAGCCATGTGCTGATTGGTTCGCTTAATGCCCTGATTGTTCATTTTTCTAATCATGCAAATTGCTGGCTGATTATTTGGGTTATCCGCCGTGTTTCCTATGGACTTCCCCTCTTTAACTTCTTTCACCAGATGCGATAGTTTACCGGAGCGAACTGCCTTCTCTATTTCTTGCTTTAAAGACCAACAGTCATCCGTGTTGTGACCCCGCGAATGATGGTAATCACAGTACTTTTTAGAGTTTTTGTCACCTGGGTTTCGAAGCTTTGGTGGGGCTGGAAAACTTGCTCCTTCAGCACTGAGGATTTCACTCGGAGTTTTGGAAAGATCCGACAGGTTGTAAAACCTTGACCCGGAGCTTCGTCCTCTCTGAGATTTATCATTTCTGCTGTAAGGGTGCGATCGTCCTCTATTGCTGGACGGGGCTTTGTCGAATACGGACCCACCATTTTTCTTCCAAGAAGACATCTTATGATCCAACTCCGGAGCTGGATTACATGCATTTTTCCCCCGAGCGAAAGCTCTGGCTCGCTCCATTAATACTTCCATGGTTTTTGGCAGATTCTCGTGCAGTTTCTCAACCAGCTGGTTGTTCCGAACACCATGACAGAATCCGGAGATCCTTAATTGGTCGACTACCCCGCTGATCTACATGCTTTCCCGATTGAAACGGTCTATGAAACTATCCAAAGATTCTCCATCCTTTCTTCGGATGTTATGAACTTCAGTGATTTCTTTGGAGTAGTGTCGTTGTTGGCTAAAATTCTGGAGGAACAACCTTCGGAATTCCTTGAAGTCATTTATCTCTCCTTCATTCAGTGCGTCAAACCATACTCGGGCAGCCCCGGTTAATGTTTGCGCGAACATGAAGCACCACGCCGGCATCGGCCATTGTTAAGGCCAATTGAAGAACCAAAGAGTCGAGTTAAGGCCGGAGCCTGTAATCGAAGGTTTGGGTCTTGTAAAAAGCTCGGAAAGTTTCCTGCAAAACAGAAAACCGTTAGGCTCGCCGCAGAGATGGGAGGGCCCCTCTGCGACCACCCTCCGGCGTGAGGATAAGTATTTGTTTAGAGAGAGAAAATAGAGAGAGAAAATAAGGACGGAGGTTCAGAAAATCGTACTTGGCGTTGTACTTTGGTGAGGTATTTATAGTGGTCAACTGGGATGACGTCATTCGCCCAGACGCACTTGAATGGTGGTTCGTCTCCGGAGTTGCATGGAGGACGGAGCTGATATGTCCATTTGGGTACGGAGCTGTCATGTTTATTTCGTTCGTTCTTCGGTGGGTAATATCCGGCCTCGGATATGTATCTTCAATTATCAAGTGACCACTTCCATAGTCTTCATCCTCTCCACATGTAGATACAAATGCATCGGCTGCCATCACCTTAAAATCGCTTACATCGGGCTCATCAAATCAGATTGAATCATTTGAAATAAATAAATTAATAGGGTACATTCATACAAACACCAACATATGTCCACTTACAAAACTATTTTTATGGTTTAAGTTAGTTACTAGCCCATTGGCGTTAGGTTTAGACCTTTAGTGAGCCCAATACCCAATTTCGTTAAGACCCAGGCACGTTTTTTCGAGTTCGAATAGGGTACATGAATTCTCAGGGTCGGCCCTGTTGAGTGAAAAGTACAGTTTTGGACGATATCAATTTATATTTATAGACCATGATATTGTGAGCCGAAAAGAAAGAGAAGTAGGATAATATGTATTTTAGCTCTTTAGTAAGAGTTGAATTGGAAAATTGTTAGCTCTGATATGAATTCGAATTCAAATCAAAGTTTTTCATAACCTTATTTAGGAACTTGAAATTCTGATTCCCAGCTAAAAATACTTGCAAAAACTCTGGAGATGGTACACATAGTTAATAAAAGTGTCCCACATCGGCTAGTGTTTCATTCGATGGTGGGTAAATAAGAATGCAAAGTGAATCATGTTTCATTACCAGGTTGCGTGAGGGTGCTGTGGGTCCACATGTTCTTTTAAACCCTAAACCACTCCTATCAAACCGGAGGTCTCTAAATATTAGATATGGGTTTCTTTTACCGGGTTTTCTTAGACCATTTTCAAAAGTAAGTAAAATCCGAGATTGTGTGGACTCATGGCTTGATTGAACCCACGAGTTGACTTGTAGGTGGTGCACCATTGATATGTTGGACGCATATCTCGGTCTATTCCTCGTCACTCTAGCGCAACCATTTTTAGAAGTGTTTGTCGGTTCTGATTTTTTAATTGTTTGAAAACTTTAGGCGAAAAGGATGATTTGATTGGGCTAAATGAAAAAAAAATTATTAACTCTTATTTGTGTTTGACTTGAACATGGTGCACACATCTTAATTGTTTGAAAACTTTAGGCGAAAAGGATGATTTGATTGGGCTAAATGAAAAAAAATTATTAACTCTTATTTGTGTTTGACTTGAACATGGTGCACCATTGATGTGTTAGACTAAGGATAGCAATTCTTTAACGTGACCTAAACACGACACGAAAAAATATAAGTTTTGGGTCGGGTAACTCGGGTTAAAACAATCTGTTTTATTAAACATGTCAATCCAAACACAACCTGTTAAATAGATGGGTTTACCCGAACACGGCCCATCTAAAAAGTCGGTTAACAGAACCGCTTAACCCGAACATGACCTGTTTAACATGTGGGTTTACCCGAACACGGCTCATCTAAAAAGTCGGTTAACAGAACCGCTTAACCCGAACATGACCTGTTTAACATGTGGGTTTACCCGAACACGGCTCATCTAAAAAGTCGGTTAACAGAACCGCTTAACCCGAACATGACCTGTTTAACATGTGGGTTTACTCGAACACGGCCCAGACTTCGATTTACACAACAATTGTTATTTCATCTTTAACCATGGGCGCTTTACTTTGCTTAAATTTATGATCCACTGATAATATATGATTTTGTTCCTAAGACGAAAAAAACTGAACTTTTATTCTCATTAAATATAACTACAATAAAATGTTAAAAAACCAATAAATAAAACAATGTTTCTTATATACACGTGTATATAATGTAAAAATGCTATAATCAAATGCCAAGAATATTAATCCTAAACACCATAAGTCACCATTATCAAATTGGTCTTCTAATCATCTTTAGTTGGAATTGTGTCTCTATATAGAGTATACCCTCCTGGGTATGGAGAACCTGGTAATTACAACAACATCCACATTAGTAACCAAATTAAACTAACCCGTATGTATACAAACGGTTTTGACTGGATTAACCCATTTGACCCGTTAGAGTATAACCAAATTAAACTAACCCGTATGTATACAAACGGATGAAATTAGGGCTGGCAAATTGTGTTTTATCGGGTTTAACAGGTCTCTAACGACACGTGTAACACAAGTATTAAACATGAATACAACACGTTTAACTACTTTATATATCATGTTTATAATACAGTTTTACGTTTTATGTACCAAGAAGAAGAAATGATGGATCCTAACCTCATAATTATATTTATTTTTAAAAAGTAAAAAAATCACGCTGCATACTTTTTAGTAAATAGGTCTAATCGTATCTTATACAGATATCTATTGCCAGCCAAAATGCCACATTTATTAGATTATGGACCAACTAAGAAGAGGAGTTACCATGAGAAAAGTGGGAACCATATGGCTGAGGAGGATAAACCGAATGACCAGGAGCGTACGGCTGAGGGGGATAAGGGGCTGGCTGAGGTGGATATGCGGATGGCATAGAATAAGGTCCACCGGTGGCTGGTGGATATAACATGGAGGAAGATGGTGGCGGTGCAGAGTACATAGACATGACTTGAGGTGTAACATAACTATTTGCATTGGCACCCGAATAATGCATTATCAATCGTACCTCGCCACCATGCCTTCCATGCTTAGTCTGCAACGGCCAAGAGCTATCGTCGTATCCTTGAGTAAGAACCTTAGCTAAGTGCACCCTGAAAACCACAAGAATTAATACCATCAATGGAACAATACATATTTGTGACTCGTCTAATCGAAAAGAAGAGGAATTACACTTACTTTCCACTGCCGATGAAGTCGTCACGTGAGAGGGTATTACTGTTCCAAACCATAATGTTCAACTCTTTTAATCCTTCAATCATGGTGTATACAAATTTCTCTTGGAATGTTGGGTTTTTGCCTCCATCGGTACAAACACGGGTGCGGTTTCTGCTACTGCCGTATTCAACACAGACATAAGGATCTTGTCTTGCAATCCATTCTGTGTCTTTCAGTTTATGGCAGCCAACCACTAATCCATGAAGGAAAAAAATAGAAATTAATTTGTATACGCACTTAAGAACCTTTTTAGGGCCATGTTAACAGGAAGAATGGAATTATGATTTTTATATTATTACCAGTGACTTCAAGAAGATTGGTATGATGGGGCATTGGAGGAGGATGATGATGATTTGGTGTTGCAGATGGAACGTAAAGCTGCTGATGATGATGATGATGATACATAGCGAATGCAATTGAAGTTATAATGATGATAGAGTATTGTGTTTTTTTACTTTTATTTATAGCATCCGAATGAACACGTTTTTTAATTAAAATACTAACAAATAACAATTGTATTTTGGCTTTGCGTACAAGATATGACATATTCACAAGCCGCGTCTCACCAAGTCGGAACTTAGAATAGTCAAAGTCAGAACATTATCGTAATAACTTTATTCTAGATCATACATTAGTATTTTCATTTAATCGAAATAGATTATAAAAATTATTTAAATGCTCATTTTCGCATTATTTAATTTTGGTTCATCACAATTGTCAAAACTTGTTGACTAAACCGATATGTATTTTATGTTACTGTGATGGTTTCTGTCCATTTTGTATTGAACATCGGTTTCTTCAATTTCTGAGTGAAGACGCATGTCCGAAGCCGAACATGTGTCCCAGAGACGAACCGGACTGCATTCGAGCGGGCATCCATAGCATGTCCGCCCGCACCAGAAGACTCCGAGGACGAGCCCCCGTTCAAGTGCGTCCAGACGGATGACGTCATCTCAGTTGACTACTATAAATACCCCTTCAAAGTACAAATCCAAGTACGATTTCTCTGAACCTTCGTCCCTACTTTCTCTCTCTACTTTCTCTCTCTACCAATACTTATCCTCACGCCGGAGGGTGGTCGCAGAGTGGCCCTCCCATCTCTGCGGCGAGCCTAACGGTTTTCTCTTTTGCAGGAAACTCTGTCAACCTTAAAACAAGACCCAGATCTTCATTTACAGGCTTCGGCCTGAACTTGACTTCCTGGTTCTTCAATTGGCGCCATCCGATCTTAAAGCTCTTAGTCCTTCACTTTAGTGAACTTCTTGAGCAAAGAACTGACAAATGGCGGCCCCAGGTTCTTTGAATTTGGGATCTACGGCTGTTAGCACGCAAATTACTGCACCAGCAAGTATCACCTCCACGACCTCAGCTACTTTAAGCTCAGGTCCGGGAACAACCTTGCCTTTCATCTTACTCCCTACTTCGCAAACCTCAGAGTTCGACGCAGAATTTCTCGCCAAAAACGCAAGTCTTCTACGAAGATTAAAAGCGCAACAGGCCAGAGATGAACAAATCCTTGGTTTGCGAACCAGGCTCTTTCATGACGAAACACCAACGGGGACAATGGGCCCGACAATAATCACTCCTACATTTTCCACAGTCGTTACTTCAGAAGCTTATACTGGATATGTACAAGGTTCTTCCGGACCTTCACCAGTAATGGCCACACAAAACGATATGCAGGTGGATGTAAGTGGCGATCCGGAACTCACCAAGCCGTACCATCCAGTTTCTATGACAGCCAAGTCAAAGTTTAGTGCCCGTATTACACATGCCAAACTTCCTCCAAAGCTCAAAATGCCAACCACGGTGAAGAAGTACGATGGCACAACTGATCCGGATGATCATATGTTCGATTTTGACGGAGCTGCGCGAGTAGAACAATGGCCGATGCCAGCTTGGTGCTTTATGTTTGCACAAACTCTAACTGGAGCCGCGCGAGTATGGTTTGATGCGTTGAATGAAGGTGAGATCAACGACTTTGAGGAGTTCCGAAGATTATTCCTCCAAAATTTCAGTCAACAAAGGCACTACTCTAAGGAGATTACTGAAGTCCACAACATCCGGAGAAAAGACGGAGAGTCTTTAGACAGTTTCATTGACCGGTTTAACCGGGAAAGCATGCAGATCAGTGGGGTAGTTGATCAACTGCGGATCTCCGGATTTTGTCACGGCGTTCGGAATAATCAGCTAGTTGAGAAATTGCACGAAAATCTACCGAAGACGATGGAGATACTAATGGAACGGGCCAGGGCTTTCGCCCGAGGCAAGAATGCATGTAATCCTGCTCCAGAGTCAGATCACAAGATGTCTTCATGGAAGAAAAATGGTGGATCGGTGTTTGATAAGGCTCCGCCAGGGAGCAGAGGACGATCACATCCTTACGGTAGAAACGACAGACCTCCACGAGGGAAAAGCTCCGGATCACGATTTTACAATTTATCGGACCTCTCCAAAACTCCCAGTGAAATTCTCAGTGCGGAGGGGATGAATTTCCCCGCCCCACCAAAACTTCGGAACCCAGGAGACAAAAATTCAAAGAAATATTGTGACTATCATCATGCTCGGGGTCACAATACAGATGACTGCTGGTCTTTGAAGCAAGAAATAGAAAAGGCGGTACGGTCCGGGAAGCTGTCGCACTTAGTCAAAGAAGTAAAGGAAGGAAAATCTTCCGGAGAAAATCCGAATAATCAACCAGCAATTTGCATGATCCGCAGGGCAAACAACCAAGGCATCAAGCGGACCAATCAACATTTGGCCGCCTGGATGCAGCAACCCATTGGTTTTCCACCGGTCAGCTTGGAAGATATCAAGGACGGACCGGTCATAGTGTCCGCAATTATTGCAGGACACAAGGTCCGGAGGGTGTACGTCGACAGCGGAAGCGCCACCGAGATTATGTACAAACAGTGCTTTCAACAATTAGCCCCACAGACTAAGGCAAAATTGCTTCAAGTGACGATGCCTCTGGTTAGTTTCTCCGGAGAAGTAGTTCAGCCTTTGGGCCAAATCACTCTCCCAACGACGATGGGAGAAGGGAGTTTGGTTCGGACTGTCAACTTGACGTACCTAGTGGTTGAAGCACGATCCGTTCACAATGTCATACTGGGAAGACCTGGTATGTGCGCCTTCGGAATGATCAGTTCAACTATACATGGGGCCTTAAAATTCCCCACTAAAGCTGGAATAGCGACACTGTACTCCGAATCAGCAATCGGTGTAGCTGAAATACGACAAAGCGAGGGTAATGCCGAACCTCCTAATACTCTCACAGAAGAATGGGCCATACACCCACATTTTCCAGAGCAAAAAATTGCAATCGGAGCTCAGCTTCCCAAACAAACTAAGAAGAAGTTATGGAAACTATTGTCCAATTCACTTGACGTGTTCGCCTGGCAAACCTCTGACATGGTTGGAGTTCCCCGGTGTCTGGCCGAACATAAGTTAAACGTGTCACATTCAATAAAACCAGTGGCCCAGAGAAAAAGAAACATGGCTCCAGCTCGTAACAAGGCCATCTCCGAAGACGTACGAAAATTGTTGAGCGCCGGTATTATCAGAGAAGTGCGTTACCAAACCTGGGTCTCCAATCCAGTAATGGTAACCAAAAAGGATAAAACATGGAGGATGTGCGTCGATTTCTCGGACCTAAACAATGCGTGCCCAAAGGATTGCTATCCTTTGCCGGAGATTGATTTGAAGATAGACTCCCTCTCAAGTTTCCGGCTCAAGTGCTTCTTGGATGCGTACAAGGGTTATCATCAAATCCAAATGGCTTCAGAGGACGAAGACAAGACTGCGTTCGTAACAAACGAAGGATTGTTCTGTTATACCAAAATGCCATTCGGTCTCAAAAACGCCGGAGCCACATATCAGAGATTGATGGATAAAGCGTTCAAAGCTCAGATCGGAAGAAACTTGGAGATCTATGTCGATGACTTGGTCATAAAAAGCCGAGAGGAAGACGACATGATAGACGATATACTCGAAACCTTTACAAGGCTTCGGAGTATCAATCTCAAACTCAATCCCAAGAAATGCTCTTTCGGCTTGGAAGAGGGAAAGTTCCTCGGGGTATGGGTCACACGATCCGGAATCCAGGCGCACCCGGATAAGATCAAGGCAGTAGTCTCCATGCAGCCTCCTAAAACCATCAAAGAGATCCAGTCCTTAAATGGGAAACTCGTCGCTCTTCATCGTTTCGTTTCAAAAGCAGCAGACCGCTCCATCCCTTTCATGAACGTATTGAAAAAGCGAACGGCAAAAGGCCAAATAGAATGGACGCCAGAAGCAGACTCGGCATTTCAGGAGTTAAAGGTATGCCTTGGGTCCCTGCCCACTTTGACCGCACCCTCCACCGGAGAAACCGTCACCGTATATCTATCTGCGTCCCACTTTGCGATAAGTGCAGTACTCGTAGTGCACCGGAATCAGGCACAAATCCCGGTCTATTACGTAAGCCGCATCTTGAAAGACTACGAAACTCGGTACCCGATGGTAGAAAAACTGGCACTCGCCTTGGTACATGCTTCCAGACGCCTCCGAAGGTACTTCCAAGCTTTTAATATCGAAGTACAGACCGATCTCCAGATCCAGCAAATCCTCAGGAAGCCAGAGGTCTCCGGGCGTCTCACCAAATGGGCAATAGAGCTCAGTGCCTTTGATATCACTTATCGTACCAGAGGTCCAGTAAAGGGGCAGGCAGTAGCTGATTTCCTCACAGAGGTCCCGACCGGAGAAAGCATCAAGGGACAACCCATCTTACCGAAGGTATGGAACCTGTATACGGACGGGGCTTCCAGCAAAGAAGGGTCGGGAGCAGGTTTAATTCTGATAGATCCGGAGGGAATAGAGTACACTTACGCATTGCGTTTCGAATTCAAGACGTCAAATAATGAAGCAGAGTATGAGGCTCTCCTTGCAGGCTTGCAAACTGCAGCCAAAGCAGGTGCAACCTCCGTATTAGCTCATGTCGACTCATTACTGGTAGCCAATCAAGTCAGTGGCGAATACGAGGCACGAGAAGATAATATGGTTCGGTATTTACAGCAGGTCAACAGTTTAATCTCCTCTTTCGATTCTTGCAAAATAGTGCACATACCGAGAAGCAAGAACAAAAAAGCCGACGCTTTGAGCAAACTGGCATCCGTAACATTCTGCCATCTATCAAAAGAAGTTCTAGTCGAGACCTTGCAAACTCCGGCCATCCAACAGACGAGCCCGGTCATGTCAGTTTCCGTGGCCGAAAAGTCTTGGATGACTCCGATCGTGGACTACTTGAAGAATGGTACGCTCCCAGAAGACAAGGCTCAGGCACGGAAGTTAAAAGTGAAAGCATTGCAGTATCAGATACACGACGGTCAGCTCTACAGAAAAACCTTCTTAGGCCCGCTCCTAAAATGCCTAACCCCGAAAGAAGCAAGCTACGTTATAAGGGAAATACATTGGGGGATATGCGGCATCCACGCAGGGCCAAGGATGGTTATTGCAAAAGTCATGAACGCCGGGTATTTTTGGCCAGGAATGCATCAAAGCGCCGTAAACGAGCTCCAGTCATGCGAAGATTGCCAACGCCACGCCCCTGTAAGTCATCGTGCCAAAAACAATCTCGTACCTGTAACCTCGGCCTGGCCGTTCCAGAAATGGGGAATCGACATCGTAGGTCCTTTCCCCGTCTCCACCGGAGGAGTAAGATTTCTATTGGTCGCCATCGACTACTTTACTAAATGGGTTGAAGCTAAGCCCCTCCGGACGATCACAGGAGACCAAGTGCTGAGGTTCGCATGGGAAACATAGTGTGCAGGTTCGGAATGCCTCTTTGCATAGTGAGCGACAACGGTAAACAATTTGCGGAAAAGCCGTTTAAAACATGGTGCCAAAGAATGAACATCGAGCAGAACTTCGCTTCGGTAGCCCATCCCCAGGCCAACGGGCAAGTGGAAAGAACCAACTGGAGTATCGTAGAAGGAATCAAAAAACGGTTGGGAAAGGAAGGCGTTTCATGGGCGGACGAACTTCCGCATGTCCTATGGGCACACCGGACCATGCCTAAAACAAGCAACAAAGAAACTCCTTTCAGCTTGACATACGGCACCGAAGCTGTCATACCTGCAGAGGTAGGGATCCCCACACCCCGCATACAACTAGGCCAGCAAGAAAACGAAAGAGAACTCCGTCTAAACCTCGATTTAATCGAAGAAAGGAGGGAACTTGCGGCAATCCGGGAGGCCAAATATAAAAAAGAGTTGGAAAAACACTACAACTCCAAAGTCAAGGAAACCCGGTTCAAGATCGGAGAATATGTTATGCGGAACAATGAAGCAAGTTTAGCCGAAGGAACGGGGAAGTTAGCCCCCAAGTGGGAAGGACCCTATCAGATCAAAACAGCAGGAGAAGACGGTGCATACACTTTAATCAAGATGGATGGAACCTCCGTTCCGCGCACTTGGAACGGAGTGCACCTTAAAAAGTGTTATCTTTAGAAGGTTTCTAAACAAATAATTGTAAAACGGATGCTATGAGCTCCGTCATATTTTAAATTTCCTGTAAAGCGGATGTTTTTTCCCGCACCAGTTAAATTACAAGAACCGCGGAGGGTAGTACCCGCGGGTTGATCAAAAATGTTTCTTACTTTGCATCTATCGGAAAAATTCAAGTTCCGAACCTAATAAATAAAATGCTAAAAAGTTGCAACTCACAAACACCTATCGGCCGAACCCAGGGATCTAACCCTAAAAGGAAAAGACGAACTGGCATTGTTCGTACAACCTTCCAGTTATCCTTGAAAAGAAAAAATCGGATCCACATATAACAAAAAGAACGTTCTAGAAAAATTCAAAATGTACACCGTTAACATGGACGCATGTAAAAAAATAGTTACATCAAATATAGACCGGACATAAGCAGCCGGAATAAATTTTAACACCATTCACAAAAGGATAACAAACAAAGTAAAAACATCATTACGAGTCCAGAAAAACAGGACATCTGTCAAAATGCCGGACGAGCCATTACATTCATCTGGACTACCTAAACAATACCTAAGGTGCATACCCCAAAATACCGGGCATGTCCACCTCATTCATTCGGCAAATCACCACCAGCAAAACGAAGGGCCTTCTTAATTTCAGGAAGTGGCGCATCACTTAGCTTCGGAAGGTCTTCAATTACTGGGAACTTGAGAGTATCAAAACAAACGACCGCCGCCTTCAGTTCCTCCGTAGCATTACGATTCAACAGTGGAACCTCTTTGAAAGGAGTCTTTTTCTGCAGAGCATGAACGTAGCCGGAGTGCAAACCCGAGTTAATACCGACCGCGCTCATCGCATTATTAACCCCAGCCACGGCAGCAGTCATTTCCTTGCCCTTATGAATATTCTTTGCTAGAAGCTGGGCACCTTCCGTAAGCATCCAAACCTTCGTTTCACGGAGATCAGTCACTTCCGTCTTTAAAGAAGCATTCTCCCCCTCCATTTCCTCCAGGCGACCCTTCAAGTCAGCTTCCCCTGTTTTGAACGCATCACGCTCTGGGAAAAAAGTTAGAGAAAATAGAAGAAAAATTTTAATAAAACAAAAACACGAGCATACCGGCCATCATGCTCTCATACGCAAGACGGGCACCGCTGAGGGACTCCTCCATCTTCGCCAAAACCGCTTTGTGTTCTTCGTCCTTCTGTTTCATGGACTCAGAAAATACTTGGAATTCTGAAGAAATCTTATCCCTGTCCTCAGCAGCGGCCGCGGCAGCCGCCTGCGATGATTGATTCTGAGCCGTCAAAGATGCGACCCTTTCTTGTTGAGTCCGAAGGTCTTGAGTTAGTTGGGCTACCTTCTTCTCCACCTCCGGGCTCTTGAGAACTTTGCGCTTCAAAGAACGGACTTCCTTCTCCAAATTTTCTCGCACAGACTCCGCTTCAACCCACCTACGATAAACTTCTGTCACGAATATGTTAGACTGAGCTTGGTTAGTCAAAACCGCGGCCCCAAGATCCGGGTTTTTCATCTTCCGACTTCGAACATGGTCCATCGGAGTATTGATGTTGAAAAGCATCATCTTAGCGGTCAAAACGTCCAGGACCGTATCCTTGTTCCGAATGTCCCAGTCGGGTATAAACTTCTCCTCAGCAGTGGATGGGTCAACCTCCATATCTTCTGAGAACAGATCTGCATATCGAAAAAAGGACATCAACTCAGGTCCGAACCAAGACGAGGGAAGTGAAGACACTTGATCTTCCTCATCATCCATAAAAAAGTCCGGACCCAGAGAAGAGCCCAAGTGCGTACCTGAAAAAGTGACCACCTTCGGCTCACTATGGGCTTTACCCTTATCCACGCTCACTGGATTCTCCGTCTCCATACTCTCCACCTCACTATCAGGGACAAAACCACCTGAATAGGCCGGGGTCGGTCTACTGCGGGCCAAGGCCGCCTCTTCCCTCGAGCTCTTACCCCCAGAAAGATGTTCATCAAGATCCTCCATAACAGTGCCTTCAGAATAGGAACTCCCCTTCGTCTTCTTCAATCTTGGCATGGGGAGAGAATCTGAAGAACGTACCTGAACAGATTCACCCTTCCTCTTACGGGACCGGATCACCAGGTCGGTATCTGCTCCAACATTTTTACTCTTCAGAGATAAAGGCTGATTCAGTAGTGCCTCGTCTAGACTGCGTATCTCCGGATCATCGTCCACGTCATCAAGAATTGACCTTTGCCCAGCTTGAGATCCGGACGAACCACCCGCCTCCTTAGAAGACGCCGGCATATGAGAAACCGTCTCGGCAAGGGCTTGTTCAGAAGAGTCCTTCGGAATGGAAGATGTTTCAGCAGCAGAAGATACGGGTATGCTCGTATCCTCCTGACCACGAATGGGATGAGCAGAGGGTGCAACCTGCTTCATGAACGGAACATCCTCTTGCTGCTCAAAATCAAAATCGAAGGAGTCCATGCTCGGAACCTTCAAAGCATCAAGAAGCGACATCGCAGCACCTGCATTTCCAAAGTAAAAAAGTTAGCAAAACCAACAAATAAAAGAGCCGAAGGGGGTATAAAGAACCGTAACTTACGATCACTTTTCCGGCGTATGATCGGCCAATCCTTATCCCCCCGGGCCCACGAAAAACTAACTCGACCTAACCAAAGGAAATGCTCGGGAAGAGGACGAATAGGGGACTGATGCTCGATCAGAGCACGGACTAAGCTCTCACTAAAAACAAAGCCCTCTTCAAGGTCAAACGACATGGACTGGTCCTTAAAACGCCACCTCATGTCCTCCGGAAGACAACGGTCGTCTAACCAAAAGAAGTTATCCTTCCAGTTTTTTAGACTAGACCGTTCGTTGGAAGAAGGAGATGGGACATTCTTCCGGTGTGCAAAAGTATACCAGTCTCCGGCCGAGATAAACTCATAAAAGTACCGGAAAACGTTCAAATCCGGTTTCTTATCAAGGGCACGACAAGAGATCTCGAAATGGTTAACACGGCTAAGGCCGAATGGGTTAACCTGACAGACGTGGACCCTAAAGAACTGCAAAACCCTAATCAGGAAACGGGAAAAAGGAACCCTATAATTGGCAAAGTTACAGACACGGGTGTAAAAGGGGAATTTCCCTTGACGAAAGGGGTATATGGCTTCCGTACTGGAAGAGAGGACCGGATGTAGATCTAAGGGAATCCTATATTCTCTAATAAACTTATCCAACTGACGTTGGGTAAGCACGCTCACACTCTCCGAAAGGTTCTCCTTACCCGGAGCCATAACTGTAAAAGGTAAAAAGGAACAAAGACGCACCTTTTTTCTTTGGAGAAGAAGAAGACACTAGAGAGGGTAACAGCAGAAGAGAATGGAAGAGAAAGGAAAAAACGGTGAAAATGAAGAGGTAAAATTTGAATTTATAGGAAAATGTAAGTCGGTTAGGGGCCAGTCACATCAACCGTCGCCTCCCACGATTCCCAACAAGGGTTCCGTTACCGTCACATATGGGTGACCGACAGCCCAAGTAGAGAAGGTCACCCGCACCATACAAAACACGCCACGTAACCTGTTTAAAACTACTCCAAACCGTAACACGTCACCCAAACGGGATAACAAAGCTTGGAATGATAGTTTGACAAAGTCTTCACAAGAAAGACTTCCCAAACTAGGGGACTTGAAGACGCATGTCCGAAGCCGAACATGTGTCCCAGAGACGAACCGGACTGCATTCGAGCGGGCATCCATAGCATGTCCGCCCGCACCAGAAGACTCCGAGGACGAGCCCCCGTTCAAGTGCGTCCAGACGGATGACGTCATCTCAGTTGACTACTATAAATACCCCTTCAAAGTACAAATCCAAGTACGATTTCTCTGAACCTTCGTCCCTACTTTCTCTCTCTACCAATACTTATCCTCACGCCGGAGGGTGGTCGCAGAGTGGCCCTCCCATCTCTGCGGCGAGCCTAACGGTTTTCTCTTTTGCAGGAAACTCTGTCAACCTTAAAACAAGACCCAGATCTTCATTTACAGGCTTCGGCCTGAACTTGACTTCCTGGTTCTTCACTGAGTAAGTACAACATCGGTAAATACCGGGTACCGTGGTTCATCCTAATAAATCCCTTTTACCAACTTTAAGGAAGAAGCTATCACCCACCAACTTTCCTGATTATTTCCTATTGCAAAAAAGAACATTAATAAAAAAAAGTTTGATCACTTCTGTCATCAACAATTTCCATACATCTTACAAGAAAATAAAATCAAACTCATCCTTGTAACATTCATTAAATCTTACCAACCAAATTCCTAAATTAATCAAATAAGTTTTTTTTTTAAAATAGAAAAGTTCTTTGAGGTCCATTTTATGTACAGGTAACGGCGTATCACAAGTCACTCGCTCACTCATTCTCAGTCACTTTCATAGTCTTCTTCATCTCCAAATGTAAATACGGACGCATCAGCCGCCATCGCCTTAAACTCGCTTGCCGGATCAGTTTTCGGCCCACTAGCAGGATCTATTTGGGCGGGGCCCGAATTCCCTAAAGAGAGATTCTTTGTGTCGCTTGTCAAATTCATAACTTTCCCAGAAGCCAAACTGGTTTCTGATGCAGCGTCGGTTTTTGCTTCAGACTCGGTGTCAGAGAACACCTCGTCTTCTTTTTCCCTGTTTTTGGAGTCTTTAGGTAAGTTTGTGGCGGTGGGTTCAGACGCCGCAGGTGGCGGAGGATCTGCACTTGTACCCTCTGCTGATTTGGTTGTACTTTCGGTTTCGGGTTTGGGTTGAGCAGCACTGTCGTAGTCCACAACCACAACCTCCACTTGAAACCCCGGGGATGGTAATTTCCTCTGCAGATAATTAATTTATATTTTTCATGAACATTTTTGTTGCATTATAATTTATAAAGTACTAAAAACTTACCTTGTCAAACCCGTCCAGATCATTAGTAGTTAGAACCTTCCGGTTCTCAATCATTGTTGTGTTCAGCCAGCTATAAATAAAAAAAACAGCGGTTAAGCGGTTAGTAACTTAGGGGCTGTTTGACAACTTCTGAATGGTTAATTGCTGCATCAGTAAGAGGTTTGAACCATTAAGTGCTGAACGAACCATTAAGAGTCGGTATAATGCTTAACCGTTCAGAGGCAAATGTCTGACCAATTCAGATTAGAGGTCTTAACCATTCAGATTCAGTATAATGCTTAATCGTTCAGAGGCAAATGTCTGACCAATTCAGATTAGAGGTCTTAACCATTCAGACTCAGTATAATGCTTAATCATTTAGAGGCAAATGTCTGAACCATTCAGACATTTACTTGCGAAACAAACAGTCGAAACCATTAAGTGTTGAACCAGTAAGAGGTCTGAACCATTAAGAGCTTCATTAAGAGGTAAACAAACAGCCCCTTAGTATGATGTTAAGTTGATTAACTGAAGATTTGAAGCGTACCAGTAAAAGTCGCCTTGACGGTCATGAAAATGAATCTTGAAATCACCACATAACTCGGTCAAACCGGGCTCACCAGGCAGAGCAAAGACCATTACACCCTTTCTCGGTGCAGAAAACCAAAAGTCTTCAGGCTGCACAGTAGTAGAACATAATCTTCATAATTAACTCCAATCATCATTCAACATGTTGCTGACGTGTCATGAAATTTGGTTTTTAAAAAAAAAAAGACGTACTGATAGATCCTTGGTTCTAGGATGTTTTTTGGTTGAAAAGAGAACACCTGCAGACAAATAGACATAATATAAAAGAAGGCACATGGGGGAAGATATTTAGACTTGTTGGGTGTTTACCGTTGTGATCAGAGATGGTAATAGAGGGCCTAATCCAATATGGGCACCTATGAAGGCGAAATCCTCTAAGCATGCACCTACAATACAGCAAACATGTTTTTGACTATTTTTACGAGCATTTAAATGCGTTAAATATGAGTAACACTATTACAATAATAGGCTCCAAAAAGCTCGCTACCAAACACGACCTAAATGGGCAACACTCAAAATTAAGTATAGGATGTACCTGCGTCCGGGCTGATCTTCTCCATTAAAATACGTCAGAACACGTTCAAAATATTTGACATACCTCTGTCATGATGGAAAACACCAGAGAAGAATATCAGATATATGACAACAACTTAAATACGAGTATAGCCTGTAGTCAAAGTTTGACTTACTATTTGACTAGGGAGAACAAGACCTTTTCCATCAACGCATCGTTTTTGGTTATAGTATGATATAGATTCCTCAGCTGTAGGGAAAAACTGCATTGGGAGAAGTAAAAAAAGGCGAAAGTAGATTTAGAACGTCAATATCACGTGCGTTCTACTTTAGTAAAATTAACGTTTGAATGTTTGATGATGTTACCTTTAGATATAACAGAAGACTTGAAATCATTAAGCCCGTTCTAGCCATTCCGGCCTTACAATGCACAACTACAACATTCTCAATGTCCTCTTTCAACCATGAGTATGCACTCTGGCAAAATGATATTATGAGTCGAATGGGGGGACAATTATGGTCATCAAATGGGAAACTAGCAACCTGCATATAGTTGAAAAGTATTTAGCGACGTGAAATATCAATGGAAGGATTCAAGTTAACCACACTAACCATTGTACATATACTTAAAAGGCTATGTCGGTGGGCCAATCCGACATAGCCACGTGTCACCTTGTGGTTGGCCACAAGAATTTTACTCCTTTCACGCTTAACTTTGGTAATTTACATGTTTAGTCCTTATACTTTAACTTGCCTAGCATACATGTTTAGTCCCTCTACTTTAATAAAATGTTCCCCCATTAGTTAACTTTGGTTATATACATGTTTAGTCCCTCTACTTTTGTTCCTTTTAGTACTTCGCCTTTTAGTGTTTTTTCTCGCTAACGTGACGAACTAAACCGACTCCAACCAAACAATATCGTTACCGGTATAGGTATTACTAGAACTGGTAATTCTTTTATTTTACTATCTCGCCTTTTAATGTTTTTTCTTCGATACATACGTTGACGTTTCAATGTTCTTTTCCCCATGGTTTTACGTTGTTGCTACACCGAGTGTCGGTACCTTACGGATAACCCGCCGCAACGCGCGGGGTAAACATACTAGTTATGTGTAAATAGTAAATATTCATTATCATTTGAAATGAAAAAGAAACAAATGTGAAAAAAATAAAAAATTATCAACATCTATGTATATAATGGTTTAGATGAAAACAATTCATGTTAAAGGTTAGTTAACCCCTATACTTGTAATATATTATCTTGCTTGACAAAATTCTACAGACAATAATAGCATGATTTTCACTGACCGAAACATGAATATTGAAAGTAGGTTGAGTTGTTGACAAACCTTCCCTTCAAACAGTGATGCATCATAGAGCCTCTCGGAGCAAAGGTTGTACACCTTGTACTTATCCTGATATTTACAAATAACAAAAAAAAAAAATTCCCGCAAAGTTATAAACATAGGAGGGTATCAAGCAATGTGATTGTAGATTGAATGTAGAAAAGATCGACAAGAAACTGTTTTTACCTTGTGATAGGTTTCAAAGAACCGGATAACTTCCTCCATGTGGTTACGATAAAATCCCTACGGCAAATTTAAAAAAAAAAAAAAAAAAAAAATCAGCTAAACCATTTTCATCAAATATGGTAGTAGAATTCTGAAAAGTTAACGACAGAAACACTATATTGACCTCAACATATCCGAAGAAACCAGAGCTCATATCACCAGCGGGGAATCCCATCGCAATTATATTCTCGGTGATGTACGTCATATCTAAATCAAAACCCCCTTCCTGAAACCAACATAAAGTAACAATAACCGATGTGTGTAATAAATTCTTCTTTTCGTGAGACGGTATTATAAAAATCCAAATCAAATAAAATACAAAAACTATCATAAAACTCAGCTAATAAAATACTTCTTTTTCCTTATTAAACCCAGTATGAAACTAGAAATGATGTGGGAAAAAAGGATAATTTCCCAGAAATTAAAAAAAAAAAAAAAACATTGATGAATGTACATAGATTTAAGAGTAAAATGTCATTTTCGTCCCTGAGGTTTGGCCAGTTCTACGACTTTCATCCAAAGGTTTGTTTTTCCGTATCTGGATCCAAAAGGTTTAAAATCTTGCCATTTTCATTCAGCTCGTTAACTCCATCCATTTTTCACAGTTAAGTCAGGGGTATTTCTGTCTTTTTTGTTAACTTAAAGGGCAATTCGGTCGTTTTCAGGTGTATTCGGTCATTTTACATCAAGTGAAAAAGACCGAATTGCCCTCTAAGTTAGCAAAAAAGACAGAAATATCCCTGACTTAACGGAGAAAAAAGGATGAAGTTAACGAGCCAAATGAAAAATGGCAAGATTTCAAACCTTTTGGATCCAGATGCGAAAAACAAACCTTTGGATGAAAGTCGCAAAACTGGCCAAACATCAGGGACAGAAATGGCATTTTATTCCAGATTTAAAGATTTCCAAATTACAACATAGTGAAAGATAAATAAACATACCTGATATCTTCGTTTGTTTTGTGATACAACATGACGAGCCTTGACCTGGACAGCCTTGACCGCATTTTTAGACGTGTCTACAAAACCTTTAGTGAGTGTTCCAATAATGCCAGCTGTCGGCGTTGTTGGGGTTCCATCAGGGCTATTATTATCATCTTGCGGGTGAGCTTTTGGAGACAAACGCAACGCAAGTCCACTAGTTAAACGAGCAAAAGGTGACCTGGCAGCATTTGCATTTTCAGATGAAGCTTCGTCTTGTGTGGTTCCCATAGATTGGGGAAGTTTCAGACTCTTGGCCCATGTGGTTAAGCCGAACGCAGACGTCTTTGATTGTGAATCTTGTGCGGTATCGGGTCCAGTATCCACTGCGGAAACGGTTTGTGGGCCCACGTCTTTTACGGGAGGCGATGTTGTGTTAGTAGATTCTTGATCCATTTCGTGTATCGGATCTCTTTAACTCAAAGCTACGAATACAATACAACAAGATAGTACATGTAAGAGGAAGCTGTCTATGATACCAAATTATCAATGATCCCAAAAGCCGATACGCAAAGCGCGCGCACCGCGTATGCGAGGCGTTCATTAAAAAATACCAAAAACTTCATATAGACACACTAGATTATGGAAATAAAGTTTGTTGCTTACTACATAGTTAAGTCACTACACAGTACACACTTTTGGTCACACAGTCACCTCTTTGATAGACCGTCTATTCGCACTAAAGTATTAAACCAAAAGAAAAAAACAGAGTAAACGCACCTATCCAAACTTGACCTTATTTTTTCACAAATAATATCGGTCCCTTAGTAAAATTTCGGTGTCAAATATCGGTCAAAATATCGGGACCGATATTATCGGCGATATTGACAGATATATCACCGATATTTGACCGATATAACACCGATATTTGACTGATATAACCGATATATCACTCACTGATATATCACTGAATTATTGGTGTTAAATTGCTATATATATAAATTCTGAATTATATTCAAATTACCGATATCCCACCAATATCTCACCGAGATAACCTATATTTCAAATATCGGTCTTGACCGATATCCGATATTTTACCGCATTAACTGCAGAGATCATCACTTCAAACAAAAGTGATAGAACATAGTACATACAGATCAGATGTATGTATTTACAGATTAAACACAAATAAAACCCTAAATAGTCCAATCAACTACAGAATCTCAAAATATCACAAACAAATTTGAACATTCACTTCTTAAAAGAGGGCAACGCAATCCACGGATCCAAACAAATATTAAATTCGGAAATTCTACAGACAAATTTCATCTGATCTGAAACCCTAATTATATAAACACATACTTGTATAGTATGTATGTATTATGTATGTATGTATATACATAACTTCATATAAGAAGATAATATAGTTGTAAAACAGTTGGTTATATATGGAGTGACAGTTTAAGGAACGGCGTTAGCTAATATGTTACCGGAATAAGTGGTTTCGGATAGCAGTTAACGGTGGGTTAACGGCGGTTTTCGGTGGTAGTAGCAGGCGTCGTCTTCTTAAGTTGCGTTTTGTGTGCCTATAAGATTGAATGAGTGTGTGAGTAAAACAATGAGTCGGATAAATTTTACGTATTTGCAAGAAGGTCCTTATGTTTTGTTTTTTATATGTATATGACGTTTTACTACAGGGGTTGGTTAACGTACAATGTTTCTTAACGTATGATGTGTATGCTGGAAAATTACGCATGTTATAAAACTTAAAAACCCCTAATCACGAATGTTGAAAACCATAATCACGCATGAACATAATCACGCATGTACAAAATCAGAAATCACGCATGGGGTAAAACCCTAATCACGCATGTTATATTTCTTAGCGTACGCATCGTACGTTAACCCAGATTGTACAATACACTTTCTCTTTAGTATATTTCAAGTTTAAGAATGTACCATATAAGTATATGAGTATAAAGTTAAAAGAGTTAATACCTTGTGGCTCGTGTGTCCAAAAAGAAAACATTTGAGATTCGCCTTTTTAAGGCTATGTGTTGTGGGGATTAAAGGGGTCACGTCCCTTGTCGCGTTGGAGGCGCCATCGACGTCACACTGCTATTCTAAGGCGTTAAGTTAGGTGTAGGGCGGGAGCGTGAGGCGAGTTGAGAACATTTAGGAGAAAAAGTGACTATTGGGCATGGGAACCACCCCCTCCCCAAAAAAAGTAAAAAATGTAGTGTTTAATAATAATAAAATACTTAAGAGTAAAGTACAGTTTCAGTCCTTGGAGTTTACACTCAATCGCAGATGCAGTCCTCATTTGAAAAAATTCAGCAGTCCAGTCCTGACGTTGTCAATTGCTCTCAATCAAGTCCCTCCATCAAACTTATGTTAGCCAACCGTTTGAATTATGGTTAAAAGACCATATTACCTTTAAGGGACTGCGATACGAATAACCCAAATCCCCTTTTAGTCCCCTTCATCTTCACCAACCACCACCCATCTCCACACAACCACCACCAGTTTAAACTGAATTCCAAATCAAAGACAGTTGAACAGTTGTTACATTATAATAACAATCAGCGTCGCACGGAGGCTAAGCATGGTTGACGGAAAATGCAAAAAACTACACTGCAGTAGCAGTTTTGATTGCTACCATGGCTTTTGCTGCTAAGTATACTGTACCAGGAGGTCCAAAAGTTTGAAGGAACATCATAACATATTCCTTAACCATAAGGTGGTGTTGATGGTGGCCTTTGGGGTGACACTTATATAATCCACAATATACGAGGCTCATTTATCTAACCCATGTTAGATAAAAACATAAAAGATATATCTGTGTACAGAGAGAATATACTATGATTTTTTTTTTTTTGTTTTTCTCGTTTGAGTAATTTGGCTTTTTTTTTTTTTTGGTACATAACTTTTGTAACAAGTTACTTTGTGGATTATATTTTCGATGCCAACCGTCAGGAACTCAGGACCACAGATACCTTTTGCTCATCACCCATCCTTCATTGGGATGATAACTGCTTCGATTTCAGGTTCTAATTGGTTTGTTAATTAATAATGTGCATGTATTATCGGTTTAATTGGTGTGCGTTGTCAAACTAGGATTTAGTGTTTATTAAGGGAGTGAATGGAGAAGATGGGAAGACTGAATTTTTTAATTTAGGGCTTTGAGAGGGATGGTATGTGCTATCTTGGGTTAGAAAATATGAAATGACGATATTGCCCTTCCTTTTTAAGTAAAAAAGACAACAATATCCTGGTCAACTAATTATTGACTAACGGCTGTTTGCACCAGGGGTTTGATTAAGAGCGATTGACAATGTCAGGGACTGGATTGTTGAATTTTTCAAATGACGACTAAACCTGCGATTGGGTGTAAACCAAAGGGAGGGACTGAAACTTTACTTTAGTCAATACTTAATATCAAAAAACACCCAAGTAAACTTCTCCTCTACTATTTTATACTCTTTTTCAACTAGCTTTGTTATAAGAACCCTACCATGGATCATACCAATGACTACTCACATGTTATTGACTTCGTACAATACAAACACTATGGTTCACGTGGATGGGAAATGCCGCCTCAAAGAAATTGGGTACCTAAAACAACTAAAAAACTAGGCAGTGAAGCCAAAGGAAGACAGTAGAAAGAGCAAGGGAAACAAGAGAGTAGATATAGGGTAAAGAGAGATAAAGAGAGTGTACGGGTGTATATTGTCACACCCCAACCGATGGCGGAAACATCGGTGTGCGAGCACTAAGCGTTCAGATTGCTCATGAGATTCCATAACAATAAAAGTTTCAATATAGATTAATCAAGATTCATGCATAAATTTGTCTAAAACAGCATCACCGACAAAAGATTCAAAATACAACCATCAATCATTGTTCAAAGTCTAGATTTTAACTAGGTGGGTTTCTAAGCATCAGCCCTAGCTTGATTTCCATGATTCAGCATCCTATCAGCCTGCAACATGTATTAAAATAGAGTCAGTACAAAATGTACCGGCGAGTATACAAGTTTGAGTATAGCATAGTAGTTTAAAATAACTCATATCCATCGTGTAAATGTAACAAAATAGTTTCAGCCATGCTAGTGTTCGCAGTCCAACAAGTGATAGCCCAAGTATCCCGATGCTTTGTTGTTTTCCCAAGTCTCGAGGAAAACTAGAATCCTCCTAACAATACCCTCGAGAATAATGGGAAGGTGCATCTCCTATAGCACTACTATTGTTAAGGCGGAACTACACACCCTGGATTAAACGTCCACATAGCACAAATAGAATACAAGAGTCACGAGTTTCACACACACATAGGATAGAGTTTAGTTTGCAAAAGTCTCAAGCATCATAGTTTAATAGAATACATGTTACATCTCAAAGGTTAAAACAAAAAGGGATCGAGTATACTCACAATGATTGCTTAACAGGTTAACTGTTATTGGATCAAAGGGAGCTCTTTAGAGTTAGCTTGATTAGATTACAACAGTTAAGAGTCGGGCAAAATAACGAGATTGCGCAAAGTGTCGGATCAGTCATCCTGATCGGATGGTTGTTCGATCGGATAGCTATCCGATCGGATTGCCATTCGATTGGGATGGCTATTGTGTGGGGGGAACAGATGGCTATTCGATCAGATGGTTATCCGATCGGATTGCCATTCGACCCAAGGTTCTAAGTTTTCAAAATTCAAAGTCTCAAAAGATTCTAAGTGTTGAAAGGTTCTAAGGCACATTGTCACCTCGATCGGATGGTAGTTCGATCGGATTGCCATTCGACGATCAAAGTTTCAAGGTATGAAAATGTTTAGGGTTGGAAGACAAGTGTCTCGTGATCGGGTGGTTGTTCGATCGGATGGTTATCCAATCGGATTGCCACTCGATCGGGTTATCCTTGTCTCGTTCCCAAACTTGTAAAGTTTCTAAATTTTTGTTTAAACAACGACGACATAGTACACACTGAGACAACGGTAAACACATCAGTGTACAGCCGATCTGATCGGATGGGAATCACCCCAGTCCGTTCAGTCGTCCGTTCATGCCGGTGTTTATGTCAGAATTCACATCCCGGTCGTCTTCTCCGGTAACAATCCCTTTCCAAGCCGACTCCAGACTAATAGTAAGTCTACAGTCCGTTTAGATCCGGATCTCACCGTTTTAAGTAAAAGTTTAGGAAAAGGGGAAGATAAATATAGGATTTAGCTTGAAAAGTTTAGATCTAGCATAGACTTAGTGTAAAACGCATGAAGTTCCTTAGATCTGAGCTAGATCTTGACCAGAATGATATCACACAACAATTTGGTACAAACCGCCATGATGACATCACCTTCAAAAGCTCAAATCCTAGAGATTCCATGGTGGAAAGTGAGATTTCAAGGGAGAATCTCATAGAGAATGATGTGTAGATCAAAGATGTACAAGAATCTAGTGTAAAACGTACCGAAATCGCCGAGAAATGGAAGAAAAGAGGAGTGCGTGTGTCTGGTCGAGTGAGGCTGTCACATCAGTGAGAATGGTGATGTGATAGGCCTATTTATAGTGTGGAAGAAGAGTTAAGGCGGTGTGCACTCGGATCGGATGGCAACTCGATCAAGTGGCCATCCGATCAGTTGGTCATCCGATCGGATTGCCACTCGGTCAATCCCATCTTTTCCGTCTTACCGTCCTTGATTCGTTTTGCGAGTTAGATTAAGCGTTGCGTATTATTTATAACTAGATTATAGCATTAACACAAAAGACTTTAAGTTTCATAGTTTCCGCCAGTGACAAGACTCCAATCCCTCGTTCAACCAAGTCTCGAGTTTCACGATCCCCAAGAGTCAAGCACCAAAGTATCAAGAGTCAAGAGTCTATTCTTCCAAGTATCAAGTATCAAGTGTCAAGAATCAAGAATCAAGTATCAAGTATCTAGTTTTAAGTGTCAAGCCTCATAGTATTAAGTATTAAGAATCTAGATTTAGACATCACAAGAATCTAGTATTTAGAATAAGAATCGCCAAGTATCAAAAGTATCAATGACCACATAGTTCAGGGAAAAAATTTTGGCAATATCTAAAAGTCTAGGGACGCAGGTGTTACAGTCTCCCCTCCTTTAGGAGATTTCGTCCCCGAAATCTAGGAAGAAGATTGCTCGAAGAGCTGCGAATACTTGGCCTTCATCTCACTTTTCAGTTCCCAAGTGAATTTGGCCCCACGCTTTCCTTCCCAACGAACCTTACGATGGGAATTTTGCTACGCCTCAGTCGCTTGACGCCCTGATCCATGATTTCGACCGGTTTCTCCACAAAGTGTACAACTTCGTTTATTTGCAAGTCTTCAAGGGGAACCTGCAGTTCCTCGTCAGCTAGGCATTTACGTAGATTGGATACGTGGAACACTAGATGCACATTGTTTAGTTCATGTGGCAGGTCGAGTTTGTACGCCACCTGCCAATCCTTTCGAGTATCTTGAAAGGACCCACGTAGCGACGAGTGAGCTTTCCCTTCTTACCAAAACGAACTACTCCCTTCCAGGGAGATACCTTGAGGAAGAACTCGGTCACCAACATCAAATTCCAGAGGCTTACGCCTATTATCAGCATAGCTCTTTTGTCTGCTCCTAGCCTTGATCAAGTTATCACGGATCTGAAGAATCTTATCCGTTGTCTCTTGAATGATTTCAGGGCCAGTAAACTGCTTGTCATCAATCTCATGCCAGCTGAGAGGAGATCGGCACTTGCGGCCATACAAAGCTTCGAAAGGAGCCATATGAATACTGGAATGATAGCTGTTATTGTACGAGAACTCAATCAGTGGTAAATGTACATCCTAGTTACCCCCAAAGTCGATGACACAAGAACGGAGCATATCCTCTAGGGTCTGAATTGTACACTCGGTCTGTCCATCCGTTTGAGGATGAAAGGTCGTGCTAAGATTCAAATGAGAACCCATAGCGGATTGAAAAGTTTGCCAAAGACGTGAAGTAAAACAACCATCACGGTCTAAGATTATGTCAAGAGGTATGCCATGATGGCATATAATCTCATCGGTATAGATTCGAGCAAGTCTCTCCACTTTATAATCCTCACAAATAGGAAGAAAGTGGGCTGATTTGGTCAAACGATCAACGATCACCCAGATACTATCGTGACCATTAGGTGTACGGGGCAGTTTAGTAATAAAGTCCATAGCAATGATATCCCATTTCCAAACTGGGATTTCGGATTGTTCTAAGAGTCCAGAAGGACGCTGATGTTCAGCCTTTACCTTCGAGCAAGTAAGGCACTTAGAAACATATACAGCAATGTCCTTCTTCATGCCAGGCCACCAATAAGTCGTACGCAGATCCTGGTACATCTTATCAGCACCTGGATGAATAGAGTAACGAGACTTGTGAGCCTCTTTCATAATGAGCTCACGAAGGTTATCGCGATCTGGTACCCAGATGCGATTTAGATAGTGCTGAAGATGTAGGATCGTGTTTCGACTCGAACGAGTCGTTCAGAGGAGTTTTGATCAGATACAGGTGCGGAAAACAAGTATCTGATTTAGAAACAGCTAGCAAATCACTTTTAACACCTTTTTGTATTGATATCTGACAGATTACATCCAAATCTCACACCGGCAGCACCTCGGTATGGAATTGCACAACTGTTATCCATATTTCGCTTATGAGCACCTATATATAGTGCTTGAGATTTCGCTCCAATGTACATGCCTTATGAGCGAAACCCTAACATGTCCATATCAGCGAAATCACCTGCATGTCCCTATGTGCGAAATCATCATACTATACACATATGCTATCCTATTTTCTCGTATAATGTGCCCTAATCTATATAATTCAGTGTAAGACTTGATACAAGACGAAGTCGACAGATGCATGCACCAACAGACTCCCCCTCAGATGTTGACGAGTCGACTATCGAGTCTTTGACAATATCATGTCTTCACTTTTTCAATCTTGATCAGTCTCTGGGCTTCTCTCTCTCTAACTTCATCTCTTTCTCTTTTATCACCAACACACTTTTTCTCTTAGATGTTAACATCTTTAAATTCATCATCATCAACATGCACTCCCCCTCAAATATTGACTTTTCCTGCATAAAACCCTACTACAAACATAAGTTTTATGATAAACATTTAAGCATATAGACTCTAATTGAAGTTATCACAAACAAGTATATCAATTAGTTTCTGATGAACCACTTGCAACTATATCATTTTTCTTATCAAAACAACACACTCTCCCAAACCACCTGTTCATCATGTTTAGCACTTGGAATTTTGAAAATCAACTTTTCAATATCAGTCGTCGAAAATCTTTTTGAATTTTTCAAAATTTATGCTAAAACACACCAAAAATCTTTTTGGATTTTCTGAAAGAAAGTAACTAACACTACTTGAAGAATCAAGAAAATGCAGAAATGAAATATTTACAAACAATGTTTTTGTGAGTTCGCGTAAGAGGATCATATCAGTTTTTGAGACATGTCACTAACACCATTAAGCTGCGATTTCATTTTAAGTTCTAAACAATTCACCTAGATTGTCAGTATATTGATCCACTTAAATTTTCACACAAAGTTCAATTGTTCCGAGATACGATGTTAATGTCTTAAGCACTTAAAGTTATCCGTGTGTCCCACTACTTGAATATACTCTCGTATCCAGATCCCAATATTCAATCTTACAGGTGAGTATACCACAGATGATATATGTTCAAGGGTTAGGTGTGAGGGCCGTGAGAGCTCAGGTCGATACTTCCGTATACGCAAAGAGATGACGGCTTCGACTTTTCAGTGTGTCCCCTTTAGAGGATCTTTTGATTACAACAGCAGCGACTATCAATTTTATTGTTTCATCAGCTTGCTGGGGGCGAGCTTATATTTCAAAGCTTTTTGTAGAAAGCATTATCCGGGGACTAGGTCAGTACTTCCATACAGCAGAAGTCCCGGGATAATACCCCAGATATCACTGAGCATAAAGACCTAGTATCTCAGAATAAGGGACCTTTCAAACAAGATTTCAGGGGTTACCTATATATCCAAGCAGTTTTGTTAACCCACAGAATAAGCAAGGTTGAATTTTTAGATTTATATCTCGTCACAATTTACTGAATATGCAAAAACCTACTGGCATATCATCAGTGAGATTGTTTATAACATTTTTAACTCTCCAATTCTTTAGCATGTTGTGACAGTCCACTGATGTACTATCATTTCCTCTTATATGCAACAAAACTCATTTTTGATTTTATCATGTTTTTGGCTTTTTCAAATTTTCTAATGTTTTTGGATTTTTTTGAAATTTTCTACTCCCCCTAAAATGCAAACACATTTCAAAGGAAATTTGAAAACAACTAGACTCTTGACCCACTTGAAACATGAAATGTAAAACAAACTGTACAAAACTTGACAACCGATATCAAATCGCATCAATTCGCCATTCACTTGGCACAAACAATCAGAACTCCCCCTATCAACAAACTATTTTCCCATTTAGATTTCAAAACACTTAAGTTTGTTTTAATCAAAATGGTTTTTCCGGAAAATAAGTTTGGTTGATTTTACCATTTGTAAGTATATCAATACTAGATTCGGGAATGTGGTTCATCATATTGTCTTTCAACCACTTGTAGGAAAATGCAAGTACAAATTAATGTCCTTGATTTACCATATGCAAGTATGCACAACCAAATCTTCTTACCACTTGTAAAACAAACACAAACAAACCTTTTTACCATTTGTATGATTGACATTACCGTAGAAAATACTTCTAGAAAGATGCCGATACCTGCTCCTCGCTTACCAACCTGGGAGCTCCGGCAATTCCTGCTTAACCTTTTCAAACACATATTAAGAAAGATGCCGATACCTGATCCACGATTACAAACTTGGGATCTCCGGCAAGTCAGGTTTTTAGTCGAAGAAAATATCCACCCAAGCCTGACCAGCCTTGGGTGTCACCGAGTCACCATCACTCGGTTTCTTACCTTTCCTCTTCTTCTCATAAAACTCTTTAACCCCTTTGACTTTTCGGTCAATCATCTTTCCAAAAATATGCTTTACCTTGGGGTTAAAGACCTTCTCAGCATCAAAATCCTGTTTGTCATTATAAAATTGGTTAGAAATTTCAACTTTACCAATTTTCTTCTTATAATTTTCAACCCGAAGTGATGGAAAATCCTCATCATTCAAAATCGGAACTGATTTTTCATCTTTTAAAATATCTCCACTTTTTGAAACACTCTGTGGCTCATCTGACTTTATGGAGTCAGATTCATCGCCAGAAGATAGCTCCTCTGATTTTAACCTATCAGAATCATCGCTAGAGCTTTCAACAGCTTTCTTAACAACCCATTTCTGGTTGTCAGATTTAGCTTTCTTCTGATAAAACTTGTTTGAACATTCACCAATTTCAAAGGTAGAATTTTTAAACAATTTGGTTCTATCAATTGGTGATTCAAACTCAACCACTTGCTCTTTAAGTTTACGAGATACTCCCTGTTTTGATTGTATTGCCTTAGAACAATCTCTGGCAATATGTCCAACAGTGTTGCATTGGAAACAGGTTCTCGTATCTTTCTTCTGCTCAGCCAACTTCTTCATTTCATCTTGCTTCTTTGCAAGGAACTCATTGTTTGACTGCCTCCAGAAATCTTTCTTTTCTTCTTCATCTGCAGATGTTCCTGAAACAAATGTTATTTTGGATTTAAAATCACGAACATATTTTTCATTTTTCTGTTTTTCTGTTGGAGTAAAACCTAAACCTTTCTTTTTGAAATTACCGTTATGGTTTGATTTCTTTTGAAAACCAGAACCAGAACTGTAATCCTTTTTCTTGTTTAATCTTTGTTGTATTCTTGAGGTGTATTTTTTAGGTTTTTCAATAAGATGTAAATCTTTTATTTCAGAAATATTAATTTCTGTGAGTTTGAAAACCTTGTTTATCAGTTCAGTTTTGACACCTCTTATTGGAAATTCCTTATCAGAATATAATTTGTCAGAATCATTCAAAGTGTAAGCAACTTTAAACGGTTCATCATCCAAATTAGATTTTGATAGCAGGAATTCTTTGTCATAAACTATTTTGCCCTGTTTTTCTGTTTGAACTGGAGTGCTTGACTCAGACTTTGACTCTGAACTAGACTCCGACTTTGACTCCTCTATCTCATCGTTATCTAACACATGATCCACGACTTTCTTCATCAATTGAGACTGTTGATCAGTGTCAGACGATGTATAAACAACATCAATGTTTTCTGGCAAATTAACAGACGACTCCGACTCCCATTGTAAGTTTGTTGCCTTTTTGACTCTTTCCTCATTTGGATTTCTAGCCAAATATCCATTTTCCAGAGGGGGTGGACACTTGTTGTAACTGACACCTTGTTTCTTACCAGATGTCGTCTCTACAGTGCCTTTCTTCTTTTTGGTCTTTTTTACTGGAGTCTTTTCTTCAATCTTTTCTTCTAAGACTTTCTTTTCTTCAGTTACATCATTGTCCTCAAATGCCTTTAAGCTTTCAGCTGTCGGATAAATCCTGTCAATAACATAAGACGAACATGAGTAACATTTCAACAAGCGATTAACTCTTTCAGTTTCAATTCTCTGAAGTTCAAGTTTCTGTTCGAGATCAGCACACTTCTCGATATAGTTGTTTACAACTTTTTGCTTGACCATGAAAGCTCCCTGAAGTGTTTTCATTGCTGTAGCCTGCTCTTCACTTGTGCCATTGTACATATTCATTGCCCTGTTCAACACATCATATGATTCTTTCAATCTGTTCATGTTGTGGATCAATGAACTGTTCTGTTTCTTTACAGCTTCACAATTTTCACAAGTTATTGGACTCTTATTCGCAATTGCTTCTTCATTTATCTCGAACTTTGGAGTTTCTTTCACCTTTCTTCTCACTACCAGTACTGTCTCATCATCACTACTCACCGGTGTTTTTACCTTCTTCTTTTTCTTCTTTGCCTTCTCATCCTCACTATCGCTTTCTTCCATCATCTTCAAATGTTTTTCCATTTGTCTGGCATAATACTCAGTATCATCATCACTTTCTTCTTCAATTCTAGCAACAAAAGCAGTATAAGCTGTAGCTTGATCGGGAATATAGTTATCCCAAGTAAAATTCTCCCAGCTAAAACCCTCGGGTAGCTTTTCATCATCTTGATCAATCAAACAAGCTTTTCCATCAGTTGAGACATATTTATCCCAGTTGAATGGCTTCTTTTCTTCCTGATTAACCACACAAGCTCTCTTTCCAGAATCTTCAATTATGGGTCTTCCATGTGCAGTTTGTGCTTGATGTTGATGCTGTTGAGATGGTTGTTGAGCAAATTGATGGTAAATGGCTTTACGGTAGTAATCGTTGTTGTTGTTGAAAGGATTCTGAGCTCCACTTGCTTCACGGTTGGTGCACTCCCTCTTAAAGTGACGTTTTTCCCTGTAATGAAAACAAGTGACTTTAGATTTGTCAAAACCTAAAGTAGAAACATTAGCCTCACGAAGATCATCTCTCCCCGTGATCTGCTTGAATTTCTCAACTCTCCTTAACACGCTTGCTAAACACCATTTTATGTCCATCAGTTCCATTTCTTCAGCATCTATCTGGTCGTAATCTTCCTTTGTTAGCATTGGATTCCCGATACGACCTGCAACAAAACAACTATAAGATTCTAAAACCATTCCCAATAAAGACATGTGGTTTTTAGTAACTTCTTCAGAATAATCTTGATCATTTTCAAGATTTAAAACAATATTGCTCTGAAGTTTTCTCCCATTTTTTGTTGCTGAAATGTTTGGATCAAAAGATGAAAATGATGTGAAACTTGTTTTGCTGTTTGATCCTGATGATGAACTTCCAGAAGAATTCTTGGCGTTGTAAGCAGTTTCTGTTTTTGGAGATAGATTTGTAGACTTCTCATTCACCCCTGCTTTGTAATACAACCCAATATCCTGTTCACCATCGAAATCTTTCATTCGAACAATCTTTCTTTGTTCCATTTCCTGAGCTTCCAGTTTCTCAATGAATTTGCTCAAGGTTAACGTGCTAAAAGCCTTGTTGTTCATGAGCATCATCAAATATGTTCCCAAGTTTCATGTGGTAATGCATCAGCAAGCTTTTCAATTAACTCTTCATTGTCTTTGTTGATGCTTAACCTCTTCATGTTCACCAACAAGTTGCAATATCTTTCAATGATCTGTCTTGTACTCTCATTCTTTAACCCTCTAAACAAATCAAACTCCTTTTTCAATAGTGACTTCTTATTTTTCACCATCTCCTGACTACCAACAAACTTTGAACGCAACGCTTTCCAAATTGAATATGAACTTCTGTTGTGTTGTAACAAGACCATAATATCTTCCTTCACAGCTTGTTGTATCAGACTTAACATCATTTTCTCATTTTTATATTTCTTCTTGTCATCGACACTCATATCTTTGATCGCAACTTCCTCTTCATCATCATTTAACGGTCTTACATATTTCGTTTCCACACATTCCCAAGCGTCTAGGTAGTTAGCTTGTACCCAATTTTCAAAACGACCTTCCCAACCTTTATATTCTTCTATGTTCATGAGTTTGGGTGGTTTTTGCATTGTTCCCGTTTCGTTTTCGAGCCTTGAGTTCTGTGCAATAGTGATCGGGGTAACCGGAGTAGCGAATGCATTGTAAAATTCCTCGTCCATTGTTCAGATTTCAAAAATTTTCTCACAACAGTCCTTATGAGCGAAATTAAGGTTCTGGATGACCTTATGAGCGAAATATGATAATCCTTAAAAGCGAAATTAGGGTTTGCACCAAAAGCGAAATCACCAATGTACACAAAAGCGAAATTAGGGTTTTAAGTGGACGTATGAGCGAAGTCTGATGGTCTCCATGAGCGAAATCCCTCAATTTTTTTGTGACACAAGAGCAAAATTAGATGGTCCAAAAAGCGAAATCAATGAATGTCCATATAAGCGAAATAGACTCGGATCCAATTTTAGTCCATTTTTAATTCGTATTTCAATGCCAAACTCTCAGGGATTTGTCTATGTCCAATAACGCACAGTCTGTGAAATTTTGAGCGAATTTCGACCGGTAAAACTTCCTGAAATGATGAAAGAAGGTGTAGAAGTAAGAAATCTCGATGAATTCCAGCTAATCTCTGCAGAACTCCTCCTCCTGAAGCTCTGATACCACTTGTAGGATTGTGTTTCGACCCGAATGAGTCGTTCAGAGGAGTTTTGATCAGATACAGGTGCGGAAAACAAATATCTGATTTAGAAACAGCTAGCAAATCACTTTTAACACCTTTTTGTATTGATATCTGACAGATTACATCCAAATCTCACACTGGCAGCACCTCGGTATGGAATTGCACAACTGTTATCTAGATTTCGCTTATGAGCACCTATATATAGTGCTTGAGATTTCTCTCCAATGTACATGCCTTATGAGCGAAACCCTAACATGTCCATATCAGCGAAATCACCTGCATGTCCCTATGAGCGAAATCATCATACTATACACATATGCTATCCTATTTTCTCGTATAACGTGCCCTAATCTATACAATTCAGTGTAAGACTCGATACAAGACGAAGTCGACAGATGCATGCACCAACAGAAGACCATCAGATTTAGTTTCGAGCTGATTCACGTTAGCGCCAAGAACTTCAACAGATAGACTTCCTTCATTAGCTGACGAATACTAAGCTTCACGAATACAAGCATGCAGATCACTAGAGATACGAATAGCCTTAAAATGAGTTTTACGACTAAGAGCGTCGGCCACTACATTCGCCTTGCCAGGATGATAGCGAATTTCGCAGTCGTAGTCGTTAAGAAGTTCTACCCAACGTCTCTGTCGCATGTTCAGTTCTTTTTGGTCAAAGATATGTTGAAGGCTCTTATGGTCGGTGAAGACCACACATTTTGTACCATACAGGTAATGTCGCCAAATCTTTAACGCAAATACCACTCCACCAAGCTCCAGATCGTGAGTAGTGTAGTTTTTCTCATGTACCTTGAGTTGACGAGAGGCATAAGCAATAACCTTGTCCCTGTCACACCTCAACCGAAGGCGGAAACCTCGGGGCATGGCACTGAGCGAACAAATTGTCAAGAGAAATTCCATAACGACTAAATTACCAAATAGTTAATATTATGTCCCATACCATAACCCATTAAGTAATCTAATTATTACAGACATCGATATTCTCCAAACAAAAGCATGTTCGACAACTCAGATTTCAAATAAAAATAAATTGTTTGTTTGTTTCTAGACTCCTCCTAACTTGATTCCTCACAGCAAGCATCCTAGCAGATAGCATCCTAAACACCTTTCACATACGTTAAAATACGGGTCAATACACATAGTGTAAAGGTGAGTATACAAGTTTTATATAGCATAATAGAGTTCGAAATAGTTTACGCGTAACCAGCATGTAACATGTATAAAGTGAAGGCAAGTAGGTTATCGACAGAGAAATATGCACAGACGTGACTACGAGTTGTAGAATGCGCAACACATGTCCCCACTGGAACACGTGAAGTAAAGCCCTTAACATCCCCTGTCCACGACAGGTGCTAAGTCCAAACTAGAGTACTATCGTTGCTAAGGTGTCAGGCAACAATCACTGTGTTAACATAACATACAAGCATTCATCGAAAAACACGTAGCATGCAATAACGGTTAGCGTATAAATATTGTTTGCGTTATGTGTAGATTGTGATTTGAATATAGATAACGGATGTAACACCCAAGAGTGCGTAAAGCAAAAAGGGATCGAGTATACTCATAGATTGTGTTTAACAAGTAAATACGCTCTTGGATTGAAGGGAGCGCCGAGAGAGATTAGCCTGAACAGTTAACGATAGCATAAACGATAAGCGGGGCGTAAAACAGTGCAAGGTGATAAGTGTCGGATGGTAACCCGATCGGATGGCTATCCGATCGGATGGCCAGTCGATCGGGTGGCAATCCGTTCGGATGGTCATCCGATCGGATGGCCATTCGATTGGATTGTCACCTCGTTTGGTAAAGATGTGTTTGTGTATGATGGTTTGTCTTTTGAAGTTTTCGTTGTAGCATTTTGAAAACAGAGAAGTATCTATACAATTCAGGTTCGATCGATCGAACGGCGGTTCGATCGGGTGATGATCTGTTCGGCGAGGTATTTCTCAAAGAACAAGTTCACAGCAGTGTTGTCACTCGATCAGATGGTCTACCGATCGGGTGACAATCCGTTAGAACTGGTAATGCATTGAACATGTTGAAAATTGTTTAAGTGTTGAAGTTCCAAACATCACATGGTCGGTGGTCGTTCGATCGGATGGCAATCCGATCGGAAGGCAATCCGTTCGACGTTTAAAACTTTGAAAGGTAAAAATAATAGTTTAAGTGTGGAACCAAGTGCAAGCCGATCGGACGGCAATCCATCCCAACGACCAGATCGTCTTGACACTTGATTGTTTTTATAGTTTGTAGTTTTGATCGAGACGATGTGATAACAAGCCAAACAACGGAAACCTCGTCAAGACTTAAGTCGCCCGATCGGACAGGAACCACCCTAGTCCGACCAGTTAACTATTCGAGACGGTGTTTCATGTTTAATCCGAAATCGGTAGTCTCTTGGATAGAATCCAGGTCTTGAACCAACACATCAACAAAAAGGAGTAGAAGATTAGAACAAGCTCCGATTCTATCGGTTTTGAGTGCATTGAGTGTAAAAGAGTTGAAAGAAAGTTAGAAACCATCTTTCAATCCTTTTTCACCATGAATATGTTCAGATCTATGCAAGATATTTGTTCATTCATGTGGAAATCGTCCAGATCTAAGTTGTTCTTGGTGGGTTGAAGCCAAAACATGAAGTTCATAAGGACTCCATGATGACATCACCCTAGAACACCTCAAATCCACTGATTTCATGGTTAAAAGTTAAGATTCAAAGGAGAGAATGATGAAGAAGTGTGTGTAGATCATAGAAGTACAAGATTTAGGTTGGAAACTTACAGGAATCGCGAGAAATCTAGAGAAAGAAGCTTGGGAGTGCGGCTGGGTCGAGTGAGAGTTGCCACATCACAAATGATGTGACAGGTTGGTATTTATAGGGTTTCCCAAAAAGGAAAGTGTGCAAGGATCGAGTGGGTCACCAATCGGATGGCTGTCCGATCGGGTGGCAATCCGATCGGTTGACCATCCGATCGAGCAGTCACTCGATCGAGTGGCTCCGACGATTGAGTTTCGGCGTTTCGTTTCGTGCGTTGAGTTTTGCGATGCGTTAGTATTTACACATTAATCCCAACTACTATATCTAACATACAATCACTATAATTAACTTGCGTTTAGCGTCTGCAATTCGATTGCGATAAAGTTGCGATTGCGTTTTGATTTAACCACCACCAGACATAAAGTAAATAAACATGGACAAGTAACACATAAGTAGCACACACATGTAAATCAATCTCCAGAACACATAATTCGAGTCGCGAATGCGATAAAGCGATAAAACATGCGATAAATAGCGATTAAACCTCAATTACTAACAAGTACTCCACATAATACAACTAATGCGATAGAACAAATAGATTATCTATAAGTCAAAGAAGTCAAAATAGGAGTTGAGCAAGGAGTGACAGATCGCAATTAGCAATCTTTTCTTCCTTTGACTTTAATCTTGACTTTGACTTTGACTTCCGAAACACGGGGTGTTACAGCCTCCCCTAGTTGAGGGAATTTCGTCCCGAAATTAGGCTTTAGCTGTAACAAACAACTACGGGTATTTCGCCTTCATGTCGCTTTTGAGTTCCCAAGTGAACTCTGCGCCTCGTTTACCTTCCCATCGGACTTTCACAATGGGAATGCGTGAGCGCCTGAGCTGCTTGGTTTGTCGGTCCATGATCTCGACAGGTTTCTCCACGAAGTGTAGTGTTTCGTTTACTTGAAGATCCTCAAGTGGTACGCACAAATCATGCTCAGCCAAGCACTTTCTGAGGTTCAATACATGGAAAGTCGGGGGGACGTTGCTAAGTTCCTCCGATAGTTCGAGTCTGTAGGCCACTTTTCCCAGCCTTTCCATAATCTTAAAGGGTCCAACATATCGAGGCGCGAGCTTTCCTTTCTTGCCGAATCTAAACACACCCTTCCAAGGTGATACCTTTAGGAGTACGTGGTCGCCAACGTCAAATTCAAGGGGCTTGCGTCGTCTATCGGCGTGACTTTTCTGACGACTCCGAGCTTTCAGCAGATTGTCTCGAATTTGGAGGATTTTGTCAGTCGTTTCTTGCAACAGCTCAGGACGGTTATTTGCGAATCACCGATCTCGTGCCATACAATAGGCGATCGACATTTTCTTCCATACAATGCCTCAAACGGTGCCATTTGAATGCTGGAATGATAAATGTTATTGTACGAGAATTCGACTAAAGGTAAGTATGCGTCCCAATTACCACCGAAATCTATGACACACAAACGGAGCATGTCTTCAAGGGTACGAATCGTTCTTTCAGTCTGACTGTCGGTTTGGGGATGGAATGCGGTACTTAGATTAAGCGTAGTACCGAGAGCAGATTGAAACGTTTCCTACAGACGCGAGGTAAACCGACCATCGCGGTCAGAGATGATGTCGCGAGGCGTCCCATGTCGACAAAGATCTCGTTGGTGTAGATTTGGGCTAATTTTTCTACCTTGTAGTCTTCTCGAATTGGCAGAAAATGAGCAGATTTAGTCAAGCGGTCAACGACAACCCATATGTTATCGTGACCTGAGATTGTATGCGAGAGTTTCGTAATAAAGTCCATGGCTATACTCTCCCATTTCCACATGGGAATTTCGGGTTGGACGAGTAAGCCAGAGGGTCTTTGGTGCTCGGCCTTGAATTTCGAGCAAGTCAAGTACTTTAAAACGTAGAGGGCGATATCTTTCTTCATGCCCGGCCACCAGTACTTGTAGCGAAGGTCCTGGTACATCTTGTCGGCACCGGGATGAATAGAATATCGGGACTTGTGGGCTTCGTCCATCAGAATCTGTCGTAAATCGGTCCGTTTAGGGATCCAAATTCGGTCCAGAAAATGGAATATCCCATTCGACTTATTCACTAACTAGACTCCATCGTTAAGAATCCTTTCCTTCTTCAAAGTTAGCTCGGTAAAACAAGCATGTTGGGCTTCGCGGATGAGAGATTCGAGATGATGCTGGGCTTGAACATTACGAATGCTATGCAAATAGCTTCGTCTGCTGAGGGCGGCGGCAACGACATTTGCTTTGCCAGGATGATAACGAATCTCACAGTCGTAACCGTTGAGAAGTTCCACCCATCGGCGTTGACGCATATTTAATTCTTTCTGGCTGAAGATGTGTTGTAGGCTCCTATGGTCGGTGAAGACCGTACACTTTGTACCATAAAGGTAGTGTCGCCAAATCTTTAACGCAAAAACAACTGCGCCTAGCTCGAGGTCGTGGGTTGTATAGTTCTTCTCGTGGATCTTGAGTTGACGAGACGAGTAAGCGATAACCTTTTCCCGTTGCATGAGAACACAACCAAGACCAAGGTTCGAGGCATTGCAATAGACTACGAAGTCATCGTTTCCGTCGGGTAAAGCAAGGACGGGAGCATTGCAGAGCATATGCTTGAGAGTTTGAAAGGCAGTCTCTTGTTCAGTTCCCCAAACAAACGGTTTGTCTTTATGCGTGAGAGAAGTAAGCAGCACAACGATTTTAGAGAATCCTTCGATGAATCGGTGGTAATAGCCCGCTAGTCCGAGAAAAGAACGGACTTCAGACGGGTTCTTAGGTGTAACCCAACTCTTAACAACTTCAATCTTCTCGGGATCGACATGAATACCTTGACTATTGACAATATGACCGAGGAATTGAACCTCCTCTAGCCAAAATTCACACTTGGAGAACTTGGCATAGAGTCAATTCCCCTGGAGTAGCTCGAGAACCAAACGTAGATGTTGCGCATGTTCGGCTTTCGACATGGAATAGATCAGGATATCATCGATGAACACGATGACGAAGCGGTCAAGAAATGGTTTACACACGTGATTCATCAGATCCATGAAAACCGCGGATGCGTTGGTTAAACCAAAAGGCATAACAACGGACTCATAGTGGCTGTAACGAGTGCGGAAAGCGGTTTTGGGTATATCCTCCTCTTGAATGCGCAATTAGTGATAGCCTGAGCGTAGATCGATCTTCGAGAAACACGACGCACCTTGTAACTGATCAAACAAATCATCGATTTGGGGCAAGGGATAGCGATTCTTGATTGTCAACTTATTCAATTCCCTGTAGTAGATGAACATCCGGAACTACCCATCCTTCTTTTTGACGAAAAGGACTGGTGCGCCCCACAAAGAGGTGCTAGGGCGAATGAAGCCTTTATCAAGTAATTCCTGGAGCTGACTCGAGAGTTCACACATTTCGGACGGAGCGAGTCGATAAGGAGCTCTAGCAACAGGATTTGCTCCTGGAATGAGGTCGATGCGAAAGTCGATATCACGACTGGGAGGCAAACCTGGAAGATTGTCAGGGAAAACGTTAGGAAACTCGCACACAACGGGTACCTGATCTACCTCCTTAACTTTCTTTTTCTCCGCAACTACAATGTGTGCCAAGAAAGCTTGGTATTCCTTGCGGAGATACTTGCTAGCCTGGACACACGGCACGAGTTGGAGTTTCTTCGACGCGACTTCACCGTAGACACACAATTGATCACCATTAGCGAGCGAGAATCGAATCATCTTATCAAAGCAAACAACTTCAGCATGGTTTTCACGAAGAAAGTCCATGCCTACTATGACGTCAAAACTACCGAGCTGCATTGGAATAAGGTCGATAGGAAAGACGTGATTGTTGAGTTCGAGAGTACAATCACGAAGAACTGAATTAACAGCGATGGTTCTTCCGGTGGCAACTTCAACATCGAATGACGAGGGGAGATGGGCGCGCTTACGATTAAAGAGCTTTTCAAATTCAAACGACACAAAACAGTTATCGGCTCCAGTATCAAACAGACCCGAAGCATATATACCATTCACAAGGAACGTACCATTGACCACGTTGTTGTCAGCCTGAGCCTGGCGCGCATTGATGTTGAAGGTTCGGGCGCGTGTTGCTTGCTGCTACTGTTGTTGCTGCTGGTGCTGGGGCTGCTGCTGCTGGGGCTCTTGCTTCACCACCCTGTTTGGGCACATGTTCGCGAAGTGGTTGGGATCACCACACGCGAAGCAAGCTCTAGCATTGATCGTGGGTGCAGGAGCCGCTTGTTGGCCTTGAGGAGTGGGAAGTAGAACTTGTTGAGCAGGAGCTGGAGCTGTAGCTTGACGAGGACCAGTATGGCAGTTTGCGGTGAAGTGGGCGTACATGTTGCAATGCACACAATATCGACAGGCGATTCCCACTGGATGATGGTAGGTACATGTTGGGCAAGCAGGGTGAGGACTAGTATATGCACGCTTGGCCGGGGGTGCATAGGTAAGTGGTGCTGCAGTTGGTCGGTGTTGAGGTTGCTGCTGAGCCGGTACAATTGAAGCGGGGCAGTGGTGGTAACAGCAAAGTTCTTGTTGTTGTTCTTCCTCTTGCGACGAGAGGACTTTGACGATTGCGGAGCGACGACAGTTTTAGCGGTTGCAGCGGTGGTAGCTTGATGCAGATTCTTCAAAGTTTTATCCCAAAACCCAGCTTTGACTCGCTTATCATTGATCTCAGCGGCGAGTAGAAAAGTTTTCTCGATGGTCGTTGTCTTGGCAGCTTGGACGAAATCAGCCACACAATCCGGAAGAGCACGGTTGTATTTCTTGATGGTGATTTCGGGAGTTTTCACTTGGTCTGGACATATTATACTAAGCTGCTTAAAGTGAGCAGTCAGAGTTGCGTTATCACCATCCTTCTGCTTCAGATGTTAGAACTCGTCCTCAAGCTTTTGGAGTTCATGGGGAGGGCAAAACTCTTTCATCATCAAGTCCTTCAACTCATCCTACGACAATCCGTAAGCTGCGTCGTTTCCCCTCTTGTTTCTCTCAACCGTCCACCAGTCTAAAGCGCAGGACTGGAAGACGCCGATGGCGTTAACAGTTCAGAGGTTGTCAGGACAGTTGCTCTGACGTAGAGTGTCACACCCCAACCGATGGCGGAATCATCAAGGCGCGGCACTAGGCGAATCAGATTGCTCAAGAGAATCCATAACAACTATATTGCGATAATATTTATTACATTCGTTATCCAATACTAACAAATAATATAATCACACATGTTATTACAGATTTCTTGTCCTCTCGAACAATACAAATCCGACAACCTAGAATTTTAGATGAGTTTCTAGACTTCCTAGCTTGAGTTGAGATAGCCTGCGATCTAACCTGCAACATACGTTAAAATAATGTCAATACAAAAGTATTGGCGAGTATACAGGTTTGATATGTAATAGTAGCGTATTAGATTAATAAGTGCTGCGAATTTCCACATGCATAAACGTAATACACGACATATATACTCACAAAACTGATACTACCAGCTAAGTCCTCGATGCTCCATTCTTCGATGGCATAACTAGGCCCCGTCGGGCGCAATAGTACTATACTAGTCGTGGTGGGACGTCACGAGTATAAGTCCTAGCACATATGCAACTAGCATCACGTATATCTATGCATATCAGTTATTCGCAAGTGATCAATTGATTGATTGAATAATTCATTTGATAAGTTCGAGTTGTTAGGAACGTATGTTACACCCAAAATGCGATAAAAAAGGGGTCAAGTATACTCACAGTGCGTATTTGGTTGGATTGGCGGGATAATGTCTGAGAATGCCCTGATTATAGACTGATCACATGAGCGTTTGATGGCGCGTTAAATGATAACGGAATACACAAAAACGAATGATAATCAGACAGAAGGCTGGCCCGTTCGGAAGGGTTGTCCGATCGGATGGGCTGTCTGATCGTCTAGCCTGTCCGATCGGTTAGCCTGTCCGATCGGCTAGCCTATCCGATCGGTTGGGTTGTCCGATCGGATAGCCTGTCCGATCGGTTAGCCTGTCCGATCGGTTGGCCTGTCCGATCGGTTGGCCCGTCCAGCTGTATTCGACAATATTTGGAAGGTTTTCGGTGGTTTTGGTCGAGACATTGCTGTGCGTGTTAAACAACTGAAATCCCGTCAAGTCTGGCTTATTTTAACGGCCGGGAATCACCCCGTTTCATCAGAACTGGCTGTTCTTGGTGGTTTTTCCATGTTTAACCCGAAATTGGTTGTCTCATCGTTAGGAATCAGATCTTAGACCAACACGACACTAGAAACGAGTAGAAGGTCGGTGTAAGTTCCGATTCCACCATTTTTGAGTGCTTTGAGAGTAAAAGAGTTGAAAGAAAATTGGAAAACTATCTTTCAATCCTTTTATTCATGATTAAGTGTAGATCTGTTACGAAAATGTTGTTTATTCTTGTGGAAATCCTTCAAATCTGAGTGGTTCTTGGTGGAATGAGGCCAACACTTGAAGTTCTTAGGAACTTCCTGATGACATCACTCTAGAACACCCCCAAATCCGTTGATTTCACAGTTAAAAGTTGAGATTCGAAAGATAGAAAGGTGGAGGAGTGCGTATAGATCAAGGAAGTACAAATTTGGAGTTGAAAACTTACAAGAATCGCGATAAATCGAGAGATGAAGAGGTTGGAGCGTCTGGTCGAACAGCAGCAGTCACATCAAGTGTTCTTGATGTGACTGAAGGGTATTTATAGGCAAAGAGGAGAAGGGAGGTGAAGGAGTGATCCGGATCGGATGGCCCGTCCGATCGGTCGGCCCGTCCGATCGGTCGGCCCGTCCGATCGGCTGACCCAGCCGTTCGGCTGGCCCATCCGTCCGGACGGCCTGTCCGTTCGGAGGCATCTCGATCCTCGTTTTTGTGCGTTGCGAGGCACACATTTTCATTCGTATTCAGTTATTATTTATTTATTTATTATAATTAATCACAAAAAGGGTCGTATATACATATCTATATTTCAAATTATGTGAAAATCGAGTTACGCGTGCCTTCGAGTGCGTTCTTCGATGTGATGTGTTGTGCCACAATGATTAACGGGGTACTACTTGCTCGTATTGCCATCATCGTCATGATGGCTGGAGGCATGGTACTCACCCGAAAGTCTTTGTTAGCGTTAATTGTTTACGTTCCAACACTTCGCGGCCATCGAGGAGGGTAGAATAGGTCCTCACTCAATGTCATCGTGAGAGTTAGTATTTGTGAAAATAGTTTTGTAATAGTGATAGAATATGCGTAATTATTCGATTATACTGCGATATAGCGATGTATGCGATATAGTTACATTATGATCCGAATCTCTGGTGCTAGGCGTAACGAGTATAACGAGTAGTAACAACGCACGAAAGTGCGGGGTGTTACACAGAGTGACTTCAATCGAATCGAAGCATTGAAACATGGCCGTAGGACCGTCTTCGCCGGTAAATTCTTTCGGACCGCAAGCTTTGAACTGCTTAAAGCTAAAAGTAGCCTTAGGCGAATCTGTTCGGGACTCTTCAGACGATTTGCTAGCGTTTTCATTCAGCTCGCTAACAATCTGGGGAATAACTTTTGTGATTTGCTTAGCGACGAGCGAGGCGATGCGCTTATCCTCATGATTACGACGTGCGGAGTGAGCAGTGTGAGATCCAAGTGATGACATTATCTGCAACAGACATCGCCATAGGATTCAAAACTCTATTTCGATTAAGCCTAACATGGTCTAGCGAGACACCAAAGCCACTTATATAAAGCACAGGAACTCATCAACCATACAATCACATAAGCACAAAATCACGTAATCACAGAACACATAAACACATAGGCACGTAAGGCACATAGAGCATATAGAAGCAGTCAGAATACAGAAACCTATCCTTCAAGGTTCACGCGCATTCGAGAATAGCGATTGCGATCAGCGAGCATACAGCGAGTAGTATAGCGTAACGGGTATCAATGATTTGTTAGCGATTTGAGGTAGATGTGCAGTGCGATTTGTGTGTGTTGATCAAAGCGAACAGCGAAAAGCGTATAAATCACCAAAATCAAACGTATAACCAGATAAAACCACATAAAACACATAAGGTTTCACATAAAATCGACAAATATCAGAGTCGGCGGTTGCTGGCTCAGAATCGAAACTCATAAAATCGGCGATTGCGAGATTGAATTCGAAAATAGATTGTCTAAGGCTAGATAGACATTGACTACCCAAAGTGATTCGACTAGTCACAAGGACTTTTGGTACGCACTTTGGCCTTCGGGACTGTGCTCTCGCCTCGATTCGGGCGAATGGCACGCATCCTTCCAGTTACAATGTGTCTTCATGTCGTTGGGGTCCGTCGAGACTTTGGTGAGAGTTTTGTAAAACCAAAATAGAGATCGGAATAAGTCGTCAAGGTTCGGGTTTCACCCCTGACTTAACAACTTCGTTCCTGTTTTGATAGAATAGAGGAAAATTTGCGTTAAAGTACGGATTTTGTAACAACTCTCACCAAAACTATTAAATTATAATTTTATTTGTCTAATAGGAAACCCTAATTGAAACTCCCAAGTAGTATCGTATGACCCCTAAAATTTTCAGAATAGTTGGAATCAGGATCAGGGCCCCTAAAACTCAAAGTGGGGTATCCCCTCATTATGTTTATCTGCTCAAAACGGTTCTAAAACATGTAATTGCGAATTTCGTCAACTCAGCAGGCCTAAGTAGGTGACAAAGCAGGCCTAGCCTATGTCACGACACGCGGGCGGGTCCAAATCGGGCTATAAATTCAGGGGCTTGGGACTTGAACTGTTTGCCTGTTTCGACGTCAAAATTCGAATTGTACGCTGAGTTATATGCTGTTTAATATAAAAACACACACGAACACGAAACGCTGCCGCGATAACTGGGTAATAGCTCGATCACTGCTACGATTTAATGTCCGATCGATAAAAACCAATCCAATGGATGTTTAAGTGCTGCTCAAACTTGGGTTTATACTTTGTCATTCGTCGTAAATACGATGGATGTTTAAGTATCGCACTTTGTCATTCCTTGTGAAGGTTTTGATCTCGTGAGTTGTCGTAAAAAGTTAGATTAAAGTTACTAACCTAGTTTTCGTGTGCATTGTTATTTGAATTATGTTACAAAGGCTAATCAGTAGGCTAGACTCTGCCCGTTTAAACTTGCAATGTGAGTCATTCTCTTTTATCAAAAGTATTTTACAATACCTCCAATTATTTTCAAAAGTTATAATTACAGGGATTAAGTCGTGGTTATCTTAAATCACTGGCTAGTGGGGTATTGTGCACATTACTAATTTTTCACAGTTAGGCTAATCAATCCTAACAGTGATAATCATCACTACTTGGGTGAAAGGACCCAATAGTGGTATGACCATCGTCACACGGTTGTGACACGACGCCAGATAAAAATAAGATAAAAGCCATTGTAATCGCTCTTATGCTGTAATTAATTGCTATGTGTCGTTTTATGAAAATTGAATGATTCACCAGTATTTCCCCGCTGACAAAATATTTTTAAAACATGTTTTCTGGCGACCTCCTGTGAATCAAGGAAAAAGTGCTACGGAGCACTAATCAAGCTTGAAGTGGTGGCTCAATTAAATAAATAAACATGTTTTGTAATCAGGGAATTTCCTCGTGAAATTCCTCTATTGTAAATTACGGGGTTCATCCCAAAATGATGAAATAAAATAATCGGGCATTTTCAAGTTTAAAAAGATCCTGTTAAAATCTTCCGCTGTCAAATCAAATAATAAATACCACGGGTTTTTCTGCCCCACGGCTCCTGGACCGGGTAAAAACGGGGCGGGGGCCGTGACAGAAAAAGGTGGTATTAGAGCACTGATTTAAGCCAATTAAGTGTTTCTAAATACTTAATCTTCTGATTGCCATTTTGTGATTCTGTGAAATTTTAATTACAACATTTTAACTTAAAGTTGTGTGCGTTTTCGTGTGTGCTAACAGCATGAATGAACTATCAGAAGCCCTTCAAAACTTTACTATCCGTACTACAGATATGGATACTACCATAGGCTACCAGGCTGATGTTGAGGAACCAATGGTATTCCGGGCTCAACCCGAGAATAAACCAAAGGTGAAAAAGAGAAGGAGGTTTGTTGGCTGGAGGCGTGTGCGTAGGAAGAAACCAACAATACCGAAGGCAAAGGTCAAAAAGGTTGAGGATCCCAAGGATAAGGGAAAAGGGATAGAGATTGGAGAGAGTTCTGGACAAGCTCAAGAAATGCCACCCTGGGAGGAGCTAGATCATAAACTGGCAATTAGTAATCTCATCGGACCTGCCGATGAAGACTTTTTCTATTACCCGGTTGAATCCCAACTCCCAGTAAATTTGGAACCTGCTATCCCAGATTCCATTGTGAACCCCCAACCTCTACCCGCAGAACTGGAAGAATGGTGGACCACCGACTAGGAATTTCAGAACCTTTTGAATAACCCTAACACCTTTTTCCCTCAGTTCGACCCGGAGCCTGCACCGAACCCACCAATGAGCAATGAGAACTTAGCTGAACTCCGCCACTATGGCGAGGAGTTGGTGGATGCAGGGAATAGAATTCGGGAAGTGGGAGAGCAGATCTCCTGGAAGTACGACGAGAGGGAACGTCGTTTCTGAAATACCAACTAACGGGGAAAGTGTGTGGTGGTGTGTTTGTTTAATAATAATAAAATATTAATATGATCTTGTAAAAATAAAACTTCTGTAAGATAATCAGTGTGTACGGATGCATACTATTAAAATATATAAAATCGGATAGTCGCAAGGTCGACAATTTTGACTGTACGTGTTAGTGTGATTATGTGTCTTTCTTTTTGTGGTATTTGACTATTTGTTAATTTACAGTATGGGTAAGCAAAGAATTTCGCACATCTATCGTCAACTAGATAATTCACCAAAGGATAAGGGAACCTCGTCCCAATCAAATTCCTCCAGATACTCCGCAAATACTAGGGAAGGAATATTTGTTCGTAAGACACAGTTTGAGGAACCACTTACCCCTAAGAAAAGACGTCGGATTATTAGGAAAAGTCAAGAAAAAGAAATGATAATTAATAAGGAAACTCAGGAAATAGGCAATAAACCCCCATGGGAAGACAAATTGGATGAAAAATGGGCAGATCTCTATATGTTAGCTACTACAGCAGTAAATGCCAACCTTTAATTAAGTAAACTGCCAAACCCGGACCAACCAATAAAGTTAGATCTCCATACCTTTATCCAGTACTAGCACTCATATCATCTATAAACCAGAAACTTTAGTAAAAAGAAATAAAATAAAAAGTATGCCGAGAGCTAGACTAAAATGCACAACCCTAGTATATTTTAAATTTCAGTTGTAAGTTGTAATAGGCATGTATATGAATAAAAGTCGACTATTTTAACTATACGTGTTTGATGTAATTTCGTGCGATTACTTTATTTACCTTTAAGTGAAATTATCCATACCAATAACTTATTTTATATTGTTAGTTACCAGATGGAACACGTTGTGAATGAACCGGTTAATGAAGTTAATCAATCAGAAAACCATAATGAGGATCACTTCTTAAATCGACAAGATATAGAAAACATTGTCGCTCAGGGAATAGCTAATGCTATTCCGGTAATCGTCGCTGCAGTTAAAAGTCCTATTGAGCCTTCACAAGCTCACCCCAGTAAACGCACGCGCGACGATAATTTCAGTAATAGTGTTAACGGAGGAGGCGATAACGACAACTTAATTCAGGCCCCAATACTCAAAAGAATGAGAGCTGCAACGCCTGGTTGCACTTACAAGGAATTTCTTGCCTGTAAACCAGCTGAATTTGCAGGCAATGAAGGGGCGACTGCTGCACTACATTGGTTAGAGAAAACTGAATCGGTAATTAAAATAAGTAAATGCGTGGAGGAAGATAAAGTCATGTACGCTTCTCACCTTTTTAAGGAAGAAGCATTAGAGTGGTGGAATACGGTACTGCAAGCCAAGGGAAGTGACTTGGCCTATGCTATGAATTGGGAAGAATTCAGACAAATGGTGGAAAGAAAATTTTGTCCCGAATATGAGAAGGAATAAATGGCAAACAAGTTCCTGAGTCACCGAATGGTGGATGTTAACTGTCAAGGTTATACTTCGAAAATTTTCGAGTGTGCCAGGATTGTGCCAACTCTGGCTTCGCCTGAGCCAGTACTTTCTCGCTACATTTGGGGTTTGATTAGCGAAATCCGTAATATCGTCAAAGCTGCCAGACCTCGCACAATTGATGATACAGTGGAATTAGCCAATACCTTGACAAAGGAACTGGTACGCACGCGAGAAGAAAACAGAAAGAAGGACCTGGCTTAGAAATTTCCCAAGGATTCCGAGGGGGTAACGCTAGTAACAACTTCAGGAAAAGAGGAACTGGGCAATCCTCCATTATCCCATTTTGCAGGATTTGCAAAAGAAAGCATTCTGGAAAATGCAGAGGGTATTGCAATTTCTGCAAAATTCCAGGGCATCAAGAAGAAGATTGCAGGAGGAAGAAATCGACGATCTGCTTCAACTGTGGAGAAGCTGGACATTTTAGACCAGATTGCCCTAAACTGGTCAAACCAGCTGACAATAAGGCTAAACCTGCAGAAGGAACGACCAAGAAGAATGTAAGAACCTTTCAGTTGACTACACAAGAAGCGGATCTGATTCCGGATGTGATCACGGGTACGTTCCTAGTTCACAACGTTTATGCGAAAGTATTATTTGACTTTGGTGCAAACCAAACTTTTATAAATACTTCGTTCTGCCAAGCTCTTAAATTACCATTAACCAAACTTAGGCAGATTTATACGGTAGAAACAGCCGACGGTAACTCTGTTAGTATAGATCGAGTTTTGCAGGAAAGTAAAATAGAACTTTCAGGTTATAAATTTTCTACAAACCTGTTACCCATGAACTTAGCTGGATTCGATGTTGTGTTAGGAATGGATTGGCCAACCATGCTCGAATCCTTTGTGAAAAGAATTCCATAGAAATTCGTGTGCCATCAGGAGAAGTAATTGTGTAGGGGATAAGCCACGAAAGCCAATGAAATTTATTTCAGCCATGAAAGTGGCCAGTTATTCGAGAAAACAAGGAGTAGCATATATGGTTTCAATAGTTGCTAATACCAAAAGTAAAGAACTTAAGGACATTCCAGTAGTATCAGAATACTCGGATGTATTCCCAGAAGAACTACCTGGATTGCCACTCGATAGGGAAGTAGAATTTAGAATTCATCTAATTCCTGGAACTAAACCAATAGCCGAGGCACCTTATCGGTTAGCACCCACCGAAATCCTAGAATTGAAAAAGCAGTTAGATGAATTACTAAGCAAAGGATTTATACAACCTAGTTCATCCCCTTGGGGAGCACCAGTGTTGTTTGTAAAGAATAAAGATGGTTCGATGCGAATGTGTATCGATTATAGGGAGTTGAACAAAGTTACAATTAAGAATAGATACCCATCACCTAGGATTGATGATCTTTTTTATCAGCTTCAGGGAGCTAGATATTTCTCTAAGATAGATTTACGCTCCGGATATCATCAATTGAAAGTACAAGAAGAAGACATAGCTAAAACTGCTTTCAGAACTAGGTGGGGTCATTACGAGTTTATAGTCATGCCATTCGGATTAACAAATGCTCCTGCAACATTTATGGATATGATGAATAGAATCTGTAAACCATATATGGATAAATTTGTAATTGTCTTCATCGACGATATACTTATTTATTCCAAGAATCAGGAAGAACATTGTCAACACCTGTATGCACTCTTAACTTTGTTAAGAAAGGAGAAACTTTACGCCAAATTCTCCAAGTGTGAATTTTGGCTGCAGGAGGTGCAATTTTTAGGACACCTGGTGAATCACGAAGGTATTCACGTAGATCCCTCCAAAATAGAAGCCATCACCAAATGGAAGGTCCCGCAATCAGCTATGGAAGTTAGAAGTTTTCTAGGGTTAGCTGGATACTATAGGCGATTCATTAAAGATTTTTCTAAGATAGCCGTGCCATTAACTAAGCTAACATGTAAAGCAGTAAAGTTTGAATGGGGACCTAGGCAAGAAGAGGCTTTTAAGATTCTAAAGCAAAAGTTAACAAATGCTCCAATTCTTGCCTTACCAAAAGGGACATAAGATTTTGAAGTTTACTGTGATGCTTCTAAGTTAGGATTTGGATGTGTGCTAATGCAACGCAAGAAGGTAATTGCGTATGCCTCAAGGCAATTGAAGAAGCACGAGGAAAACTATACGACTCATGACTTAGAATTATGTAACACCTCGAAATTTTGTGTCCAATAATGTGTTGACACGTGTCATGAGCTTACACGTAGCATTAAATATTAAATAAAGGACTAAAGTTGACAAACCTTGAAAGTATGTAAATTCGAGGGTTATAAATGTCAACGAAGGGTAAATATACTGTATAGTAACCCTAAACGATGCTCGTACCTTCAAATGAATAAATCATGGATCGTACGCGGCGAAACGCGGGAGAAAGTGAGAGATTACAAGCTACAGGGGTTAATTGTGTCAACATGTTTAATTTATACCTCTGAGTGACCCTTTGACGAACCTGAGGCTTTGTAACAGTAAAATACGCTCACTGGAATATACTATATGAATTTCGCGAAGTTCCGTTTTAAAACGAGAAAGTTATGATCAAATTCGTATGCGAGGGGTTAAAAGTTATGATCAAACTAGGAAAAAAACCGAAACATCAGGGAGTAAAATGGCTATTTTTAAAGGTTTGAAGCAAAACCGTTAAAGTGACCAAACCACAGGGAGCAAAACGGAAGTTTACTCTAGATTAAATCTTCAAGTAGATTTAATGGAACAATTGAAAAATGTTCAAGAAACAGCAATCAAGGACGATGCTGAAGAAATGAAAGGAAGGATAAAAGAATTAGAGCAAGGAGCTGATGGAATTTGGAGATTCCATAAGAAAAGCATTTGGGTACCTAAGCAAGGAGAGTTAAGAAATAAGATTTTAGAGGAAGCTCATAAATCTAGGAAATAATAAGATGTACCAAGATCTAAGAAATAACTTCTGGTGGATAGGAATGAAGAAGGACATAGCTAGATATGTATCTAAGTGTCTGACCTGTTCGCAAGTTAAGGCAGAACACCAGAAACCTTCAGGGTTACTCCAACAATTAGAAATGCCTGTTTGGAAATGGGAACTAATAACCATGGATTTTGTTACTAAATTGCCCAAAACCCGAAAGGGTAATGACGCGATTTGGGTAATTGTGGATCGATTAACCAAATCAGCTCATTTTCTACCCATCAAGGAAACCTTTAGCATGGAAAGGTTAGCCAAGTTGTACGTAGACGAAGTAGTTTCCTTACATGGAGTTCCACTCTCCATTGTATCGGATAGGGATAGTCGTTTTACTTCACATTTCTGGACGAGTTTTCAAGAAGCAATGGGAACCCGATTAAATTTAAGTACTGCCTACCATCCCCAAACTGATGGACAAAGTGAAAGGACGATCCAAACCTTGGAAGATATGCTTAGGGCATGTGTGATCGATTTTGGGGGGACTGGGATAACCACCTACCCTTAATTGAATTCTCCTATAACAATAGTTATCATTCAAGCATCGAAGCTGCCCCGTTCGAAGCACTATATGGACGCAAGTGTAGAACTCCGGTTTGCTGGGCAGAAATAGGGGAAAGTCAGTTATCAGGTCCTGAAATAGTACAAGAAACCACCGATAAGATCACTCAAATCAAGGAAAGACTAAAGACGGCTCGAGATCGCCAGAAAAGTTATGCAGACAACCGACGTAAGCCGCTAGAATTCTAAGTCGGTGACAAGGTACTCTTGAAAGTTTCTCCTTGGAAAGGAGTAGTACGATTCGGAAAGAAAGGGAAACTAAGTCCATGGTACATTGGACCATTCCCAGTAATCCAGCGAATAGGACAGTCGCCTATCGCCTACAACTACCAGAAGGGCTAGCTGGAGTACATGATGTGTTTCATGTATCCAACCTCTAGAAATGTTTATCTAACGAATCCCTGGTAGTACCTCTTCAAGATGTAGAGGTAAATGAAAAGTTAAAATTTGTGGAGAAACCACTGCAGATCGAGGACAGAAAGGTCAAGTTTCTCAAACACAAAAGACTAGTGCTAGTCAAAGTCAAGTGGGATTCGAAGAGAGGACCGGAGTACACTTGGGAGCTAGAATCAGAAATGAAGCGGAAATATCCTCATCTATTCCAGTAAATCTCGAGGACGAGATTTTATTAAGGTGGGGAGGATGTAACAACTCTCACCAAAACTATTAAATTATTATTTTATTTGTCTAATAGGAAACCCTAATTGAAACCCCCAAGTAGTATCGTATGACCCCTAAAATTTTCAGAATAGTTGGAATCTGGATCAGGGCCCCTAAAACTCAAAGGGGGGGGGGGGGGTATCCCCTCATTATGTTTATCTGCTCAAAACGGTTCTAAAACACGTAATTGCGAATTTCGTCAACTCAGCAGACCTAAGTAGGTGACAGAGCAGGCCTAGCCTACTTTGGATTGCCCCGCGACACGCGACAGGGACATGTGATCCTGTCGCGACACGCGGGCGGGTCCAAATCGGGTTATAAATTCAGGGGCTTGGGACTTGAACTGTTTGCCTGTTTCGACGTCAAAATTCGAATTGTACGCTGAGTTATACGCTGTTTACTATAAAAACACACACGAACACGAAACGCTGCCGTGATAACTGGGTAATAGCTCGATCACTGCTACGATTTAATGTCCGATCGATAAAAACCAATCCAATGGATGTTTAAGTGCTGCTCAAACTTGGGTTTATACTTTTTCATTCGTCGTAAATACGATGGATGTTTAAGTATCGCACTTTGTCATTCGTTGTGAAGGTTTTGATCTCGTGAGTTGTCGTAAAAAGTTGGATTAAAGTTACTAACCTAGTTTTCGTGTGCATTGTTATTTGAATTAGGTTACAAAGGCTAATCAGTAGGCTAGACTCTGCCCGTTTAAACTTGCAATGTGAGTCATTCTCGTTTATCAAAAGTATTTTACAATACCTCCAATTATTTTCAAAAGTTATAATTACAGGGAATAAGTTGTGGTTAACTTAAATCACTAGCTAGTGGGGTATTGTGCACATTACTAATTTTTCACAGTTAGGCTAATTAATCCTAACAGTGATAATCATCACTACTTGGGTGAAAGGACCCAATAGTGGTATGACCATCGTCACATGGTTGTGACACGGCACCAGATAAAAATAAGATAAAAGCCATTGTAATCGCTCTTATGCTGTAATTAATAGCTATGTGTCGTTTTATGAAAATTGAATGATTCACCAGTATTTCCCCGCTGACAAAATATTTTTAAAACATGTTTTCAGGCGACCTCCTGTGAATCAAGGAAAAAGTGCTACGGAGCACTAATCAAGCTTGAAGTGGTGGCTCAATTAAATAAATAAACATGTTTTGTAATCAGGGAATTTCCTCGGGAAATTCCTCTATTGTAAATTACGGGGTTCATCCCAAAATGATGAAATAAAATAATCGGGCATTTTCAAGTTTAAAAAGATCCTGTTAAAATCTTTCGCTGTCAAATCAAATAATAAATACCACGGGTTTTTCTGCCCCACGGCTCCTGGACCGGGTAAAACCGGGACGGGGGCCGTGACAGATTTCACTCCTGATTCAACGCAAATTCTCCTGTTTGTAATGATAAAATGCGGGTCGAACAAACGATTTAGTCGAGAGTTTGTGGTTTTCACACGTAATCTCGAACTAATCACTCGTTCGTTTTCGAAAAGTAGAGTGTAGTGATAGTGTAGTGGGCGAGAATAACTAGATATAGCAAGTAAGCTTGTACAAAACCCCTAAGGGTATGCACAAGTCGGTCTGTTGGTACTTAGACTATAGACTAGGTCGTTTCTAAGACATCGACCCGGACTAGGTCGAGTCTTGCCTAATTCGCTATAGTTATGGCTCTGATACCAATATGTCACACCCCAACCGAAGGCGCAAACCTTGGGGCATGGCACTGAGTGAACAGATTGTCAAGAGATATTCCATAACAACTAAATTACCAAATAGTTAATATTATGTCCCATACCATAACCCATTAAGTAATCTAATTATTACAGACATCGATATTCTCCAAACAAAAGCATGTTCGACAACTCAGATTTCAAATAAAAATAAATTGTTTGCTTGTTTCTAGACTCCTCCTAACTTGATTCCTCACAGCAAGCATCCTAGCAGATAGCATCCTAAACACCTGTCGCATACATTAAAATACGGGTCGATACACATAGTGTAAAGGTGAGCATACAAGTTTGATATAGTATAATAGAGTTCGAAATAGTTTACGCGTAACCAGCATGTAACATGTATAAAGTGAAGGCAAGTAGGTTATCGACAGATAAATATGCACAGACGTGACTACGAGTTGTAGAATGCGCAACACATGTCCCCACTGGAACACGTGAAGTAAAGCCCTTAACAACCCCTGTCCACGACAGGTGATGAGTCCAAACTATAGTACTATCGTTGCTAAGGTTTCAGGCAACAATCACTGTGTTAACATAACATACAAGCATTCATTGAAAAACACGTAACATGCAATAACGGTTAGCGTATAAATAGTGTTTACGTTGTGTGTAGATTGTGATTTGAATATAGATAACGTATGTAACATCCAAGAGTGCGTAAAGCAAAAAGGGATCGAATATACTCACAGAATGTGTTTAACAAGTAAACACGCTCTTCGATTGAAGGGACCGCTGAGAGAGATTAGCCTGAACAGTTAACGATAGCATAAACTATAAGCGACGCGTAAAACAGTGCAAGGTGATAAATGTCGGATGGTAACCCGATCGGATGGCAATCTGATCGGATGGCCAGTCGATCGGGTGGCAATTCGTTCGGATGGTCATCCGATCGGATGGCCATTCAATTGGATTGTCACCTCATTTGGTAAAGATGTGTTTGTGTATGATGGTTTCTCTTTTGAAGTTTTCTTGTAGCATTTTGAAAACAGAGAAGTATCTCTACCCTTCAGGTCGAACAATCGAACGACGGTTCGATTGGGTGACGATCCGTTCGGCGAGGTATTTCTCAGAGAACAAGTTCACAGCAGTGTTGTCACTCGATCGGATGGTCTACCGGTCGGGTGACAATCCGTTAGAACTGATAATGCGTTGAACATGTTGAAAATTGTTTAAGTGTTGAAGTTCCAAACATCACATGGTCGGTGGTCGGTGGTCGATCGATCGGATGGCAATCCGATCGGACGACAATCCGCTCGACGTTTAAAACTTTGAAAGGTTAAAATAATAGTTTAAGTGTGGAACCAAGTGCAAGCCGATCGGATGGCTGTCTGATCGAATGGCAATCCGATCGGATGGTAATCCGATCGGACGGCAATCCATCCCAACGGCCTGATCGTCTTGACACTTGATTGTTTTGATAGTTTGTACTTTTCATCGAGACGATGTGATAACGTGCCAAACAACGAAAACCTCGTCAAGACCCAAGTCGCCCGGTCGGACAGGAACCACCCTAGTCCGACCCGTTAACTGTTCGAGACGGTGTTTCATCTTTAACCCGAAATCGGTAGTCTCTTGGATAGAATCCAGGTCTTGAACCAACACATCAACAAGAAGGAGTAGAAGATCAGAACAAGCTCCGATTCTATTGGTTTTGAGTGCATTGAGTGTAAAAGAGTTGAAAGAGAGTTAGAAACCATCTTTCAATCCTTTTTCACCATGAATATGTTTAGATCTATGCAAGATCTTTGTTCATTCATGTGAAAATCGTACAAATCTAAGTTGTTCTTGGTGGGTTGAAGCCAAAACATGAAGTTCATAAGGACTCCATGATGACATCACCCCAGAACACCTCAAATCCACTGATTTCACAGTTAAAAGTTAAGATTCAAAAGAGAGAATGATGAAGAAGTGTGTGTAGATCATAGAAGTACAAGATTTAGGTTGGAATTTTACAAGAATCGCGAGACATCGAGAGAAAGAAGCTTGGGAGTGCGGCTGGGTCGAGTGAGAGCTGTCACATCACAAATGATGTGAGAGGTTGGTATTTGTAGGGTTTCCCAAAAAGGAAAGTATGCAAGGATCGAGTGGGTCACCGATCGGATGGTTGTCCGATCGGGTGGCAATCCGATCGGATGGCAATCCGATTGGTTGACCATCCGATCGAGCAGGCACTCGATCGAGTGGCTCCAATGATTGAGCTTCGGCGTTTTGTTTCGTGCGTTGAGTTTTGCGATGCATTAGTATTTACACATTAATCCCAACTACTATATCTAACATACAATCACTATAATTAACTTGTGTTTAGCGTCTGCGATTCGATTGCGATAGAGTTGCGATTGCGTTTTGATTTAACCACCACCAAACATAAAGTAAATAAACATGCACAAGTAACACATAAGTAGCACACACACGTAAAACAATCTCCAGAACACATAATTCGAGTCGCGAATGCGATTGCAATCCTAAGTCTCTTACATCACTTGGTGAAGACAAGTGTTTAATATAATACTTTTTATTTTTAATCTTTTGCACTTTTTATTTGGTTTTGTATTAATGACTTTAATAACTAGTTGCTTATGTTGAAGGTGACTTTTCCTTATCGTTTGTCTGTGGTATCTTGGCATTATTTTACTGTCTATATAAAATAAAAGATTTTCACCATTCATATCTCCACGGTCTATATGGAGGTATGTTGGCTACCTGGTCGGGGGTTAAGGGAACAGTTTGGTAAGGGTCTTGCCCTTGTTCAGCGTTTAGAGGTCCTGCAAGGGACCTGGGTCAAATTTAGTAGGATCTCCTTCAATACCCAAAGGTATTGGATGGTGGGGATCCAAACTCTTTGACCCCCACATAAGTTAACTACTATTAATACTATAACCCGGCTATTTAGGACTGTATCCCTGCTGACTCAGACTACTTAGTCGAGGGTAACGTCACCTCCAAAAGAGGGGCCTACCATAATTTGCATTAATAACTTAATTCATTATCTTTCAATAATCCGACCCTTTAGGATTGTATCCTTGCTGACTCAAACTACTGGGTTGAGGGTAACGTCGCCTTCAAAAGAGGGGCCTACTACAATAACTAAGATAATCTCTTAAACAAGTGCAAAAGTGCGAAAATAATCAAAGGTTATACTAATGCCCGAGTCGGATCCAAGGGATTCATCTTGTCTATCTGTTTTTATTTTTATTTTATTTTTCAGCATTTAGTTAGTTTTATTTTCTTAGTTTAAAAATCTTTTTTCTAACATTTTGATTTGATTAGACGTTGAGGATAAACCGGTACTAAAAGCTCTTATGTCCTTGGACGACCTCGGTATCTTACCAACACTATACTACGTCCACCATGGGTGCACTTGCCCATATGTGTGTTTAGTGTTAGTAAATATCTTGTTTTATAAATTTAAAACTTGGCTAAAAGTGTAAAAAGGGCTTAAAATATACATCTAAAACATATACACACTGACACGCATCAAGTTTTTGGCGTCGTTGCCGGGGACACAAGGATTTTAAGAAAGTTAGGAATCAACGGCCTAATCATATTTTTATTTTTATTTTTAATTTTTTAGGATTTTCTTAGTTTTTCAGCTTCTGCGGAGCTCAGCACGGGCCGTGCCTGGTCGGACACGGGCCGTGCCCAGCGTTGTTACTGGCAGTTTTTAGTTTTCCAAGTTACAGAAGGCTGACCACGGGGCCGTGTCGGTGCAACACGGAGCCGTGTCCAACTCTCCAGTAACTGGGATCTGGAAAACAATCAATGTAACTCCGACCACGGGCCGTGTTCACTGAGCACGGGGCTGTGGTGAACCTTCTGACCAGCATTCTTTTCTGTTTTTATTGCAGGACTTGGAACCAGACGCCACCCCTACGTAGTGTATGAGCTCCAGTTCTAATAAGGACATAAAAGAACCTCTAGAAGAACCCGAACGCTTTCTCAGAAAAAGACTAAAAGCCAAAAACCAAGAGAAGGTTCCGGGAAATCCACTTCCAATGGCGGACCAACGTACCCTCATGGATTATCTACGACCCACCGTAGGTAATCTCGGCGCCGCTATCAACGCACCGAATGTTGAAGCCAATAACTTCGAACTTCGGCCGCATTTGATACAGATGCTTCAAAACTCCGCAACCTTTCATGGGCTTGCGGGCGAGGATCCCCATCTACATATTACTAATTTCTTAGAAATATGTGATACTTTTCGGATCAATGGAGCATCAAATGACGCCATCCGCCTCCGAATGTTTCCTTTTTCACTAAAAGACCGAGCAAAAGCTTGGCTTAACGCCCTCCCAGCTGGATCGGTAAACACCTGGGATGAACTAGCCCAAATATTTCTATATAAGTATTTCCCTCCCGCTAAAACGGCTAAATTAATGACTGCGATTAATACATATTCACAAGAGGACGGGGAATCCTTATATGAAACTTGGGAAAGGTTCAAGGAGCTATTGCGAAAGTGTCCACATCACGGCCTTGCGATATGGCAACAAGTATCCACTTTGTATAATGGGTTGTTGCCACACACAAGGCAGACACTTGACTCTAGCTCCGGGGGACTTTTAGGTAATCGCCGCCCGCATGAAATATATAATCAAATTGAGGAAATTGCTCAAACCAATTTTCAGTGGCACACTCCCCGAGGCAATAAATCTATTGCACCGGGCGCCCATAAGGATGATGAAAGCACTTCTTTACAAGCCCAAATCGAGGCCCTTTCTTCGAAAATAAAAAAAATTGGAAATGACAAAAACAGTCTCGGTTATGGCTTGTGAAGGAGAAGTCAAAATAGGAGTTGAGCAAGGAGTGACGGATCGCAATTAGCAATCTATTCTTCCTTTGACTTCAATCTTGACTTTGACTTTGACTTCCGAAACACGGGGTGTTACAGTCCCGCTGCATGAGCACACAGCTCATTCCACGGTTCGAGGCATCACAATATACCACGAAATCGTTATTCCCATCGGGTAGGGTTAGAACAGGAGCGTTACACAAAAGGGTCTTTAGAGTCTGAAAAGATTCCTCTTGCTCGGGACCCCAAGCAAAAGGTTTCTCTTTTTGGGTTAACGAAGTGAGGGGAACAACAATCTTAGAAAAGTCCGAGATGAATCGACGGTAATAACCCGCCAATCCTAAAAATGAATGAATCTCATATACGGATTTAGGCGTACTCCAATTCTTCACTGCTTCGATTTTAGACGGATCAAAATGAGTACCTTGCTGACTAACGACATGACCAAGAAATTGCACTTCATCGATCCAAAAGTCACACTTAGAGAATTTAGCATACAAACGTTCACCACGTAAAAGTTCAAGCATGAGGCATAGATGACGAGCATGATCAGCTTTAGATTTAGAATAAATGAGAATATCATAAATAAAGACTATCACAAAACGATCCAAATAGGGTTTACAAACACGATTCATGAGGTCCATGAACACAGCTGGTGCGTTGGTCAATCTGAAAGGCATGACCACGAACTCGTAGTGTCCATAACGAGTACGAAAAGTGGTTTTGGGTACATCGTCCTCGAGTACACGAAGCTGATGATAACCAGAACGAAGATCGATTTTCGAGAAACAGGACGGGCCTTGTAGTTGGTCAAATAGATCATCAATACGAGGTAGAGGGTAACGATTCTTAACGGTAAGCTTGTTAAGTTCACGGTAGTCGATACACATATGGAATGAACCATCTTTATTCTTGACGAATAGTACGGGAGCACCCCATGGAGAGGTACTTAGACGAATGAATCCCTTGTCGAGCAATTCTTGTAGTTGACTAGACAGCTCTTGCATCTCGGAAGGTGCAAGTCGGTAAGGAGCCTTGGCGACAGGAGTCGCACCAGGTATTAGATCAATACGAAAATCAACGGATCTAGGAGGAGGAAGACCGGGTAGATCTTCAGGAAAGACATCAGGGAACTCACAGACTACTTGAACATCACTTATGTTCTTCCCTTTGCCCTTTTGTTCCACCACGTGGGCCAAGAAGGCAAAGTTCTGTTTGTGTAAGCATCTATTCGCTTGAGTGCATGACATTAGCCTTAGTCCTTTCGAATGTCGGTCTCCATAGACATGCAAAATATCACCGGGCGGAAGAGGTAAACGGACAAACTTCTCATGATAAGCAATCTCGGCATGGTTCTTATGCAACCAATCCATACCGATAATGACATCAAAACTACCCAATTGCATGGGTATTAGATCAATAGTAAACACGTGGTCGTTAAGAATCAGGGAACAACTACAAAGAATAGAGTCAACTAGAATAGACTTTCCATCGGCAATCTCCACCGAAAACGACTTAGGTAACTTAGAGCGTGCACAGTTTAACAAAGATTCAAATTCCACAGACACAAAACTTCTATCGGCACCAGTATCAAACAGAATCAAAGCGTAGAGGTTATTCACAATTAACGTACCATTAACGACGTCATTGTCATTACGAGCCTGGTTAGCATTGAGATTGAACGCTCGTCCACGAGCGGCTGGCTGTTGGTCTTGGTTCAGCTGAGGACACTGGTTACGAAGATGAGTAGTGTCTCCACACTTGTAGCATGCACGAACAGCATTGACTGGCCTCGGGTTCTGCTGAGGAGCTGGAAGAGCTGGTAGGGTTGCCTGAGCTGGGGCTTGCTGGGTTGGTTGAGCAGGGTTAGCTTGACGGCAATAGAGAGTCGTGTAACCATAGCGATTACAGTTGGTACACAAATGACATGCTGAGGTAGTAGGGTGATGAAAGCTGCAAGTCGCACACTTGGGGTAAGACCCAGAGTATTGCTTCTTGACTTCAGGTACAACAGGGTTCTGAACAGCAGCAGCAGGAGCAGGTTTAGCAACAGGTTTTTGAACAACCGGAATAATTGCATTGCATCCTGAACCCTGAGACTTTCGCCTCTTGTTCTTGCTGCCACTTGGCTGCTGGGTAACTTGATGTGCAGACTTGGAAGGAGCGGAGTTAGCAAACTGCTTATCACGAACGCGGTTGTTATTGAGACTAGCTGCAAGACGGTAGACTTCCTCAATAGTTTCGAGCTGAGCTGCTTCTATAGAATCACGCATAGCAGGAGGTAGACCATTGATGTACTTGGTTATCATGCGCTTAGGAGTAGAAACCAAGTGAGGAATGATCAAGCTGAGCTGCTTAAAACGAGTAGCATATGCCAGATTATCATCACCAATCTGCTTCAAGTGCCAAAACTCTTCTTCAAGCTTCAATTATTCATGGGGAGGGCATAACTCAAGCATCATTAGTTCTCGCACCTCAATCCATGGAAGAGCATAGGCCTCTTCATTCGAACGGATGTTCCTTTCATTTGACCACCACTCCAACGCTCTGCCTTGGAACATTCCATTCGCACTCCTAGTCTTTAGATGATCTGGGCACTCGCTGTTAATGAAGGTAACTTCGATGCTGTCGAACCACTCGAGCATAGCAGTCACCCCATCACTGCCCGTGAAAGGCTTAGGGTTGGAAGAGACGAAATGTTTGTAGCTGAACTTAGTAGGCTTTAGCTTTTCGGCTTTTGAGTCCACAGAGGATGGATGAGTGTCTGATCCTTGGATCTTAGAGATGATCTTTGGCACGACTCGAGCAATCTGGTCGGCCATAAATGACATCATCTTTTTCTGAGACTTCTCCCTGGATCTCTTGAGAGTGTCGGATAGCTTACGAGAAGACATCTAAAGATCCAACAAGAGGATCGTATAAGTCTAAAGTTTCACAGTATAGATTCACACACGATAGACTAAGACTCAAGATTCACAAGATTCACATAGATACCGCAAACCCACGACCTTCGCATGGCACGTTGTACGAAGTTTGACAACATGTCAGAAACACTTATATATAGGAAGTACCAGCAGCGTATCCACCACGTTTCGGGCACATTTGCTTCTGCCTCGTACTCGTTGTCATGTTACGTGTCACAAAACACACTCACCATCATCATCATAGTTTCACATAGATCTCAATAAATTCAATAGATTTCCAATAGACTCAATAGATTTCAATAGATTCACTAGATTTCCATAGTTTTCAATAGATTTCAATGGATTCAATAGATTTCCCATAGACCCAATAGACTTCGATAGATTTCAATAGATTCACATAGATTAGTGTTAACAAATCCACAAACAACGAAATCCCGCATGGCACGTGCTACGAAAATTCGGCAACATGACGGAAACACTTATATATAGGAAGTACCAGCGGCGTATCCACCATGCTTCAATCATGCCACGTCCGTCTCATCATCGGTGTCATGCTTCGTTAACCACAACATTAGAATTCACCACAAGATCTCCACATAGATTGACCAAATAGGTTCAATAACATAGATTAGCCCAAATAGATTTCACAACTTCACCGAGCCTACAAAACTACGAACTTCACTTAGCGCGTGGTACGAAGGTTTGGTATCATGCCAGAAACACTTATATATAGGAAGTACCAGCGGCGTATCCACCATGCTTCGGACATGCCACTTTCGCCTCGTTTTCGGCGCTAGGCTACGTTTCGTATTTTGTTTCCCAAAACAACACATACATAGATTACACGTAGATTTCACTTAGGGTACGCAATAGATTTCACATAGGTTACACCAACGGTTCTCTCATAGTTTTAGAATTCAATCAACATCATCTCCGATCTGCAAAACACTAAGTTTCGCATGGCACTTGGTACGAAAATTGGTAACATGTCGGAAACACTTATATATAGGAAGTACCAGCGACATATCCACCATGTTTCGGACACGTCACTTTTCCTTCGTATTCCATGCCATGTTACATCTTAGTGCCTTACAACCATAGTAACACATAGGTTCACCAGATAGATTAACACCATAGATAAGCTTCTTAAATTTAGTTTGATCCTAAGAGATTAGAATTAACGTTTTAGATTGCGGACATACGTGCGATTTGTGTGAAAAGCCTCAAATCAAACGAAGAATCAAGATAAACGAAGAGTTAAGGTAGATGAAGTTCCAAGTTTAAAACCACATGTAAAATCGAGATAACATAAAAGATAGGCTCATGAAACATAGAGTGTTCCGGGTAGAGGAACGGTTGACTAACCAAAGTGAATCGAACCCCTTTCGAATTGGGGCACCGTGTCTTGACTTACTTGGATAAATACGTCATCGATGTTAGGCCTACAATATCTGTCCATTTAGTCATTTCACGTTCCTAATTGAATGGAAGTTTCTAGACTTTGGCGAGACAATCAAAACATCAAGGAGTGGGACTAGTTATCAAGGCCTGAGTTTCACCTCTAACTTGACAACATTGTACCCTAATAGCATTGGTACTTATCCACAGACAAGACCTACTAGGATAATATGGAGGTTTTCCATCAAGGTTCGGATGTCACTCCTGACTTGAGGGCAACCTCGTACAAAAATACAAACACTGATTAACAGTGTTTTCAAAGTATCAAGTGTATATTGTATCAGCCTTAGGAAAGGCATTGTAAACTTAGCAGGAAAGTGTGCTACTAGGAAGCAGATACGGTAGATCGCATAAGTGTTAAACAACAAATAAGAATCAAGATTCCTAGAACTATAGACTAGGGCAAGTATTCCTACTTATCCTAATTCCCTATAGTTATGGCTCTGATACCAATCTGTCACACCCCAACCGGTGGCGGAAACATCGGGGTGCGAGCACTAAGCGTTCAGATTGCTCATGAGATTCCATAACAATAAAAGTTTCAATATAGATTAATCAAGATTCATGCATAAATTTGTCTAAAACAGTATCACCGACAAAAGATTCAAAATACAGCCATCAATCATTGTTTAAAGTCTAGATTTTAACTAGGTGGGTTTTCAAGCATCAGCCCTAGCTTGATTTCCATGATTCAGCATCCTATCAGCCATGCTAGTGTTCGCAGTCCAACAAGTGATAGCCCAAGTATCCCGATGCTTTGTTGTTTTCTCAAGTCTCAAGGAAAACTAGAATCCTCCTAACAATACCCCCGAGAATAATGGGAAGGTGCATCTCCTATAGCGCTACTATTGTTAAGGCGGAACTACACACCCTGGATTAAATGTCCACATAGCACAAATAGAATACAAGAGTCACGAGTTTCACACACACATAGGATAGAGTTTAGTTTGCAAAAGTCTCAAGTATCATAGTTTAATAGAATACATGTTACATCCCAAAGGTTAAAACAAAAAGGGATCGAGTATACTCACAGTGATTGCTTAACATGTTAACTGTTATTGGATCAAAGGGAGCTCTTTAGAGTTAGTCTGATTAGATTACAACAGTTAAGAGTCGGGCAAAATAACGAGATTGCGCAAAGTGTCAGATCAGTCATCCTGATCGGATGGCTGTTCGATCGGATGGCTATCCGATCGGATTGCCATTCGATTGGGATGGCTATTGTGTGTGTGTGGGGGGGGGGGGACATATAGCTATTCGATCGGATGGCTATCCGATCGGATTGCCATTCGACCCAAGGTTCTAAGTTTTCAAAATTCAAAGTCTCAAAAGATTCTAAGTGTTGAAAGGTTCCAAGGCACATTGTCACCTCGATCGGATGGCAGTTCGATCGGATGGCTATCCGATCGGATTGCCATTCGACGATCAAAGTTTCAAGGTATGAAAATGTTTAGGGTTGGAAGAGAAGTGTCTCGTGATCGGGTGGCTGTTCGATCGGATGGCTATCCGATTGGCTTGCCACTCGATTGGGTTATCCTTGTCTCGTTCCCAAACTTGTAAAGTTTCTAAATTTCTGTTTAAACAACGATGACATGGTACGCATTGAGACAACGGTAAACACATCAGTGTACAGCCGATCTGATCGGATGGGAATCACCCCAGTCCGTTCAGTCGTCCGTTCATGCCGGTGTTTATGTCAGAATTCACATCCCGGTCGTCTTCTCCGGTAACAATCCCTTTCCAAGCCGACTCCAGACTAATAATAAGTCTACAGTCCGTTTAGATCCGGATCTCACCGTTTTAAGTAAAAGTTTAAGAAAAAAGGAAGATAAACATAGGCTTTACCTTGAAAAGTTTAGATCTAGCATAGACTTAGTGTAAAACGCATGAAGTTCCTTAGATCTGAGCTAGATCTTGACCAGAATGACATCACACAACAATTTGGTACAAACCGCCATGATGACATCACCTTCAAGAGCTCAAATCCTAGAGATTTCATGGTGGAAAGTGAGATTTCAAGGGAGAATCTCATAGAGAATGATGTGTAGATCAAAGATGTACAAGAATCTAGTGTAAAACGTACCGAAATCGCCGAGAAATGGAAGAAAAGAGGAGTGCGTGCGTCTGGTCGAGTGAGGCTGTCACATCAGTGAGAATAGTGATGTGACAGGCCTATTTATAGTGTGGAAGGAGAGTTAAGGCGGTGTGCACTCGGATCGGATGGCAACTCGATCGAGTGGCCATCCGATCGGTTGGTCATCCGATCGGATTGCCACTCGGTCAATCCCATCTTTTCCGTCTTACCGTCCTTGATTCGTTTTGCGAGTTAGATTAAGTGTTGCGTATTATTTATAACTAGATTATAACATTAACACAAAAGACTTTAAGTTTCATAGTTTCCGCCAATGACAAGACTCCAGTCCCTCGTTCAACCAAGTCTTGAGTTTCACGAGCCTCTAGAGTCAAGCACCAAAGTATCAAGAGTCAAGAGTCTAGTCTTCCAAGTATCAAGTGTCAAGAATAAAGTATCAAGTATCTAGTTTTAAGTGTTAAGCCTCATAGTATTAAGTATCAAGAATCTAGATTTAGACATCACAAGAATCTAGTATTTAGCATAAGATTCGCCAAGTATCAAAAGTATCAATGACCACATAGTTCAGGGACTAAAATTGGCAATATCTAAAAGTCTAGGGACGCAGGTGTTACATATATATTTATTTGTGTATTGTTGAAAATTTGTATATTAGGCTTAAAACGCTTATAGATCAAGTGAAAGAGATTGAAAGACCCTTGCAACAAAATGAAAACCACGATATCTTTTAGCAGTAAAAAAAGACTAAAAGAAAAACAAGTTACTCTACTTTAAACAATACTTACTATAAAATGTCGAAATAAAATTAAGTAGTAAACCAAGTAAAATACAATAAAAAATTAAAATTGGAAATAGATGATTCCGATGATTTTCATCAACTACTTTTATTTATTGGTTTTCATCCACGTACGTGTGCACCATCCTCCCACCTTTCTCGCCCCATTCACGTGCATCGAGCGCGGTGTGCGCATGACCATGAGCCACATTGGCAGCCTCACGCTCATGGTGACATAGATACGTCGTGTGGTATAACAAGTGACCTCCTCCAACGCATGCTACACAGCCCTTTCAACATACGACTCCAAGTCACTCTGCGGCTGCTTATGAACATCTGGTTCGAAATAACCTTATCGGAATATAGTAACACTAAATAAACCTACAAATTTTACAAACTCTTTTCCAAAATATACTATCATAATTCATAAAAAAAATATATGCAAAGTATAATATAAGTTGCTTTGTTTTTTTAAAGGTGTGAATTATTCGCGAATGTCGGGAGGTCTAGCATATATTGTCTTAACTGAGTACGTGCTAGAAGCCCCTCTAGGAATAGATCCCCAATTTAAACCCCTCAATGAGAAACCCCTATCACCTAGACTCGAACTTAAAAGGGGAAAAACTCACCCGGACCCGGACCCATCACAGATAAAACTTAAATACCCGTGCCCACCACTAAAATACTGGTTATAATTGTTAACATCGTTACAATTGTTAACCCTCTCGAGTAATCTAGGCTGCTATCAGTCAAAGCCCTCACTTCAGGTACGTGACGAAAACTCATCTCTCTCACCAACAAACCCTGCAAATTTAAACGATTTATTATTGTATATTCACACACTCGCAATGTGGATTAATGGATTGTATACCTTAATTTTGCGTATTCATCCTTCTTTCAAATTTTCAATCGATGAACTCTCAAGTATGTAGAACCTTAAATACCTGACCTGAGTCGAATAAACGAGTGTCTGCTGTACACGTTGATTGTATTTGTGCATTAGCTTAATTTCAAATTGCTTCTTCTTATAGATGAATCTGTATTGCTGCAATCAGTGCTACTTCATTTCTGTAAAAAATAAAAATAAAAAAAAGAGAATAATTTTGTGTTTGAAAATTAACTGCTGATCTGATTAGTTTAGAGTGAAATAAGCATTTTAGCATAATCAGATTGAGTGTTGCTTATTTCAAAAACTATAAGCAGCTTCATAGTTGTCCAAGGCGCAAAGGGTGAGCCTTGGGCCTTTTAGTGCAACAAAGGCTTTTTTTAGGCAAGACGTATAGTATAGAAATACAATTTTTAGGCTTCTTTAGGTTGATTCCACGCTTGTTTAGGGTTAGTATAATTGTTTCAGACCTGTTCAGGCAATTTTTGGCCGCAATTTTGTCGGAACTTGACGCCCTGCTTGCAGTATGCTCATCTAATGTATATATGTGTGGGCGCTCGGGGGCAAAAGTGAAAGTGCTCTAATTTTAACGTTATTTTACTAATTTCGTGAAAATAACGTTAAAAGAGGGGATGGTTAATCATGCATCATGTGGTGGCGTTGATAGCCGAAAGACAAGGGGTACATGCACTAATCGGCGTTTGTCTCAATTGATGAGTGTTATCTGCCTTATGTCCAAGGCTTGATACAAAACTACTATCGAGACGGGGGTCTCACTGGAAGCAGCCTCTCTATTCCTACGGGGTAGAGGTAAGGCTGTCTACATCTTACCCTCCTCAGACCCTATCTTAGCTTTGCTATTGGTGGGATATACTGAGTATGATGATGATGAATTTTTTCGGAACTTGACCTGAAAAAATGCACCCGAGGGCCTGAAAATGGGGCTTTTGAAGCGAAGCGAGAAGGCTGCGCTGGGCCTGAAAAGTGGGCCTAGGCGTGCGCCTGGGTGACCCTTGACGACAAAGAACATCTTTGATAAGTACTCCCAACAACCCCCCGCCCCCTTAATATGTAGATTTCAACTAGTCAAGTATGAATGGTTGAGAAAAATGGAGATGATAAAGTTTAAATCAGATGGTATCCAAAATCATAGTGTGGATTCTTTTTTTTTAACATACGGTATCTTTTCTTTGTGGATGGTGCTATAAACTTATAATTGTCTTTTTATATGGATGTTTGGTAAATTGGTTATTATCAAGACCCTTTTTACCATCCCTTGTCTTTATTTGGTTCATTAAAGATCATCACTTTGATTGTTTTTCATTGTTCCAAGTAACGTTTATTAGGCGTGTTCATATACTGTTGAAACCAACTGAACTGCCCAACCAATTTAGGATTTATACAGTTTGGTCCATGGTTTACGGTTTGAGAAACTGGGTTTGAAGGTTCAGCTAATGGGTTGGAATATTGGATCTTGGAACAGGTTGTGTAAACCGGATCGTCATTTTAACCTTTATTATGATTTGTTTTTCGTTTTCATATTTGGAATATGTGGTTACGTACATGTATAATATTCCCGAACATCTTTATCTATCTAGAAAGTTTTATACGAACTAATGATTTTGAAAAAAAGAACCCGCTTTAAACTACCAAACCGAACTGTTTCCTTTGCCATTTTCGTAATATGTAGTTAGTAGTTCGACTCAATAGTTCAAGTTAAGTATGAACTTCATTCGTTACAGTGCTCTTTATTGTTCTTCTTGCATGTTTGACATCAATATTCACCTTTTCGTATAGCAGTAGCTTGATAAAACTCGGTGTGAGGATCAGTTTAATTCCCTATGGCATTTGCACATTTTCATGGACTTGGATCTTTGCAAGTTACTTCACGAGAATGTGTCTTCAACACACGAAATGATACATCCAACAATAGGCGTTATGCTATCAAGGCGTGCATTAAGAAACCTGATGAAAATATTCATCTTGAATCTAAGGTAATTTGTACTAAAAGATGATCGTGACAGCTGCATTTATGTTATGTTTATTCAAGCTTCAGGCATATATATACTAATAAATTAATTTCAGATAAATAAAGTATTGGACAGCGTGAAATGGGACGAAAAGGGTTTGGCTGTGGCTATAGCTCAAAATGTGGACTCGGGAGCAATCTTGATGCAAGGATTTGCAAACAGGGATGCACTTGCAACCACAATTGCTTCCAAAAAGGCGACGTTTTATAGCAGATCAAGATCAACATTATGGACAAAAGGAGAGACTTCCCTTAATTTCATCAATGTGCATGATATATTCCTTGATTGTGATCGTGACTCGGTGAGTTTCACCTATTTGCTCATGATCATCATTACAAAAATATATTTGTCTTGGTTGAAACATGTTTTTTTTTTAGAAATCTGACTAGTTAAACATAGTGCTATAAGTGCTAAGTAAAACTTTTTTTAAGGAGACAGAGTGAGCAAAATTTGAGTAGATTTTATGCATTTGTTTTATGCGGGTTGGAACTTTGAGGGATTGGGTTACAGGTAATTTGTGCTACAGGTCCATAACGAAAACTCAGTGGGGCCTGGACTCTCAAAATCCAAATCAGTGGGGACCGGACTCTTAAAAATCAATCGTTTACACTACAAAAAAGAAATCGATATTTTTCGGTAAAGTTAGCGAAAAATCAGTGGTGGCCGGGGCACAAGTAACCTCCGCCACTGCTATGGGTCAAAACAGGCCTAATCAAGTAGTTTAACTAGTTGCACTTTTGTCCAAAATCCAAATTTTAAATTTTTTACAAGTAATTAGTGTTCATGATATGTGAAAATTATATCATATTAAACTTACTGAATTAAATGATTAAGGAGGTTTTATGCATGAAAAATACACTTGCGCAATTTTCGACCACCCGTGACTCGTATAACCTGTTTAACATTTTGCCAGATCATATACCTTGGAAAGCCTGATGGTCCTACCTGCCATACCGGAGCCGAAACTTGCTACTACACATCCGTTTTTGATTCTTTAAACGAACCACAGGTGCTCGTTACATTCCCTTGATCGTGATTCGTTTTCTTTTATTTTTTCTAAATTTTCTGGATAATTCCCTCTGACCTTGTATCCCTGTTAATTTTATATTAAGGTTGAAACAAGTAAACTGGCATTGACCACATTATACTCACTGGAATCTACACTCTCCAAACGAAAGGAAGAACTGTCGACACCTCAACAAGGCAAACCTTCGTGGACAAAACGCCTATTGCTAGATGACAAGTTGTTATGCTCAAAGATCCGGTATATTGATTTCTTTCATAGAAGTTTCATGTGATCAAAGTTTTTTTTTTTTTTTTTTTTTTTGAGTAAAATGCACGGATAGTTCCTGTGGTTTGGTGAAATTTCACCTTTAGTCCCCATCTTTTCAAAATTAAACTCTTAGTCCCTGTGGTTTGACAAGTTGTTACTCGGATAGTCCCCAAAGCGATTGGAGGTTAGTTTTTCTAGTTAAGTGGGTGTGAAATGACAAGGACTATCCGAGTAACTACTTGTCAAACCACAGGGACTATCTGAGTAACAACTTGTCAAACCACAGGGACTATCCGTGTAATCTTCATCTGCTTCAGGGACTATCCGAGTAACAACTTGTCAAACCACAGGGACTAAGAGTATAATTCTGAAAATTTGGGGACTAAAGGTGAAATTTCACCAAACCACAGGGACTATCCGTGCATTTTACTCTTTTTTTATAATTTTTATATAATTTTTTTATTTTTCTAGTGAAGAAGCTGATGAGTTATGTAGAACACTGGAAGAGAACGAAGACGAATCACGTACTCTATCAGAGATGGCAGACGTGTTGTACCATGAAATGGTGTTATTAATTCGCAGAGGTTTAAAGTTTGAAGATGTTCTCGACGTTCTTAGATGCAGGTTTACTCAATCAGGCATCGAGGAAAAGAATAGTCGCAAAGCGAAAACCGTCACATGATATACCAAGATTTTGCTTTCTGTCATATGAACATGGACATGGACATATGCTATGCCATTTCTTTTATCTTAAAAATGTTGTTTTTGTTCGATTTCGGAAATCTTGTGCCAAGTGGTAGATCTCATTTACTGATCTATTTTCTTTTATGCATAAAAGGTTATTCTAAATGTTTTGGTTAAACGAGTAACGTTGATGTGGGCCCGGTTGAGGTCGAGATTCGAGACATTGTAAATCTGGGTTTGAACTTTGAAGGCTACGTGTTTTTTTTAATTCTTTTTTAAACTTACAAGTTATTAATGTATTAGATACGATTAGGAATAATATTGGGCTACACCAACTGCCGAAAAACCACCCTACGATATTCAAGTTATGTTGGTCGTGGTTGCCGCCTTGATCTTGCGACATGTTGGTGTGTTCTGAGTAACAAGGGCTTCATTCTTCTTGATATATAGCAACAATTGGATATTTTGGTCATTTTACTCTCATGTGAGGTCCATTCCGCCGCCACATGAGGGTATTTTGGTCATTTTACTCTCATGTGAGGTCCATTTGGTTAGATTTAACCACAAAAATACCCTCATGGGGGGTCCATTTGGTCAGATTTAACCACAAAAAATAACTAAGTTAGGGCTAAAGGACATAAATTACAAGAGTTTACAAACATCAGGTACGTTTTCTGTAATTATTGAAGACAAATGACACAGTTTGCAATAAGTGACATACACGATTTTTTGTAATTTACTCTTGATTTAATCAACCGTATCTTCAGTATATTTAGTCGGTTTAGCCTCTCTCTGTATAAGTTCATATCCATCGTTGTAACTAGTAATTGTTATCTCTTTTAGAAATTGAATGAAAAAAGAGAGTTGTTGATCACATTCTGATTGATTGTGTTCTTTATTATTCTGCTCTTTTAGTAATTGTTAAATGGTGCAGTAGATTAGTTCTAACCGGTTGTAACTCCAAGTTTTGAGAAATATTTTTTCTAAAGTAAGGCATGTGAAGATGGATTTGGGTAATCGAATTTGGTAATAATTGTATCAACGATTCTTGCATTTGTTATATCGTAAAAAAGCTACTTTCAAAAGTTACAATCGAAGATATAATGAATTGTTTTGAAACCATGAAAACTCACAGAGAAAAACTATAAATGTATTTCAAAATTACACAACAGAAGAACAGAATTTAAAGGGGTCAATAACTTGAGTAACCAAAAACCATAATTTAAAAGAGATTGCGTTCACGAACCAGTGCAGATTCTTAGCAAGTATTACAAAATAAACCCAAAACAGATAACTAGCACCTAAGCAACTTCTTGAAAGCACTCCAGTTGGGAACTGGACCTGTTCAACGTCTAATATTAGACCGCAGCAAATACGCAAACTTTTTTGTCAAGGTTTTTTTGCCACTTACAAGTATTGAATGATTCTCTAGAATCAGCTTCCGCTTTGCGTCTGTTTATTCTTAAAGTAGTCCTGAAATAACCGCATATAACACAATAGTAAAATGATCATCTATACCACACGCATAAATGTATATAGGGAGAGAGAGATTACACGTGGTACTAAAGACCCTTTCGGTATGAAATATCCAAAACCCTGCAGCGTCATTTCATAGAAAGTATATTTAAACCTAACAAATTGTTATTATTTGTGTTTCATGGATTTAGAATAACTTTTTAACACAAATGATACTTATAAGCAGACAGATTTAACAATGTATGTAACGCTCACACAGATTGGTCCGATAGGATCGAAATTGAAAACTTCTGGTGCTTTGATATGGATAAAACCCCCTAAAAGGTCCATCATGCATAAATCAACATTAAACCGTAGCTTATAGCTCTCCTCCCAACCCATATCATCTCCGACTTGCAGGCCCTCCCTATAAGCATTCGTAGCATTTAGGATATCAACCACATAATTGCGAAAATGCCCAACTACAAAGGCCTCAAAGTTCTGCATCATCTCATTAGTAAACCGACGACACATACTAGTAGGAAGAAGAACAAAAGCACAAAATCTTACCTTTGGTGGATTTCTCATGATATACGCCATTGTTTCATAAGATTTAAGCTGGATGGCCTCGTTATATAGTAAAGAAAAGTATGCTGCAACCATAGAGGGTTCAGAAGGTCCAAATCCAGGTTGGTGGTGCAAAGGATGTGCGTTCAAAACCTTCTCCTGTATGGAGACAAGGAATTGGAGCATATTTGTATTGGAAGAGGGCCAGAGTGTCCAATTCTTGTCGGTGGGTAGGTTCAAGCGAACTTCACCACACTCGAACAGATGTGGGTTGATACCAAGACCACCAGAGTGATAGCGCACAAGCTTAAAGAAAACAAAACACAATGTTTACGCAGGGTTGACCGAATATACATGTATACAAAGATGATAAAGAAGGGACATACAGGCGCCTCAACAGGATACGCGCGTGGAAAATAGACATCAAAGAAGAAAAGACCATTGTGATATGGAGTCCCCTTTGCTCCAACAATTACAGCTCTTAAAAGATCCATCCTCGATTCATACGCCCTCTATCGTCTCTGTATACAAATAAATGAAAACTCTGTTACTCGTTTGAAGATTAAGTATAAACAAAAGATCTAAAATTTACTATTCCTAATACATACCAGGCAAGTTTTCTTCAAGAATCCTCCACTCTTCTTGCATCATTACAGCCCAAGCTTCTGTTTCTGTTATCTGAAACATATCATGCATATGATTATTATAACTATTATTATTGTTATAATTAACAATCCAGTGACGGCGACTTGCCTGGTCCATAGGTAAATTAGAGAAAAGATGATCTGAATGGTCGACAACGGTATCAAGCCTTGCAGTTGGGTAAGTTTGAGCCGGTAACACATCTTTCTTAGGGTATTTACCGACTCTTGAATAGCTCTCCATAAACTTGTCAAACCTTGATTTATACCGTCTGTAAAATGCCAGAAACGAAGAGGAGCCTCGGTCATCAAGACAGGGTTTCATTGGACGATGCATATAACTTAAATAGATCTCCGCTTTCCAAGTAGGGGACATGTAATCTAGAATACCCTAGGAGAAATTAACAAAAGACCATTAAACAACATACAACAACTTGACGTTTAAAGCAAATTTAAGCGCAACATCAGTAGGAAACTTGCTATACCTTACACAATTTGTCCACTGGATCGAGGTCATCCTCAGACTCATCCTCAGACTCAGACTCAGACTCAGATAAACCCAGCTGTGATTAGATTAAGTAAGACATCTTAGCAGAAACACTATGCAGACCAGCATCAGAAATGTATTACTTGAACAAAGATACATAAACATAAACACAAACACAAACACAAAGGGATACTAATTTGAAACATGGAAAAGAGCTTATACCTCGTCTAGATCAGCATCACAATCATCAACCTGAAATAACCACACAAAACACAATCAGCATGCAGGCAAGAAATGTAAAACTGCACAAACAACAATGCAACTGAAATAAACGAACAAAACACATGAGTGCGTTTGTGTATATTAGAGATGTGAAACTGATTAAAGACAGCCTGAGCCAAACGTCATGAATGGTTATGGATTAAGCAGCGATGAACACGATTGAGTTACATACCTTCGCTCTTTTCGATTTCCGATCATCATCCCATGGAAGCGAAGTCATACTCTCCGGAAAAAAAAAACAATTTTCCTGGAATCAAACATGCAGAAAAACATCACAATCGTAATTCCCGATGCACATATA